>NC_067402.1:171394719-172012219 GCF_016432865.1 Antechinus flavipes
ACAAACAAACAAAAGTCTAGATTTCCCCAGATGGAGTCTAGCAAGGATTAAGTTGAAATTGTACCAATTAGCAGCAGATGGCAGAGCATCCTTTTTACTTCATCTAGGGAAGTGATTCTCCACAGTTACTGTTTCTCATCACTGTGAATGTTTTTTGATTCAGAAACTGGATAATTTGACCTAAAAATAAAGTAGAAAATTTCCTCCTCCCCATATCATAAATGTAAAGAAAAAAAGTTGTCATGGGTAAAACAGTTCCACTAGGTAGAAGAAGTTTGAAGAAAAAAAACATACATTCTTAGGCTTCACTGATTTCCAAAAGAGCAAAGAGTAAAGAGGTAAAGAGGTTTTGTGTGTGTGTGTGTGTGTGTGTGTGAGAGAGAGAGAGAGAGACAGAGAGAGACAGAGAGAGAGAGAGAGAGAGAGAGAGAGAGAGAGACAGAGAGAGAGAGAGAGAAAGAGAGAGAGAGAGAGAGAGAGAGAGAGAGAGAAAGAGAGAGAGAGAGAGAGAGAGAGAGAAAGAGAGAGAGAGAGAGACAAACAGACAGACAGACAGACAGACAAGACAGACAGAGAAAGAGAGAGAAAGAAACAAAGAAAGAAGGAGGAGGAGGAGGAGGAGGAAGAGGAGGGAGGGAAGGAAACAGACAGACATCAGAGACAGACAAAAAAGTCAGAAACAGAGGCAAAAGAAATAAAAAGGAATAGAGAAGGAAATAGGCTCACACTAATTTCACATCTGACATCCTAGCAGATAATGATAGTAAATGGAAAATAATAACAAGTAAATATATTTGATTTTTATTTCATGCACTCTTATTTTTGCATGACTAAAATACTTGAAAATTATATTTCAGTATATACATACTTGAGAGGGGAAAACAAGACACAAGTGATAAATCATAATAAGAATTGTTTTCAGTTTTTCATAGGGAAGAGAAATGGCATGTTTTTATAAGACAGACAATATCTGCATATCATTTCCAAAATACCCATCTTACCTTCCATTGGAAAAAAAAATAACTACAGGTCATCTTTTTACAAGGTACATATATGAGATTTGAAAAGAAAAAGTGAAGAAAATATACTTTAATTAAAAAAATGATGCTGTTTTCTTGCAGCGTTCCAACCAAAGATTTTAAAAGCACAACATGAACAACTCAATTCAATGAGAATTTATTAAGAAACTACTTTGTACAGGGTATTAGAGATGCAAAGATAAAAATGAAATAAAAATCTTGCCCTCAGGGAGCTTTCATTTTGCTTCTGTGATAAATCATGTAAACAAGTGAATAAGGTAATTTGAAGGAAAGGGCATTAACAACTGAGGAAAAAAAAGATAAAAGATGGACTTCAAAGAGGAAATGACATGTGAGATAAGCTTTGTGGGAAAATAAGGATTAAAGGCAGCAGTGGATAGAGCATCAGGTCTGGAAGGAAGAAGACCTAAATTCAAATTCAGCCTCAGATCTTAGTAGCTATATGATGCTGGACAAGTCATTTAACCCTATTTGCCTCATCTGTAAAGTGAGCGGGAGAAGATACTACAGTATCTTTGCCAAGAAAACTCCAAATGGGGTCACAAAAAAGCAGACATAACAGTAATGACTAAACAACATCAACAAAGATTGTGAGAGGTGGGAATAAGAAAGAAGTGCATTCTAAATATGTGGGATGTCTTATATGAATACATAGAGTCAGGAGATGAATTAATGAGGTCAAGAAAATAGACTGGAGCATGAATGGAGTAATTAAAAAGAGACTGGAAAGGTAGGTTAGAACCTCAAACATCAAGTGGAAGAATTTGTATTTTATTCTCAAGGCCACTAAAAGTGACATGGACAGAATTGTGACTTAAGGAGATTATTTTGGCAGTTTTGTGGAGAGAAGAAAGACTGGAAGAGGAAGAGTAATGAATCAGGTGACTTTACAATACAATCTAAAAAGATCTGAACTAAGATGTGGGTTGGGTTAGTAGAAAAAAATATCATTTAGGGAGAAAAGAAGGAAATAAACATTTATTAAGTGTTTACCATGTGTTGGGTATTGTGCTAAGTGCTTGACAAGTATTATCTTATTTGTTCCTGCACAACGAATCTGTCATTTTTTATCATTATCATTTTTGATATGAGGAAACTGAGGCAGGCAGGCTTTCTGACTCTATGTCCAGTGTTCTATCCAATGTTCTACCTAGCAAAGAAAGATATGTTATAGAGTAAAATCAGCAAGGTTTGTGAGCTACTTGCAAGCAGGAAGTGATGGAAAAGTAAACATTAAGGATAATTCCAAGAATGCAAGTCTAAGTGATTGTGAGAATCAATTCAATTAAAATAGGAGGAGCAAGTTTCGAGAGACAGATGGAGCTAAAGGTGGAATTAGATTTCAGAAAAGAGGTTAAGTGAACACATTGATTTGGGAGCCATTTGAGAGTCATTTGAATGGAGATGATAATTGTACATATAAGAATTGATGAGAATTCTAAGAGATCATACAGAAAAGAGAAAATCTGAGACACAACTTTGGAATGACCAGTTAATAAGAAAGGAATGATAAACCAGAAAAAGAACATCAGATTGGTAAGAGAACTAGGGGAAAATAATGTAACAGCAGCCAAGAAAGAGAGAGTATTCAGGAGGAAAGAGTGGTCAACAGAGCCAAATTTTATAGAGAGGAAGCTTTGGTACACAAGGAAGATAAAGTCTGAGAATATGAGAGGATGAAGAGAATATGAGACTTACGGTGGACTTCAAACTTAATGTGAGTCATCTAACAAAGTTAATGCACTCTGAGGCTACTTTAAGAGGAAGCAAGTGATAACGGCACTGTATTTGGAATAAACAAGCCAAATATACAGCAATGATTCAGTTCTGGATATCACATTTTAGGAAGGACTCTGATGTGGTGAGGTTTCCAGAAGAGCTCAATCAAGATGGTGTGGGATCTAAATAGTTCATTTCAAATGAGGATGGGTTAAAGGAACCGGGATATTCAGCCTGGAGAACAAAAAATACAAGGGGATGTAAAAGTTCTCTCTACTTGAATGCAGGAAGGATTAGATTTGTTCTGCTTAGAGCCAATGGATAGTTCTAAAAGATACCAGTCACTATTGAAGACTCAAATTTGGGCTCAATATGGAGAAAATTTTCAAAATAATTGGAATTATCCACTGGGGGAATGGGCTTCCCCTTAAAGGACTTAGTTTGTTCCCCTTCACTAGATGTGATTAACGAAAGACTAACTGCATGTTGAGTATTTTGTAGAAAAAGTTTCTTTTTCAGGAATGGATTAGACCAGATAGCCATTTAGGCACCTTCCAATTCTGAAATTTTGTATGACTTGGGAGATATCTTGAAAGAGATGATAACTGAACTTATATAAGTTAATATGGTCACTGAGAGAGTGTAATAGCTTGGAAGAGAATAATTTTCAGCTTCCTCTGTAATCCTACAGATTACAATGTAATATGGCAATGTCCCACAAAATAGAGAAAGAAACCCTATTTACTGCTTCTATGTCAAAAAAAACTCTATACAGGCAAACCTTAAGAAAGCATATTTTAGCATATTATAACATTCAACCCACAAATCAAACACTTGGACCAAAGGAACCTCAACATTTTTATTAAGAGTCAGAGAACTGGATTTATACAGATAGGGCTCCATGTTACTGTCTTGTAAATGGAATTGGGGTTTCCAAACTGGGAAATTTGGGTGCAACTGTGTACACACCAGGAGACTCCTAATTAAAGGTGAGAATGCTGGTCAATCACACTGAGTATTGATTAATGCTATATTACACCAAGATGTGGGTTAGGGAAGCGATGCATATGATTCCGGATTCTCTGTAGCACCAGCTCCAAGGAGGAAAGAGAAAGACCTTGAAAGATGAAGACATGTCCCTGATTTCCAGGTTGCCTATCTAAAAACTCTGGAGACTCCCCCTTCTCTGAAATCAAGGTTTTTCTCTTAATTTTATCTTATACTTTGTTTCACTCTCAATAAAGAATTAATCCATTCTTTTATATATAGAAAGGGGCAAAAGGCAGCAGGTGTAAGTTTTGCATTATCATTCCCCCTAAGAAATAGCAGCCAAGGAAATGTTTTTGTTTTGAACTTATATATACCCCTATATACACAATATCAGGAAAATTTCATCATTTTCAGTCTTGTCTGACTTTTTTGTGACCCCATTTGCAGTTTTCTGGACAAAACTATCAGAGAACTTTGCCATTTCCTTCATCAGCTATTTTACAGATGAGGAAACTGAGGCAAATAGGGCTAAATGACTTACTTACAATTCATATACCACAACTTATTTAGCCATTCAAATTATCTCCTCATCATAGGATCACACAGCTAGTAAGTTTCTGAGATCACATTTAAAGTCAGGTATTACTGAATCCAGGCCTGACACTCAATCTAGTTATCACCTAGCTGCCCTCTCAGAGGGCTAGATAGATATAATTCTAGTCCAGTTACCCTCCCAGAGAACAAAGAAAAGAGGGCAGCATTATGGCACTTTGAAGACTTACTCTTTCTCCCCATCCCTGCTTTCCAGAAAGTGTTGCCTTCTCTTCAAAGGCAATCTACATCCTCCCCCAGTAATATCTTTTCATATCCCGCAATTAAGCTGAAGATCTATCTCTGGGCAACCCATTTAGACGTTATTAGATGGGCATGTACATCTTGCATCGATAATCATTCTCTTTGTCTCTTGCACCCCCAGAGAAGGCATATGTATATCATGTTTCTTCAGGTTGGACAGCAGATTTTCTACTGACAATGGCTTTGTTATTTACTTATTTCTGTGCCTCCTTGTGTGTCTCTGGCATTCTGATCACCATCAGGCTTATTTTGTTCCCAGCTCATCCGAGCCTCTGCATCTGCAGGAAAGCTGAACATCCCCAGAGATGTAGCTGTTAGCTAATAACCTCTTACTGTCTTGCCTATATATAACTGTGGAACTTACTTAAACAGTAAGTGCCAGTAAGCGAATTTCAGTACTTGTGATTTATTATTCTCTCAAGATTTAACTAGCATGATCACATACTTGAGAAGACAATGCCTTGATTTGAATTTTGATTTGTTTTTGCTTAGTGTGTTTATGTGAAATGGAAAGAATGCTTCTTTTGTTTTCTGAGTATGTGTGAGTAAAGCTCAGGAAATATTTATTTGTGTCAGTTTATACATGATGATTTCAATTACAGTCTTATCTGAGTAAAATACATGTTTTTTTTTTTTTTTATCTTGGCCAAATCAACTGGATAAAAATCGGTTTTCCTATCATTATCTCTCTGTACTTCTTCCTCTGCTCACTTCAATGAAGCTTACAAATATTATTTAATTTAGCTGAAAACAATTTTAGGAGGAGTGAAAGTTTTCAGGAAAAACATGATAAACCACATAAATATCTGGGTTTTAAAGCCCAATTTGAGTTACTATAAATCTTCCATTTTTATTCTAAATATAGTCAGGTAAAAGCAATAGCGAATAGACAATTTCAGAAAGGATTCTTTGGTTATTCATTTGAAATATTGTTGCTAAGAAATCTAGGCAAAGAGACAAGAATTATTGCATATGAAACACCTATTCCATGAGAAGAAAACAGCCTCAAGCAAATTAAATAGTTGGATTTGGGTTTTCTAAATATTTATAATATTTAATGGCTTTTTACATATAGAATTCCATGGCAAATTTTATTTATATTTCAATCAGATAAGGAAAGATAAAAACAGATTGAAAATGTGTACTTATTCTTTATGACTTTTCTGAAACTTGATTATCATAGAGGTAAAAACTGCAGACCAAAAAAGTTTCTCTACTTATTTCCTCTGTGAAAGATATTTATTTTTAGGGTATTTTTCTAAAATTAGAAAAACGTTTTTTTGTTTCAGTGTAGAACTATAGAATATTTTAATTGTTTTAAAACATTCTTATGACAGAAAGAACTTTTGATGATTTTGCTATGCTGAGGAGATTATTTGAAGCGAGTAAACTCCTTTTTCTTCCCCTCCTTTGCTGAAATGATAATTCATATTTTTCTTTTAAGATAAATATACATATTATATATATACATATGTATGTGTACCTATATACATGAGAGAATTTCTGGAAAAAAATTTATATGTTGTATCTTAAAGATGTATATAGTAATGAGTTTCAAATGTATTGGAAGATGTTATATTTGGAAGCTGGTTTTAATTTGCTTGAGGCTATTTTCTTCTCATGGAATAGGTGTTTCATATGCAATAATTCTTGTGTCTTTGCCTATATTTCTTAGCAACAATATTTCAAATGAATAAGGAAAGAATCCTTTCTGAAATTGTCTATTTACATTCTTGTCAAATGTAAAACAACATATATACCCTTTCAAGATTTTTGAGTGCTATGAATAAAAATACTAAAGCAATAATTTTGAAATTGAAAAGTGTTCAGGCTTAATGTATATCAATCTTGGTCTGTAGTAATATTTGGCCTATGCAAATCTTATATCAAACAACAGAATGAGAGAATTTCGAACTTTTGTCATTGTATTTTTTTAAAAAATCTTTGATTTTAGCATCAAATTATAAAAAATGGAACAATTACTTGGTCTTGAAAAGACAATAGCTTTCAGCTTTGAAAATTTAGTCTTATCAAATAGTGGGTTTGTTACATGTCTATAACCCTAAGACATTATAACAATAGCTGTTAATAGCTTTCCTTTATTTCTTATTACCTAAAAGCCTATTTCATTCATTAAACCTACCCATGAGTTTAAGATTTGATCAGCAAAGATTAATCTTCAGGGCCCCAGGAACTTTCCATTGATTGCTTAAGTTTTGCTAGAACTTTCACTATTGGAATTTTCAAAACAATTGTTGTCCTGGGTGAAATAATTCTCAGTTGAAAATTCAGTGGGAAGCAAAAATTTTGGGACTTCTAAAATATGTTGTATTTAATAACTACATAGATTTTGTATATTTATAAACAGAATCCCTCTATATAGAGAAGGTAGTCACTGGTTATTTAGAATACAGTTTTTAAAATGTTACATGAACTGGGATTTAGAATATGAGATATATATATATGTATGTGTGTATATATATATACATACATACATACATATATATATATATATATATATATATATATACATGTGTGAGTAGATTGTTTTGGCCTCTAGAAATATAAAATCTGTTGCTTTAGCTTATTCAAATGATTGTGCTTCTATCACTACTTTCCCTCTTCCTCTCTATCCCACTTATCTGACAACTATTTTTCAATATCTTTTGTTAGATCATCACCCAAATCTTAGCCCAAAATTATGGCTACATCCCAAAATTCTATCCCAAATCCTCTTCTCTACTATCTCTATACTCTTCTTTGATAACTTCACCAACTCTCACATGTTAATCATCTCTATACAGATGACTTAACCTTCTCTCTCCTGGACTATTCCAGTGGTCTTTGGTTGACTTTCTTGCCTCTTATCTCTCTTTATTCCAGCCTATACTACTCACAACTGCTAAAGTAATTTTTTACATGCTAATATGTCCATGTCACTGCCTTACTCAGTAAAGTCCAGTAGCTTTTGATTACCATTAGGATAAAATATAAACCTGGATTTTAAAATCATTTGCAATTTTGTTGGTTTTTAGTAGCACTTTTATTTTAAATTAAAGAATATTAATTATTCTAAAAATAATGTAGAATAATTCATATTTTACAATTCAAAATAAAAGTGCTGCCAAATTGTAAAAACTCCTATTCACACATACATTATATTGGCTAATTACTAAAATTCTTAGAAGGGTTATTATAAAAACAAAGAGCAGTATATACATATATATGTCTATATATTTATATTTATCTACATGAAAATAGACATTAATCACAGAGATGGAAGAAAAGAAGGGAACAGCAATCTGAAAGTAAAGATCTTACCTATCACAAATAAAAGGAAAGTTTAAGCTAGAGCAACCTACCTTATTCTTATAAGACTGAAGAACTTTGATTAGAATTATTTTAAGATTAGTAAAAAAAAAAATGATAAGAATAAGGAAAAAAAGGAATTTTTTTCAGTAGAATGAATGAAAAAAAGACAAACCACAATTGGAATAATAAATGTAAATGGACCAAACTCTCCATAAAGCAAAAAAATTGCAGAATGGAACAAAAGGCAAAACCAAAAACATATTACATAAAACAAATAGGCTCTTTATACATAATCTCCTTTTAATATGCCTTCTACAGTAGGTGCCTCTACTTTGTTCCCTCTCCCTCTCTTCTTGATGCTCTGCAATCTGGTTTCTAATTTTATTTTTACCCCAAATTGTTTTCTCCAAAGTTACTAATGGTCTCTTAGCTACCAAATCCAATATCCTTTTCTTAATACCTGTTCCGCATTAAGATTTCCTCTCTGCAATCTGTAACTCTATTGATTACTCTCTCTTCTCTCTAGATTTTTGGAATAGCACTTTCTCCTGTTACATCTACTATCTGATCATTCCTCTCTCTTTTGCTGGATTTTCTCCTAGATTATACCATCTAAACATAGATGTTCTTCAGATTCTAGTCCTGGGCCTTCTTCTTTCTTCTCTCTATACCATAGTTATCCCTTTCACATAGTTTCACTATATGTGACTTTTCCATAATTTCAATATATCATTGGTCGGCATAAGAAATTAAATGGGAATTTGGTGGGGAGTTTTGTAGAAGCTGTAGATGACACAGAAAAAGTTTAAAAACCGAGAAATGTATAAAATATATGTAGTATTTATGATATCAACATATTTTATCTTTTAATAACATAATAATTCAGACTTCTTCTCTGGCATGGAGGAAGGGTCAAAAAATGTTATGTAGATTTTCTATTGTGAAAGGAATAACTCTATTTTATTTGGTCATCTCATCAAGCTCCCATGAATGTAATTAAATCTTTATGCTAAGGATTCTCAAATCTACTTATCCTTCCCCAAACTCTCTGTTGACCGCCAATCTTGTACCTAAATTACCTTTTAGACATTTTGAACTTAATGTCCAGTAGACATTTTAAACTCAAGATTTTTAATATGGAACGCATTATCTTTCTCCCTAAATTCTCTCCTCTTCTACCTTTTCTATGAAAGTTGAGAACAACACCATTCCAGGTTGCAGGTGAGAAGTCCTCCCGGACTCCTAACTAAGTCTCACCTGCCACACACAACCTGTTGTCGAGGTCTCTCAATGTCACCTTTACAACATCTCTCCAATACCATCACTCTAGGGCAGGTCCTCAGCACCTCACACTGGGATTATTAGAATAATAATCAAGTCTCTCCTCATTTCATTCAGCTACTAAACTGATTTCCCTAAAGTCATCCAACTACTCAAACTCCATAGGCTTCCTAGTGCTCCTAGGAACAAATACAAAATGTTTTGTTTGGCATTCAAAGGTTTCTATAACCTAACCTCCTTCGTTTCCTGTCTTATTCCTTATTCCTCAACATGTATTCTTTGATCCAAAGACTCTGCCCTCCTGGCTGTTCTACAAACAATACTCCCCACATTTCTGGGCATTCTCCCTAGTTGCCCCCTATGGCCAGAACACTCTCCTTCCTCCACTCCTACTACTGTTGACCTCTATGATTACCTTTAAGTCCTAACTAAAATCCAACCTTCTACAGGAAGCCTTCCCCAAACCCTCTTACTTCCAGTACCTTCCTTCTGTTAATTATCTCCTATTTATCCCATATTTAGCTTGTTTTGTACATATTTATTTGCATGTTGTTTTCCCCATTAGATTGCAAGCTCCTTGAGAGCAGGGATTCTCTTTTGCCTCTTTTTGAGTCCCCATTGCTTAATTAGCACATTGCCAGCACTTACTTTATTGATGTTTATTGATTGATTTTTTTTTATTAAGACTTGCACTTAATGTTTATTGATGGATTATTTGATTAAGAGACTTGCATTCTGGTGTGAATTAGAATTTCCGTCCTGTGTCCTGGAGCTAGCAGAGACTTCTGATATCTCCTAGTTATGCTTCCTTCGTCATTTGGAGAAAGCTTAGTGAATCTAATGTCTGTCCTTGGCACAGAGAATCCTACCATCCTTGTGTCACATTCAGTTCTCTGTGACTGAGAATTTCAATCCCCAGCAGTTCTTTCCCGCAGCCTATATCTCATTATATCCTGTTACACATTTTCTTATTTCCTTAACTGTGCCAAAGCTATACCAGAATAAGAGGATACTGCAGAATGATAAACTCACACTTAAAAAAACACATTGGGAAATGGAATCACTAATGAATAAATACCAGTGGGAAAACCAGCTAGCTATATGTAAAGAAATGGATATAAGGGACGCATATTTCATGCCTTAAAACACAATAAATTCTAACTAGATCAATGACCTTTCTCTATAGCTATATAATATATGTGTGTTAAAAATGGGAAGAAAATGCAATATTATATTTGTCTCAACTAGGGAAAAGGATGTTTTATCAAACAAATAGAAAAATACTGAATATAAAACAGATGTATTTGATTATATAAAGATAAAGGATTTTTCATAACAAAAATGTCATTAAAATTTCAAAAACAGATTAGGGAACCATATCACAATGAATATGAAGGTCTGGCACCCAAAAATCTATAAGCAATTGATGTTTTGATGAGACTAATAATGCATACTTTCCCAATTTGAAGTAGGAGATACAAATTGAAAATACATGAAAGGGTGTACATTTCCTCCAAGAATCAGAGAAATTCAATCCAAGACAACCCTAAATCTAGAGAAGTGTTAAAATTGAATCTGTTTCCACTCTCCAGTGTATCACAAGTCAAATGTTATAAGACCAATAGTGAGAATGGAAAAAAAAATAGTAGTCAGTAGAATTATACTACACGATTTTCCCAGTTTCTCTGTCCCTAGTACTTTACCCCTATTCACTGCAAGTGAATAAAGAAACAAAACAAGCATTTATTAAGTGACCACTGCGTGCCAGGTACAAATTTTAACTTAGCTGAGTCTCATAACAACCCTGGTACTCTTGTAATTGTTGTTATTCCCATTTTGCAGTTGAGGAAACTGAAGCAGGTATGGGTGACATAGCTAGGAAATACATGAGACTAAATTAGAATTCAGGGATTTCTGATTCTAGGTCTACTCACTGCTATCTAGCTGCCTCTGAACTCTCAGTACCCATGGAGCATAAGTGTTGTCATCTAAATGTGAAAATGTGTTCAGTAACAACATTCTTCTTGGCCTTTATCCATCTTTCCAATTCATTATTTTGAATAGACTTAAACTGCAGCAAGTGCTGACATTGCACCAGGAATTAATATTTTTATTTTTCACCCAGTCACTACAGGCTTGGGGCTATTTGGATGAATCTATTATGTATATTCCAGATCAGTTTTACCTCCTATACTTTCTCCTCCTGGATTTCCTGCAAATGATCACATAGCCAAGACTATCACATACATATATACACAATGATAATTTTTATATGATAATAAGGATGAACTAGAACATAATAAAGATGAGATAGAACTAAAGCTGTCAGCACAGTGAAAGTATGGCAACCAAAGATTGATCTGACTACAGGGGACTGGACAAGTTTTCAGCTTAGTTTCTAGAGAGGGACAATTTATTTGTACTTTTCCCCTCAGGGCAGCATGGGTGGGGAAAGACTAAGGTCTATGTCTAATTAAATCTACACTATTGCTCCCATACATAATGGCTAGCATTGTCTCTGTTGTCCCCAGTTCCCACAATCCCTTAGAATTCAGGAAGGAAACAAGTCACTCCCCATGTTACTTTATTTTTTCCTCAAGATGGAAAATACATCCAATCCTCTACAGCTGTAATTCTAGTCATAGACAGACCCAGAATCTCAGAATGTTTTTTCTCATACATCTATTACTGAATGCTGGGAATCTGTGCTTCCTTAGGCAGGGGCTTTATCAACTTATACATATTTCCACAGTCCTTCAATGGATCTATCATATCACTAATATGGATATTGTTTCACTGATGCACATCTTATCCATAAAATTCTTGCCCATAGCACTTATTCAAGAACTTCCATTGTTCTTGCACAGAAAATACGTATAGGACTCTAGAAGCTTTTCTCTTCGTTTTTTATATTTCATGTGTTTTCAGGCTTGGAATCTCTTTGAACAGCCCACTTCTTTCTAGATTTCTTCAGTAATATTCCTTATGCTATTTTTCCTCCATATTCATCATTTGAAATTTGCTAGACCCTAATAATTACTATGATCAGACTCTCAATTGCCAATTTTAATTCTTTAGGTATGTTGTTCTAAAATTCACAATCAAAGAACACTATTGAGAGGATATTTGTGTCAAAAGGATGATTTTAAAAGCACTAGACAAATGTCCTCAGTACTATCATTGCTACTTTGATTAGAATTAGAGGCAGCTAGATGGTGCAGGTGAGAGAGTCCTGAGCCTGGATTCAAGAAGATCACAATTCAAATCCATTCTCAGACAACTAGCTGTGAGCTAAATCCCCTAGAGAAATCTAAATTTCTGCACAAACAACATTAATGCTAGGGAAGAAGTCAAATGTGAGGTGATGATGGGGAATCTTGTATAAAATTTCTCTGATAAGGGTTTAGTATCCCAGATGTATAAGCAATGAACAAATATATATATACATACATATATATATTCACATACATAAACAAATATACATACCTACATGTGTATTTACACACATCCACATATACACATTCACAGAGAAGTACCTATCCCCCAAATGAAAAGTGACCAATGAATATGAACAAAGAATTTTCAAAACAATTTCAAAATATTAACAACTACATGAAAAGATGCTCCAAATTTCTACTAACAAAAGAACTATTGATTAAAAACAATTCTGAGCTTTCATTTCTCAACCTGAAAATTGACAATGATAATCAGAAAATGGCAATAGTCATTATTGGAGAGGTTGTTGGATGATAGATACACTAATATATTGTTAATGTAGCTGTAAGTTAGAAGGGAAGAGAGAAGGGAAAGAAATCAGCACTTATATAGTGCCTGGGACTATGTGACAACTATTGACAGTTACAGCAATTGATTCATGGAATGGTCAATTGGCCTACCCTCTTTAGAAGTAATGAGTATTTATTTGATTATTCTGCTCATAGCAAGCAGTGGAAATAGGAAGCGAGTGGTAGGGAGAATAAGTAGCAAGGAAGGGATTAATATAGATGAGAAGCTATGTAAGGTAGCTATAACAGGATAAATAAAAGGCACTCATTACAAAAGGCAGCTTAGATCCAGAGTGAAAATTTCAAAATTTATAGGATTAAATCCTCTTTTCTGCACAGACCAAAAAAATGATTTTTGGAAGTCCAGGCCAGCAAATGCTTTTCCAAGGTTGGATGGGATGGGGTGAAGAAGCAACACAATGAGAATATCAGTGGCTATTTGCCACTGCAAGATAGATAGAATAGAGAACCAGATGAGAAATATGAAAATGACTGTACATAGTAAGATACACAGAACCAGAACTATATTCATACTGAAAATATGGAAGGTGCTTCTGAGATTTCTTAGAAAACATGAACAATTTGGCAAAATCTGATGATAAAGGTCACCAGAATATGAGGATATCTTCTGTGTAATTCAAATGCTTAAAACCACTGGCTCCCTCTCAAATTCTAGATCATCCTGACTATGATAAAATGTCTCCTATAAGCTATGGTATGTCTTAGATAAACATTTCAAATAGACCCATTTAAGTTAAAATCCTAAAATTGAAATAAAAAGATTTTTCCATAACAAAATAAAAACTTTTTTCACAATTGTAAGAATTATTTTTATAGGTAGTAGAAGAGCTTTAGGAGTTTCTCAGTAGTAACAAGATTATTTAGGCTGTGTATGCTCATTATTATTATTTGCCTAGTAATGTAAATTCTGAGCAAGGAAAGAAAAAGAAATGAAAGGAATAAGCATTGGCAAAGAGAAAGTAAAATTATTTGTTTGTGGATGATGTGATCATTTATTTAGAAAACCCTCAAGGACCAACAAAATGGATCAAGATAATAAATACCTTTAGAAACTAGCAGAATATAAGCTAAACCACAAAATCATCAACATTTCTACCTATTACTAATAAAAGAGGGAAAAGTTGATATAAAGGAGAGTACTATTTAAAAAAACATTAAATGTATTAAATAGTTTAAATTAACCTGTGATATATTCAGGATCCATGTAAAAACAATTATAAAAAGTAGTTTCAGAAACAGAGAATTTTTAAATTGCTATATGAGTTTGATGTATATAGTAATATTAAGTTAATAAATAAAAATGATAAAATTGTTTAAATTTATTTATAAATTTCATGTAAACATCAATAGGATATTTAATGAAGACCAAAAGCTCAAAAATGCCAAGGGAATGAAAGAAAAATGGGAGAATTATAACTAGAGATAAAATTATGCTATAAAGCAGTTAAGTTTTTTAAAACTATCAGATGCTGAAAAAAATAGATAAATGGAAACAATTTGAAAATCATTTCATTGAATGAAGTGCTTTGCAAAGATAGTGACTACAATTTCAAAGACAAATTTACAGAGATTTTCATATATTATTTCACTTAATCTTCACAATAATGTCAAAACTATGTAAAACTATGCTTTTCTTATCTCCATTTTATAGATGAAAACCTGAGTTTTACAGAGGTTAGGTGATCACATCATTAATAAAAGTCAGAGGTAGGATTTGAATTGAGGACCTTCTGATTCCAAATCCAGAACTCCATCCTTGACATCATATTACCTTACAGAAGATATGTTTGATAAACATAAGAACACAAAACACTGGAGAAGGAATTCTGAAATATTGAACAGCAATTTAGTTTTAAAAAATAGTAATAATAATGAAAAGTGACAATCCCATTCTTTCCCTTCTAAATATACTTTTGTATAATTTGGTTAATCTCTTTAGTCCCTTATAATTTCTTTTAAGTTGTAGGTAACTAATAGTTTTTCAACTCTCCATTGCTGTCAAAGATCAAATATTCTATCATTCTTTAATTTTTAAAAAAATATGTTTAGATAACGTTTAGGAGTTGATTTATTTTCCCCACTAAAATAACCTTCAATATATTATATATGTATCTTCTATGTACTAATTTATATAGATATTTCCTCCCTAATTCGAATATAAGCTACTTGAGACTGTTCTCATTTTTGTTTGCAAAATCAGAGTTAGCACAGTGAAGAGACATAATGATTTGAAAAGCTTTGTTGATATATTGATTGTCACCACAATTAGTTTGTTTTGAGGTTCCATCTTCCTATCTTGTGATGGCTAGAAATGCATTGGTCATTCATGGATCTGATCCCAATATTAATTGATATAGAAGTTTTAATCTGCTCTGATTTTCAAATTTGAAACTATTCCCCTAGCTAGGTAACCTGTTGGCTCTCTACTCCCAAGAATACACACTATTAGTGGTAAATTTCTTGGGGATATCTGATTGGCTTTAATGCTACAATAGCTCAGAAATCTGAAATTCAATGATCCATCCATTAGTTTTAGCCCCCTTAGTAGTAAAGATTACAGGCTTACATCACCACACCTAGCCTAATTTATTTAAAATCAAAGCAATTAAGTGAAAATAAATCAACTCCTAAACATTATCTAAACACATTTTTTAAAAATCAAAGAATGATAGAATATTTGATCTGTGACAGCAACAGAGAATTGAAAAACTATTAGTTACCTACAACTTAAAAGAAATTATAAGGGACAAAAGAGATTAACCAAATTATACAAAAATAAAGTTTATCTCCCAAATAACAAAAAAAAAAATGCATCCATAATAAGAATGAAAGAATCAGACTGAGAAAAAAAAATCTTTGTAGTACATGTCTCTGGTAAAAGTCTGGGATACCAAATAAATAAAAGATTGATACTAATTTAGAAAAGAGAGCTGTTATTTGATTGGTACGAGGAATCAACCACCACATGAAAAATCTCTAATAATTCAAAAAATATAAAAGAGAAAGAGGAAAAAGGAAGAGAGAAAGAAGTCATACACCACTTATACCAATCAAATCAGCAAAGATAAAAAATTATGAAATTGATACATCAGCAATTAAAAAAAAACAAGAAAACTATTACACTGCTAGTGAATTTGGTAGTAAATTAGTAAATTATACAATACCAAAATATACAGTAACAATTCAGAAATATTCTTTCCCTTTGACCCAGTGATTCACTACTAGGAGTATATTCTAAGATGGGTGATTGACCTCAGGATGGATAGACCTATTCATACAAAAATATTTTTAGCTGCTCTATTTAAAATAACAAAAATCTTGAAACTAACAATGTTTCTAACATTTGAAGTTTGTCTGAACCAATCATGGCATGAATATGATAGAATATTATTATATCCTAACAACATACTATAGATCAATGGTTCTCAAAGTATGGTCCAGAGCAGCCTGGGAATCTCTGAAATCCTTTCAGAGAGTCTACAAATTCATAATTAGTTTTTATTTTTAATGTGATCAATATCTATAACTATAACTCACATAAACAAAAACTCTTTGGACAGATCCTCGATCATTTTTAATAGGATATAGATATTGAGAAAAAAAGTTTGAGAATCACTGCATAGATGATAAAAAGAAGCAATGCAGGATGAAATTCAACATTCCCATTGATGCTAACTTTGTGAATAAATATTATAACAATAAAGAGATAAAACCAGGATCTGGGATTTCATTGATAAAAGTTAACTCCTAGAAGGGAACTTCCTCTGTTATTTCAGATCAACTTCTTCTCAAAAATTTTAAAGTCTAAAAGAAATGGGGAGCACTGAGAAGCTGAGTGACTTGTCTGGGATCACCCCAACCAGTCAGTATCTGACACAGGACTTGAGAGATCAGCTCACTAGCTGCCCACTAGCCTCTTGTAAAGCCATATTGCCTCCCCAATTAGAATGTGAGTTAACTTGAGAACAAAAACTGTTTTTGCTTTTCCATTGTTTTCCCAGCATTTAGCACAGTGTTTATTGGCAAATGTGATGGTGACAAAACAAGATTTATATAAAAAAAATTAATTTTAGAAAGAGGTCATAGATTTTTGTTTTCGACATTTTAAAATGTTCTACAAATAATAAAAGTTTAAAATCCCATGTTGTCAATTATGATAACTTGGTTTCCTTTGTCTTCTCTCTTTTTTATTTCTCTGCCTTTTTTCCCCTATGTGTTGTCTTCCTCTTGAGAATATTGACTCCATGAGAGCAGAGATTCTCTTGTTTTTCCACTTGTATACCTAATACTTAGCATGGTGCTT
Organism: Antechinus flavipes; assembly: GCF_016432865.1. Taxonomy (NCBI): domain Eukaryota; kingdom Metazoa; phylum Chordata; class Mammalia; order Dasyuromorphia; family Dasyuridae; genus Antechinus; species Antechinus flavipes. Next base: position 171,412,026 of record NC_067402.1, read on the forward strand.
GCCATAATAAGTGTGTGTGTGGAGGTGAGTTTGAAAAAGACCTTTTCTGGACTGCTCATCCACCTTTGGATGGATGGGTCCACCTGCTCATTGACTCTCACCTATGATCCCAGCATCATGTATAGTGGCCACATTTCAACAAAGCATCTCTGCAGACAAGCTGACAGGCTTCAAACCTGTTGGTGAATTAGGGAGGTGTTTACCCTGATCATGTAAAGAATTCCCCTAGGAGAATGGGCAGATGAAAATAATTAGTTCCAATGGCCATGAAGTTGGCTGAAGCAGGTACTGTGGAATGCTTAGAGCTTGATCAGCCATTAAGAAGGTCATGGTCATCTACTATATCCCAGACCATCACAATTGTCTTGACTTTTGTTTTGCCCCTGGATTTCAATGACTCTGTAAGAGACAGTGAGACTGATGACTTTGTGCAACTCTGCCAAACTTAAGTCTAATTACCACATGATGAGGTATTACACTGTTATGTCATTGGTCCTTTTCAAAAATGAAGGACAAACAACAATGAGGAATTTACAAATCCTTCCTTCATCCATTCATTCTCAAGTACTTAAAAGTTTATTCCTTTAAGAAGAAAAGAATTTTAGAAATGTAAAGTTCTATTAAAAAGTGTTATTATAAAGATCATTATTATTATTATTCATCTCTGCTTAATTTGGGCACCTTTCAGTATCCCCAACAGTAATTGATTGCTGCTAAGTAAAAGCTAAAATAAAATTTGTTGGTGAATTATGACCCCTTTTAAATTCATGTACCATAATAACAGTCAATTTATTTGAGTAGTCACTTTAAAAGCCATTGTATTGAGCCAGGCATAAGCACCTTTTACAACCCTGAAGTCTACACACTACATATACAATCCATTATTTCCTAATTAAACAACAAGGTTCCCTAGAAATATCCCGGTTAGACAGCTTTACTAAGCATTCTGCTGTCATTTGCTGGATTAATGTGACTAATTAAACAACCTGCAGCAGTGAGTCAAGACCTCAATAGAGCAGCTGAAGTGAGGTTTACCGATCTCTGGATACCTTGTTTTAAATCCAAGTGAATTCATCCTCTATTGATAGATTGGATTACATTAAATGTCAGAGTCTCTCTTTTTCTATGGCTCTTTCCACTTACAAAAAGAAGTCTGAATGGATGATTTATCTGCTCTTGTAAATTAATTCTCTGCTGGAATGAGGAAGAATGATTTTTTTAAAAATATTTGGAATAGAGAGGAGTATATTTGGGAATCAGATTTTTTTTTTCAAATAACAAGCATTTTTTCTTCCTGCTCTGTCTGTCACATTGGAAAAAGAAAAAAAATAACAAATATGCATAGTCAAGCCAAACCAATTCCCATATTGGCCATGTCCAAAAATATATTTCTTATTCTGCATGGTCTATCACCTAGCTCACTCAGGAGATGAGTATCATGCTTCATTAAAGGTGCCCTAAAGTCATGGTTAATCATTTCATTGATCTGGGTTATTGTCTTTTAAATTTTAACAGCATTTTTGTTATAACAAATTGTCTCTAATTTCAAAAAAATAAAGAAAAGAGAGAACAGGAGAGGAATCCTAACAGGATTTTTTTAACTGCACAGGGAACAGACAGGCAAGGTCACTTGAAAAATCATATGTTATTTAAAAGAAAAAACAAGCTGTATATAATAGATATTTGCAGTTTCATCTATAATTCACATACTCATAATTTTCTTTTGATTCTACTTTGTGTAAAAACCTTGGTCAGTGTGCTGCAGGAAAGGACTTAGAAAATAGAAATTATCATGAAGTCACACATTACCTAGACACAGGAAGACACTGAAAGGAAGTGGGTACATGAATTTAAAAGGGTCATAATTCACCAACACTTATTTGACAATTTTCCTGAGCATCAGACCTGTCCAGCCAAGAAAGTTGAGACATTTGAGAGTTCCATTTTTAATTTAGTCAATTTCAACAGTAAAGCTGTATGATTTTTTTGTTGACCATATAAGCTGATTGGATGAAATTAATTCTCTAATTTACTTTGATAGTTTCTATATTACCCACTATTTCTTGGCACATTTAATCTTTATTATTAGTTATCTTTTCATACATGTAGGATCTTTGTGTCTGAAAGAAGCAAAGGTGCCAAAATAACTTAGATCTTGTTATTTCCTGAAAATGTAACTGAGAGAACATCAACAGTGGTTTACCCATATGACTATTTGTACATCTATAAGACATTCATAAGAATATTCTATGTATGCATTAAGTGAACTCTGATGGGGAGAGAACCCATACCTGAAATCTATTGAGACATATGGGAGATGCTAGCACAGGACCACCCAGCCTGGTACCCTCATCAAAGAAGGCACTAGCGCAAAAGAAATATGAGATGTGCAAATTTAGACATCTCCACTCCAGATGTGCATGGGAATGATTTGTGTTCAACTATGCTCGTATTGGTTTAATCAGCCACATTCAGACACATTGTACCTTTATTCAACATAATGATATCATTTTGGTCTTCTTCAAAACGAAGGACAATAACCAACCAACCAAGGAGAAAACAAGTAGCATTTTTATAATAGTCTTTCAGAACAGTCTATTTCTTTACCATTATCCATCTGAATAACAGATGTAAAGGATACAAGATCCCACTCTGCTGACTTTTCACTGACTACAAAAAAGCATAAAACAAAACTCTCCTCCCTAAAGTATTTCCCATTATTTCATCAAAAATATACAAGATTTCTTATCTATCTATATACATAAAATACATATATAATACATGTATGTGCATATATAATAAGAAAAATAGTTTTATTTAACCATTATCTGACCATAAATATTTTCTTAATTGATTGGGGCACAGAAAATTGGAAAAAATAATTTCACTGAAAGTACCTCCACTGTCTTAGAGAAGCTCTATCCCAGATTCCAACTTGAGAAGGATTCCATAACAAAAGTAAGGTCCTCCAAATATTCTTTTTAGTGGATGATATTATCTTCATTGTATAAAGCCCCAGAACATTGACAAGATTCATAATCATTCTATCTCTCACTATCACACAAGAAAAAAACAAGTAGTTGAATAGCTACGATCTAGGCAGTAGACATTGTAAGTATTGGACAATCTTTAGAGATTATTCCTGTGGGTAGATGTGTCTTGGACAGAGGTTTCTTGTCTTCCAGAAAATGGAGTAGGCCTAAAATTAAAAGAGAGAAGGAAAGTACATTGGTAGACTGGATTGCCTTTTGGAAATTGCAAAACTTTTTTAAAACAATTCCAGTATTTTTCCTTAAACAAAGGTTCAAATTTTTTGATATCAATATTTTAGTAATATTGTTGAATTGCTATGAATCATAAAATATTACAGTCTCTAATGAATTAAAAATGATTATCACCCAGAGAGTAATGGAAAGGTACATGAGAGATATAAGTAGGCTACAACATATTACAAAGAAGGAGAAAAAAAGCATTTATTAAACACCCATTTTGTCCCAGACCTTATGCTAAGTATTTTACAAATATTATCTCATTTGATCCTCACGATAACCCTGGGAGATAAGTGGTATTACCCCTATTTTACAGCTAAAAAGACTGAAATAGAGTTTAAGTGATTTACCCAGGATTACACAGCTGAACTCAGCTTCCTCATCTGTAAAATGGAGATAATAATAGCACTTACCTTCCAAAGGTATTGTGAGGATCAAATAAAACAATAATTGTAAAGCAGTTAAGCACCATGGTTGAGTCATAATAATTACTACAAAAATGTTAGCTATTATTAATCATCTTCCTTTTATTTATTTATTTTTGCTTGTAAAGAACCAGTGCAAATTATTCCAGAAAAGGTTAAATTGTCTTTCCTTTAGGGACACACAAACCCATCTGTAGTGAAAAAAAGAGAGAGAGAAAGAGAGAGAGAGAGAGAGAGAGAGAGAGAGAGAGAGAGAGAGAGAGAGAGAGAGAGAGAGAGAGAGAGAGAGAGAATCCTAGCTTTCAACAAGGGGCTCACCTGATCATATTAAATGTCCTCCGTTGCTTGTGCTTCCAGCCATCGTCTAGGTTAGGCTATTTCATGTGCATCTTGGTAACTAAATTGGGATGAAAATAAGTTCTTGTAATGCCCTGGCAACAAACCAGAATCGCCATCAAAGCTTAAGGCAGTGGAATGTTCCTTCCACAAAGAAAAGGGGTTTTTTGAGTTTTACAGGAATCTGATCTGCAACAAGGAATAAACTGGGTCAAGTAGCAAGGGGTAGAAAAGGAATGAATCAATTATAAAAAGTCATTTTCTTTGGTTCTGGTGACAGAAAAGGGTGGGAACAACCTCATCTCCATTGACTTCACTAGGCCCTTCTTTGAACAATGGAAAAAGAAACGAGCCTGGACCCAAATTTCCTATTTGTCTAGACACTGCTGAATTTAGGCCAAAGTCCTGGGTCTCTCACAGAAATGTATTCCAGCCTAAGAGGCCAAAGAATTAAGTCACCTAGAAAGGAACCCAAGGAGCCTTGCCTGTAATCCGATTTGAAACCATGAATTCAAGGCATGCCTTCCTATTCCCCACTCTGGAAAATATTCCTTTGAAACTAAAAGACTGATCTCTTAGGAAAAGTGATCTCTTTTTTTTCCAATGAAGTATAAATGGAATAGCTTTTATGGTATATAAAGCCACAGGGGAAAGAAGTAAGCTGCAGTTGAAAAGGCACTGGATTTGACTTCTGAAGTCCTGAATTCTAATTTCTTCTGAGCTCAAGCAAATTAGTTAACTTTTCTGAGTACCAGTTTTTTTATCTGTGAAATGATGACTACCTTGTCTACTTCATAAGATTGTTATAAGGATTTATTAAGAAGTATTTATTAACCATCTATTATGTTTCAATCATGAATTAAATTATGTGGATATAAGTATAAAGAATAAAACAATCCTTTCCCCATTCTAATGGGAGACAGAAGTACACATAAACATATATTTATCCTGAACATAAAATAGCAAATAAAAATATCTGAAAAGTGATTTTATGCAAGAAAAAGGATGCTAGCATATAGAGGATCAAGAAGGGTTCTATGAAAAAGAGGCCACTCAAGTTTCATTTTAAAGGATGAGATGAACTCTCTGAGGTGAAGGTAAGGAAAGAGAGCATCTGGAATAACAGATGGCCAAGGTAAAGTATTTCTAAACTTTTTGGCATTATATAAAAATGAGTTGTTAATATTAACATAAAATCAAGCTAATAATTGATATTTTAATAGAGTTACATAGGAAGCCTTTTACATAGTTGAACTGGTCAACTATAGGATAAAGACTATTAAAAGATGAAAGTGATCTCAGAAAAGAGGTTAATGGATTAGGAAACAGATGACAAGGAAGGGACAGATGGTCATAATGAGGATGCAGAATAGGCTAAGGAAGAATGAAGCAGAGGGAGAGGTGAAAGGAGAAGAGTTTATAATAAGAAAGTGGAATTTCAGAGTTCAAAGTTAGAGGGATGACATTATAATGATGAAATTCCAAGTTTGACCACTACTGCTGATAGTTAAGTAAAAATGGTCATTGATAATATGAAAGTTGATGAACTGAGGGGCCAGGGGATTTAAGGGACTGTCAATATATATATTGAATTCCCCATAAATAAAGGTACAAGTACAGGTGTTGTGGTGGTTGTTCAATTGCTTCAGTCCTATCTAATTTTCTGTGGGTTTTCTTAGCAAAGATACTCTAGTATTTGCTATTTCCTTCTACTGTTCATTTTACAGATGAGGAAACCGAGGCAAACAGGATTAAGTGAGTTGCCCATGGTCACTCTGAGGCAACACTTAAATTCAATTTTTCCTGATTGTAAACCTGGCCTACAGCAGGACTTAGCTGCTCCTAGTACAAGTGTAAGCCAGGTACAAAGTTCACTGAGAAAGACTAGGGGTAAATATCACAGCAACAACTCTCTGGACTGAGAGAGAGAAGTGGATGGATTTTTTAAAGTTTCAAAGTGATAGCAGCATAAGGGGAGGCTAGAAGTGACCCTGGAGAGCAAGAAACAAAATGGTTCCTTCTTGTGAGATTCATGTGTCTGTCTGTCTTATTCTGTGTTCATGTGGATATTGGGCCGGAGGGGTTTGTCCAGCTTTAGAGAAGCTACAGCACTGCAGATGATGGCCAGGGAAGCAGGAAAGATTCAGGATTCTTGAATACGGTGAAGATAGTGTGATATGAAGAAAGATAAACTAAAGCAAAATGTATTCATAAACATAGAGATATCCGAAGAACAATGGAATAGTAGAAGGAGGTATATCCTACGGAGAATGAAAGCAAATCGGCATGAAAGTTAGTTAGCAGCAGAGAATGATTATGTTTTTCTCCTCACAAGCCATGAGTCCAAATCACAAAGGGGAGGGGATGAAGAAGGTGACAATTTTCTAGCCTAGTGGTTTGGGGCCTCCACCCAGCAGCATCTTGTGAAGTGACTAAGCACGGAATCCAGAGTAAAGATGTGTCAGCTTGTACAGCTCTAAATAGTGGAGAACTGGAGCTACAGGCCGCAGAAAGAGGGAGAAGGCAGCTTTTTCTTCAAATCTGAATCGGAAAACCTTGTGGCCAACTCCCAGTTGACCCCAGCTATGCAACTTCACTCCAAAATGGTGGGGGGAATGGTAGAGTCAGTCCTACTTTGACTATCTTAATGCTTCCATAAAGCCTGGTCTCTATGGTACTATACCTTGTTGTTGTTAAATTTATACATTTATGGTTTAAATAATCAGAATTTTAGAATTGTAAATACTAACCTTATTCAGTATGGGGAATGTTAAATGAATTTAGATTTTTTTATATGTATGTTCAATCATTTCAACTCTTCTGACCCCATTTGGGGTTTTATTGGCAAAGATATTAATATGACAGAGACAAAGTCAGGGATAGGGAAAGAGAAAGAAATATAGAGACAGAGAAATAGAGATGATAAACAGAGACAGACAGACAGAGACAGAGAGAGATCCATATAGGCTATGAAAAAAAAAAATATATATATATATATATCCATAGTCATATCCATATCCATATGTCATATATATCCTTATAGGTATCTAGATGGCACAATAGATATAGTGCTCTAGTTGGGAAAATGAGTTAAAATTCTGCCTTCAAAACTTATTAGCTGTATGACCTGTGTGATCTTGGGCAAATCACTTAAATTCTCTTACCCACAGTTTCCTCATCTATAAAAAGGTGATAATAATAGCCCCTACTTTATAAGACCATTGTAAGGATCACATGTGAAAATATATATAAAGCACTATGTATGTACTTAAAGAGTATGTATGTATGTAAATAAGGCTTTTTTCTCTCATTTGAATTTTTGTATGTGAGAGGTGTATTTGTCCCCCTCAACCCCCAATTCCAATGAACTTTGATTTGCGGTTTATATTTGGACTCCTGGGGAAGAGAGCCAAGAACATCTCTATAAGGCTTTTGATTCCTCACTTGAAAGAGCAATGCCAGGACATCCTTCTTGTATTTGCTAGATGATTGGCATGTGTACTCTAAGATACTTGTTTCTTAGGCAATATTAGGTGTTGGTAGGGAGCCCTAAGAGGCCCCACTGCTCTTAGGCACTTGATTTAACTGGCAAAATAACAATTTAGGCCCACAGTCTGCCAGGACAAACTAAAAAGCACAAGTTCGTAATTCAACTCTTGAGAATTTTGTTATGAAACATATGAATGACTCTTGATTACATGCCCAGTAAGAGAGAAAGAGAAACTTCCTAACATTGGTCTGTGGGTTGGGATTAACACTTTTCACTAGGAAAGATCATTATTTCCTGCAATGTTCCCAGAAGTGTCCTCTGCACGTTCAAGTTATAAACTAATGGATGCAAGGAAATACACATCACTGGATCAACTATAGGAATTTATAAGGAGTAAAACTAAAACCATAAAACATAATTTATAATAGAATTAAGGTATATACTTAGAAAAAGCAATAGCAACCAGCCAAGGGGATAGAAGATAGAAAATAGTTCAGTTTTCTTTAAGTCCCTGTTAATCAAAGCATCTATGTTTTGTTGACTATGCTCACTCTCACTTTACTTTTGACCCCCACCCTGATCTGAAAAGAGACAATAAACCTCTTTGCTACTCAAACATCAGCAACCAAACTTCCTTCTTTTTTTCTTTTCTTTTCCAATTTCTCCTCCATTCCAAAAATCATACACTATTCCTTTGCTTCCTTGTTGTTCAGTCATTTTTAAAAACTATTGGATAACTGTTTCAAGAATCTTAAATACATTTTCCAAAATTATTGATTATTTGTACTCCCTTTAGATATAAAAATCATTTCCCAAAATACACTCCTCTACCATTGAATTTTTCTTTGTAACAGGCATATTTGAGCAAACACATCTAGCAATATGACCCTGTCTGAAAGAAAACACAATATTCCACATATTTCCTTCCTCTCAATTAAAAGGAAAGAAATATATATTTCTTATTCTTTTCTCTGGGACCATAATTATTGCAATTGATCTTTGTTTGGAAGCATTTTAATTTTTTATTGTAATAATGTTGTGCTTTGTTCTTTGGGGTATATTCTAATTCATTCTACTTCAGTTTACATATGTATTCTTTTATTTCTTCGAATTTCTTATTTTGGTCATTTCTTAGAGAATAATATTCTACTACATGTATATACCACAATTTGTTCAGTCATTCTCCAATTAATGGGAATGTGTTCTGTTTTTAGTTTGTTTTGTTTTGTTTTCCCACCACCTAGAGCACTGCCATAAATACATGGCCAAAAAATTCACGTGAAAAAGATCCAAGGTTTTTTTAGATCAATGTGAGTCAACAGTGTGAGATGACAGTCATAAAAGCTAATGTGAGCTTAGACTGAATTTTATACTGTCCAAACCAAGGATCATTATTATTCCAATTTATTCCTCCCTGATCAGACTTTATCTAAAAGATTTTGTTTGTTTCTTGGTATTCATTTTTTTAGAAAGGATATTGACAATATGAAATATGTTCAGAGGAGGATGGTCAGGATAATGAAAGTAAGGGAAACCATATCATACAAAAATTCATTGAAAGAACTGATGTTATTTGGGGAAAAAATACAAAACTTAGGTGGAAATAATAGCTGTCTTCAAGCATTTGAAGAATGTAATACAAAGGAGAGATCACATTTGGAGCAATGTGTCAAAATAGCAGATAGGGGAGAAAGGTATAGATAAAGACAAGAGAGACAGAGAGACAGAATATGTGTGAGAGACAGACAAAAAAGAAATACAGAAAGAAGAGGGAGAGAGAGAGAGACAGAAATAGAACAGAGACAAAGATAAAGAGACACAGAGACATGGATAGACAAATAGGTTGATGAATAGATGACAGACTGGAAAAATGATAGCTGATTGATTGATAGATAATATAGATAGGTAGGTGATAGATGACATAATATAGAGATAGATTAATAAATGGCTGGAAAGAGAGACAGAAACAATGAAGCATTTATTATGTGTCAAGCACTATGCAGAAAAACAGATTTTGATTAAATAGAAGGAAAAAGCTATGGGGCAGCTAGATAATGCAGTAGATAGAATGCCAAAGTGAGGATAAATGCAGTCAAAAAGAGTGTTTTGTTTGGAGTCAGGAAGACTCATCTTGAGTTCAAATCCAGTCTCCAATACTTGCTAGCTGTTTGACTCTGGGCAAGTCACTTAAGCCTGAATGCCTCAGTTTCCTCATCTGTAAAATGAGCTGCAGATGGAAATGGCAAACCACTCTAGAATCTCTACCAAGAAGAACCCAAAAGGGGTCATGCAGAGTCAGAAACCACTGACAACAAAGGAAAAAACTTCTTAAGGATTGAAATTATCCAAAGAGAAACTGGATTGTCTCTCAAGATAATATTAAAAATAATAATTGATGCTTATGTTATGCCTTAAAATTTGCAAAGGGCATTATATACATCATCTCACTTGAGCTTACATCTCCTGTGTTTAAAGTAAGTAGCTTTAGCTTGTAAAAATTGTGATACATTTTGTGGCAGCCTCCCACAGAGCAGCAGGTATTAGCTTTCTCTGAATTCCCCTGTTTTTAGGTGACAAACATACAGATTTTTAGAACTATAACCTCAGGCTTTGGATCAAGGTAAAGAGAATTTTATAGAGATTTATAATGATATTTTGTAACCTGGAGGACTTGGAAAAAGGGAAAGGGTAAAACTTTACATCTTTCACTTCTCTAGGGCTTGAATTTTAAGTACATACTCTGAGAATATTCGCTTTTTAAATTTGGCCAAGGCTGTGAAAATGTCAGAAAATGTGTGTCCTCAGTGGGCATTCCCCCTGCAGCAAACTCACAAGGTTCAAAGCAATTGAGTCACCCTTGGGCTTCCAGCTGTGTCAACTGCATTCTTGGAGAAGACATAGAATAGAAAACTGACTGAGAAAATACATCCAGGATTTTCTCTAGATCAGCTGCTGAAATATTATCCCATAGATTTCGCCTGATTGTCACTGACTTGAATGCAGTTTCTATTAAAAAACAGGAAGATGGGAGAATGGAGAGAAGTGAGCTAGAGAGTGGTGAGACAGTAGCCCCCTTCTTCCTATGACTAGGAAACTGGAACTTTAAAAGGTCAAGTGCCTCCAGGACCATCTCCAGTTGTCCTGATGTATATCTGGCTACTGGATCCAGATGGCTCTGAAGGAGAAATGAGGCTGGTGACTTTGCACAGCTCTTCCTCACTTAAATCCAACTCTCTTGCATAGCATGCCATCTTCTCCCTGATTTCATGGCTCTCTCTAGAAAAAACAAACAACAAAATGAAACTGGAACACTTGAAAATACTTGCCTATAAGGGTAGGCTCTCCACTCCCTCCTGTGATGAGAGTAGAAGAAGATGAGGGGAGTTGGAGAGTAAATGCTCAACTACTTTAGTCTTTATTATTATATTTTATTGCCAATTTTGCTCCAATAAATGCAATCTAATAATTAATTGAATTATTATAACAGGAAAGCAGGAGTGAGGAACTGAGTAGGAACAAGGACAATAACCCAAGGAAGCTATGAGTTGTTATTATACTTATTTCTAAATTTTAATTTCTAATTTTTATCCTTATTTCTAAAATTAAAAAACAAAAATTCCAGAGCATGTTTAGTTGTTAGTGAGTAGATAGCTCAAGGTCAAAGATGGCTAATTCCTATCTGCTCATGCACAGTGTGACTGAGCTGGTAACTCAAGCTTAGAACAATTTGGAGCTTGCACAGATATAGTGCCCCAAGTTGCTAGTCTAGCCACATAATCCAAGTTGGAAATGAAATACTACCCCTGTGTCATTGCCAGAATTCTCTCTCAATATATAACAATTCATTCTAAACTGCTTGAGAAAAGGGACTTTGTGTCATTGATATATTTGATCCTATCTGTGTGTGTGGTAGAGGTGATGATGTTATTGGGGAAAGTGAAGGAGGGTTGATGCTTCAAATTCATGATTCTTTCAATGTTGCTTTCTTTTATTTTTTTTCAGTTAAGCTTGCTTCCAATTCTGTATTCTTAAGTACTACTCCTGTCTTTTTTAAAGAGTCTCAATAGCTTTAGAGAGTATCTCAAATTGGCTACTCTATTGTTAGTGATATTGATTTTTTCCCACAGATATTCTAATTTCCACCCTAATTTCTATATTTATTACTACTTTTAATTTTTAAATTTCTCTTCTGAATCATTCTCAAATTTTTTCCCCTCTATTCCATTATTATTTTTAGGGTTCTAATATAATGTGCAGCCTTGATTTCTCTTTCATCAGGGATATTTTTGTTATTTACACCAGAAATTAATGCTTAAATATTATTTCATATTAATAGTATTAATCTTCAGTAGTTCGTGTATTGTGGCCTTTTATAAAATAGTTGTCCATTTTTTCTTTATTAATCTCACTGCTGATTAATCTATACTGTGTGCATGTATATCTCCTCTTTTCTGTTTCTTTTTATCCCATTTTTCTATTTGGGACTTTGCTTACTACTTCAAGGTAATAAAGGAGGTTTAGGTTTAAACATGTCATGCTGCTGGAAGTTCCCAACATTTACTCTCTTTTAATTGCCTTTTCCCCCTTTTATTTACTTATTTGGGGCTATTTTACCTGTTCAAGTGCTGAATAGACACGGAACATATAATTAGTCACTGTCTTATCCTTCTTGTCAGAAGCTCATTCTCTTCCATTCCATAGAATGTATTAACTCAGGCCCTGTTCCTCCAACATCCACAACCTCCCATTTTCTCCCATCTATACCATAATGGATAAGCAGCTTATCACCTCCCTTTTTAAGGGATAAAGGTGTCTGTTTAGGTCACTATCAAGGGGCAATTTATAACAGAACTGATAGGATGCCTTCACAGATATGGAGCTTAGAATGCAAATGCAGTAAGGTGTGCTGAAAGTGGCAAGCACTGAACAGAGATGGAATGAGAGAAATAAGAATAGGATAGTTTCTGTTTTTTTTTTCTTTTCTCTATTAATTATCTTGAGAGGAAATGTCTCTTTCCTCTTCTTATTATAGTTTTTTATTACTTTATTTAGCACATTTTTGTTCTATAGTGATAAAGCTGGAAGCTAAACCTAATTAGATAAAAATCTCTCACTCAGCTATTTTGCCAGAATTCTCTCTCAATATATAACAATTAAGTTCTAAACTGATTCAGAAAAGGGACTTTGTATCATAGTTATCTTTAGATGTCTAGTGCCTAAAACAATGCTCAGTACATAGTAGGGACTTAATGAATCAGAAAATCTCAAAATTAGAGCCTGAAATATCATCTAAGTCAGCTAAAAAAAAAATGGAACTCATTATCTTCAGCATATTCCTATTTCCCTTAGGGAAAAACATGATTTTCTTAGTCACTTACTTTTGTAACTTTGAATTTTCCATATCTTTTGCCCCAAAATGACTAATCAGTGGCCAAAATTCCTCAGTTCTATCTCCACAATATCTTTCCTATTGTTCCATTCTCTCCAGCTATAATCATCACCTAGTCTTTCCCCTTTCTAATTTATTCATTACAAGTTACCAAAAAAATTCCTCCTAAGGCTCAGTTCTAACCATGTCATTCTATTGCTATTGAACACACACACACACACACACACACACACACACACACACACTTGTAATGGCTCCTTGTTGTTGAGATAGTTAATACAAACTCCCTAGCCTAGCATTTAAGAAATATAACTCAATTGAGTCTCTCAAAATCAATATGTCTAAAGCAAAACTGATTTTTTGGCTCCTGCCTACTTTTTAAATATTTCATATAATACCATTTTCACAGATTCTATGTTACAGTCAGACTAGTAACTATACCCTTATGCAGGAATCCATTTCTGCTTTCCAAACGGTAGCCTATGCTTGAAATACTGTTCCTGCCCATCTTTACAAAGCAGAATTTGTTTTATTTTCCTTCAAAGTTCAAATTGGATTCAACTTCCACTGTGAAGCCTTGTTTAGAAGCCTTGTCCATGAATCCTTAGTTCAGAGGATAAAAAAATTCTAGGTTAGAGTTGGAAGAGACCTTAGATGCCATCTACTTCATTTATCTTACTTTGCAAATCAGGAAACTAAGACTCAGGGAAGTTATTACTTGTCCAAATTCACATAGACAGAAATAAAATTTCAACCCAAGTACTTTGACTCCCCCCCAAACTAATGTTTTCCCCTCACACTACCATATTTTTTCCTACATTAAATTGCTTTGGATTTACTTATGTATTGGTTTTATGTCTTCCCAACTTCCCATCCACAAGAAACTGTAAGGTACTCAAGAATAGAGAATATTATGTTCATGTTTTTATATCCCTAGTGCCCAGTAAAGTGCTTTGCATATACAATAGCCTTAATAAATGTCTATTGAATCAAATTGAGGAATATCATCCAATATATACCTAAACAAGAGCTCTTCCAATCATGTATCAACTATTATTGCATCATGTGCTCTACTGAAAGTACTATCTCTAGGAAACAAGCCTTTCTTCTTTTGGACAGTTAAGCTTATTAGAAGATTTTCTTGACTTCAATTCTAAATCTGCCTTTTTATAACTTACACCCACTGCTCCTAGTTGTGCTCTTTGGGCAATTTTTTTCTCATATTTATTTTATTTAAGGAAACAATAACAAAACAGAAAAGGAATACAAAAAAAATAAATAAAACAAAAGACAACATTGTCATGTGGCCAGCAGAACATCAGGGAGGATTCAAAATATATAACAACAAATACTAGTTCAAGGATGTATATATATTGATGGAAGAAATATTCATGAGTGTCCATCTTTTCTTTACTTCCTTGTAAATTGTTCTTTTGTTCTCTGCTGCATATCTTTTTTACTTTATTTTCCTCATTAATTCCTCCTATTCCTAAACAGGCTATAATTAGGATATATTTATATATACATATATAGATATATACATACAGAAAAATAGACACACACATGCCCCCCACACATGCACACACACACACACACACACACATATATATAGATCTTTCCTATTCCTACTGACCCTTTGCTTTAATTCCCTCCTCCCTTCTCTAATGCCTGTACATCTACTCTTCCTTTGCATCTCATTTGTATGACATAATTACTATTTTTACCTTAAGTCTGCCCCAATCTTCCTTTGGAGCTGCCTTATTGATGATATAAATTTTAAACATATGCTATCCAGGGGTCCTCAAACTACGGCCCAAGGGCCAAATGCAGCAGCTGAGGACGATTATCCTCCTCACCAGGGCTATGAAGTTTCTTTATTTAAAGGCCCACAAAACAAAGTTTTTGTTTTTACTATAGTCCAGCCCTCCAACAATCTGAGGGACAGTGAACTGCCCTCCTATTTAAAAAGTTTGAGGATTCCTAATTCATTTCCCATGTAAAACAAACAAACAATTTGTCCTTGTTGAGTTCCTTGATGATGACCTTTGATATCAGTTCTTAAATGTTAAATTTCAGGAAATCATCAAGGAAAAGTACCCTGATGTTCTAGAACCAGAAGGTAAACTAGCCACTGAAAGAATTCACCAATCACCTCCTGAAAGAGATCCCAAAATGAAAACTCCAAGACATATTGTAGCTAAATTTCAGAATTATTGGATCAAGGAAAAAATATTGCAAGCAGCCAGAAAGAAACAATTCAAATATTGAGAAGCCACAATCATGATTATCCAAGATCTAGCAGCTTCTACCTTAAAGGACTGAAGGGCCTGGAATATGATATTCCAAAAGGCTAAAGGAAATTGGATTGCAGCCAAGAATCAACTATCTAGCTAAAATGAGCATTATATTTCAGGAAGAAAATGGACATACAATGATACAGGTGAATTTCACTTATTTCTGATGAAAAGACCAGAGCTGAACAAAAATTTTGATCTCCAAATACAAGAACTCTAAAGAAGTATAAAAATATAAAAAGGAAAGAACTTTTCAGAACTATACCTCTGTTATGGGTATACTTAGAGAGTGAAGGTACAATTGGATTTTATTGTGATAATATAATAAAAGAAACTAGAGGTGGAAAGGGGATCGAATGGGGAAAAAAGAGAGGAATGAAGATAAAATGAGAGAAATTACACCACATCAAAAGGCAAAAAAGACCTAATATAATTGAGGGAAAGAAGGAAAGGGGATAAACTTTGTATGAATCTTACTCTCATCAGATTTGGATCAAAGAGAGAATATCAGGTATATCTGGCTTCACAAAGAACCTTGTCTCACCCTATAGGGAAGTAGGAGGGTAAAGGGGAAAAGAAAGGGGGAGGCTAATAGAAGGGAAAACATAAGTAGTAGGGGAAAGGATAAGAAAGGGGGAGGAGCTGTAAAGGAGAAGGGCTATTTGAGGGAGGTACAGGACATAAGTAAAATATTGGAGAGGAGGGGAAGGAGGAAAGGAAAAAGAAAAGCATAAGGGAGTAAATAAGATAGTGAGAAATACAGAATTAGTTATTTTAACTGTGAATGTGAATGGGATAAACTCTCCCAAAAAAGAAGCAGGTAACAGACTGGGATAAAAGCCAGAATCCTACAACATGTTGTTTATAAGAAACATATTTAAAGCAGAGTGATACAGACAGAGTAAAGGTAAAAGGCTGGAGCAGAATCTATTAGGCTGTATCAGACCTAAAACAATATTATAAAGCAGCAGTATTGGCTACGAAAAAAGTAGTCGATCAGTGGACTAGGTTAAGTTCACAGGACAAAATAGTCAATGATTATAATAATCTAGTGTTTGACAAACCCAAAGACCCCAGCTTTGGGGATAAGAATTCACTATTTGACAAAAACTACTGGGAAAATTGGAAATTTGTGTGGCAAAAACTAGGTATTGACCCACAGCTAACACTGTTTACCAAGATAAGATAGAAATGGGTTCATGATTTAGACATGAAGACTGATAATATAATCAAATTAGAAGAACAAAGAATAGTTTATCTCTTGGATCTGTGGAGAAGGAAGGAATTTGTGGCCAAAGAAGAACTGGAGTACATTATTGAATGAAAAATAGATAATTTTGATTATATTAAGTTAAAAGGGTTTTGTACAAACAAAATCAATGCAGATAAATTTAGAAGGGAAGCAATAAGCTGGGGAAATTTTTACATTCAAGGGTTCTAATAAAGGCCTCATTTCTAAAATGTATAGAAAATTGACTCAAATTTATAAGAATTCAAGCCATTCTCCAATTGATAAATGGTCAAAGGATATGAACAGGCAATTTTCAGATGAAGAACTTAAAACCATTTTTACTCAAATGGTTTGAAAAGGTGTTCTAAATCATTATTGATCAGAGAAATGCAAATTAAGAGGTACCACTACACCTTATTCAGATTGGCTAAAATAATGATGAATGTTGGAGGGGATGTGGGAAAACTGGGACACTGATCCATTTTTGGTGGAATTGTGAACTGATCCAACCATTCTGGAGAGCAATTTGGAACTAGTTCCAAAGTACTATCAAACTGTGCATACCCTTTGATCCAGCAATGTTTCTACTGGGCTTGTATCCTAAAGAGATCATAAAGGAGAGAAAGAGACCCACATGTATAAAAATGTTTGTGGCATCCCTTTTTGTAGTGTCAAAAAAAATGAAACTTAGGATGCCCATCAGTTGAAGAATGGTACAGGAATGTTATGGAATATTATTGCTCTATAACAAATGATCAGCAGGATGATTTCAGAGAGGCCTGAAGAGACTTATATGAACCAATGCTGAATGAAATGAGCAGAACCAGGAGATCATTGTATACAACAACAGCAAGATTATACAATGATCAGTTCTGATGGCTGTGGCTCTCATCAGCAGTGAGGTGATTCAGATTAGTTCCAATTCTCTTTTGATGAAGAGAGCCATCTGCACCCAGAGAGAGGACTGTGGAACTGAATGTGGACCACAACACAGTATTTTCACTCTTTTTGTTTTTGTTTGCTTGCATCTTGTTTTCTTTCTTATTTTTATTTTCCTTTTAGATCTGATTTTTCTGAAGCAGCATGATATTTGTGGAAATATGTATAGAGGAATTGCATATGTTCAACATATATTGGATTACTTGCCAAATGGAGAACGGGATGGGGGAAGGAAGGGAGAATAATGAAACACAGGGTTTTGTATGGGTGAATGTTGAAAACTATCTATCTATCTATAATCTATATATCTATATATCTAATATTTATATATTAAAGCTTTATATATATCCAAATATATAAAGCTTTAATATATAACTAAATAGTTTTTTTTTAAGTTTGGATTTGGTTGAAAGATAGTCCTAAAAATCTGCAAGTTCACTGAATGTCCATTTTTTCTCATTCAATATTCTATATACATTTATGGTTAATTTTGCTGGATATGATATTTTTGAGCTCAGGCCTAGTTCTTTTGATTATTGGTAGATATGATTTCAGGACCTACAGTCTTTTATTATCGCTGATGATAAATTCTGTACAATTCTAATTGTAGCTCCAGTGCATTTGAATTTTTTTCTTGTTTATTGCAAAATTTTCTCTTTGATCTGGGGGTTTCTTTTGGCATCATTTGGCAATGATGTTCCTATGTGTTTTCCACAAAGAATCTCATTGATATGGTGATCAGTAGATTTTTTTTCTATTTCTATTTTCCCCTCATGTGCTACTTTTGCTTGGATTATTTCTTCCATTATTTATTCCATTATTGTGAAGGTCCTTGTTTTGTTCACATCATTCAGGCAGTCCAATGGCAGTCCAATTATTCTTATATCTTCTCTTCTTGATCTGTTCTCTAGATTTGTCATTTTTCTTATAAGACGTTTTATATTCTGTTATGTTTTTTTTTTTCATTCTTTCATCTGCTTTGTTATTTCTTGGTCTTGATAGTTTCACTGGCTTCCCCTTGCCCAATTCTAATTTTTCAAAGAATCATTTTCATCTTTGAGATTCTGTATATCTTCTTCTAGTTGGTAAATTTTTTTATAATTTTGTTTTTCTGGGATGGTTTTTAGTTTTTTAGTTTTTTTAGTTTTTCCTCAATTTGATTTCTAAATTCTTTTTTGAGTTTTATAAATTCTCTCTGAGCAGGGAGCCATTTCACATTACTCTTTGAAGTAGAAGTTTTTTCTACTTCAACGTCCTCCTCTGAAGATGAATCCCAGTCTTTCCAGTTCCCATAGGATGTTTCTGTAATGGGATTCTTTTTTCTTTACTTTGAGCAAATTTTCAAAAGTAAATTGTTAAATGAACTATGAAGGTAGCTAAGGGATCTTGGGTAAAATCACAATTTTTTTCTTAGTTATAAACAGGTATATAAATACAAGAGATCTTAATAAACTAATCAAAGCTGATACGTCATTCCAGCTAGTCTGTCATTGAGCAAAGAACCTTTAACAGTCTAGGCTCTACAAATGATCTTAGAAGTAGAGCTATCAATCATATCAAATTAAGGCAAAGGAAAGAAACCAACTACCCTATGTCATCTGGGGCAGCTAGGTTGGACAGTGGTTAGAGCACTGGATTTGGAGTCAAAAAGACTACTTTATGAATTCAAATCTCAGACACTTATTAGCTGTGTAACTTAGGCCAAGTTATTTAACCTACTTTGCCCCAGTTTTCTTTATATTTAAGATGAACTAGAGAAGGGAATGGCAAACTATTCCAATATTTTTCCAAGAAAACCCTAAATGGGATCATAAAGAGTCAAACATTACTGGAATGACTGAACAACAAGAAGAATACTTTATGTCATTCATTATAGATTGATCAATACATTTATACATCAAATATTTATCAAGTGCCTATTGGGTATTGTACCCTGTTCTTGGCACTACAGATAATACAAAATTAAGATAGTTCATAATCTGGCTTCATAGCTCTTCCAGTCTATTATAGGGATAAAGTATAAAAAGTTAAATTGAATCCATATATTGAATAAAAAGTTAGAGAATTGTAAAACAAAGATCTTCATGAGGTCAAAGGGAGAAAGATTCTTACTGAACTGGAGTATTAAGGAAATCTTTATGAAAGAGGTTCCATTTAAGTTGGGCTTTAAAGATGACAGGATTTCATCAATAAGGAGAAAAAAGAAATTCTCTGAGCAGAAAATGGATTGTGTGAAGTAAAGAAATGAAAAATGAAAAGTATGTCACAGGGAGAAAAAGTAGTACATTTTGGCTTTAACACAGAATATTGTCACATTGGGAAGATCTCTAATGCCAAAGAAGAATCTTTTCTGGGACTTTTGTGTTTATATTTTCACTGAATCTCAGGATAGGGAGGGGCCATAGTTCAAATGGTACTTAAACAGGAATCAGTTTCTTTGAGATGAGATTTTTACTCTCCTTCTTATCCTGATCACCCAAGTCCAAGGAATAAGCAGATATTTGCAAATTATTTTTTTATAACAGACCTCACCTTCACAACCATACAAATTAACTCATTCTCTTGTAGAGAATACTAATGTATTTATTGTTTATTAATTACATTTAAAAAGTATTTGACTGAGAACAATATTCAGCATTAAAGTATTTTCTCTAACAAACTATCTCCTGTAGGTATTTACACCTATATATATGGACATACAGAAAGATATGTTTAAATATCTTATAAAATTTCTTGGCATATGCAACCATAGAGTTAACTTTGTTTAATGATCTTTTGAATATTTATATAAAACAAGGTAATGCTGTTATGAAGGATGTCTGTTCTATTCAGAACACAAACAGAAAAGAAATGCTTCAGTTTGTGGATAACAGCAATATGGTACTTATTTCATTCAGTCCCAGAATACTATAGATTATCATCAGTAAAATTCAGAATTACTTTAAAGAAATTATTTAATCTAATAATCTACAAAGGAAAACCAAAATGGATGAAAAATGTCTATTATCTATTCTCTTGATATGCAATTGAATGAGCAGTTTCTGGAATTGTTCTACATGTCTTGAATAGGCTGTGCAAATGGACAACATGTGCGCACAAAATTGAATACAAGGAAAGGAGCAAGCTGGATAGCATTTTGAAAATTATACTTTCAAAGGTCCTATACTTCTTGACATGAATTTTTAAATTCTAATATTTTCCCCCAAAACTGTATAGAATAAAAAATTTAGATGTTCCAAAGGATAATAGAGAGAATACAAATAGCATATTAATAAGTTGCAGTATATTCCCTGTGATAACTTGCATAAGAAGTAGCATAAAAAATGTCATCAAAAATATATGATTGGAAAAAGAGGTATTCCAATCACATAATAGGAATTAACAAATGGATAGAATGGAAACTGTGCTAGTGCCAAAAAAATTTTTTTAACTAGAATGATTTTTTTGAACCCAAAGTCTATGGTTCCCTGAAACTATGTAGTTATTGCAAGAGAAACATTAAAAGAATGATTTGGTGTAATAAGTAAGTAGCTATAGCTTCTGAATAAATAATTTCTATTACTATATTTTTAAAATGAATAAACTTCAAATTCAACAATATTGAATATTAATAGAAGCTTCTTATAATTATATGTTTTCTCGACCAATGGTACAACTACTATTATGTAGAAGTCTTCTAAACATTTTGAGAAGAAAAAGGGGTCTTTATATTTTAAAAAGCTAGGAACCATTAACTAGAGAAATGCCTCTATAGCATCAAATAGAACCCCTATAGAAGATTTTTGAAAGAACATGGGCAAAAATTTCATAAGATAAGAAGGTTTGGATTGATTGTAACCAATATCATTGATCAAAAAAAAAAAAATGCCCACATCAATGAAATCACAAATCCATTAAAATAGTGAATGAGTATTCAGCAGGTATAGGGACATGGCCTATTTTTTGGGTGACATGCTTTTTATTGCATTAAGTCCTGGAATATTACAGAAGATTGTCAAAGATATTTAGAATTATTCAAAAGAGATTGTTATGTGTAGATAACAATCTACAAAGGAAAAACTATACACATGCTTAATTTGAAATACTAATGGGGTATATAGTCCTGAAAATAATTGGAGGTATGATTCTGGAGCTTGAAAGACAAGTGAGAACTGGAGAGAGATTTTAAAGTCCTCTACCCAGAATTTTTTTCCTCATGAATAAAGGTACCTTTTGGGAAAGTAAACACCCCAATGCTCCATGCACCTTGCACTTTGCTTTTCCGATTAGGAATTGCTCTCCCAACTCTCATCATAAAGGTTTGAAGAGTGCTTGCAGGTCTAATTTCATGGTGATATGATCACTTTATCATTAAGTAAAGAGTTAGATATCATCACTGGTTGACTACTTGTTCAAACGTACACATAGGCAAATCAAGCAAACAAGAATTTGTCAAGTACCTCTTTCGTATCATTCAAGCTACAGAAGACACAGAGATAAAAAAGATAACAATCTGTCCTCAAAGAACCTAAATTCTACTAAAAATCATACAATATGTACACAGATAAGTAAATATAAAAATCCATATGAAATAAAAGCAAAATGAATTTTCAAGAGGCTGGTTAACAACTTGGAGAAGTAGAAAAGAGCTGTCTTCCAGCAGGTAAAACCTGAGCTAAACTTTGAAGGGATCCTGGGACTTGAAGAGCAGAAAGTGACAAATAAAGATCATTCCAAGCATGGAAATAGAGACAGGCTGTGATAAGCCACAGTAATTGAAGACAAAGACAATATGGTATAATAATAGCATTGACTTTGAAGTTTGAGTACTAGATTTTTCCATTCTGAAAGCAAACTTCTTGTAATGTGGTTCCCTATTCCACTCTCCATCTTCACTTTCTTTTTTTTAGGAAATCTATTTCAAACTTCTCCCCCTTTCCTTCAATCATCAGGAAAAGATTGAAACATCTTCTGAAGAGAGATTGGAATCATAAATTCTAAATCTATCTGAACATGACGTTCAAAAGCACTTTTAAGAATTGGAAACAGAAATATAAAGAGATTTCCACAAAACTGATTGGCAAATTATAAGAAGTTTCTTTAGATGGCTTTCTTTAATTAAGTCTTCCAATTCTTATGACAGACAATATTTGTAATATAAAAAAGCTCAGATTTTTTCACCAAGGAACCTCAGTACCTTTAAGTGAATTTGGCATGTGAGAGCTACATGAATAAAACAAATTTAGGAACAGGTCCATTACTGTTTTGTCTCAAAATTGGATCTATATAATTAATCATATGAAAACTAGAATATTATGAATATATTGCTAATTTAAATGATAATAATTAAGACTTCATACAAACCATACCAGTTTGCATATGCAAATTATGCTTTTCTCTGGTGTTCAAAATTCATAGATCACAGCTGCAGGAGAAATGCTGGCTTATGAGTTGTGCATCAATCTTCATAATGTAATGTTTAGTTATGCAAAATTAATTTGCATTTGTAAATTAAGACATTTTACTTTCATTTATATTTACCTTTTAGCACCTGGAATTGTACAAATAATTCCTAAGAGAATTTGTGGAGAATATTTATTTAATGTGAAATTAAATAACAAAAGATTTAAACTGGGCACAAAGTTTTGATGCAAATTAGTTTCATGATGCAAGTCATTAATACCTTATAGTCCTTTGGATTTATACCAGATCATTGATTTCTAAGAAAATAAGAGCTGTTCTTTCTATAGCAAATTCTTCATTATTTTCTCTTATTCAGTATTTCACTTATAATATTTTTGTTCTGTTTTTTCCCTTTTACTCCAGCAATTCTTAAGATCAGTACTGAGTTTTTTCTTTCTTGTCTAATTCTTGACCCAAGCAATCTACCTTCCATCTGTCTTGTCTTTTTAAAGACTTTGCCCTTGAGAAATCAAATGGTTTGGCTAGATTTCTTTCTTAAGGACCTAGCCTTAAACCCAAACCACTCTGACTCTCATCGAGTGGCCAACAATAAGTCCCAGGCTATCATTTGGGTCCTGATTGACTCAATGTGAATGAAAATAGCAATTATTTCTGTTTTGGCCAAAGGCCCTTATTGACTTTTTTTTTTACTAGGTAAAAGAGACTGCCCATTCATTGCTTCAATTCTTACCTAGCCTTAACCACAGAATGAACATTGCTTCAGTCAAACTGAGACTTACTAAAGACCTTAACTTAAAAAGAACAAGATTTCCCAGAGCATCCAGGGCCATCTCCAGTCATCCTGATCTGTTTCAGCACTGGATCCAGATGGCTCTGAAGGGGAAAGTGAACTTAGACAGCTCTCCATAACTTAAATGCAACTCACAGCATCATCTCCCCATGTCATGGTCCTCTTCTATAATGAAGGACAAATAACAATTACTCAGCATTGAGGCAGCATCCCTCCCTGATCCCTAGCCATTCTGATTACTGAGATAAAATTCACAATGTCCATTATATCTAGGCAATTCCAGACCACACCAGATTAAACTGCATACCCAATCTAGCCTTCAACCACAACATCTTCTTGTCCCCTTCTTTGACACTATATGTATACTATTCCTTTTTTTTCTTTCCTCCCTCCCTCCCCATCCCACATTTCATTTTTTGTTCTAGAATCCAGAATCAATTCAATAATCTTCAGGAAAATACATGTGAGTAGACTCTGCCAGTCAGTAGACTCTACCAACTCTGTGATTTCCCAGACAATTCCTTAGTCAGTGCTCCCCTAAATTTGTTGTCTGCCACTAGTAGTACATAAGATCCTTGAGGGCAGGAGCTCTCTCATTTTTGTATTTGTATGCCCAGTAACCAAAATTGATTAGCATATATTTACACCTAGTAAATGCCATGTTTTTCATTCATTAAAACATCTACTTTTCTCCAGATTTTACAATGAACTGAGACCTAGATCCATTTGATAAGATAATTGGCACGAAATCACCACTAATTTATATCACTTGCCTCATTTGTTTTCTTATAGAAAGCCTAATAAGGCAGAGTTTTCATTCGAGCATTTGTATATGTTATAGAGCTGTATATTTCTTTTTAAGGAAAGAAGGAACAACGATGTTTTTTTAAAAGGGAAGAGGGATCAATGTAATTTTTATAGTCTGATGTACCCCCAGGGTTATATAGTCGATCCTGGAAATGTTATGCTGTGGATAATATGTTGACCTCTCAAGTATAGGACCTGGAGGTTTCATACTGAAGTGTTGTCTCATAACCTGAAAAGATTTTGCTGTGGTAGATATATATAAAAGAACAGAGATGTGTGTAGATAGGGGGAAATGATGATCTTTCCCTTTGGGCTTAACTTTTTGTTTGCTTACCTTCATTTCTGTAGCCACAGAAAAGCATATTGAATGCCCAGATAGCTGCAAGGGATAAAACACTGACATCTCTGTAAAGATGGGCAGAGATGCTCCTGAATTGAAAATGAGATGTAAAAAAAATCCCAACTGAGAATGAAACAGGGAACCATTAGGAATTTCTACTCTAAGCTCAAGAGCAGTTCCTGACAGAAAACCAGGCCCTAATTACTAGGAAATATAGTTACAAAAATAGAATTGAACTAAAGGCAATAACTAGGTGGTGGTTGGTTATGTATTCTAAGAAGCTTTGTGCTCCTAGCAAAGAATTACCTTCTAGAGGGAAAAAAAATGTTGTATCTGAATCTTTGAAAAGAATAGTAAATTCGCTCTTTGAGGATAAAAAGCTAGAAAGATTTTTTTTGTTTTGTTTTATTTTCTTGTGAGAGGCTTTTCTTTGTATGATGCCTGAATGTGTTAAGCATTTCTGTTTTCCAAAAGATTTGTATCAGTTTAAAAAATGACTAGGGGCTTTAAAAAGAACATAGGAGAATCTGAAAAAAGTAGAGCATATTATCGAGAATTGCCAGCTGAAATCAGAAGTGAGTCATGAAAAGAAACTTAATGGAGTATTATTTGGTAGTGGGACTACTGGAACTCTAATAAGCAATCACCGTAAAAAAAAAAAAAAAAAAAAACAAAGAGAAAGATCCAGCAAAGACTTAGACCAGCTATATGGTATGTAAGTTTAGCAAGAAGAGAGTCCAGCAGTAATAGCACATATGCTTATGTTTCCCATATGAAGACATCAGTGGCCCTCCAGCAGTTGAGGTTTGAGTTGACATATCTTGTGACCTAGTAATAAGTGTTACCTATTTGTGTGTCCCTCCATACATATCCCCTACCCACACATGTTCCCTATATCTTTTCTCTCCCACCACTATATGTATATTTGAGAGATAATGTTCCTTTATATTAATAAAATTGTTTTATTGATATTTTTCTTTCTGTGGTATTTTATCAAATTCCTTTGCTCTAGAATAACTGGGTCCCCAGTTGACTAAGAAAAGTAAATGTGTCCCTGAAGGTTCATGAGCTAAAATTTGAATGAATGTAGAGCCACAAAATACCTTGAACCTGAAATAGTCTTGTCTGGAGAACTTCAAAAGAGTTGGTGAACATTCAGGAGTCTATTGCTCTGGTTGTGTTTA
The DNA here is from genome assembly GCF_016432865.1 of Antechinus flavipes. Lineage (NCBI taxonomy): Eukaryota > Metazoa > Chordata > Mammalia > Dasyuromorphia > Dasyuridae > Antechinus > Antechinus flavipes. Next base: position 171,437,923 of record NC_067402.1, read on the forward strand.
AACAGGAGTGTATAAAGCATTGAAAATCTGCCGTTACAAAGAACCGGAAATTGAGGGAATTCCCATCAATTGGGGAATTTCTGAACAAATTGTGATATATGGATGTAGTGGAATACCATTGTTCTCCAAGAAATGATGAGCAAGCTGATTTCAGAAAAAAGTGGAAAGATTTACATGAACTGATGGTGAGAGAAGTGATCAGACCCAGAACATTGTACATAGTTACAGTAATATTGTGTGATAATAAATTGATACAGAGTGAATTATGAAGGGCTAAGTGAAAAATGTACACAATGATCACAATAATGTAAAGGAAAAAATATTGAAAGATAGTGAAACACTGATCAATGTTATTGGTCAATCGGGACATCTGAGTTCAGTCATTGTTCACTCATAACCAACTCTTTGTGATCTCATCATGGAGTTTTCTTGGCAAAGATATCAGAATAGTTTGCCATTTCCTTCTCCAGCTCCTTTTACAGATGAGGACACTGAGGCACACAGGATAATGTGACTTGCCCAGGGTCACACAATTCATATCTCTTAACATTGAAGAGTTGATTCAAACACTTCCTTATAGTTACTATAAGATGCTGCTTTTCCTTTCAATAGTAGTCACTTAATTAGTGTTTGTTTAATTGAATTGAAATAATCACTCAATAAACATTTATTTGGTCAGCTAGATTGCACACTGGATAGAGTGCCAGGCTTGGATTTCAGAAAGTTACTAATTGTGTGACCCTGGCAATTCTTTATTTGGAGGCGATTGGATTAAGTCCACAAATAGTATATAAGACTGGATTTTAACTCTGGCTCTCCTGACTCCAGGGCCAGTTCTTTATCCTCTGTACCATCTAGCTGCCCTAATGACAAATAGTTATTTAAGTACCTGTGCTGGTGCTGTCCAAGTATTGGGAATTTGAACATGTTTTAAAATGTTTTCCAAACTAACTTTACATGTATCTTTATACCCAGCCTTTTCAATGCAAAAAATTGGGAAAATTGACAAAAACTATATTGGAAAATATTGGCCAAGATCGAGAAGTGATACAATGCAAATGGTTGTTGGCATTCAGAACTCTTATACCTACCTATATATGTTATGAGGATCAAATGGCATAATTAGGTAAAAGTGCTTTGTGAATTATAAAGCATCATACAAATTTTAGTATTGTTTACATCATCATCACCATCATTTTTCAGGGAGAAAAAGCTAACATGAACATCAAGAAAAATAAATATTAATTTTATAAATAAATTAATAGAAAGTAAAAAACTCAGCATTAACATAAGATAGCATAATGAATAGAGTGCTGAATTTGGAGACCTGAGTTCAAATCTGTCTTCAGATATTTACTAACTATATGATTCTTGGCAAATCAGTTAAGATTTCTTAGTCTTGACTTCTTTATATCTCCTACCACAAAAATTGTTATGTTATGTTTATTATAATTGTTATGAAAACCAAATGAGACATATGGGAAAATTGTTTTGTAAACCTTAAAGTACTATAAAAGCATTAATATTGTTATTATCATCAAAAGCAGCATTTCATAAACAATTATTTGTGAGCAGTTAGTTAAATCAACAGTTCAGAATAAGGGTGACAAATAAATGGCAAGTTAATGTGCTAAAGTTTAGAAGAGAGTGAATGTGAATGTTGCATCCCCACCCTGACCTACTTACACAAACTATTGATTACCCCTCAAAAAATGAAAATGGACAAAAACAAATGCATTGATTTTTACTGTCACCACTTCTTTAAGAAATTTAATGGATAGAAAATAGCCACCATAATGAGCAGGCTCAAAAAGAACCACACACTACCTCAGTTAGCAAATGCCCAAATGCTTTACCAAGAGGAAATAGATTTCAACTAAAGGCAGCAGAGTTTTGGATGGAAATTTCATTTGTAAAACATTAGAGAAATATATTAGAAAACTCTGAGCAGTGGGACCTTATAAAAATGGGAAAATATTTGAAAGAAAACAATCTCACAGAGATTTTGACGTGAGATATAGAAAAGATATAAAATTCAAGTAAAATCCCAGATGACCATTTTTTAGAAAGCAGATTCTTGGTCAAGTTGTTGTTGTTCAGCCCTTTCAATTGTGTCAAATTCTTCATGACCCCATTTAGGATTTTCTTGGCAAGAACACTAGAGTAGTTTGCCATTTCCTTCTCCAGTTTATTTTATAAATGAGGAAACAAGTTGAATAACTTGTCCAGAATCACCTAGCTAGTAAGTATCTGAGGTCAATTTTAACTCAATGAGATAAGGCTTTCTGACTCCAGGTCCAGCATTTTATACATTGAGTCACTTAACTGACCCTTTTGGTCAGGTAACAATCAATCAATAAATATTTATTAAATACCTATCATGAACCAACTGCTAGTAATACCAAAAAAAAGCCAATCTCTACTCTCAAGGAGCCCCTGACAAGAGAGGGAGCATAACTTGTGTACATACAGGATAAATAGAAAACAACAGAAAAGGCATTAGAATTAAGAGGAGTTGGGGAACACTCCCTATATAAAATGGAATTTTAGTTGGAAGTTATTTAAGGAAGCAAATAAAGCCAGGAGAGAGGAGGAATGGACATTTGTGGGAGTTGTGGATGGGTTGAGGTTAGGTTATGAAAGGCACTAGGAGACATTTTATATTTTTTTTATATTTGATTTTGTATTTGATCATGGAGGTAACAGGAAGCCATTGGAGTTTATGGGGATAGAGGATGGAGATGGACGTGGTCAGTGCTTTAGAAAAATTACTTTGGTGGCTAAATGAAGGGTGGGTTGAAGTGGGAAGACACGTGAGGTCCTTAGAACCAGCAGAAGACTAATTCAGTAATCCAAGCATGAGGTAATGAGACCTCCACCAGAAGTTTGAAGTATCAGAGGAGCAAAGGGGGCATATTCAATAGGTGTTGCAAAGGTGAAATTGATAGCATTGACATTAAATTGGATTATGTGAGGTAAGAGATAGGGAGGATACAGTTAAAGAGTGCAATTGAAAGGAGATAGAATCTGACATCCTTCCAATTCTTATATTCTGTGATTCTGAAAGAATTTTAAAATGAGATCTAGATAAAACAGACATGAAATGGAAAAGATCTGAGAGCACTCCAACCTGACCAATTTATTGGACAGACATTCCAAGAACATGGACATCCTGAAAAAGGGCCCTATCTTTTGATTCAGAGACCTGAAGCTATTCAGAAATAAAAGTCATTCTCCATCTGCATAGGGATTAAGCCTATGGTGTGAAACTTATCCAACATGGATTATTCCAGAGAGAAGGTAGAACCATGTGAATAATCTTGGAGACCTAAAGATGAAATATCTTAGATGATTGCAGGTAGTGTAAGAATATTTCTTGCTCATGACTACATTGTTTGACTTTGACTGCTATCTACTTCTTCTGTCTGCCCCAGACTTTTAGCCCAACTCCTTCATTGAGTAAATGACAAAAATGTTGCCAAAGTAAGAAATTGTGGGGATAAAAGCAATTGTTAAATTGTTCAACTAAACTGAATGGGCCTGGGGGAAGAACAGCTCTATGTTCAAACTTAAACATAATTTTACTTCTTTTTTTCCTAAATCATTTCTACTATGACACATTAGAGATCATCTTGCCATAATTCTTGATTATCTGGGCTAACAGGAGAGCTTAATTCCAATAAGACAGTGCATTGGATAATCTGCCTGAGGCTTTCCTCTTGCTATAGCAGCATCTAAATCTGGAGCATAGAAAGACAATGAGATAAAATAACAAGGGAGGCAAGTAGCTGGAAAGTAAGTCTCTAGAGTCTATTAGGAAAAGTAATAAATTCAGATAGTTTCCTCCCTGCCTTCCTGCATGAGTAGGGGGTAGAGCGTAATATTTTCATCCTGCCAAAGAAATAAGGGGAAGAGCAGCAGTTTATCTTTTGCACTTAAACTTGGCTCTGACCATTGGACAAGGCCAATTGACCATGATTCCTGTGTGGTTCTACCCCCTTGGTTTTCATTACCAATAGCCTGTGTTCATCAGCAATTGCTACTAATCAGGGCTTATTCTATTGTTTCATTGATTTAAGATTTAAGAAAGTGATGGAAAAAATGTTCATATTACAGACTAAACTTAAAGTGTGATTTGTATTTTTGGAGAGATTATTGCCCAATAGATCACTGTTTCCAACCCTGTCAAATTTAGGACTGTGTCTCTTAGAATTCCACCGTGGATCTCTGGAGTATGAGGCCCATTTCTGCAAAATCCGTGCTAATGGCTACTTGTATTTGGCCCAGTTCATACCCCTCCTTCCCTTCTCCCCAAAAAGGAAAAAAAATCTTCAGCAGTGGACCAACTATTGCTGGTTGTCAACTAAAGTAGATCACAAATCAAACCAGAAATGGTAAGCAGTGAGTGTTTGAAAGAACTATGAATCTCAATGGTAGAAAAAGTCAAGAAATGAGAAGCTAAGGAAAGGGAATTAAACCACTTACCTGTAGAGAATGGTGGAAGGCAAATGAAAGGTATAAGCACAAAGGTAATAGAAATGACTCATTTATAACCACAATCATCACTCAAAAAAAATATGAAAATTCTATGTCCTATGAAGTACAATATAATATAATACAGGAGCCCCTGATTTGTGAATGTCTCATTTACAAATGAATCTTTCTTCCCACCCTCATCCTTTGGAATCCTTCCTTTTTCACTCATCTCATGCAAGAGAGCAATTAAGTTAAACTGGACCCATCATGACACATAATGGCTTTACTGGCAACTGTCTGGATCTACATTTTTCTGAGGGCAACTAGGAGCATACTGTGTTTTTCTCTTCCCTTCTGATTTTTACTGCTCATCACTCAATTCTTTCATAAGTGGTCTTTTTTATATGTATGCATGCGCATATACTGAAAATTGTTAACTCACAGATGGAGTAGAAAGATAGAGCAAAGGTTATTCTTGAAATAATGAGCTGCACAAAATAAATAATGGGGCACAAGCAAGAGTGGGAAGACAGAGGAAGGATAAAAGGAGTTAAAATGGATATATAGAGAAAGACATATATACACTTCTGTATATAGATATATATAGATATATAGATATATATATGCATATATATGTTCACCCATATAGGCTTTTATATATGTACATACATATACACATATGTATATGAGTTAATATAGATATACATGTACATCCTTTTTTTTACTTCTTTTTTCCTTTCCCTACCCTTCTATACTTGCTGATTATCTCAAGAAAAACCTTTGCCTTCTCTTTCTATTCCATTTGTGATCCAAAAAAATCACTCTAGTCATGTCTTATAGTCATGAGTAATGCCAGTGATGCACAGATCACAAAAAAAAAGAAAAGAAAAGAAAAGAAAGTTCTGAAGTAAAATTAGACAAAATTTCCATCCATCTCTAAAATGCTTGAAAATGTCCAAAAACTCTTCAGGATCTCCATAAAACTCAATCTTCTTGTACTTTCTTTCATCAAATCTGCTTTTCCTTAAATGTAAGCAGTCAAGATGAACAAAACCTTTTATTTATTTTGTTGTATTCCCATTGTCTGTCAAAATTACTCTTTTAACAGTATTGTAGACTATCATCAATTTATTCCATAAATATCATTTTTATAGAATAATTTGTATGCTCTTTCCCCCATTAGACGGTGAGCTCCTTGAGAAGAGAAAGGTTTTTGTTATTGTTTGTTTTAGTTTTATGGGTTTATTTTTACTTTTCTTTGTCTCCCCAGTGCTTAGCACAATGTAGCATATAATTTTGTGTTGCTGAGTCAATTCAGTTATGGCCAACACTTCCTGATTCCATTTGGGGGTTTTCTTGGTGAAGATGTCATTTGCCATTTCCTTTTTCAGCTCATTTTTCAGATGATGAACTAAAGCAAACAGGCTCATATAGCCAATAAGTGTCTGAGATCAAATTTGAACTCAAATCCACTTGATCCCAGGGCCAGATCTCTATCTACTGTCCCACATAGGTGTCCCAGCCCATCACAATCTGGTTCCAGGTTCCTTTTCTGGGATAAATACATATTACTCCTCTTTACACATTGCATGTTCTGGTTAAACTGACTGACTTGTTTCATCCTTAGCGCAGTCTATATCTTATCTTAGCGCAGTCATGCATCTCTACCTTAGTTTAATTCAAAAAACCATCTCTTTACATAGACCTTTGTTAGTCCTTTGCATCCTACTGCATTCCTCATTTCCTTGAATTTACTTTGTTATATCTTGTTTTAATTTATACTGTTCCCCTCACAATGTAAGCTCCTTTAGAAAATGGAATTTTTTTGGTCTTTATCCCTATTACTTAGTAAAATGCCTGGCATATTGTAGATTTTCAATAAAATAGAAGATCATTTATCATTGAAAGCTAAAAGAAACCTTCAAGGCCATTTAGTCCAATTTTTTCCTTTGTTATCTGAGGAGATGAGACTTAGAAGGTCAAAAGATTAATCACTGATGCTCAGTGAAATTAAAGTAGAAGTAATGGTCTGTACCCAGGTTTTCCTGATTCTATCCTATCATCCTACTATCTTTTCTTTAAATACATGGTGAATTAATGAATACTTTCTCTACCTTGCCTTCCTCTACCTTCTCATAGTATTTATGAAACAGAAATGGAAAACCAAGATCAACTCTCATTACATCTTGAATCTGCTGTCATTCATTCCCCTTCTCGTTTTTCTCATTATACAGAAATCCACATGTCATAAAGTATGGCAAAATCTGATATCAGAGAGGAATGATTTCCTTGCTGCCCACTAATTCTGCCAGTGATACCTAGTGCCATCTAAGGTAATATTTGCTTTATTAGTACCACTCAATAATGAAAAGGCTATTGGTTCCTACACGGATTGGTGACATCATGATATTTATTTTCATCAAATATTGAAATATTAAAACCATGAGGAATTCTATCAGAAAAATAAATTAAACAAGATCACCCTAAGTACAATGAAACTTGTGGGAAACACAGCTCTAATGTAAGGAATCTCTTGGTTCAGATCAATTTTAGGATGAAATAAAAATTGTCAATTATTGAACATTTAATAAAAATAAATTTATTTTGCTCTAACCCAACAAGAATATGCAAGGTTACTGTAGCATTTATCAGGACATGGTCCCAATGTCTACATATGGAAATAGACCTGGATAGGTTTTCAGGACATGACTCACATAGTAACTCATTTGATCTGAGAAGGCCAGATTCCCTGTCTCTGGGACTTATTTCCCTAAAAGACCAGGAAGCAAGTTTTACAGTGGATAGAGCGCTGGACCTGGAATCAGGAAAATTCACCTTAGTTCAAATCTGGTCTCAGACATTTTACTAGCTACATGATCCCGGGAAAGTCACTTAATCCTGTTTATCTCAGTTTCCTCATCTGTAAAATGAGATAGATAATGAAATGGCAAATCACTTTGCCATTAAAATTCCAAATGAAGTCACAAAGCGTTAGACACAACTGAAATCACTAAACAACATGACCAGAAAACTGGGGTCAGTCATATTTGGGATAACTTTGTCTTCTTTTAAATAAAGCCATCTTGTGAATGGGAAGAAAGAAGTTTTATCAGGGAAATGCTGGTGCTCTCACAACTCTGATCTTCCCTGTCCTGCCTTCATAAATTTATTGTAGTCCTAGAATACCTTAGTCCCTATCCCTGCCTTCTTCTCTTATTGACATCCTATCAGTCTGTTCTTTAAGATCTATTTCCTCCATAAAAATCTTCCCTGATTTTTTCTAAGAAATATTTTTGGTTCATCTCTTTTATATATGTATCTTATCTTGACTTCTATTAAGAACTTACATTATATCAAATACTTAAAGCTGTAGAAACCACTTTTTTAATAATAACCCTTGGAGGAACAGAATGAGTATTATTATTCCCATTTTACAGATGAGAAAACGAAGACTATGAGAGATTAAGTAATATATTTTAGAGATACACAATTAGTAATTGTCTGGAGTCTTCTGATTCCAAGTCCTGTGTTTCCTTCAGTATGCCATCTTGCTTTCTCAGTATGTTGTTATAGGGTGTTGTCTATATGTTCCAACCTATATCCTTTTGATCTTTGTCTCTCCTCCAACATACACCAAAGAATTCTGAAACTTTAGAAAATTAATGATTTTTTTAAAGTTCAGATTGTTGAAAGATCAGATAACAAAGGGTAAATCTGATATAAGATAGTAAAAGAGGTTGAATATTCAAGCACAGAACAAGGACACAGTAAGTTGGAATACTGGGTCCAATCAATTCTTGATTCCTACTTTCTTTCAACCACTCAACACTCATCATCTCTAACTCCTTAATCTCAACTTTTTCTCTTTACTATATACACAAGAGCTAGAGAAACATTTAATATACTTGCTGAAATGTAGTATTATTGAAATGGGGCATTTTTGTTGTTATTGTACCATCATTTCTATTGTGTCTAACCTTCATGAACTTTTGGGGGGTTTTCTTGATGAAAGATCCTAGAGTAATTTGCCATTTCCCTCTCCAGTTCATCTAACAGATGAGGAAACTGAGGCAACAAGTTTCCTAGTTGGGCAACTAGTAAGTGACTAGCTTAGAACCACATGACTACAAAGTCCCTAAGGCCAGATTTGAACTCAGAAAAATGAGTTTTTCTGCCTCCTGCTAGTCTATCCATTGCATCACCTAACTGTCCTATGGGAATGCCATAGTCCATCAAAAAATCCCTTTAACTACTAAAAAAAATACTTATTTCTGATATTAGCAGACATAATTTTGTTTGCCCTATAGAAGAATGACATTTTTTCCAGTGACTGAAGCTGGAAATTTGTTCCTTTTCAATGTCTGTTTTTTAGTTTGAAAAAGGCAGAAAACCTTTTTGTCTTTACCAACAGCTGCTGTTTTGCCACCAGCTAGAAGAGAGGGCAAAGGCAATTCAAGAAGTAAGCTTTCAATCCAGAGTTTAACCACATCCAATGAAAATATTTTGACCTTTTGCAGTATCCTTTAAAGAATGTAGTGCATTCACACAGAGTCTTTCCTTTGAAGGTAGAGTTCTTAACCTTCTTTGTGTTGTAGACCCCTTTGGCAGTCTGGCAATGCCTACAGATCCCTTCTCAGAATAATGTTTGTAGTTCAGAATTATAGTGGAAGAAAATGCTAAATTTCAGCAAGAAAGATTGGTTTAAATTTTTTTCTTTTTTCCCACCCAAGTTCATGGAGTCCTTGAAATCTATTTATGGATCCCTTGGGGCTCTGCTGACCCCAAGTAAAGAATCCCTGCTTTACAAAAAGCAGAAACAGTCGTTGTGCAGAAGTAATATTTTCAGGACTGAAATATTAATTACCTTTAGTCCCAGGAACAGTCAGTTCCAAAGTTCTTTAACAGCCAAGTGAAATAAAACGGCAGTAGTGCAGGTAAGTCATAGAATCAAATAATCAGAGCTAGAATGACCCAGAGGCTATCTAATCCAATCTCACTCATTTTACAAATTAGAAATTGAGTCTGGGAAAACTTAAGTGATTTGCCCTGAGTTACAAAGCTAGTTACTAAGTATCAGTTTGTAAGCTAGCCAGATAGTAAGATAGGATGTGAAATCTTTCAAGGCTGACATAATGTCCATTTTCAGTGATTTACACGGGATGAGCTCCTCTTCCTTGTAGCAATCCAGTTATTCCACAGATCCCAATGATTCTGCAATTTTCATCTCACAAGGCAATGCTGAATGTTGTAACTACTGCTATTGTATCTTCTGCTAACGTATATTCTCTTCTTTTTCAACAAACTGAGTGAAGAGAGGCAAAATCATGAAAAAAAAGAAAATAAAGTGACAAAAAATTTAGACATTTAAGGCTTAGGATTTGCTTGGTTGTTTTTTGTTTGGTTGGTTTTTTGATTAGTGATGCATTTAGAAATAATGGGCTCTTCTCCTAGTCTAAAATTCAGAAGAAGATCTTTTATTAGCTGAAAAAATAAACATGCTCTCTCATCTCTCACAATGCTGAAACTACTTAGGCTTAATTTCCATCCATAGGGGAGGAAATTCAAACTGAATATCCCATAGACATCTCAAACTCAATGTGTCCAAAATAACCTCTCATTTTTTCCCATAACCTACTTCCCTTCTGAATGTATCTATTACTATCTAGAACACTATCCATCTTCCAATCATTGACAATGTTGATGTCATCCTTCAAATTCTCAACCCAACATATTCAATTGAAGGCCGAGTATTGTGATTTCTATTGTCCCAATAGCTTTCATATATATCATAATGGACAAGTCTCTTGGAGGCTCACTTTACCTTCTGTAAAATGTGGGGTTAGGGGGAGGGCAAAAAAAATGGGGGGAGGCCTGAACTAGAACATCTCCCAGGTCACTTGTAGCTCTAAATTATGACCCTATAAGTCCTTCTCTCCGCTCACCTAGCTCCCTAGTTCGTCATTTCTTACCTGGAGTGCTACAAGTATTTGGTTTCTCTCCCTCAAGTCTCTTCAGTCCATCCTCCTCATAGCCACAAATATGATCTGCATAAAGCACAGCTGTCATAATGTCTTCTTCCTCCTCAATAAATTTCAAAGGCTCCTTGTTGCCCTGAGGATAATATAAAATGTTTGGTATGAAAATTCTCAACAACTTGATTCATTGTTTTCCTTTTCTTACAAACTACCCCCTTGATGTCCTCAACAGTACAATCACATTGACCTACCTTTTCTCCCTCACATATGGCTTTTCATACCTTGTTTTTGAGACTTTGTATTGCCTATGTTCCTCCTTTTAACTCTTAGAATTGCTCACTCCCTTTAAGAACCAACCCAAGCTTTACCCTCAGAAGGCCTTTCCTGTCCCCCTCAGCTGCTAGTGCCTTTCCACTCAATAATAATTTGATTTTTTTAGGCCTTGTTATATTTACATATGTGCATGTCTCCTCTGTTGAAATATAAGTTATTTGGGTCAAAAATCTATTTATGTTTTTGATTCTGCATCCCAAGTGCTTACCATAATGCCTAAAACACAGTAGGTACTCATTAAATGCTCATTAACTAATTGAGATATCAAAGAACGGAAAATGAAAAAAGCATCTATGTTACCTCCTGATTGACTTTGTATTTTTTCTCATAGAGACTATGTTCTTCCTAATCTTGGCTATGCTTCCTAAAAACTCTCCCTGAAGTAGTCAGAAATCACCAAAGAACAAAACTGCCAAAAATTATTTGTAGTCTGAATTTCTAATTTAACCCTTTTTAAAAATTTAATTTATTTTTTATTAATTTTAAGTTGCAAACTCTCTCCCTTCCTCCTCCATCTCACACTAGAGAAGGCCACCTTTGACATTGATTTGTAAACATTTATAAAATCATAATATGCATATTTCTATTTATTCTTTCTCTGGAGATGGATAGCATCTTCTTTCATAGGTTCTTTGTAGATGATTTGAGTATTTAAATACTCACAATTAGTTAGCACTCAAAAGTTGATCTTAAAACAATACTATTGTTACTATATACAATATTCTCTTTATTGTGCTCATATCATGCTTTTCTAGAATCAAGTAGCTCATCATTTCTTACAGCACAATAGTATTTCATCATAATCATATACCACAACTTATTTAGCCATTCTCCAATTGATGAACATCCCTCCAATTTCCGCTTCTTTGACACAATAAAAAAAAAAAAAACTATTATAAAAAATTTTTAAACATATAAGTTCTTTTCCTTTTTCTCTGATCACCTGAAGAACTAGACTTAATAATAACATTGCTGGGTCAACAAGTATACACGGTTTTATAATTCTTTGGGCAGAATTCTAGATTGTTTTCCCAAATCGCTGGACTGATTTAATTCTTAACTCTCCTGTGACAATCTCCAAGCTCTGTGTACCAGACTCATCATTTCTCCCTGTTGCAGGTGAAGGGACAATCATACTTTCTCCACAATGTATTTAAAAGTCCAGAAGCAAATTTCCAAACCAAAAAGTTCAATTCTCTTGAATTCTTTTGTATCATCTATGAATTTTAGAAGAGGGATGCAGTAGAAAAAATACAAAGTTGTGGGTTGAAGGAGCTGAGGTTCAAAACCTGGATGTGGTGACCAGTCAGTTGTATGACTTTGCATGACTGTGGGCAAAACCACTTAAATTCTGCAGTCCTCATTTTCCTCAACTATAAAAATCAGAATGTTAGACTAGAGAATCTCAAAGGTCCCTCAGCACTATAACCTAAGTACTTAGCATAGTGCCTAGTACACAGTGAGTATTTAATAAATGCTTGTTGACTGACTGACTTTTGGATTGAAATGTATGATTCTATAATCTTCAGAAATTCTGTTCTCCAGCCTCCTGACTTTCTTCTAAGCAAGATAAATAAGCTTTTCGTGTCTGTATCACTGTTCTATTCAGTCTTGTGGTTCAAGTGAGAAAAAAGATGTGGGTTTGAAGATTTATAGATAATTGGTACATGGATCTAGTACAAGTACTAATTTTATTATTATAAGATGCAATAAACAAGATGAAAAAATACAAACACAAAGACACTATATAGCAATCTAGACAAGAGGAAATTCAGCCAGTCATCCATGAAAGTACAGAATTTGAAGAGGGAAATTTTATACTTTAAAGACAGGCTTGGTTGAGAAAAAAAATGATCAGTGCAGGTACTGAAATGGGCATCACTAATTGGGCCTCAATGTGATAAAGGAATTCTCCTGATTACCTATCAATACCAGACTCAGGAGATGGAATTTCTTAATTGGAACAGAAATTGGATGGAAGTCCAATTCTGAAATCAGAGATCCCATTAACTGGTTGCACAGTTGTTGCAATCAGCCAGGAGATTCCTCAATCAGGAGCCACAATCATTTACATTTTTGGCATAGGGTCAGAATAAGTCCGTCATAGTTTATGTTTATATATGTGTGTGTGTGTGTTTGTGTGTGTGTATAATATATGTATATGTATGTGTGTGTGTGTGTGTGTGTGTGTATAGGTGTATAGTCATTAGGACTACTTAGCTGAAGTGACTCCATATTAGACTCCTATCACTTACATTATGACATCAAACAATATATTTTTAAAATCACAATTATAATAATTAACTAAATTTAGAAGATGTGTTTGGATAATGTTGAGAGTCTGTAAGTTCCTAAAACTCAGGATGTATTGGAGCCAACTCTAACTTGCTCACAAGCTGATTATCAAAAATTTAGTGTCGGCATTTATCTGCAGTCACTACAAATCACTTGGTTTATTGTTTTGTTGATTCTCTCTTAAGAAAATATCAATAATGCAAATTGAACTTGAAAAATATATATGAGTGTGGTTCCCCTCTCACATAACTTGATTGGCAAATACCAGCACACCCCTGTATTTCTCTATAAACAAGGCTTGAGCTCAGCAGGACTGCATAGAAGACCCTTTGATTGAATCATTACCAGACTGGAATTTTGGTGACTATGGGTTAATAATAATAATAACTGGAATTTATAAATGCAAAATACTTTACATCCATTTTCTCATTTGAATCTCACAACAAACCTACTTGAAAAAACATATATTAGAGCAATTTAGTGTCATTATTTTACAGGTAGAATACCATGTGATGGCATCTCCTTATTTACAGAAGCATAATTTGGGACCTCAATACTATTATTCATCCCTCTGATTTCTCCAGAATTTATTTTATGGCATTCATGGAATATATCATTTGTTATGTTATCATATCCCAATATTAAAAGGTAAATCCTACAGTCAACCTCTCTCAAATGGGCTACAAGGATTATCAAGCTAATTAGAACTCTGAGGTTCACTTGTTTGACCAAATATCAGTGAGGAAAATGCATAATGCGTGCCATCTTGGTTCAAATGAAATTTCTTTTTGCTCAGTTTGATAGTTTGCATGGTGCTGCTTTCTACACTGGAGGCAAAATATATATTGTAATGTAAATACAAATACTGATCAGCTATTTCAGGCTGTACTTTGGTGATATCAAGGTAAACCTGGGCTTTGCAATTTTAAAAACTCAGTTTTATCACTTCATCCAAAAGTGGATCAGACTAACTCACAAAAAGCGGATTTATATCCTACCGATGAAACTTGGGCAAATAATCATTTCATTATATATAAAATAAATGATAAGATGTCCACTTAGTTCCCTGCCAGTTCTAAATATGATCTTCTACAATCTGTGATTGTATATGATATATATGACATATGAATATATTTTGCTGTTGAGTCATTTTTCAGTCATATCCAACTCTCCATAATCCCATTTGTAGTTTTCTTGGCAAAGATACTAAAATAGTTTGCTATTTCCTTCTCCAGCTCATTTTATAGATGGGGAAACTGAGGCAACAGAGTTAAGTGACTTACCTAGGGTCATACAAATACTAAGTGTCTGAGATTGGATTTGAACTGAGGAAGGGGACCCTTTTTGACTTCAGATCTCTGGTGCAAGCCACCTTGCTGTCCCTATGAATGAATAGTAGGGGCAATATATAGACTGGTCATTTGTCCCAGGCACTCCATTTTTAGTTGGTAGGTCAGAAATTTGCTTGGTGATCAAATAATCTGAAAAAAATGTGGCAATGCCAAAAGTATATCCGTATCAGCTTAATATAGCCTGATGACAAAGATCATGTGTCATTCTCTCTAATGTTATTTATATCTACATGACCAGAAGGAGTCTTTTAGAATGAGAGCAACCTTTCCTAGGTCAGTACTGTAGAAAGGCTGTCAAATTCTGCATCATTCAACTTTCCTTTTTCCATATTTTTATTTATCATCAAATGCTTCTAATTTTACACTATCCTCTCATGTTATGATTTCTCAGAATGTGCTTTATTCTCAGCTGGCTTTTTATTGTGGTAGCTATTTAATGGCACCTAGTTCTATCTCTAGATCTCAATGTCCTATAAGTTCTCATCCTGTATTTTGTATTTTCATTATTTTCAATTCCAGAGGAAGATATTCCATGGCCTTGTTTCCTAAATAGAATGCACACTCTGGGATTTTAGAAATCCTCTATATACTTATTAAACTAGGTAATCTAAATTTTTGTTCTTTTGAACCATATAAAAATAATAAGGTTTTATCTAGTTATTTATTTATTCAAAACATTTCTCAGTCACATACTATGTATGCGGCATTTTAATAAAGACATTTATTTGAATACATGAATAGTATCTGTTCTTAAGGACCTTACAATCTAGATAGAAAGCCAACATTAACAAACTTGAAGAGTTAAGTAATGATACCATGGATTACACAAAATTAATGATAATAATAATTATAATTATAATAATAGTTAACATTTATATAGCACTTTAAAGATTACAAAACATGTTAAAAATATTATTTTGTTTTATCTTCACAATAACCTTGGGTAAGTAAGTGCTATTATTATTTCCATTTTGTAGATGAAGAAATTGAGACGCCGAAAAAATTAACTGCTTTGCCCAGGGTCACACAGCTAGTATTGTCTGAGATTAAATTTAAACTCATATCTTCCTAACTCAAGTCTAAAGTTCTATCCACAACATTACCTACTTATCAAAAAAAACTTGTCCCAAGATACTTCTCTGATTCACTTTTTTTGCTGTTTATTTGCATTTTGTTTTCTTTCTCGTTTTTTTTTTCCCTTTTTAATCTGATTTTGGAACTACTTTTTAAATTATTGTTAAAATTGTTTTATATGTAATTCAGAAATACTTAGCAAAATAAAATATATTGTAAAAATATAGAAAAAAAGATGCTTCTCTGATTCTAGTTTGCTTTATTGAAAGAGCATTCATTAAATTTAATAGTATTTAATTTTTAAGAAAATGTTTACTAATATGTGTAAAACATTGAAACCTAGGAATTTCTTGATGGATCTATAATGCCATGATGGGGTTGTTCCCTCTAATTTTGATCCCTTTTCATCCTTTGTGAATCTGAGAATACAAAGAAGAAAAATGACATCATCTCTGCCCTTAAGAAGTGTTCAATCTAAATAACGAATGAAACACAAACAGATAAATTTATTAAAAAATTAGAAAGAATATGAATGGAAATCAAAGGGATGTATGAAAGTTTAAGGAAGGAGGAATATCTTCTAAGATAAAATTAAAGTTAAGATCTAACCACTTATAAGTATTGTCATTGCTTTAAATATATAATCTCCTTTGATCTTCACAACAATCCCATAAAATAAAACTTTACAACATCTGCGGGTATGATTTTGACAGATGATGAAGCCATTATTGTTATTGTTGTTTGTCCTTCTCGAAGATGACTCTGACATCAGCTAGGTGATGCTATAACAGGCAAATAAATTGGATTTATTTCAATAATTTGGATTGTGCAAAGATCCCTGCCTTACTTTTCCCTGCAGAATTATCTGGGTCCAGTGGCTAGATATGGGTCAGGATGGCTGGAGATGGCCCTGGATGCCATGGGGACTTTGATCTTTTAAAACTAATGACTTCAACAAGTCTCAATTTGACTGAGTATGCATCCATTCAATCTGCTCATTCCCCTACTCCAAAAGAAATCTAAATTAATAAATCTGGAAGGAAAAGACCCTAAGGGTTTCTGGTCAAAGCAGAATGATTGTTATATACATTCAATCTGAGTTAATTAGGACCCAAACAATGACCAAATGATGATTGGCCTAGGACTTGTGGGCAGCTAATGAGAATCAGATTGGTTTGAGTTTAAAGCATGGTCCTTAGGAAAGAAATCTAACCAGTAAATCCCAAGTTATCTTGGGAGGGTATTCAGCAAGGTGATATTCTGGGCTGGGATTGACCCAGGCCAATCCCCTAATAGGTTAGGTTCAGATTTGGAAGAAAATGAAACACTCATAGGTAATTCATAGGTCATGAATAAATGGAGATTTACTTGGCCATAAATAGAGAAGAATATTCAATAAGAACTCAGTTAAATTAGCTGAAAAATCACCTAGCATTTTTAAAATTCAGACATCAAGGAAGTGATGTAGCCTGAGCCAAAGAATTCTCCAAAATGTATGATCTTAATAATTTTTAAGGAAAAAAACTGGCTTAACTTGCGTGGGGTGGGGGGGAGGCTAGGATATTATTCCTGCCACAGGCAGTGACTTGACCAGGGTTACAAATCTTGTGACTGACGTAACATTAGGGACCAGATTTTTCTTTACTTCATTTCCAATAAGTTTTATCATGCCATTTAAACTCTGAGATCTGTGAAGAATTCTTGATGAAGGAGGCACCTCACACCTAAGCTTTAAAGGAAGGTAAAGATTTTAATAGATAGGTATGCAAAGAGACCAGGATAGTTAGATGAATTTTATCTGGCTTTTTTTTAAACAAAGTTTTTCTTTCACAAGATCATTTGGAAATAAAATGTAATCCTGAGGTTCAAATCCATGGACATAGAGAAAATTATTTTACCGTAAGATAATGGATCCATCAAAAAATTTCCAGGGCTTGAAGGTAGAAAGATTGCTTGATATAAGTAAAACTATGAGAAAGAGAAAAACTAATTCAAATCAACAAAACATAAACTTCATTAACATAGGAAGTTTATAATGAAAATAAATATGACATAAAATCCTTTAATTTTCTCCTTACTCTCAAAAACAAAGATCAAAAGTCAATTCCCTACCAAATATTTTTCTCTAAAGGACTTTAAAACTTCTTGATCCTTGTTTTCCTTGTTTTCTGGATCTTAAGCATAAACCTAGATTTTCAAGTTTTTTTTGTTCTTTAACTAATTATGATTTTCTTGCTTTAGACCAGTGTTGTACATAAAAAGGAACTTTGTAGCTATTAACATTTCATCCACATTTTTGCATCTTTCAAAAATTTTTGGAACCGTGAATTATTGGTCTAATATCTCTGGACTACATTGTATGTAGCCTTATTTAAGGTGTTTGCTCCACATTATTGCACATCACTACATAAATTTAAACTAAGTTTTAAAACTTTAATCTGGAAAAGTGAAAGCAGAATTTTTTTCTCTTACAGGTATTTTAATCCATCACAAATGCCTCTCAAAAATACAGACCTATGATATATGATTATCTTATCTTCAAAGAACTTTTCTTAAATAGAGCTAAAAGGACAGATTTGTAATCGAATGATTCAGAACAATTATTCAACGAGATGCCTTTTTCCTTTCAGAAAAATAAAATAAAATAAAACAAAATGTAACTTGGGCTTTTGTAAAGCAATTGGAATTTTCCAATTGTCAGTCACATTTGAGTATCCATGGGAAAGAAAAGGGACATAATAAATCTACTCAGAAACATCCACATAGGAAAAGCAGTCCCATGTGAATAGAATGCTGGGCCTGGAGTCAGGAAGACCAGAATTCAAATAGAACTTAGAACACTTATATTAAATTATAAGTGGATTATAAGTTGGATGGCCCTGCACAAGTCACTGTTTGCTTTAATTTCCTCATCTATAAATTAGGTATAATAATAGGCAACTGCTTTTCAGGATTGTTGTGAAGAAAAAAAGGAAATAATAAGTTTAAAGCATAATACCTGGAACACATTTGGTGATTAATAAATGTTCATTTCCTTGGTTGTAAACTTTTGAATTACAACCTATAATATTCAGTTGATAACAAATATTCACTAAACAATTTCTATAAACCAGGCACTCTACTAAGATGCTGAGGATACAAAGATGAAAGCTATTCCCAAGAAACTTAAATTCTATTAAAGAACATAACATATATACATATATATTATGTACATACACACACATGCAAAATAAATTCAAGGTAATTTGGGAGTGCTAAGGGGAATTATTACTACCTGGAAATAATAATACTCACCACGTGGGACAATAGAATAGGCCTAACGTAGGTTGTGGCACTCAAGCTTTAAAGGAAGTTATTATAAGAAGTGGATGGAAAAGAAGAAAGAAATTCCAAGATTTGGTGACAAAACTGTGTGAAAAAAGAGATAAGCAGTAGAATATTGTATATGGTACACTGCAAAGACAGGCTGTCTGGACCACAGAATTCATGAAAAAGAGAAATATACAATAAGCCCAGAAAGACAAGAGCTGAAAAATCTTAATTGCTAAAAAGACAGGAATTTGTAGTTGATCCTAGAGTTGACATTTATTGAGTAGGAAAGTGATGTGGAGACCACTTTGTTAGTCATATGGGACAAAAGAGTCAAACTCTCCATTATTGCCAAACTCCAAAGAGGAGCTGAATCTGATTAAAATGTAATTGGAAAATATTTAATAAAATAAAAACACAATGCAACATAAATAGTGTCGACTTGTGGTTTTCTAAGTCAGTATGCAGCCAGTAGAGATTCCTTTCCATTTGAGTTTGATATCACTGGTGTAAAAGATGAATTGGAGAGAGGAGAGAGGCAAAAAAAAAAAAAAGGAAAAAAAGTAGGAAGGTTATTGTAATTGTGCAAGTGAGAGGTGATACAGGCCAAAATTAAACAAGGAGCAGCCATAGAAGTAATGAGAAGGAGAGAGATACCAGAGAAGCTGTGAAAGATTCAAAGATGTGGAAGGAGAATCAATAAGACTTGGCAACTGACAAGATTTGGGAGATAAAAAAGAGGAGTTGAAGATGCTCAGTTCTGGAAAGATGTTAGTACCTTTCACAAAAACAGTAAAGTTCAAAATAGGAATGATTTGGAGGAAAGATAATGATTAACAAACTAGTCCTAAGTTTCATTTCAGATACTCCCATCATTTGGTTCTCCTATGGTCACTTTTTTCCCTTCTTTTTTTGAATGTTTTTTACATTCAAAGAGAGAGAGAGAGAGAGAGAGAGAGAGAGAGAGAGAGAGAGAGAGAGAGAGAGAACTAAATAAATACTTTTTAAAAAAGCATCTTTAATGGATTACAAAAAAGAGAAAAGGACCAATGCATGCAAAAATGTTTGTAACAGCTCTTTTTGTAGTAGCAAGAAACTAGAAACTGAGCAGATGCCCATCAGTTGGAGAATGGCTGAATAAGTTATAGTATATGGATGTTATGGAATAGTATTGTTCTATAAGAAATGATCAGCAGCATGATTTCAGAGAGGTCTGGAGAGATTTACATGATCTGATGCTGAGTGAAGTAAATAGAACCAGGGGAATATTATATATGGCAACAGCAAGATTATATAACGATCAATTTTGATGGACATGACTCTTTTCAACAGTGAAGTAATTCAGGCCATTTCCAATGGTCTTGTGATGAAGAGAGCCATCTATACCCAGAGAGAGGACTGTGGGAACTGAGTGTACATCACAATAGAGTATTTTCATCTTTTTTATTGTTGCTTACTTGCATTTTGTTTTCTTTCTCATTTTTTCCTTTTTGATCTGATTTTTCTTGTGCACCATAATAACTGTGGAAATATTAGAAGAATTGCACATATCTAACATATATTGGATTACTTGCTGTCTAGAGGAGGGAGTGGGGAGAAGGGAGGGAGAAAAAATGTGGAACAGAGGGTTTTTCAGGGGTGAATGTTGAAAATTATCTATGCATATGTTTTGAAAATAAACAGCATTAATCAAAAATAATCTCTGATGATGACTCTTCCCCATATAACCATCCTTTTTATGAGTAAGTACAATAAGAAAAACAAACCAACACATTAACCATAATCTGAAAATGTTTGCCTCATTCTATACATCTATTGAGACTTGGAGGTAGACTCCACAGTCAAACTTCTGAAAAATGGCTTTGATTGATCAATCAACAAGTATGTATTAAACACCAAATGTTTATCAATAATTATATGAGATATTGAAGAGTCAAATACAAAAGTGAAATAGTCCTTACTATTTGCCTTCTTTTAGGGGTAGTTAGATGGTATAGTGGATAGAGCACTGACCCCTGAAGTCAGGAAGACTTGAGTTGAAATCTGGTCTCAGACACTTGATACTTCCTACCTGTGTGACCCTGGGCAAAGTCACTTAACCCCAGGTGCCTCAACAAAAAAACTATTTGTCTTCTTTTGATATTATTGAGTCATTTTTTTGGCCTCTTCAAAAATTAAGGAAAGCAGCTAATGGTCTTTTGAATGGAAATTATATTCATGTAAATTCTGAGTATTTTTGATAGATTAAACACAAAGATTTCAAGCATTTTATAGTAATGTTGAATGAATTTTTCTATCTCTCCCTGCCTGATTTTGTCAGCATTACCCAGAAAAACTGATGCTTTGTGTGGATTTATCATAGAAATTTTTCATTTTTTTACTGCAGCATCTTTAAGATTATATAAGTCAATTACATATGAGCTGAATACAAATTTGTTTCCATCTTTATGCTTATATAACAAGTAAATTAGCCAATGATCCTAATCCTTATGAGCATGAGCAGCTTGACATCTTAATGCAATCCTCACTTATATATCAGAGCATACATTAGTACTATATCTGATCGGCTTACCACATGAAAAAGGAAATTATTTTGACTGGCTACTGAATCATAATGAAGAATGCATTCAAAAGGAATTTTTTTCTTTCTCACATGATTTTATTTGAGTGAATTTTTTCCCTAATTTGGAGTAAAAATATTGGAGTTGATTATGCCTTGTGAGCTTCAAAAAATCAGGAGCCTGAATCAAAACAACTTCTATGACAGTGATCTATGTTATAGTTATGTACTAGAAATCCTAATTTTGATTTCCTAGTGCAGCCCAAGAGTAAAGCAGCCAAGTCACTCAGTAGCTGAGGCAATGATTCATCTAGCAGTTGTACTGAATTTGGTGGAGCAAATGCTTCCTAGAAAATGCATTATATGTGAATCTACTATCCCAGAAACTAAGTTTGGATAGAAGAGAATGTCTTCCCGAGTATTGAGGAGAGATGCTTTGTAATTTCTTTAGTAAATATCATTTTGTTAAAGTTAAATTGATCAAATGATACTGGAGTACTAATAACTTCATTTTTGCATAAACTTTTCCTTTCATACCCCAAGATAAATTGTAAATCTTCCCTCCTTTTCCTCTTCATTTCTCTCTTAAGAGTTTTCTTTCTCCCCAAATTTTCTTTTTTCCCTTAAAAAAAGATTAAAACAAAATACACCCAAAGCACAGAGTTTGTTTTTCTTTGTTCTCTCAGTCTTGAAAACAGTAAAATTCTGAAGGGACAATAGTCTCTTCTATTAGGATGAAAATACTTAACAGTCATTTAAAATTTCTTAAACTTATCACTTTTTAAGGTTTCTCTTATCTTTCACATTTGTGTTTCAAAGATTTTACCCAGCTTTGGCTTTTTCAACAGTAATTCTTGGAAGTTATTGGTATTATTAAAAATCCAAGGATTTTTCCCCCACTCTGGGGATTATATTGAACCCTAAAGGACATTTTCTTGATCATGTTTCTTTTGTCTTTTTGGATATTGTTATCAAAGTTTTCCTTCTGCCTTTCTCATAATCTCATGTGAACCTTTCTGTGGTTTCTTGGTATGTGAACTCTTCCTTTCTATTTATAAGCTTTTTTTCCTGTTGACCAATAATCTCTGGAGTGTGGCAGTCATTACAGGTGAAAGATAGGGATTACATTTCCTTTTAAGTGGTGATATATGGATTCTCTTTTCACTTTATCGTCTACTTAGTATTGTCAAGGTAGTTTTCTTTTTCAGTTTCTTAAAATATGTACCTAGTTTTTCTGCTTTATCATGATTTTCAATTATTTTTAAAATTATCATTTCTCATCCTGTTTTTCATGCCAGTTTTTTTTATGACATTTTTATAAATTTTTCAATTTTTTTATTTTTATTGTCATATTTGTTTTTTGAATCTTAGATTTTTTTTTAGTTTTCTGCTCTATTTTTTTAAATGCTCATCTATTGAGAGAACATCAGTTTTCTCTGGAATCAAACATAAACTCTTATTTTAGCATTTAAACTCAGTTTAAATGGTCTCTTCATATTTTTGCAGTCTTCTCACTCATTATTTGTCTCCATGTACTTGCCTGATGGGCTTTCCTCTCTGTTTTAGGCCAGGACTAACTCAGGTTAATTTAATTTCTAAAGTGGAATAAAATATTTTGAAAATATCTAGCAGTTTTAAAAAGTTGATTTTAAAATAACACAGAAGGGGTATTTTGCAAGGATGCAGCACTGATTTGGGTAAGGATTCCCTGAGTCTGCATTTTGCCATTAATCAGAAACACGTGTCAATTCTAAGAGAAACTCATGGCTCTTCTTGTACTTGATTTTGTAATTGGACAACCAGAAAGCAATGATAGTGGTTCAAGTTGCCTTGACTATACAGGACAATCCAGTTCCCTTCTCCTCTGTTAAGAGAAATAATTATTAATAACTAATTAAGATCAGGGAATATTGAGGGTTTTTCCCTCTTTTTATTTCCTCATTCTCTACTGGGTCAAGAAAGAGACTGATAATGAGATTGTTTAACATTCTCCTCAATCCTGGGTGAGATCCCACCCAATTGAGACATAAATGGTTTGGGTAGAGGTAGATTATATCTAAATTGGCCAAGGCAGGAATAGATGGATAGAGGTGTGTAAGTGTAACATAATCAAAGTCACATCCCCCAGCCACTCATTAAAATAAGCTCACTCTCATTATAATATTCATTCTCTTATTAACCAATCCAAGTTGATTTCTGCCTATCAGGAAGACCCACACTTCAAAACTATTTAAACTAGAAGGGGAGAATGGAAAAGTTTATCTTTGGCTTATGAGAGAAAGCCAATGACCATTATTTTATTAATTATTTGCTAGCTATGATTAACAAGTTGGTTAATTATCCAAAATTATGTCTGTTGGACTTTTCATTCATCACACTGTCTCAAAGGAACTCACATTTTAATGGGCAAACAACACATACAATGTATGTATTAGTGAAGGCACTTAACTTAACTTAAAACTTAAAAGGGAAGACTCTGGAGGCTGGGGATTGCCAATAAAAACTCCTGTAAAATGCAGTACTTCAGTTGTGTCTTAAAAAAGAAAATCAAAGAGGTAGAAGAGAAGAGGAAGAACATTCCAGGCATTCTTTTTCCTTTATATTCCCAAGACTTAGCATAGTGCTTAACATGGAGTAAGTGCTTAACAAATATTTTTGGATTAATCAATTGATATATTGATTGATTGATTTATTGTTTTTCCAAATTTTTCCTTAAAAGTTCTAATTTTATTCTTTATATTTTGCATCAATTATTCATTGTTTTTAATGTCTTCCATCCACTTTTGGAGTCCTTTTGGCAAATCTATTCTTCTATTCTCCGGTTCTACTTATAATTATTATAAAGTGATTGTCTTCTGAGATTTTATCCTGGGTTTTCTTAAGCCATAGTAATTGTTCATTGTATTAGGAGGTTTTTTAGATTTCTTACTGTTCACTTCTTTTAATCTGCCTACTAGAGATGGATGTTCTCCCCTTCTTGCTATTCCTTTCAAACTGTTCTAGGCTTTGCCTTGTTCTTATGATCATTCCAGTTCCTCAGTGTAGGGATCAGAGTGGGGATTGAGCTATAAGCAATCATAATCAGGTCTCACTCTTAACCTAGACCAGTCAGGTCAGGCTGAGAATGATTCTGTTCCATCCAGCAGTCATAGTCTGAGACACTTGTAATGGAGACTGTGATCCTATATAGAGTAAAGACCTGTCATTCTAGTGTCTGTGCTCTCCCACATTCCTAAGTGACCGAACTAAGCCAGAATCACAGTTGTTCTCCATTCTCTGAATACTTAGATTGTCATGCTCAGTGAGGTCCAGCAGCCTTGGATAGTATGGCCCCTCCCATTGTCAAATGAGGTTGAGCTGGTCTCGGATCTCTGACACAACATTGGATAGAATGGCAGATCTTAGGCTCTGCTCATTGACACAACCTTGTATGGAACCTAGGCTCTTTGATCTGTTTCCTATACTGGAAACCTGATATAGTAATGCTATTCTCTATACTCTGAAATCTTCCTCTATCCTTGTTAAGGATATAAGAAATGAGTATGAGAATTCCTCAGTAATGCTGCAGAACTGACGCTTCCATTTTTGTGATTTTCAATTTTATGTGGTTTTGATTTTTGTTATGTGAAAGTGTGTTCAATTGTCACAGTCATGTCTGACTCTATGGTCCCATTTGCAGTTTTCTTGACAAAGATACCAACGTTCTCCAGCTTATTTACAGATGAGGAAACTGAGGCAGACAGGTTTTTGCCCAGGGTTGCACAGCTAACAGGTGTCCAAGGCCAGATATGAACTCAGACCTTCCTGATTGTAGACCTGGTGCTTAATCCCCACCCTAAAATGTATACTTGATCATTATCAAAACATTGACTTCAGTTGATTCTTTGAACAAGTCATCTTTCTGACATCTTTTAATCACTCTAAATCAAGGCAGCTAATGCCTGCCTTCCTCAAAAGCTGACAATGATAAAATACTTTGAAAGTTCAAAAAACTTTAAAAATGTCAAAAACAATCAAGAAACATTATTTTTATTTTCTAAAATAATATATGGAGGAAAATGTTTTTCTCTAGCAAATGAAGTTGTGGGGGAGGAGAAGGGGCACGTGTGCACTTTCCCATCAATAACATGGAAAATCTGTTGAGAATCTTCCTAGTACTAACAGTGCTCCAAGAATGTTTATTTAATGAATGGCAGGCCAGTTTTTGCTGCAGGTCTTCAATATCTGTCTCTGGAGACCATCATTTCTTACTTTCAAGGCGCTGCTTCAACATTTAAGCCTCTAGATTTGTACCCCTGGAAGTAAGAAGAAGGAGAAAATACTTTCCTTGTCCCTTTGTCCCTAAATATAAAGTTAAACTATAAAACTTACTCAGTTCTCTGTGGGTATGAGGTACAACCTCTAAAAAGATTTTGGATATTTCTCTTCTTGGGTAAACATTTATGAAGCTCCTGCTCTGTGCCAAACGCTGTGATAAGTTCTGGGGGTACAAAAAGAGGCAAAAGAGTCTCCTTCTAGGAACATACAAACTAATAAAAGAGACTACAAAGGTTGAAAGTGGAGAAAGTTTAGGGAAAAAAATGAGTTCAGTCTTGGAAATTTTGAATTTGATGTCAACTGGACATCAAGATGTCTAAAAAGTAAATAGAGAAGCAAGATTGGAGATCAGCAGAGAGGTTCAGGCAGGATAGATAGATCTGAGAATCATCAGCATACAGATGGTAATTAAATACAAGGAAGCTCTTGAGTACTTATCAGTTAAGCAGTATAGAGGAAAACAAGTGGCCCACACTCCACACATCCAGTCTATTGCCTTCAATAGAATTTGTTTTTACAAATGTAAAATGTAGAATTAGTTCTACACTACTAATTAGGTGTCTGCAAATGAAGCATTGTCTTGCCAGCTATAAATGCCTTGTTTACTTAAAAAAATAGCAACATTTCAGCAGCCCTCTTTGTAGTGGCCAGAAACTGGAAACTGAATGGCTGCCCATCAATTGGAGAATGGCTGAATAAATTGTGATATATAAATGTTATGGAATATTATTGCTCTGTAAGAAATGACCAGCAAGGTGAATACAGAGAGGCTTGGAGAGACTTACATGAACTGATGCTGAGTGAAATGAGCCAGACCAGGAGATCATTATATACTTCAACAACGATACTGTACGATGATCAATTCTGATGGATGTGGCTCTCTTCAACAATGAGATGAACCAAAACAGTTCCATTTGTTCAATAATGAATAGAATCAGCTATACCCAGTGAAAGAATTCTGGGAAATGAGTATGAATCACTACATAGCATTTCCAATTCCTCTGTTTTTGTACCCCTGCATTTTTTATTTCCTTCACAGGTTAATTGTACACTATTTCAAAGTCCAATTCTTCTTGTGCAACAAAATAACTGTATGGACATGTATATCTATATTGTATTTAACATATACTTTAACATATTTAACATGTATTGGTCTATTTGCCATCTGGGGGAGGAGGGAAGGGAAGGAGGGGAAAAGTTGGAACAAAAGGTTTTGCAATTGTCAATGCTGAAAAATTACCCATGCATATATCTTGTAAATAAAAAGCTATAATAAAAAAAAATAAAGTCAGAATGGACATGAAAAAAATAGCCACATTTCAAAGTGGCTTTCTCAGAAGGTTCTTGTAAATGTTGTATCTTCTTGGCTATTTGGAGCATTTCCTATTTCTTTCTCTTCTTCCCTCCTTATCCATGTTTCCAACTCTAATATGATTTCAGCAAAAAGGTCAGGTCCGTTTCTGGCCCACAAAATTCTCCAAGTTAGAGCAGTCTCACAAAAAAGCGGCCTCTTTTAGGGTAAGGGGGTAGCAGATCAAACATCATCTCCAACTGTCATTAGAGACAAGTTTGCCGGTCCATTTCAAAAATAAGATGACATCTACATTTGTGTTTCTGAATTGCAAGGTTAATGAGTCAAAGAAAATGTCCCCAAATGACCTTTAAAAAATTTAGAACTCACAGGATACTCATTTTTAGCTCAATAGATGTCCCAATTCATAAACAAGAATCATTTCACCTATTGCTGAAATAATATCTATTAGCCACACAACACAAAAATCTTTAGGGCAGAAAAAGGGAAAGAGTAAAACAGAACATGACTGAAAACTCAATATATGTTTACAATGTCAGTAGAATCTAACCACCCATATTTGGTCTCCTCCAGGAAATGCCATTTCCTCTTCCAGGAAACAAAGGTGCCTCCACTTCTGAGCAGCAACAGTTTCTACCTACCATGAGTACTCTGTCATCACTTACAAATGTTATTAATGTAAAGTCATGAGAAAGCATGAAACACAAAAACAGAAGCATTTCTTAGAGGTGGGTGGAGTGAGGGAGAGGAGTTTGGGAAGCTGAAACTGAATCTGGGACTTACTTTAAAATGGCACCAAGGAGAACTACAAGAAAAACTGAAGGATGGTGCTTTATGTGAGAACAAAAAAAAAAAAAAACCCTGGTGTTTAAAAAACAACCCTACCACTTTGGAATGATTGAAGAAACAGCATGGCATTTTCTTTCTGGCTCCAAATATGGCCTACTCTCCCCAAATTTCTGATATATAAATAAAGATAAGGATTAAATCTGCAATTTCATTACTGCCAGAAAGACAGGAAGACCTGGGTCTCTGACTTACATGAACTGTTGCTAAGTGAAATGAGCAGTACCAAGAGATCATTATATATCTCAACAACGATACTGTATGAGGATATATTCTGATGGAAGTGGATCTCTTTGATAAAGAGAGCTAATTCAGTTTCAATTGATCAAGGATGGACAGAAGCAGCTACACCCAAAGAAAGAACACTGGGAAATGAATATAAACTGCTTGCATTTTTGTTTTTCTTCCCGGATTATTTCTACCTTCTGAATCCAATTCTCCCTGTGCAACAAGAAAACTGTTTGGTTCTGCACACATATATTGTATCTAGGATATACTGTAACCTATTCAACATGTAAAATACGGCTTGCCATCTGGGGGAGGGGGTGGAGGGAAGGAGGGGAAAAATGGGAACAGAAGTGAGTGCAAGGGATGATGTTGTAAAAAAAATTACCCTGGCATGGGTTCTGTCAATAAAAAGTTATTTAAAAATTTTTTTAAAAAACCCTATCTCTGATACTATTTATAGCTGTGTAACATTGAGCATGTTAGTTAACTTGTTACTGCTTTAGGCAAATATCTAATATCATTCAAAAACCCACTGAAAATCCCTATTACTGGGCAACTAGATAGTACAGTGGATAGAGTGCCAGACCTGGGATTAGGAAAAATTATCTTCCTGAGTTGGAATCTGGCCTCATATACCTATTAACTGTGTGATCCTGGCCAGGTCACTTAACCCTATTTACCTCAATTTCCTCATCTGTAAAATGAGCTGGAAAAGAAAATGATAAACCACTCCAGTATCTTTGCCTAGAAAACCCCAAATGGGAGCATGAAGAATAAGAGATTCAACAACAATGAATAGTAGAACCACTAAGGTTGCAGATTTCCTTCAATTTGGGGAGAAGAGGAAGTTTCTTTGAACAAGAGACTGGACTTTTTGTTTGTGACCAGTGGTGGGATGTCAAGGTTTGCCTCCTGGGCTATATTCACAACTCTAGTTCTGCTACATTCTTCTACTCATATGTGTCCTATTTTCAGTCAAAGATTATAGATATTTAGTCATGTCCTTTCAATTTTGGCATCCTCTTCTCCATTCGCTAATAGGCATCTTAACAATGCTCACTGAATGTTTAAAAAGAAAGTTTAATGTGAACTGAGTAACAACTATCCATAACATTTTTATGCTTTCTAATTTATCTATTTCATTTGGAGGTAGAAGAAATAGTGGAATTGGTGTCAGTTCTGCTTGGCTGTGAATAAGTCTCTTAATTTCTTTAAGAATCAATGTCTTTATCCTGTATTTTTTTTAAGAAGAACTAGGAGAAGGGTTTGAGCAAATGATCTTTTCTTTTCTTTTGGCAAGGCAAGTTAAATACCTGAGCAAGTTACTTGCCCAGGGTCACACAGCTAATAAGGGACTAATAAATGACTGACGATGGATTTGAACTCAGATATTCCTGACTCCAAGGTTGGTGCTTTATCCTAGCTGCCTTCATGCTGCCCTTTGAGCAAATGATCTTTAAAGTGCCTCCTAGTTCTAAATTCTATGATTTTTCTAATTCTGTATTCAGAAGTTCACTAACTAGAGGCCTGTATATTCAAGGTGGGTAGAATTCTGGACTTGAATTCAGGAAGAAATCAGTTCAAATGTGGACTCAGACATTTTGTTGCTATGTGACCTTGTATAAATCACTTTAACCTGTCTTCAATTTCTTCCTTTTTCAGTGCAGATTATAATAACTTGCACATGAGGGTGGGGGAGTTGCTGTGAAAACTAAAGAATATATGTAAAGCATTTTGCAAACCTTAATGATATATAAATTTCAGCTATTAATGTTATAACAACCTAACCTGTGTGGTTAGCTCTCAAAAGGGACTGTTATAGTATTGCTTCTCAGATTAATCTCATCTAAGCACCTTATTTAAAAAGTCAACATTAAGATTACCTATAGTGGTGCTTTCAAAAAAATTCTTTTTTATATCACAAATATCCAGAAATACTATCCCCTGAATCAAATGATACAGTAGTTCTATTAATATATCCAAAATTATTCCTCAATTGATATTCTTGTTAAAGTATTCAGATATACCGTTAAAAAGTCAATTATGAAAAAAACAACAGGATCCAAACAGAGTTGCTAAAAACAGTTCAACACTATCACTAAATAATAAAACTCTGAATAGAATCAGTCATTAAATTAAAGATAAGAAGCAACATCCAAGTTATCCTCAAGGAAAGGATTACCTGCAATCAGAAGCAGGATGGTAGAATGGAAAAAAGCTGGGTTTAGACTTAAAAAAAAAAAAAAAAAAAAAAGGTAGGCTTAAATCCTGACTGCAATTTACTAATTGTGAAACTCTGGGAAAGTCATTTCACTTGTAGTGTTAGATTAGTTGACCTCTAAATTCCCTTGGAGTTTAAAATCTATGATCCTATGAGTTATATGAGGGGTGGTTCATTAAAAAAATTTTTTTTCATAGTTCTGCAATGAGTCTAACAACCCTTACAGAAAAAAAATTTTTTTGTTAAACCTCGACTTCACACTGCAATTAAATATCTTTCATTTAACATTTTCATTGATAACTAAAAATATCTGGTGTCAGATTTGGAACTGAAAGTTCCGCCTTTGAAATGATTTAGTCCAACCTCAATCCATCATATTACAGGTGAGGAAACTGAGTCTCACAAGTTATAAGACTCCAATTCAATCAGATAACTAGTGACCTGGAACTAGTTACAGAGCCTAGATTTGAGTCTCATCACAAAGCTTCGCTTATTCTTCACCACAGCATCATGAATTGTATTTCCTACCTCATCCCGGCTCATCTCCAAACCTTTTTCTAAATTGATCCAAATCTGTCGTGGGTTTGATTTTTTTTTCCTGTAATATCCCTGGCAGAGAGAGAGCAATACGTAGAGCGTGAAGAAAAGAGTGGGAGAAAAGGGACTCTGGGGGAAAATCACTGAACATTTGAAAAGAGGGAACAGTTTGCAGCCTGTTTTCTGGAGAAGCTCAAATTCTACTTTCTCTACTTAGGAAAACGAGTATCTCTGATGGAACGGGAGAGACCCTAAGGGTCCAGGGGGAATGTGGAGACTGTGATAAGTCCCAACCCTGCGCCCTCCCTCCCCTCAGCCTCAGAGGCGGTAAGCGCAGCCCACACAGAGCGCAGCAAACTTGGCTTGCTCCCGAGCTGCCAGTCTGGGCTTAGCCGCCGGGGGAGCAGCATTGAGCTTGTTGGTCCCCTCCTCAAAGGGCGCACAAGCCGCCGAATTCAGACGGGTTCGCCAGGAGCGCACACAGGAGAACGCGCAGCTGTCCAGCAGACGGCCATCTAACAGAACAGGTTTCCAGCACACTTCAGCTCTCCGCTAGCCAGCCCGGCAGGTGAGAGCACTCTTTTCGCAAAAGAAAGAAAGCATAGGGAAAGGTAGAGAGGCGCCGTGGCTCCAACTTTTCCTCCAGACTGGAAGATCCGTCCGGCTGGGGAGTGGCGTGGCCATGCGGGCTCCGGGCTGTCCCGTGTGCCCTGCTGGGCCGTCGGTTCTCTGAGTCTTGGGGGCTGGCTTTAGAAAAAGCTTTTGGGCCTGAGGGGAGTGTAAGGGAAAAGGGGCGGGGGGTGGAGGCAAACGGAGCGAAGCCTTTGAAACCTTCCAAGAAGAGAGTTGAGGGTCTGAAGGAAACAGGAGTGAAAACGAAATTGAAAAAAAAAAAAAAAGGAGGGGTACAGCGGAGAAGAGAAAACACCCTTTTGTTTCTTGTGTTTGATTGTTAGTTGCACAGGATGTTGCTTAACAAGTATGGGAGGAAAGCTAAGTTTAGAGACAGAAAACCTGGCCTAAAATCCTGGCTCTGCCATTTACTAATGAAACTCTGGGAAAATCATTTCATTGTACAGATAGCCTCTTCTTCCCTCTTACCTTCCTATTGTCTTCATGTTTATAACATCCATCTATTCAGTGTGGCTGGTTATGTCTTAGAGGAGTGCAAATCCTTTAAAGCTTTGATGAACAGAGGAATTCAGAAAGGCGAATAAAAGTCAGATATACTTTGTTCTATGTTAGAATTCATCGGGGCAACCAACACCCGTTGACCACAACCATCGTTCCCCCTCTAAACCAAATTAATTTCTATTTCAACTGGTAAACTGAGGTGGGGAACTGAGGCGGGATCTTTGAAAATATCATAACTGAGTCAGGTTGCCTACTCAGACAAAGCAACCAACTTTGCCACTGTTTTAAGCCCTTGTTGTCAATATTCAGAAAATAAGCCTGTTTCTATAGTTAGAATCACATTTTGTACTCAAAAGATTAGCAGATAATTCAAATAAGTCTCTATGTTCTGTGGTGGAGGTTGTCTTGGTCCCATTTGAAGGATGACAGAATGGTAGGTTGGTCTTTTTCCTGGGAAACAATCCCACCAGGAGGAGTCTGCAAAGACATTTTCCAGCATCAATGTTGTCTTGTCCTATAGAAGCTGAGTCAGCTAACAATTGTAGGGCTAAGAGATTATTTAAGAATGTAAAGAACTGAAGAGGAGAATTGGTAACTGAGGGAAGGAACTAGCTAAATGAAAAGCAGAAAATGATGGGATTTTGCCAAGATAGCATTGAGGAAGAATAATTGGGGGTCACCTTGCTAACTCCAAGACTATTACTTTTCTAAGTATTTAGCAAGATGCAACTTAAATAGACTTTTTACTATCTATCTGCTCTTCAGAGTGACAGAGATGGTTCTTGTACTTTATTTCTTTAACCATTCTGTTTGTGCCAAGAGCCGATTTTTACACTCTAATCTAAGTGATTTAGAAGACTCCCTGAAGGAAGCTTGGAGCATAGTAGCTGACTATATTTCCTACATTTCCTCAGTTTTTCTCTAGAAATCAGATATTAATTCGTGTGTGTGTGTGTGTGTGTGTGTGTGTGTGTGTTAGTTTTATTCTCTATAGGGAATCATTATTTTGGAGAAATTTCAGGGTCACTCTCAGCTTTGACTGTCTCTTTTCACTTTTTGTTCAGATGATAATAACTCACAATTTCACAGTTACAATTTATAAAGCACTTTCCTCATGGACATCCCTTTGAGATGGATAGTGAAAACATCTGACAGATGAGGAAACTGAGATTGAAGGGCAAAAAATCTTTCTAAGTCTCTTTCCCATCTTTTCTCCAAACCTCAACACTTTACCCCGTCAGCTATATTTTACAATGATATATCTTGTGTGTATAATTGTTTGGACGTTGTCTGTCTCTGCATTCTGCCCATTAAAATATGAATTCCTTTAGAGTAGGGACCATGTTTTTGCCTTTATTTTTATTTTTAGCACTTAGCACAGTGCCTGGCACATAGTAAATCTTTAATAAATGTTGATTGACCCACTATTGAACCAAGAGGGTATCTTTGGCTTCCACCTCCACATTCAGTGAAAGTACCACCCTAGGATAAATAACCCTACTCAATTATGTTGCTCCACTATAGTCCTCTATAGTCTCCATTTTTAAATGGGAATATTTTATATTTACATTGTTTTTTTTCTAAACATAACTTTGTGCATTTTCTGTCCTTTATAACCAAGAATTTTAAAAAAGTTTTTTTAAAATAGTTCAGCAAAACCAAACAACGAATTAGCAGTAAAATCTGACAGTACATTTTATTGTTGGATGGTTTCGGTTGTCTTACTAATCATGACCCCATTTGGGGTTTTCTTGACAAAGATGCCAGAATGATTTGCCATTTCCTTCTCCAGCTCATTCTTGTGAAGAGGAAACTGAGGCAAACAGAATTAAGTTACTTGCCCAGTATCACATAGATAGTGCCTGAGACCAGATTTGAACTCGAGAAGATCAATCTTCCTAACTCCAGGCCCAGCACTATGTACCACAGTGACTAGCTCCCAGTATATGCAATGTCCCACATAGTTTCCTACCTCTGCAAAGAAAGGAAGCAGGCATATTATTTCCCCAGGACCAAGCTTTTTGTAAAACTTAACTCTAGTAATTTTCCAGGCTTACTGCATATGCCTGATCTACCACTGTAAAATGTTATATCAAACAGGATGGAGGGTAATATTTGTTGATTTAATAGCAAATTACATTTAGGGTTATTCACAGCAGTTTTAAGCTGTCTAGTTTCCACTGATGCCCATATATTCTATTGTTTTCAAGCAGGTGTTTACTGCTTAATTATCTTGTTAATCCTTTTATTTTGTTGATTTTGTATGCAGCCTTTTAAAGACAGGATGGAAAAGTTTTCAGAGACCTTACACAAAAACCTCAGCTGTGAAGCTCCTCCTTCAAGTTAGTAATTATGCTTTGCGTTGAGGATTTTTTTTTTGTCTTGAAAACATTCATCTGAGATATAAACAGTAACTTGGACTTGCTCCTCCCCTTGATTTGTTTCACACTAGCTATAGATTTTTTTAAATCTATTTTCAAACTGAAAAATCCTCCAGGATGATTTTTGGGTACACTTTGCTGTTGCCATTTTCCTTTTTTTTTTTTTTACAAGGCATACAAGTTGTGTTTTCTACTCTTACTCCTACTTAGGGTCTTAGATTTGGAGCTTTTATGGATAGCAAAGATAATGTTGTCCAACTCCCTCATTTTACAGATGTGAAAACTATCTAAAAATCTTCTGGAGTCTAAAAAACAGTACCACCATTTTAGAATGGATGAGCATAATTTTATTCCTCTGGCTCCAAATGTGGGCTACCTTTCTCAGTTTCCTATCTATCATATAAAGAAAGATAGAGGGAAAGGAATAAAATTGAATCTGCAATTTCCTTGGTAAGGGAGCTAACCTTAAAGCCAGGAAGAACTAAGTTTCTGTCCTGCCTCTTGCACAGTCTGGTTGCATGGCCCTGCCAATATTCTCAGCATCTCCTCTTCTACCCACTTGTGAGACATTATACAGAAATTAAATGACTTATCTGCATAGTAACAAGCACTAGGAGTAGTATTTGAACCAGAAATCAGTCTCTATTTCTTTTGAGTTCTCTATATACAATGTATCTTCAATTCCTATGTCCTTTGTTTAAAGTACATGCCTTTGAATTCTTTTCATTTGGGTCAAGTATTTGCAGACATTCTCCCTCCATCTCATTTCTTCTGACCCTGTCTTCTAGGGTCCAAATTCTCCTTCTCTTCTGCTAAGAAGACCAAATCCTTCGGCACCCAGCAATGAAGCAGTTGTTTTCCCTAAAATCCTCTATGGATGTGATCCAAAGTCTGAGGCTTAGGGTACAAGTCTGTAACTGGGATTCAAGAATGCTAGATGTTTTGATCCTAAAAGCATTCCTTAAGCAAAACAATTGGCTTATAACATTTCACAATAAACTTTTATTGTAGA
Source organism: Antechinus flavipes (assembly GCF_016432865.1). Lineage (NCBI taxonomy): Eukaryota > Metazoa > Chordata > Mammalia > Dasyuromorphia > Dasyuridae > Antechinus > Antechinus flavipes. Next base: position 171,473,285 of record NC_067402.1, read on the forward strand.
ATATTCCTGCTTTTAAATTAAGGATGATTGTCCTCTGGTTTAAAACTCCTCCTATATATCTGAAATAGTATATTTATAAAGACTTCTCTAAAAGCTTTTCACTGCATTAGTCAGGCTTAGATGACAAAACCCTTAACTGAAGCTTTATTTAATTTCAGGTGTCTTCTCCATTGTTGTGATCAACTTTTTAGTTCTTTTATTTCCAAAAGTTTTCCCCACATGCATTTTTAGGGTGTGATTTGACTATGAAAATTCAGACAAGAATTGTAGGCAATCAGCATGTGGTACATTTATTTTCTCTTGATTTTTTACCCAAAATCAAATCTATAGTTGAAAACAAAGAAAATTACTTCCTTCATTTAAGGCCATGAAAATCGTACAGTCTCCTTCCTGTATTTTTTATTTTAAAATTTAAAATCTCCCATTTAAATTTCCTTGATTGCATGAGTAATATACAAAGAGAATTACATTTAGTTTTCCTTTCCCATGTCTATCCAATGATTTACAAGAACAATGAATGACTTTGGTTGAGAAAGAAAAAATATGCTGAATTAGCAGGGGGACTTGAGGTACTAACTTACCCTGAAATGTCTCTTCCTTTGTTTAAGGAGCTGATTCTTTATTTCATGTGAATGAGCAACTATATACAATCATAGGGTGAAAAGGAAAATGGGAGTGGGGGAAGGCCATAGTATTATAGACTGTGACTTCAGGGAAAGGGCCAAGGATAATGCTTGACTCTCTATGTGTAAAAAACCTGAATACCCACATCCAATCCCAAAGCACACAGCCTCTAATTTGAGTAAACATTTCCCACTGCTTGATTTGTATATACATCCTTCTCAAGACCAATCAGGATTGATTTTAGAATATCAGAGTAGGAAGGACTCATAGAAATCTTTCGGCCAAATCCCCTAATATTACAGTTGAAAGTGTGGAAAGCCCAGAAAGATTAAATAACTTGTTTAAAGTCACACAGTCAGCTATTGGCAGGGGTTGCTCTAAAATTCCCATCTCCTAATCCCTGGTCTTGTGGCCTTTCTACTCTGTTGGCTGCCTCTGATGCCCATTATATTGCTTGGGGCTTTGATGCTTACCAGCCATGTACTATGAGCCTTCTTGTCCAAGCCTGTGTTATATTCTTCTGAGCTGGGTTAGGAATATGGACTTGCTAAAGATTTATTGATCTGGGATAATTAATTAGCCCTTGCACTGGCTAGTAGAATTTATTTTAAGCAAACCAGATTTGTGAAGATCTGAATTTTCAAAATAGCATGGGGAAATTTTAAATGGATACATGATAGAATTTCTTTGTTCATGTAATGGTCAGTTCAGTGTCAATGGTTGGGTTCCCTGCATCATCATTCACATTTTTATTCTACATCTTATTTCTAAGAATAATTCCTACTCACAGACTTAGGAATCTAGTTTTGAAGACTGTAATCATTTAAAAAGGGGATAGAGCATTATCAGAGATTCCCAAGTCTTTAAACAGCAATATAATTATGCAGGGGTTAGGGGTATAATCCAGTGATCTGGAAAATACACATAAAATGATTTGGATGTCCCTACATACTGAGAAGTCTGAATTTTTTCTTTTTTATGGGATTTTTACTTTAATTTTTTAAAAATTATACATATATTTTATGCATTTGAGTTTCTATACTTTTTTGTCATCTGCTGGCTTTGTATGAGGTCTGCAGTTTCCATGAAACTCCAAAAAAATCTCATTTAATTGCTTATATCAAGCCACAATATATTAACACCATGATTGGGAAAATTGCTGTGTAGAAAGGATAACTGTACAACCTTATAAACTTGTTGAAATTCAACTTTTTGGTTTACTAAAAGTTTTCAGCCCTTATCTACAAAGAGAAAAGACAAAGAAGTAGTATACCACTTTTAGCTGTTTAGACCTTATTAGTGAAATTAGTAAATAGTAATAGACATTTATTCAGACCTACATTCCATATGCTAAGTGCTATCCTTAAGACAAGAACAGCAAACCTTTGAAAATCCAGTGCTCTCTAAACTGTTGGTACCCTATGACACAGTGATACCCCTGTATCATAGAGAGAAAACATTGGACCTGGAGTCAGAAAAACTGGGATTTAAATCAAGGATCTGGCCTCAAACTCGCAGGCTTACTAGCTGTGTAAGTTAAATCACTTAACCCCTGTCTCCATTTCCTGGAAAGATATGTTGGATCTACATTGTAATTGGATCCTAGAGGGAACTGAGAACCAATAAAGATTATTAAACAGGGAAAAACTTTGGTCAGACGCATACTATATACAAATACAATTAGGCTGACTAAAATATACTATGTAACATTTTAAAAATTCAAGACATAATTTTGAGTTATTTGAATCTTTATATTGATAATGTCAGCATGCCTATTAGTAAAAGGATGGTCATTTGAACATCTCTCTTAGTCCAAAGACCTCTACAATTTGTCCTTGGCAGAAAGTGACAGCCAACTCTAATCGATTAACAATTAATGAGATAAATAAGGGCTATATTTCAGGAAGGTTCTTGGGGTATTTGAGTTGGATCACACAAATCTTGGTCAAAATGACTTATCAATTCCCATATCACTTGCCTGACAAAAGGAAAAATCCACATTTTCCCAGATCTGTCTGAGCAAATATAAGGAGCAGGAATACACCCATGAACCTAACCTGAGAAGGTCTTTTACAGCCTTTGATTACATCTCAGCCATAAGTCTTTGAAAGAGATTTCTCCTACTGATTGATTTTAGGATGAGGAAATAAAAAGAGGGAGAACTTTGGTCCTAATCCAAGAATTAGTAATACAAGAAAGAAATAATCATTTCTCTTAAGTATATGCCTTGTAACTAACCAAGAAAAATTGTATCAGGAGAGTTTTCTAGGAAAATCCAAGGTCCATGTGGTTAGAATTACTGACTCATCAATTCCAAACAGTCGGAAGAAAGGAGGTGCAGCTAGGTGGGGAAGTGGAGTGGATAGAGTGCCAGACTTTGTCAGTAAGACTCATCCTCCTAAGTTCAACTCTATCTCAGATGCTTACTAGCCATGTAATGCATTTGCCTCAGTTTCCTCAAAGATGAGCTGGAGATGGAAATGGCAAACTACCTCAGTATCCTTGCCAAGAAAACCCCAAATGGGGTCACCCAGAGTCAGACATGACTGAAGTGACTGAACAACAACAATATTCTCTTCCTTAGAAAATAAACCACAAGAATGACCTTATTTCTAAAGAGAAGTTCATCTTCATTGTGTGTTCAGAGATGCCATGTGTTGGTTAGTTCATCATTTTAAGACAATGCTTTTTATCTTTTTCCATTTTGTGGCTGGTCTCCTTATGTATTGTATCCTGGTCATCTTGATTTTTGTCTTGTAGTGGCAAAACTTTGGTAATTCTGGAGGAGAGAGTGGAGCTGATGACTCTGCAAAGCTCTGGCTCCCTTAAATCCAGTTCACATGCAAGTCAAGATATCACCCTCGTGGTGCCATTGGTCCTTTTCAAGACTGAAGGACAAACAGCAATAACATATTGTGTTAGAGCTGCACGTATTTATTTGATGCTCTATAATTTTTCCCAAAGCTGATTTCCTATGTAATGTATATTGTCTTACCACTTCTTTATTGACTTAATCAGCGTAAAAAGAGTGATAGAATTTGTAAGTCAGTGGCTTGAAAAGTGTGAACCTGTTTTCTCATGTAAACATTCTCAAAAATGGAAGCTACTGTAACTGTCATGCCACAAAAACTCTATTTGGTTAAAATGTAGTTGAAGAGTAGTGCTACTATTTCAATCAAATACATATTTAACAAATGCCTGTCTCCCCCTCCCTCCTCTCATTCTCCTCTCTTCCTTTTCCCTTTCCCTCTCTCTTTTCCCTGTCCTTCTTCCCCTTCTTCCTCTTTCCCCTTTCCCTCTCCCCCTATACCTCTCACAGAGGCAGGGGAGAATGAGAGGGGGAGAGAGGAAAAAAAAATGATTGGACCTGTGATTTCCTCAGCAACAATTTGAAATTTCTTTTACCAGTGTGTGCTAGCACCTTCTTTTAAATTTATACTTAGAGACACCTTATACCCTGATATTTTAATTTTTCTTCTATGTGTCCAAAATGGGACATGAGCTGTTTCTTCATGGTTTCAAGGCCAGTTCTAAGCAATTTAGGTGGGGAGGAGCATGATCTCAATGCCCAAGATCACACAGCATTAATAACAATTTCTAATTTATTCATTTTTGGTTCTTTATCATGGTAGAAGCCTGGACTTGGAGTTAGATTACCAGGTTTTAAGCTCTGGTTCTGTCATCTGCTAGTTCTTTTTTAAACTTTTAGTAATTCACTTTATCTCCTAAAATCTCAGTTTTCTTCTCTTTAAAGTCGTAGGAGAGAGGGTAGACTGTGTAATCTCAATGGAACTTTCTAATAATAATTTATGATTCCCATCTTTAAGATTATACCTTCATCCAGCCTTCCCTCCTTTTTCCCACCATTACTGAAGAAGAAAAAGAAACAAAAATATTGGAACAAATAACATATATAGACCTTTGAAGAACTATTGTTGATTAGTATCGCTTGCATTCTTCCACCTCGAAAGATCTGAAATTTCATCACTATGAATGAAAAGAGCTCCTGAGGAGTAATTGTGAAAGATAGTTGTATGCATTATAAAACAAAACGCCTTGGTGAATTTTTGTGTGCAGAAAAATTTTTCTCCAAGTGCCCAGCCTTTCGGTGAAGGACCTCTCAGAATTCAGGCCAGTTCCTAGATGGCAGACATAGTTCATCTCATTCTGGGGACCTTTTCAAATAATGGGACTTCAAGGTAGCAGAGTGAGTAGAGAACTGGACCTAGAGTCAGGAGGACCAGAGGTCAAATTTGTCCTTGGACATTTAACTGGGCAAGTCACTTAACCTCCATTTTCCTTGGTTTCTCCATTTGTAAAATGTGGTTAGAATACCTACCTCCCAGGATGGTTGTGAGGATCAACCAAGATAATAAATATAAAGAGATTAGCCCAGTGTCTGACACATAGTAAGTGCTACATAAATGTTAACTATGAGCTATTATTTCTGGATCAGTAATATCTGCCAACGATTATACTTTGAAACCATAGCTTTTAAGATTTCAGAACCATCTCCATGCTCCAATGATATTAGTATTTAAAATGATATAAGAAGTATACTAGTTTCCAAAATGAACTGTTTCGTGAAAGAATGTTGTTTTTAAAAGAATATATTTCTATCTTTTGCTTTCAAATCACTAGATTTTTCCTTGTCCTTTCCTGTTCCCTTTCCCAAATAACCAGTTTTCATAACAAAAAATTGTTAGAAGAGAAATAAATTCAGCAAGACTGTGAGACATCAAAAAGTTCTGGCACTATATAAAATGTTCCACAACTATGCACCAACATTTACAGAGGTATGAAGATAGCACAGTGAGTAGTAGAGGTATCAAGGTATTTCTGTCGTCTTGAGGGCCAAACTTTAAGTTATAATTTTGCAGCTGTCAGTTTAAATTTTTTGATTATTCTTATTTGTTCTATTTATGTTATAGTCATTGCCCATATTGTTTAGTTGGCTCTGCTTCTCTTTGCATGCATTAATGTCTTTACATGCTTCTTGATATTTATCATATTCATTATTTTTCATGGCACAATAATATTACATTATATTTATGTCCCACATTTTGTTTAGCATATTTGTGTTGTGTATGTTTTCAGTTCTTGGCTACTTGAAATTTGTAAATTTGCAAAACATACACATATTCATGTGATGAATGAAAAAGCTTTTTATTAAGTGCTCCCTATGTGCCAAGAAATGTGCTAAATGCTAGAAATACACCTAAAAAAAGCAGGATGATCCCTGACTGCCTTGAAGAAGCTCATGTTCTAATTAGAACAATCAGCTCATATTGGAGGCTTCAGCTGTAAGCCAAATGAAATATTTTGCAGTGTTATTTTCATCATTAAAAACATTCCTGTTTTTGATGTTGAGCCCATTCAGTAGTACCAGGGACTTTAGTGCCTACAAGATGAGAGCAAAATGAAATAGCTAAATGTGAATAAGTTTTTATTTTGTGGGAACTGTTTGTCCTTCTCCAAAGAAGAAAATGATTTAGAGTAGAAGATAGAATAGCAACCAAATCCATGATTTCATTGGTATAGGAAACTCCAAGGAGAGGAAATTTACTCTACCAGTTCATGCTGACCTCTTCTTTGACTTAGAGAGTTGCCGAAAATACTCATTTGAAAATTGGTTGCCCAAGATCACACAGCCAGCACGCATCAGAAGCAGTGCTTCAACCTTTTTTTCATAGCTTCAGGGTCAGCTCCCTAGGTACTATTTTATACTGCTACAGAATAAATCCAATAATATTCAGAAAATATAGAAGATATGGTATTAACCACCATAGCAAAGTCTTTTATGTTGGTGAAAATGATGGCCCCATAGCTACTTAATTTTGTATGTGAGGCAAGAATACAAAATTCCTCTTCATCCTAAAGACATGGTATTTTTTTCCTATGTTCTTTACCTCACTTGCCTTTCCCTAATTGTACATCTTAAAGAACTTTTCAGGTAAATTCAGGCATCCCACTTTTTCACTTTTATTTACTACCAGTGTTCAGAGAACAAATGCTACATAGTGGATAGAGCCTTGGTTAGAGTAAGCATAGATTTGCATTCAGATGCCTCCTCTATTACTTGCTGACTCTGAAGCTTACGAAACTCGCCAGGGGTCCTCAAGCTTTTTAAATAGGGGGGCCAGACTATAGTAAAAACAAAAACTTTGTTTTGTGGGCCTTTAAATAAAGAAACTTCATAGCCCTGGGTGAGGGAGATCTGCATCTGGCCCACTGGCTGTAGTGTGGGGATCCCTCATCTAAACCAAGGGTTCTTAACCATTTTTATGTTAGGCACCCATTCAGCAACCTGGAAAAGCCCAGGAACTCCTCAGGATATTTTTAATATCCAGAATAAAATAAGATCACGATGGAAGCCCATCATGTCAAAATTCAGTTATCAAAATATTTTTTAAAAGTTCACATACCCTGATTTAAGAACACCTGTTAAAGATCAGCCCCTAAATGTTTGCATATGAGAGTCCTCTGGGAAATCAGAAGTAGGTCCTTGACTTCTCTCTCTAGAATTAACTATGTATAAGTGGTTTGGGTAGGAGTGGAGGGCAAGGGGAAGAGAATCCGATTTATAATTACAGAAATGGGAAGTAATACATTAAACAACTTACACAATTTCACCTAGTGATTTAGTGGCCAAGAAAAAGTAAGAACCCTGTTGTGAAGCTTAAGAAGTGTTAAATGTTTACCAAAGTTATTTAAACTTCTATTTCAGTTTTTTCTCTTAGTTTTAAAAAGGATTTTTAATAATGTCCTTTCCATTATCAGTGGAATATAATATTTATAGAACACTTAATCTTTAGAAAAGGGTACTTTAGAAAAAAGAAAAATGTCTGAGATGGGGAAAAGATTTCCATTGCTTAATATATTACATTCGCAATTCAGAATTCAGCAATTACTATATAACACTGAGTTAACATGAAATCTTTTATTAAAAAAACAAACAAAAACAATTTGATAAAAAAAATCATAAACAATGATCTGTAGATAAGATGATAGGAAGTGGAATTAGGAAGTAGAAGGCAGGGCTCAGTGGAGCTTGGATCCAAGCTGAGGTCTCTGAACTTGGCTTCAAGAAGAATATAAAATTCTGCCTCAGTTACTTGCTGTTTGCCCCCTTGGAAAGTCACCTATGATCTGTGTTTCCATTTCTGTATCTGTAAAATGAAGGTATCAGATTTTGTACCTCTAAGAATCTTTCAAGCACCAAATCTGTGATCTTTCTATTACACTGCAATTCTTATGTTAGTACAACAGAGCTGATAGAATAGACGTCAACTATGAAAAAGAGACTGTAAGAATCTATTAAAATGTTCATTAATCAAAGGAAAGTGCAAGTGTGCTCAGTATAGACCTAGCATGCAGACATTTAAATATATCAAGTGGGTGATCTTTTCCATTGACAAAGTGTTCCAAATTTTTCAGTGCCATGTCTAGCCAGAGATGAAGCTATTTTTCAAATTGTTTAGCCAATTATAACACTACATTTGAAAGAACAAGTCGGATTTGTGAGAAAAAAAAATTGCAATCCTCTTTAGTAGAAAAATCTTCAAAACCAAGAAGAAAAAGATTTATTCATTTAGCTAGTTCCTTTCTGAAGAGGCAACTCTAGTATAGTGGAAAGAACACTGGATTTGAAGTCACAAGGCCTGGATTCCAAAGGGTTCTAAAACTGCATTTAACCTTTGACCTGGTAATACCAGTGCTTAGTTTGCATCCCAGAGAGATTATAAAAAAGGGGAAAGGACTTATATATACAAAAATATTTATAGCAGCATTTTTGTACAGGCAAAGAATGGGAAATTGGAAAAAATGCCCATCAGTTGTGCAATAATCAAGTTGTGTTATATGATTGTATTGAACTATTGTGCATGAGAAATGATAAGTAGAATAGTTTCTGAAAATTCTGGGAAGACTTGAGTAAACTAATGCAGAATGAAGTGAGCAGAACCAAGACAACATCATACACAACAATAGCAATATTGTAATGATCATCAACTGTGAAAGACGGCTACTCTGATTAATACAGTCAATCTGAGACAATTCCGAAGGACCCATAATGAAAAATACTATTCATTTCCAGAGAGAGGTCTTATGAATTCTAAGTGCAGATTGAAGCATATTTTTCCAGAGTTTTTTTTATATTTATTGGTTTTTGTTGTTTGTTCATTTTTGGTTTTTTTCTGCATTGTGACAAATGTGGAAATATGTTTTTCATGAAAAAACAAATAAAAAACCTGTATTCATTCTGAGTCTATCTGATGTATCTCAAAGAAACCTCAAATTCCAGTCTGGAAAATTCAAATTGGACTTGGTTCTTAATTATTCAATATCAAATCCTGTTTCAAATTTATTTTCTACCCAACAGATTGAATTTAATTATTAAAAATGAAATAGTTTTAAAATTATTCTTTATGGTACAAACTACCAACAGAGACCAAGTAATGTCTGAATTAAAATTCTCCAGAAATCAGTTCAAAACTGCCTTTTCCTAGTTTTCTTAGTGATAGATTGTTTTTAATGTTTTACAGAGTAATTGTGTGTGTGTGTGTGTGTGTGTGTGTGTGTGTGTATACGTACATATATGCAGTTTAACCTATATATCAGATTGCTTGCTATTTGGGGGAAGAGGAAGAGGTTTTCAACATTCATTTTTGTGTGTATTTGGAAAAATAAAATACTATTGAGAAAAAAACTTAAGTACTTTGCAAATCTCCTCCCCAAAAAACATAAATATATGCACATACATAATTATGTATACATTCCTATATATTCTCATTTTATCTTCTTAATTCTATTTATTCTGTAAGGTAATTAATGAAAGCATTATTATTCCCATTTCACAGATCTCTCTGGCTCTCATTGATTGACCAAAAATAGGCTTAGGGGCTATGTCCTATTTGGTTATTATTTGGGCCCTGATGGGCTTTTATAGATTTATATATATTATCTTTATATATTATATATAGAATACAAACAGCAGGTATTTCTCTTTTGACCAGAAACCCTTGATTCATATATATGTGTGTGTGTGTGTATGTATATTATTATGTATATATGAGACATATGCATATACATCTGTGTGTCTATGTGTGTCTAGCTCTTTATATTTTTAACTAGGTAAAAGAGGTCATTCCTTGTCTCAGTTCTTAGCTAGTTTTAATTGGACATTTCCTCCATCAAACTGAGACCTATTAAAGACCTTAGCCAGTTTGCTTTGCAGGGAAACAGGAGGCAGGTGATCTTGCACAGCCCTCCCTCATTCAAATCCAATTCACTTACATGGAAGGGTGTCACCTCCTATGTCATGGTCCTCTTCTAGAATGAAGGATAAACAAACAAAAAAAAAATGAGTTTTAGGTGACTGGAAATATACTGAAGGCAGTTAGAAGTATGGATCTGAAACTCAAAAGAGAAGTGAAGACCACAGATATAGATTAGATATAACTTTCTATAAAATTGCAGGTTGAAGACATGGGTGTGAATGAAATTGCCACAAAAGATAATATAAAGGGAAGAGGACAAGGGCAAATGCGGAAAGAAATAATCTTAAAGTGATAGAAAAAAAAAGAAAAGAATTCAAGAAAAAAATTGAATTTGACATTAGGAGGTCATCAGTGACCTTTGTGGGGACAGATTGAGTAAAGTGGGTGGAATCCAGATTTAGAGCACTGTGGGTAGTAAGGAAATAGAAACATTGTATCTAGACAAATTTTCCAGTTTAGAAATTTAGAAGCAATATGGAAGAAATAAAAGGAAATGGTGAAAGAAAAGAGGAAACCTCAGCCTTCATCTAGTTTGATCTGTATTTTAACAAGGATCCTCTCTAAACTCTCTAAACTTGCCCATGCCTTGAAGATGTCTAGTAAAGGAAAACTTGCCATTAAGGATAGTCTATTTTGCATTAGTTCTGTTAAGAAAGTTTTTTTCTTTCCTCTAGTCTAAATCTACCACTTTGCAATTTCTATCCATTGCCTCAGATGCACAAAAAGGAGTCTAACCTTTCTTCCATAAAACATCATTTTAAGTATACTGTCCTAAGCCTTCTCTTCCCCAGAATTAATATCCTTAGCTTCTTCAACCCCTCTTCAGACTTTATTTGATTCCCTAGAGTGTTGTGTTCAGTTCTGGCTCCCACCTTTTAGGAAATGGGATAGAGAACAGAGGGAGAGAGATTAGCTTTAGTGAATAGCAGGGATAGCTCTTGTTAACAAATAGGAAGGAAATGGTGATACTGAGTCCAGAGAGGAAAGGGGATAAAAGTAGGAGACAAAGCCACTGGCACATGTGAGATATTGGGGAAGAGGAGAAAAAGAAATTTTGGAACAGACATTGAAAGGAATGAGAATGGTTGATTAGGATAGAACTGAAGAACGCTTTGCAGACTGCTGGATGGTCCAATAATTTGGTCTCCAGATGTGAAGTCAGAAAGATTTATCTTCTTGAATTCAAATCTGGCCTCAGACTCTTACTAGCTGTGTGATCCTGGACAAGTCATTTAACCTTGTTTGTCTCAGTTTCCTCATCTGTAAAATTATCCGGAGAAAGAAATAATAAACCACTTCAGTATCTTTGCAAAGAAAACTCCAATTGGGGTCAAAGAGTCAGATACAACTGAACAACAAGAATGCTTGTCAAGCAGCAGTAAGAGTCTATGTGGGAAGTTATGTAAAAAATATGGATTGGGAAAAGTTGGCTCAACTTTGTGAGTTTTTTCATTATTGGTAATACTCAACGCCCTGGAACAGTAGTAGAGAAACTGTGTGCTTGTGGTTACCCAAGAATAAGGATGTGATGGCTGAGAATTTCTTCCAAGATATGAGTTCTCCGTTTTCCTAAAGGATTTCTGTAATCTTCATTCTCTATCAGTCTTCATTTTAAATTGAAATAATCAACTAATTTTTTAGCTCTTCTTATTAGGTTGTATTTCACAAGTGCCTGAGTTTTGTTTTGCTCTGTATGTGGTTTGGGGGAGGGAAAATGGAAATTATTTAAAAAAAAAAAGAGGCAACAAGACAGAGTTGAGAGTAAGTTTGGAACTAGGAAGACTCGAATTAAAATGTGTCTTTTGGATCATCCCAGGCAAATCATCTGAAGTTCTCGGGGTTCTCAGCCACCCTCTCTAAGACTATAACCTGCAAACAAAGTGTCAGCCTATACTGTGAAGGAACTAATCTCATCTGAGAGTTTCTTACATCAATTAAATCACAGATTCAGTCCCTAACCCTATTTGGTCTAAGCAGTGTTCTGGGACTTATCTCTGTTGTAGAGTTTTTGCATGACTCAGTTCCATATGTTTAGTAAATGTTATTGTAATTAGCCTTATGTGCCTGTTTTCTTATTCTTATCATTGGAACGACTGTCTCTGCACAGCTGTGTGAAAATAGATTTTTTTCAAAAGCTTTTAGACAAATCCAAAACTGTTTATAAGTACTCTTTTTTAAAAAAGCCAAGATGAGGGGAAAAAATCTGGTTCAGAAATGTTTTTTGACTGTGAAGAACTTTAACTACAATGTAATTTCCTTGAAATTTTCAAAGTAGTTTAACCACAGTGGTATGAGCTCTCCATTCAGAAATCTAACTTTAGGACAGTAGACAAGGTCCTGAGTATTCACAGAATTTTAGAGCTGGAAGGGACCTAAGATCATCCTGTCAAGTGCCTTCATTTTATAAATGAGAAAATAGATTTGTTTAGAAAAGGCAGACACCAGGTAATGATGAGGTTGATCTATAACAGACCATAGAATCATAAGACTCATGCTGGAAGGGTTCAGAAGCCATCTAGTCTAATTGTGCAGCATCTATGGGAAGAACATGGTAAAAATCACAAGGGAGGAGAAGGTCAAGCTTGGTTGTGATCCACACTGATGGAGGGAATACTGACATTGAAATCACATGCACTGATCTACATAGGCACAGACATTTAATAGCTGTGTCACCCTGGGCAAGTCATGAGTTCATATCTATCTTCAGATACTAATGAGGCAAATCACTTAACCCTACTTGCCTCAGTTTCCTTCTCTCTAAAATGAAAAGATACTCCAGTATCTTTGCCAAGAAAACCCCAAATGAGTCTCTAAGAGACAGATAATATTGAAACAACTCAATAACAACAACTAAGATAATAAATAATATACATATAAAGCACTTCGTAAACCTTAAAATGTCATATAAATGCTAACTATTATTAGTTGGCCATTCAGTAACATTTGCTAAATGTTTTCCATGTGTCAGGCAATGTGCTAAGAGCTGGGGAGGCAGAGAAAAGTAAAAGGACAGTTACTGCCCTCAAAGAATCTATAATTTAATTGTTATTATTATTATCATTATTAATTATTTTCTGCCTTCTAGTTAAATATGATCATACCACTGAGACTAGGTCTTTTCCCTTGATAGACTATACATCTGCTATCATTAAAATAAAATAAAATGCTTGGTAAATTCACAAATAAATGGGGAGAAGAGTAAAGTACATTCTTACATTAGTGCCTATAAAGTAACAATGAAGGGAAAGGAGTAGAAATAATAATAATAATTCACATTTTTATTACTATTTATGATCTACAAAGTACTTTTTTTCAAACTTATGAGACAAAGTACAATTATCATTATTCCCATTTTAGACACAAGAAAACTAGCTCAAAGTGTGTGATTTGTCAGTTTATCAGTTATGAACATGGACTTGAAGCTACCAAGTCTCTCAATTGCAAATCTCAGAATTCTTACTACAATACCTTACTGACTCAATGAACAAAGCAGGAAAGATAAAACAACCAAAAAGTAGTCATCCTGACTGCAATTCCATGAAAGCTAAAGAGGATAATCTTTACATATTCCATATTTTTATATCCATAACATAAATTACATGTATATGTATTCATTCTTCAAGATTTCATCCATCAATTAACACATCCCTTTACAAAGTCTCTACAGTATTCCAGGCTCTATGCTAAATGTTGGGGATATACAAATAAACAATGAAACCCCTACTTTCAGATAGTTACATTCAAATGAATTTACATAGTCTATAAATAAGTATAATGCATAATTGCTAGATTATTTCCAATTAGTTACAGGATTTGGGACACCCAAATATCATCCTCTCATAGCCATTCATAATGGATTAGATATCATTCATAATAATGTGCATTCCTATAGATATATGAAGTACTTTCTTTGAAACAATCCTGTGAAGAAGGTGAAATCCCATATTCCCCTTTTCTGGTCTCCCCTCAGGTGACACTAGATCATAGATTTAGAGCTGGAAAGGACATTAGTTCTCAGAATTACAATTTCCTTTTTTTTTTTTTTTTGTTTTGATGAAAATATATAGGATTAGAGAAAAGAGCCCTGTACAGGTCTCCTGAGTTGATTATATTAGCTATGACTTTTTCCAGTTGCTGATCCAGTATTTATACCCAGGTCTTCTTACTCCAAATCCACTATTATTGTATTATTTTCTTCTGTTTCACAGTCTGATTCAAATGATCAGTTTACTCATCTGGTGAGGTCATGTTGTCTGAAGTGACTCTTCCTAAAAATAGCTTGCAGATTCATCTTTCTAAAGTAAGGGGTTTCACCAAAGAGATATGCAAACAAACAAAAGTTCTACCTCCTGCAGGAAAGATGATGCTGACAGATCCCACCGCCGAGGTAAAGAGAAAACAGATGTTGCGATAATAAAGTGATTTATTCTACTTGCAGATGATTTTCCTTCACAATTAAAGTACGTGTTGCTGTGAGACAGGAAAATACCAATGGATTTTGGTAGCCAAGTGTGAATCGCTGGGACCTTGCCATCCTGAGCAGCCCTGACAAGGGGTAGCTAGGATCATAAGGAGCTGTGCTTCTTTCTTCAGCAGTCTGCAGCGGATGTGGGCTGAGTCGATGTCTTCCTTCTCTCCTTTAAAAGGCTCTAAGGGAAATGACTGTCAGCAACTACAGAATTCACATCAAGCCCATCTTAGTCTTTATAGTGTCACAGACATCCCTGATACATGGGACAACCAAACTTTTGCAGTCAGAAGTTGTAGCAACCAACCTTTGCTGATCCAGATTTTATCCATCTTTCAAGTGCCAGATCAAGGTTCTTACCTGTTCCATGCAACTTTCCCAAAAGACTTTAACCTTCTGGGAAATGCTGGTTGTGCTCTGAGTACCACACCCCTTGGCACTTGATTAGATACGATTATCCATAGTGTGATAGTATTATTAATGCACACTCAACTAGGTTATACATCCCTTTAAAGCAGGACATGTGATCATAGAATTTTATACAGCATTATATATGTAGATAACTAGAATAATCGAGCTGGGGATCTTTGTGATTATCCTGATCTCCTCATTTTAAATAGGAGAAAACTGAATGCTAGGGAGATAAAGGGATTTGCCCAAAATCACACACACACATTAGTGAGTGATTGTTCACCTTTTTTGTACCATAGATCCTCTGATAGTATAACTTATATAGGTTATACGCCTATAACTCCCTTTTTATAATAATGTTTTTAAATTAATAAAATACATAGGATTATAAAGAGAGCCAGTTATAATAATTTACCATTATCAAACTTAATTAAAAAACAAATCTCTATGGAGCCCAGATTAAGAAACTTTGAGTTAGTAAAATAGTTAGGACTAGAATTTGGTTCTTCTCATCCCTAATCCACTACTCTTTCTATTCAAAAGCCAGATTTGCTTCCTTGTTATCCCCCATAGTGTCCATTAGAGTAAACCTACAAGTTACATGATTTGGAATTGGACAACATGAATTTCCATCCTGGCTCTTCTGCTTGTACATTTCAGTTAATCTCTTAGGTCTCAATTTTTTTTTTCATTTGAATGAAACAGTGAAAAAAAAAAAAAGCTAAGTGCTTGCTATGTGCAAAACAATAGAAAAGGAAGATAGTCCCTGTTGTCAAGAAGTTCATATTCTAATGAAGGAAAAAACATATCTGTGGGTTTTAGCTGCAAGTCACATAGAAGATCTCATGGTCCTCAAGGTACAGAAGCAAAGCAGGTGCTAATGGCTCATCTTTTTGCCATTTCCACTGATAAAATCATTTCGGTTTCTGATGTTGAACCATTTAACAGTGTGAAAGCCTTTGGTGTCAAAACTTTTTCCCCCCTGAGTTTTCTGTAGGTATAGCTTGAGTAACTGCAGGAGCAGTTGCCAGGTTACACCTCCACAATGATTGCTTTTCAGGATGAAGGTTGTGGGCACCAGATTGGCTGTATTGCATTCCCAAAGCTTTTGGATTCATGGTCCTAGATTGTTTCCATCAGAGTCTAAAAAATGATGGTAAAAATGGGGGAGGTGGTTTGACTTGATAAATATATACTTCCTCTTGCCTTCTTCCCAGAATGCCTTGTTGCTTCAACTAGATTATAAAATGAAAAGATTAGACAAGAAGGACAAGAAGTCCTTTTCACCTCTGAATCAATAATTCTATAATCCTTTGATATTATGGTTTAGTCATCATTATAATTAAGTGCTAATTTATCTTAGGATAGTGCTTTCACAAACTCCCTTTGTACCTCTAATTCAATCACTGCCTGCTGAGGCAAAAATCCCCTTTCCATGTCAATATTCCCCATTCGCTTATTTCCAATAAGTTCTGTTCTGTTCCTCATTAGCCCCAGATTTGTTCAAATATATCCTTTGGAACTCCCATTCTTTCATCAACCAAACTCTTCTCCATCCTACGGTTCTTCCTCTTGTAATCTTCTCATTCCCTTGCCCTCAGGGAGACCTAGTTCTCTGTAAAAGATATTTCATATTCTATCAAGTCAAATAGAAAGGTTCCTCATTATATCTTTGCCAAAATTGTGAATCCTATCCACAACATTTCCCCAAATGGTCACATTGTAAGTTTTCTGAAGTTTTCAAGAAGAAGCTATCTTCAGAGGCAGCTCATTTTATTTTTGGATGGCCTTTTTATTAGGGAAGTTTTCTCTTACATCAGCAGTTCTTAACATGGGATTCACAGACCTCCATAAACTTCATAACATCTTTATTTCATTGTAATTATTTTCCTGTGCAATTCAGTGCATTCCACTCATGCATTTAAAAACATTATTCTGAAAAGCAGGCCCATAGGCTTCCAAACTTTCAAAAAAGCCCATTCCATAAAAAAGGTTAAGAATTCCTGACTAATGTTGAACTAAAGTCAGCACTCTTTCACATTAGTCAATTAAATATTTAAAGAAAGCTATCATATTCTTTCCTAAACCTTTTCTTCTCCAGTCTATTTTTTAAAAAGTGCTTTCGGTATCTCCTTGTATATCACATGTTTTCTAACCACTTTACCTCATTTCCTTTGTACATGTTCCAATTTATCAACATACCCTCTATAATGTGGTATATGGTCCTGGACACAAAACTGCAGGTGTGGTCTAGTTAGGAGAGGGCACCAACTAATCAACCTCCTACTCTGGACACTGTAGTCCTATTAATGAAACCTTAGTCCATAAAAAACGGCTTTGATGCCTGTTTGTGGGCTAGAGGTAACTCTAGGTTCTTGAAAGCACATCCTCTCCACTCTCCTCAATACCAGATGATGCTCTACCTAAGCCCTTTCCACCCACTCCCCGATAATGGGACAAGAAAAGTAGAAATTCATGTTTCCTATAACTATTTAAAAACCACTCTTCTTCTATCACCACACAACAATCTCTTCCCCTTTGATGTTCATTACATGTATTTATGTTGAACTGTCATCACTGAAGTCTATAGGTCCCTTCTCAAGGTGCTCAGAAACTATTTCACATTTTTTCTTCAGTGAAGGGACTCCTTTCAGTTTTTTTTTTTTTTTGTTTTGTTTTGGATTTTTGGTACATAGCATGGTATGTCTTATTCATAGTAAACACAGAATTAATATTTGTGGAATTGAATTAAAACACTTCTGTCATTAATGTGGGATTCCCTCTGTCTTTGGCTCTCTCTCTGTGTCTGTCTCTCCGTCACACAGATAGATAGTTTATGCATACAGTTATTTGCATGTTGTCTCCCCCATTAGACCGTGAATTCCTTGAAGGCTAGGATTGTTTTTTAGTTTCTTTGTATCCCTAGTGTTTATTACAATATACAGCACATAGAAAGTGCTTAATAAATGCCAATTGACAACTTGTAATTAACTTATCTATGAAGGGACAAAGAAAATGCCTTTATCTATACAATTACATACTGAAGAGGTCTTATTTGGAAGAAAGTCAAAGCTAATAACTTAAACAATAATAAAATAAAAGATTTATAAACTTCATATAACATAACACAATATAACATATATTAAGTATATATGCTAAGGTATGATACACTTACAAGATCAGGAGTACAAAGCACATTACATTGGTTTCTCATTTAATCTTTATCATAATTCTGTGAGAAAGATTAAACAAGTATTATTTTAAAAAATTTTCACATGACAAAACTCAGCAATCCAAGGCAGATTTTTTGATGTCAGACCTTGAGCACCCCCAAAAAGTTTTTATATGGCTTATATCTATCATCATTTAATAGATTAAAAATTAAAACATCTTAGTTTTATTATAAAAGTAGTTTTGATCTTTGTGGATACTCTGAAAGGGTCTTTTGCAGGGGTCCTCAAACTTTTTAAATAGGGGGCCAGGTCACTGTCCCTCAGACGGTTGGAGGGCCAGACTATAGTAAAAATAAAAACTTTGTTTTATGGGCTTTTAAATAAAGAAACTTCATAGCCCTGGGTGAGGGGGATAAACATCCTTAGCTGCCACATCTGGCCCGCATTTGAGGACCCCTGGCTAAGGATCCCCAGGCATCCAGGACCTCTCTTTGAAAATCACCAGTGTAACATCACATACAACAACTAGTAAATGCTTGAGCTGGGATTTTATTTATTTGTTTGTTTTTTGATGAGGCAGTTGGGGCTGATTTGCCGAGGGTCACATAACCAGAAAATGTTGTGTCTAAGGCCAAATTTGAACTCATGTCCTCCTGACTTCAGGGCTGGTGCTCTGTACATTGTTCCATTTTACAGCCTCTTGAGCTGGAATTTTAACCCAGGCCCCTGATCATAAAGATGTTAAACAACAGGTTTAGGTTTTTCATGCTATTATTTTTAATTTGTATTGAAAAACATTTTATTGGGTATGAATTATTTGATTTCATATATTCCCTGAATGTGCCCTATTCTTTCCTGCTTTAGAACTTTGGCATATACTGTTCTCTTATCCAGGACTACTTGTCTCTCTTCTCACCTCCATCCATCTAAATCCTACCTACC
The DNA here is from genome assembly GCF_016432865.1 of Antechinus flavipes. Taxonomy (NCBI): domain Eukaryota; kingdom Metazoa; phylum Chordata; class Mammalia; order Dasyuromorphia; family Dasyuridae; genus Antechinus; species Antechinus flavipes. The sequence goes on from NC_067402.1 coordinate 171,492,181, forward strand.
CTTCAAGATCCAAATTAAGTCCCATTCTCTCCAAGAAGCTATCTGTCCAGCATGATTTCTTTTTTTTAATTAAAACTTTTTATTTTCAAATATATACATGGATAATTTTCAATATTCACCCTTAAAAATTTTATGTCCTAAATTTTTCCCCTTTTTTCTTCCCACTCCCTCCCCTGGATGGCAAGTAATCCATTATGTTAAACATGTGCAATTTTTCTGTATATCTTTCCACAAATATCATGCTGCACAAGAAAAATCAGATCAAAAAGGAAAGAAAATGAGAAAGAAAACAAAATGCAAGCAAACTACAAAAAGAGTGAAATGTTGTGATCCATGCTCAGTTCCCACAGTCCTCTCTCTGGGTGCAGATGGCTCTCTTCATCACAAGATTATTAGAACTGGCCTCAATCATCTCATTGTTGAAGAGAGCCACTTCCATCAGAATTGATCATCACATAATTTTGCTGTTGCTGTGTACAATGATCTCCTGGTTCTGTTCATTTCACTTAGCATTAGTTCCTGTAAGTCTCTCCAGGCCTCTCTGAAATCATTCTGCTGGTCATTTCTTACAGAACAATAATATTCCATAACATTCATATACCATAACTTATTCAGCCATTCTCCAACTGATGGGCATCCATTCAATTTCCAATTTTGTTTTGTTTTGTTTTTTGCCACTACAAAAAAAAAAAAAAAAAAAAAAAGCTGTAACAAACATTTTTGTACTCAGCATGATTTCTTAATAAATGTATAATAATATTTTTTCTTTCCTCTGAATTCAACTGCAATTCAATTCAATAAAACCAGTGTTAAAGTTCTGGAGATGTAAGACAATTCCCTGACCTCACAGAACTTGAACTTTGCTAGAGTCTGTGACAATCCTTTACTTATTAGGTGTCCCCATATATTTCCATTTATTTTCTCTTGATCATATATTATTTTCCCAACTATGTTGCATATTTATTAGGCGCTCCTATATGCCTTACATAGTGACTGAAATAAAGCAATTACTCAAGTATCAGAATTAATAATTAATTTTAAATATTTAGAAAATAAATGATTAGAAAAGGGCTTGAGTTGATAAATGTTAGATCAACCTGGAATTCATTGGATTATACAAATACCTAGCTTAATCTCTATCTCAATCCCTTTCTCCCTTCTCTACCAAATTGATAAAAAAATAAAGGGAATAAACCTGTCCCCAAGGCATTGGGGGGAAATGTGAATTAATTATGTCTTTTAAGCTAAAGGAGGGAGTGAACTGGATGCTTCTCCAATAGATTAAGTCACCGAAGTGGTAAATAATTTAGATTTTAAAAATGCTGAGGATTTATGGGGATTTATTTTGTATCCTGCTACTTTGCTAAAGTTATGAATTATTTCTAATAGCTTTTTAGTAGAATCTCTGGGGTTCTCTAGAATACCATCATATCATCTGCAAAGAGTGATAGTTTGGTTTCCTCATTTCCTACTCTAATTCCTTTCATCTCTTTTTCGACTCTTATTGCAGAGGCTAGTGTTTCTAATACAATATTGAATAATAATGGTGATAGTGAGCAACCTTGCTTCACTCCAGATCTTATTGAGAAAGGTTCCAGTTTTTCCCCATTGCATATGATCCTTACTGATGGTTTTAAATATATGCTCCTGACTGTTTTAAGGAAAAGTCCATTTATTCCTATACTCTCAAGGGTTTTTATTAGGAATGAATGTTGGATTTTATCAAATGCTTTTTCTGCATCTATTGAGATGATCATATGGTTTTTGTTTGGTTGGTTATTGATATAGTCGATTATGCTAATAGTTTTCCTAGTATTGAACCAGCCCTGCATTCCTGGTATAAATCCTACTTGGTCATAGTGTATTATCCTGGGGGTGATTTTCTGTAATCTTTTTGCTAATATTTTATTTAAGATTTTAGCATCAATATAATTCAGATTTTAAAAACAAAGATTTACTACTAAATCATCCAGAATGGTTATCTGGATTTGGTCTTGATCTATTAAAGCTAAATACAATACACTGCAATTCATTATAGTTTAACTTCCTTGAAAGAAAGAAGGAAGAGAAAGAGATAAAGTAAAAGAAAGGCTGAATTAATTGTTTAGGCATTACATGGTTAGAATGAGATAACTTAGTACATAAGATAACAATAGACAAAATGTGTGTGGTTCATTAGAATTGGTACTAATGAGTAATCTTAAGACATTAATTTGCAGCTTTGAAAAAGAGAGAAACTTTTTTGACACTATATGGGAAATGGACTATTATCTTGTTTTTAAAGGTACCAGCCAAAAACAGAAATTCCAGTCTTCAACTTTCTTTTATCTATACTCATATGACTGATTTTCTGTGTGGTCTCTAAGAAAAAATGAACGTAGTGTTGCAATTCAAAATCCTACAGACTATGAGTCGAAATATCTGGTATTTAATTAGCTGTATGATTTTTGGCTTCTGTTTCCTCATCTGCAGTATTGAGCTGGGCTACATAATCTTTTGCAATTCTGAAACTCTGTGATCCATATGCTTTCCCCATTGGTAAGGCATCTATAATAAAGAAGCTATACATACATGCCTATTTTGTACATCGAGAGCAGTAATGTAATTTAATCACTATAAAAGTTCCCAGGATGGGAATTATAATAATTTGGCAAAATATGATTTTAGGTTTATTCCTTTTTCATACTGGGAAAGTAACAAGATAAGCTTGTTAAATAGAAAGCAATCTCAACTTCATTGTTCATGTTCTGACGTAAGTACCTCAGAGAAGGAAAAACAGACTAGTAAACTTTTGGATATGTTTTTTTATTTATAAACCTATCGTAAGTAACATAGCTTTCTTCCGCAGTTGCCTATTTTAAATGCATTGCTTATTTCTTTCCTCCAAAAAAGTTGTATCTTAGAAGTTCATATCTGAGATCATAGGATCTCATATCTAGAAAGCTCCTAGTGGCCATGTAGTTCAATCCCTTAATTTTATAAAGGAAACTGAGGCTCAAAAGACCTAAACCTCAGTAACTTTCTCAAGATCATATAGACATCAGAAAGTAGGACTTAAACCGATCCTCTGAATCCAGAAACTGTCCACTGTGCTACTCAGTTATCTGTGACAAAAACATGGAAAGAATGTTGTTTGTTTTCTTGCCCCATTCAACTCAGGTCTTTAGTAAGCAAATAATCAAGTGTCTATTAATCAATCAACAAGCATTTAACTGTGTGCCAAAGTGCTGAAGATACAAATATAAAAATGCAAGTACTTACCTAAAAAACATTCTACAGGGAGGATTCAAAATATTCACAGATAAGTAAGTATAAGATATATGCAAATAAGGATATAGTGATTTGAGGAGTTGGGGAAAACAACTAATTGGAGGAATCAGGGAAAACCTATTGAAGGAGGTAGATCTTGAACAGGACTTTGAAGAGACATGGGTTCCGAGAGTAAGAACAGAGAGCATTCCATATAGGGGATCAATAAGTGGCCAAATTGGGTGGGAGAGAATAAGATAGAGGGGGCAGTTTGAAAAAGAAATTGAAAAATAGGAACTCAATTATTAAAGTTTTAAATGCCAAATAGAGCATTTTATATTTGATCACATAGACAATGGGGAGCTATTGAAGCTTCTTGGGCACAAGTAGCACGATTAGATCTGTGCTGTATAAATGTTAAGTTTGGCAACTGTGTAGAATCAGGTGTCCTCAAATCTTTTAAATAGGGGGCCAGTTCACTGTCCCTCAGACTGTTGGTGGGCCGGATTATAGTAAAACAAAAACTTTGTTTTGTGGGCCTTTAAATAAAGAAACTTCATAGCCCTAGGTGAGGGGGATAAACATCCTCAGCTGCCACATCTGGCCCACGGCAGTAGTTTGAGGACCCCTGGAATAATCAGAAAGGAGGAGGAGGAAAGATTAGATTCAGGAAGATCAATTAGGAGATAATGGTAATAGTTCAGACCAGAAGTCATTAGGACTTGAACTAAGAGGTTGTGGTGTAAATAGAGAGAAAGGGGTCAGCTGAGAGATTGTTGAACTGTTGGAACCCCCAAAACTTGACAATTGATTGGATAAGGAGGTGAGGGGAGTGTATGAGCAAAGTAAAACATAGTCTCTATAGAGATTCCTCAGAAAACTCAGAAGACAGGAGAAAAATGGACAAATACCAAACTGATGACAATAATTATCAAGCCCCTTCTATGTGCCAGGTACAACTAAGTGCTACAAATATATTTTTAAAAGACCAAAGACAAACCCTGCTCTCAGAGAGCTTACAATCTAAAGTATGTGTATGTGTGTATGTATGTGTGAGAGAGACAGAGGAAGGAAGAGGCTGGGGGGGGGGGGCAGAATGACTGACAGGTGGACAGCCCGAATGACTGACAGGGAGACACAGAGAAAGAGAATGAACACTATATGCAGGATAAATAGGAAATGATTAAAAGAGGGAAGACACTAAAATTAAGAGAAATTGGGAAAGACTTCCCATAGCAAATAGACCTTTGGTTGGGACTTAAAGAAAGTCAGGGAGATAAATAATGTCATTCAATTAATAAGTCTTTATTAAGTGCCTTCTATGTGCCCAGCACTGTGACAAGTAATAGGAATACAAAAAGAAGTAAAAAGCAGTCCCTGCCTTCATGGAGCTTACTATCCAAATGGGAGAGAGAACATGCAAACAAACATAACAAAGAGAACTAAATACAAGAAAAAGAGGAGAAAATTAAAAGAGGGAAGGCACTAGAATTAAGAGGGATTAAGGAAGCCTTCCTGTAAAATATGGGCTATTAGTTAATATTTGAGGAATCCAGAGAAAGAGTTCATTCCAAGCATGGGGGATGAGGAGTCCTGCCTCCTTTTTGCCTAGTATCCTTTCCCTAAGGACATCATCGTCATCACAGATAAGATATTTATCTTGGCTGTTCAACAAAAATTGCTGCAGAATTGAATGAGAGCAAGTACTGATGACTAAATCTTTTGATGTGTCTTATCACAGCCTTCTGGAGAAGATGCATTATTGACTTAAAATGAAATGGTCTAATTTATAATATCAAAAATGGCCATTACCATCTTACTGATATTTTTATTGGCCTGTTTTTCTTCTAAGAGATATACAGATTCTGGCAGTTAATCTGAATTAGTAATCAATTTAGAAGAAAGGGGAGATATAGAGAGAGACAGAGACAAGAAAGAGAGAGAAATTTAAATACATACAAATATGTATAAAAATAGGCTTTTATATATACATACATACAACACATGAATAGAATCACGCAGTCTTAGAGTTGAAAGAGACCTTGGAAATAATCTAATTTAGCAATTCTTTATTTTGACCCATAGCTTTCTAATGACAAGGTGTCATGAATTTTAAAAATAGATAAGACTGATATATAGGGCAGCTAGGTAATAGAGTATAAAGTAGAGAGTTTAGAGTCAAATCTTAGTTGAAATCCTGCCTTAAATACTGACCAGCTGTGTGACCCTGAGAAAGCCACCTAACCTCTCTCAGCTTCAGTCTCTTCATTTGTAAAATGGGGGTGATGATAAAAGCATCAAACTCATAGGATTATTGTAAGGATCAAATGAGATAATATCCAAGTGCTTTGCAATATTAAAGTGCTATATAAATGCTAGGTATTATAATTTTATTCAATAATTTTTCACTAATGTCCAGTTCTTCATGACCCCAATTTTCTTGGCATAGATACTGAAAAGGTTACCATTTCCTTCTCCAGCTCATTTTAAAGAAAAAACTGAGGGAAACAGGGTTGTGTGACTTGCCCAGGGTCCCACAGCTAGTAAATACCTGAGGCCAAATTTGAACTTAGGAAAATGAGTCTTCTTGATTTCTGACCCATAAATTTATTCATTGTGCCATCTAGCTGCCTCTACTTTATAATTAGCATGCATGATGATTCTAAAGTAGGAGGGATATCAGAATCATTCTGGGGAGCCATTTAAACAATCCTCCTTCTACAGTTTTATGATTTGTCCAAGAACATCTCCCCTGAGTTAACAATTGGCTTTAGCCTAACTGTGGGAATCATTATATATTTCAAATTAGTGGAGTCCTTATTTAGAGGTTTTATCACCTAAGCAGAAAAAAATAGCCATATTTTATGAATTTATATAAAAACAGCTTTTTCATTTTATAATCCTCTAAGATTCATAGTCAGATACCTTAAAGAGTCTTCTATTCCCAAAGACAAGGAGATTGTACTATTGATATACTCAATATACAAAGCAGAGATAAAACCTAGCCACTGAGGAATTAGGGACACTTCTATGGACAAGTCATCCTGCCATCAACTTTTCCCTTTCTCCTGAACTGATGCATCCACTTGAGGAAACTAAGTCCCACTGAATGATTTCTCCCTTCTCACCTCACAGAAGTTAGGGGATCCAAAACCCTGACATCTGGAAAATCCATGTAAAAATTTGGGGCCCTTCCTCCATAGGAGAGAAGCCTGATTTTTTTTTTCTTTTATGGGATGTTTATGGTACCTTTTTTAAACTTTTGGGTTTAAATATTTTTCTGAGTCATCTGTTAGCTTTCACATGTGATCGGCATCTTCCATAAAACTTCCCCAAAAATCCATTTAATTTATTATGCCAACCCATGAAATATTGATACCATAATGAGAGGAATCATGATATGGAAGTAATAGCTACATACTCATTTAGGTCCCATTGAGTACAGTGAAATAATCTGCAGACATCAATTAAGTACCTGCTATGTTCCAGCACACCATTGAGCAGTAAGGACCTAAGGATGAAAATGAAATCTCTTTACTCAAGCAGCTTATGGCCTATTAGGGGAACAACTTGTCTTCTGATTAGTGTTACCTTGGCATTCCTCTGCTTTGGAACTCATTTTATTGGTATTTAAAGCATTAAAAGGAGAAAGAAATGCTTCAGCACTTGAGCTTTGCTCAGCACTTGTTGCTCTTGGTTGTTGTCCTGATTGAGCAGTAGGGAAGTGTCTCTACTGGGCCTGTATCCCAAAGCGATCATTAAAAGGAGTAAAGAAGTCATTTGTGCAAAAATATTTATAGTGGTCCTTTTTATAGTGACAAGGAACTGGAAACCCTATCAATTGTTGAATGTCTGAATAAGTTATGGTATATGAATATTATGAAATATTATTGTTCTACAAGAAATGATCAGCAGGATGATTTCAGAGAGACACGGAGAGACTTATATGAACTGATTCTGAGTGAAATGATTAAAACCAGAAGGACATTGTACATGGCAACAACATTATACAATGATCAATTCTGATGGATGCAGCTCTTTTCAACAGCAAGGTGATCCAGGCCAGTTCCAATGGTCATGTGATGGAGAGAGCCAACTGCATCAAGGGAGGGGAGACTGGTTATAGATCACAACATAATATTTCCCCTTTTTTATTGTGTATTTGGTTTTTTCTCATTTTTTCCTTTTTTGATCTGATTTTTCTTGTGCACCATGATAATTATGGAAAAATATATATGGAAATTATGGAAATATGGAAGTATAGAAGAATTGCACATGTGAAACATATATTGGATTAATTGCTATCTAGGAGAGGCGTTGGGGGACAGGAGGTAGAAAAAAATTTGGAACACAACGTTTTGCAAAGATGAATGTTGAAAACCATGCATATGTTTTGAAAATAAAAAGCTTTATAAAAAAAGGAAAGAATTTAAAGCTCCTAAAAATTTTCAATTTTTAACAAAATTTTACATGTAACTGGTTATCAAAATAAACTTTAAAAAAAATTTAAGTAAATAGAAATTAAGGGAGGCTGTTGTAAACAAGCTATTAGCATGCTAAGAGTTGATTTGTTTGAATCAGCATTAAGTGTGCTTTGGACTTAAGGCTTAGTTATTGTTTTTGAAAATGTAACCACAAAACCAGTTTTACTATCTAACCTCATAAATTGTTCAAGGTGTTGAAATGATGGATACAATCTCATTCTGAAAAGTAAAATTAGAAATGCTCTTTCTATTTTACATATTTCTTTTTTTTTTCCTTTTTCTTTTTCATTTTTTTCACGTGTTACAGAGGAAGGAGCTTCTCAGGGCTCCTGCAGAAAGTCACAGGAAGCCCAGCCTTGCTGACTCCATGGTGTTAGGTATTTTCAAATGCCGAGACTCCACCTGTGTGATTTTTTAAAAATTCTCTTTTTAAAAGCATACCCAGCAGGAAGTGTACTAACCAATTACCAAGTGTACAGAAATACAGGAACTGCTGGGCTAACGAACATCACTTCAAAGGGGATAAGCTGAAGAGCTACCCTAGTTCATAGCCAGGCCATCTTGACTTGGAGGATGGCAGCAGTTAAAAGGCTCTATTGAACTATTTCTTGCCTAAATGATGCCTTCTAAATGAGGTAAAGGTCAACAGGTTGAGAAGCACTTTTTTCCCCAGTAGCTTTGGTGCCTGCCAAAGGGCAGAAGAATAAAAACAGTAGGAGCATTCATCATTTTTCCTTTTTCTTTTTTTTTTTAGCAGAAACAATAAAACGATAGGACTTTGATTTTTACATGGTAACAAGTGCAATAAGGTTTTGCTCAATTTAACTCTAAGAACAATCCTACTAGCTTTGCTGGAGTTGGCACTCCACCTCCTAAATGAAACCTTTCCTGATCCCCTCTCTATCTACATATTAGCTTCAGTTTTCTCACTTTTGCTGTGTATGTGTGTGTATATACACTAATATTTGGATGTAAATGGATGGGACACAGACTTGGGAAAACATGGGTTAAAATCCTATCTCAGTTTCTTCTTAGTTATGTAATAATTCACTTTAAAAACATCTATCTGCTTTGGTTTCCCCAGCTGGAAAATGAGGTTGTTGGGCTCCATAGCTTCTAAGGTGTCATCTAACTCTAAGTGCATGGTCCTGTGAGTATACACTTGTTATTTGTTTATATCCTAAACATCTAGCACAGAGCCCAGAATATGAAAGGCCCTCAAGAAATGCTTATTGAATAAACCGATCGATTTCTAGTTGAGGAATCTGTGGTACAGAAAATGAATCTAAGCTCTGGGAGATCAGTGATAAACTAATCTTCCTTGCATCTCTGTTGTGAGCTGATTATCAAAATATGGTTTGCTCAAAGCCTCATAGGTGAGAGACAAATTATACTGTATTCCAAGCCAGTTGTTGAAGTATTGCCCAAAAGTTGACTGTGGTCCCTAGAACCGGAGCTGCTGACTCTACAAAGTTGGTTTCTCTGAGTTTTTGTATAATAATATTGAGGCTTTTATAAATATTCATTAACCTTAGCTATAGTTTGGGGTATTACTGGCACATGCTAGGCAGTAATAACACAACCATAGAGTCTTAGGGCTAGAAAGGGAACATAAAACACTAACTCTTATTTCACAGAAAGGGAAACTGAAACTGGAGAGATCAAATGATTTATAAAAGGTCACACAAGTAAATAACAATTAAGTCATAACTGAAATCAGGTCTCATTCCTCCCCTCCCTCAGCATACTACATTTTACAATATTCCAATATTTTAAAATTCATTGATAGGTCTAAAAACAACTAAAACCAGAAATCTGTAGTTGAGATAAACGATTGATTGGAGGGAGCTAGATGACACGGATAAACTGAGGCAAATAGGGAATAAGTGACTTGCCTAGGAACATACAGCTAGTAAGTGTCGATAGCTATATTTGGACTCGGATCCTCCTGATTCCAGACCTGGTCCTTGCCTAGCTGTCTCCAATGTGTTATATAAATGCTGACTATTGTTATTATTGGTGTTGTTATTGTTTTTGGCGAGGTAATTGGCATTAAATGACTTGCTCAGGGTCACATAGCTAGGAAGTGTTAAGTGTCTGAGGGCATTTGAATCCAGGTCCTCCTGACTTCAGGGCTGGTGCTCTTTCCATTGTGCCATCTAGCTGCCTCTGTTATTGCTATTATTATAATTACCACCAGAGCAGCAAGGTGGAATAGTGGATAGAGTTCTACCTGGAGTCAGGAGGACTCATCTTGATTTAAATCTGGTCTCAGACCATGTGACCCTGGGGAAGTCACTTAATACTGTTTGCCTCTGTTTCCTCATCTGTAAAATAATCTAGAGAAAAAAATGGCAAACCAATGTAGTATCTTTGCTAAGAAAATCTCAAATGGAGTCACAAAGAATCAGATACAATGGAGAAAATTATTATTACTATCATTATTTTAGCCAAAATTAACTGAATGCTTTTTAAATTAAATTTTGTTTTTTGATTTATGGAACAAAAGAAGTGTTTCTATGACATAGTACAATAAAATAATGATTGCACTAGAACTTTAAATGCACTATATACAACTTGCTGTTTCTTTCAAATATACAACAGTATTATCATGTAACTTTCTATTTTTTTCTTCCCCCCCATCCTAGAGATGGCTATCATTATACAAATAGGGGTATGTGCATGTGTCTCACACACACACACACACACACACACACACACACACACACATTTATTTATATATTTAAAATTATTTTGTGACTACTTCTATTTATCAGTTCTGGATGCAGATAGCACAAATACTCCTATACTTGCACAACCTTAATAGAATCCTCCTTCCTTTTCTTGTTCCTCATCCCCAAACTTTCTCCTTTAGAGTTAAACAGATTGCTAGGTGCTGTTCCAGTGCTCAAAAAACTAATTATGATATCTCTCTGAGGCCAAAAACCCAATATTTTTATGGCATTTATGCAAATATGGAGTATGGTAACTCAGTAAACATTTGCCCTTACTCATCACTACAGTGGCTGCAATGGAGTCGGGCAGCTGTCATTGATCACAGGAGCCACTGGCTTCTTGGCAATAAGGAAATGCAATTGATGTTCAATCCAGCTGTAGCACAGAGCACAGCTTATATGCATGCTTACGTAGAAGTTTGATTGTGGGATCATGGTAACCTGGAGCTGGAAGCTGCCTGAGAAAACATCCAACCCTTTCATTTTACAGAAGGGGACACTACGGTCAAGGATGTTAAGTGACTTGTCTAAGATCACATAGGCAGTGAGCATGAGAAGGAAGGGGTGAACCTATAACTTCTCATTGCACTGCCAGTGCTTGGAGAAGAATGCAGGGATCTTATTGCTGGGAATGACACCCATCTCCTCCAAAGCACTATGCAAGAATCATTTAATGACATCACTTCATCTTAATTTTGGCTTATCTAGAGTGTGATACTATCAGTCTCTGATTTTCTCTAAGAGTTACAATTTTTTTAAAAGAAAGCAGAAATTTTCTGTTCCCTGTTAAAATGTTGAATAAGTTATTTTGACTATAAGTACCAATATTAACTATAAAAAACTATAAGAACTGAAAAATAGAAGTTAACACATTTATTCTATACCAACTAAAAAAAAATTATGTGTGTGTTTCTATTTGTGTCTAATGATAGCCATCTCTGAAGTGGGGTGGGGGGTGAGTGGAGAAGAAAAAAAAATTCACATGATAACTTTATATATTTAAAGGTAATAGCAAATTATATGTAATAGATTTGCATTTTCATGTGCAATAATTTTTTATTATACTATGTTATGAAAATGCTAATTTTGTTCCATAAATTTAAAATATTTTAAAAATGTTGATAAGCTAGTAAGTTATTTTGTGAGCAGATGGATTTTTAAGAATACTATTTTCCAGAATATTTCCAGGTCTAAGGTTTTAGATAGAGAGTAAGTATATCATTAAGATGATCCAGTCACTTCCTTGAAGGTTCAAATCACTATTGTCTTTGTACTTGTGGAGCAAATGGTCTTGATACTATAATAAAAATCAACTAGCCATAATGTAAGGCTCAAGAAACTGAGGCAAGATAGAGATTAGAGAGTTTTAAATATTTTATTTTAGAGAGAGAGAAATTATGCCGGGGGCATTTTGCCCCCAGGACTGATGTCTCAAAGCATCCAGCAGAGAATATGAGCTTCCCATGAAATATATATACACATGGCTCTTAAGTTATCAGGACAGACAGAAGCAGGAGTGGAGGCCTAGCATCGAGAGTCAGAAGGGACCACAAATCTGGTTCTGACAGGGTGGGGAGTAGGACTATAAATTCTGATAAATTGGGATTAAGAAGAACAATGACAGAATGGGGGGAGGCTCCGGACATTTTGATAAATTGGGAAGGTCTGGAGTCATGATGTCAAAGATAGTCTTTCTCCTTATCTGGATTAAATTTAGGAGGGAGGGGTGATGTTTCAACCAGGGGAATTAAGGCAGATTTAAGGGGGATTAAGTTCAGGGAAACTGAGGCAGAACAATAAAAGGGAACTGTGACACAACAATCCTAGTTTCCGTCCAAGGTTATCAACTTGTCAGTTACTTAACCTTCCATTCCATCCTACACCTAAATTAAGACAGGTCTTTGCTAGAAAATAATAATTTTACATATGTTTTTAATTTATGGAATAAGATAAGCATTTCCATAACAGTATAATTTTTAAAAGATGATTGTACATGAAACTGCAAATTATTATGTACAACTTGCTACTCCTCTTAAATTTATAATAAAATTATCATGTAAATATCTTTTCTTCCCTTTTTGGGATAAGAATTCATTATTTGTTTTAAAAAAAATATATTGTTGGGAAAAGTAGTATGGCAGAAATTGGGCATAGCCCAATATGTTAAACCCTTTATCAAGCTAGGATAAGGTCAAAATGGATAAATGACCTGGATATAAAGAGAGATATTAAAATGATTTGAAGGACATAGAATATATTATCAGATTTATGAATATGTGTGAACAATTTATGAATAAATGAGATGGAGATCAAAGTGAAATATAAAATAGATAATTTTGATTATATTAAATTAAAAAAGATTTTGCAAATAAAACAAATGTAGCCAATCTCAGAACGAAAACAGAAGATCAGGGGTAGGGAAAACATCTATAGATACTTTTAAAGAAAAAAGTCTCATATCTCAAATGTAAAAAGAACTTTATAAAATCTATAATAATGAGTCATTCCACAATTGATAAATGGTCAAGTAGGCAGTTCAGTGAACAATTTATAATCATATTAAAAAACGTTCTAAATTATTACTGTGTAGAGAAATGCAAATTAAATTAGAACAGTCTTGAAATAATAACTATTAATAACTCATCTTGTGCTTTTTCCTCACAAAACCACTCTGGGGTGAGTAGTACAAACTTTAGTATCCTTATTTGATAGAGGAAGTGACTTGCCCAAGATAACACAGCTAGTAAGTGTCGGACACAGAGTTTGCTGTCTCCTAGTTCAGTGGTTTTTCTACTATACCAACTCATTCATTCCTTCATCAAATCAACAAATATTCACCGAGTTCAAAGGATGGTGGCATAGCAGAAATGTGCTGGAGTTACTCTAATCCTCTCAAAAGCTGATGTTAAATGTTTGGTGTGAGCTTGTACAGTTCAAAAATCAGCCAATGTTATGAATCCTGGATTGATTTATAATTTTGCTGATTATTAGACTTAAAGTAATGGAGAGAATGTTAGTAATTCAGGTAAAACTTTAAAATATGTCTTACATAAAACGTGAGTGTAATATATATACATATATATCACACACACATACATATATATGTTATATATTTCAGTCAATCAAACATTTATTAAGTGCTTACTATATGCTACATCCTGGGGATACAAAGAGAGGCAAACGATACTGTTTGCCCTCAAGGACTTTACAATATAATAGAAAACTTGTTGTTAAATATTTACTAGCCCCTGTAGGAACTGAAGGAGTTACAGAAAAGTCCTGCCTGAATTGTGTAGTGGAAAGAATTCTAGACTTGAAATCAGTGCATTTAGATACCCTACTGTCCAATTTATTTACTGCCTAGTACCAGTCACTTAAATTATCTGGACCACCCTTTTTTTCCTCTGTAAAATAAGTGAATTGGCTGGATCACCTCAAAGATAAAATATCTATATCTCTAAACCTATGGTTCTAGGATAAACACCTTAAAATTTAGTAGTACAAGCTATTCCCAATTTACCAATGGGAAATTATTTTTTTTTAATTTGTTATACCTACTCATTAAATTCCTGGGAAAGTCCACAAAAGATTATATAACCTACAATGTCCCTGATGTTTAGGCCTAATAAAAATTTCCTCCATAACAACAGGATTACGAGGATCAAATGGGAATATATTTGAAATGGCTTTGAACAATATAATGTACGCTTTGAATATAGTATATCATTATGGGGGAAAAAGTCCATTTGGACTTAGAGGAAGCAACAGCCCCAGAATTGAAAGCCAATGTTTGACCTTAGCTGAATCACTTAAATTCTCTAGACCTCATTTTTTTCATCTAGTAATAAAGAAGTTAGATTAGATCCAGGGATCTTCAAACTTTTTAAATAGGGGGCCAGTTCACTGTCCCTCAGACTGTTGGAGGGCCAAACTATAGTAAAAACAAAAACTTTATTTTATGGGCCTTTAAATAAAGAAACTTCATAGCCCTGAGTGAAGGGGATAAACGTCTTCAGCTGCGAATATGCCCGTGGGCTGTAGTTTGAGGACCCCTGAAAACATTAAAACTTCCTTTTGTGCTAAATTTTCATGAATGTCTTACTGATAATTAGGGATAGGGACTAGACTTGTGATTTCACTGACATTGGAAACTGGTGGGTAAGGAAATGCCTTCTATCAATGAACATCATGATGTTCTTCTGAAACTCTATTTTTGCTATTCAGTCTTTTTTCTGTCATGTCTGAGTCTTCATGACCCCATTTGGGGTTTTCTTGGCAGAGATACTGGAGTGTTTTGCCATTTCCTTCTCCAGCTCATTTTACAGATGAGGAACTGAGGTAAACAGGGTTAGCCCCTAGAAAATGTCTGAGGCCAGATTTAAACTCAGAGGAATATGAGCTGTCTTAACTCCAGGCTCAGCACTGGATGCATTGTGCCACCAAGATGTGCCTTGGAGTTCAGAGGCTGTAATTTGCCTAGAGTGACATAGCCAGGACAGGTCCCAGTAAGGATTTCAGCTTAGGTCTTTCTGGCTTCAAAGCTGCTCTCTATCCACTATGCCATGTTGTGACTCTTGAGCATATGGTCATAATTCTATGATAACAGAAACTAGCAAACTGAGGCTCCAAGTGTCTTGTTAAGAGATTAAGTGTCTTGTCATAGAAGGACTGTCAGTGGTAGAGCCAATAATTGAAGGCCAATATAGTAACTGACATTTAAAAAGCTTTTAAGGTTTACAAAGTCCTTTCCCCCGCAACCTAGTCATGTTCCCACTGCTTCCCTTGGTCTGTTACCACTGGCCTTGTAAGACCCCCAACACAGTCCCACAGTGCACAGTGTGACATGTGGTAGGAAATGAGAAGCCACTTCTTTGAAGAACAAAAATTTTCCCTTGGGTTTCAACATTTGAAATTCAAATTTATCTGATTACTTGGAAAAGAGCTCCAATTCCCTCAACAGTTAAGACTAAAGGGGGAGGAACCATTAGCAAACCTAGTGCCCTAAATCTTGCCATTATATGAATAGCTCTACTCTAATCTGTTAGAACCTGCACACTTTACATTCCTACTTCTTAAAATTTTCATGAGTCTTTTTGAGCATTTATTTCTCCACAAGCCCAATGACAGGGTCTCCCATAGGGTAGGTATCTACTAAAAGGCTTATTGATTGATTGATTGAAGTCATGTAAGCATATGGGCTAATTGCGATCTGTGACCTTTTCTTGGTTCTCCACCAGTGATACTAACACAATGCATTAGAAAGAGTGCAAAAAATAATAATCTGAAAACTGAGTTCTAGTCTTGACTTGTCACTTGTGAGTTATAAAACTTGAGCAAATGCATACTAGTTGGGTGACCTCCGGGAAGCTACAAAACCTCTAAGTTAGTTTTTTTGTATAACCTTGCCTCGTTTAAATCGAATTCACTTATAAGTCAAGACATCACCTTCCTGAAGCCATTGGTCTAATTTGAGAATGAATGATAAACAACAGTTCTTTTATGTGCAAATCATTATTCATCATCAGAAGGAAGGAATATCCAAGGTTAGAGCAGCAGTCCAAGTTTACATGACTTATTCTGCTACTAGTTTATCTATGAATTATAGATGCCTGCCCAGTCAATGTGCCATTATTTCATTTTACAGATGGGGGACCATTCATCAACTCAACTTAATCATAGAGGTAAGACAAAGGATTTTAAGAATAAATATGGAGAATATTGTCTATTTAGCCTTTAGTTTAGGTATCCTCTGGGGATGCAATCCACTAGCTAATGTAATCCAATAAGCAAATTTCCTTTAACTTGGTGCTTTTAAGGGAATTCAGGAGACTGAAGATATCCCATATAACTAAAGGGGCAGCTACAAGGAAGGTTTAGGAAAGGGAACAATGGTAGGCCTCTATGTCCCCGTACTGATTTTTCCACATTCCTTTTTATACCTGCAAAAATCTAAAGATAATTGCCTCTGATTCTCAATGGATACATCTATTTCAGAAGTTAGTTGATTTTTCCTAATTGAGTAATTTATTAGCTGGAGACAAATGCATTCATCCTGGCAAACCAAGAAGATCAGATCAGATCCATTGTTAATTATAAATGCAGTAGTAAAAAATGTAAAGACCCTGGAGAGCTCCAGTTGAAGTCATTAGGTTAATTCAGAATAGACTGACAAAAGCTTTAAGTGGATGGTGTCAATTTCTCAAGGATGCTTTTACAGGTTTTCAGAAACCTGAGAGCTTGAGGAAAATTGTTTTGCCAATAACTTCTTTGAAAGAGCTTTTGAGGTCTTGTCTTGTAATAAAGATGGCTTTTTGAAAGCCAATTTTTTTTGCAAGTAACCAAATAATTAAACAGTATGTTTACATGGCTTTCATAACCTGTGGATGATTGAACTAAATAACCATGGTTTTAAAAAATGATGCTAATGAAACCAAGGTTAATGGATTCAGCAACTTCGGTCACATTACAGAGCAGTTAGCTTTGTTCTGTTGTATGGTAATAGTCTCTGCCCTGCTCACCTCCAGCAGTCATTTCATATCTTTGTGCACCTGCCCGCAGGGAATAAACAAGAGAAAGTATGGATAGGTCAGTTCCAATTCACAGCCCATGACCAAGCACATCCCCAGTCTAAGTCAGTAGCATCAACTTCGTATTGAAAAAGAACATTTTAATCCCTCTCTTTTTTTTTGAGATTCATTTGCATTTATCAAAATTTTGGCAAGCTATTATTCTATACTCTCAACATCAAAAATTTTAATGTATGTTAGTGGACATGGTCTTTTTAAAAAAACATTTCTTTATTTTATTTTTAGTTTGTGGAATAAGAAAAGCATTTCCATAACATAGTATAATATTAACAATAATAATAAATATAACTGCCTACAAAACTGCAAATCTATCGTTTACAACTTGATATTCTTTTTAAACATATAATAGTTATCTAAAAATAGCTACCATTGGACACAAATGTATATATTTACATATACACATAGGCATACAAATATATGTAAATCTATTCTATGCAAATTTTTTTATCAGTTCTTTCTCTGATAGTCTTTTTTTTCATATAGCCCTTATAATTTGGATATTTATAGCCATCAAAATGACCTATTCCCTCAAACTCCTTCTTATAAAACAACATTGCTGTTTCTGTATACAATGATCTTTTGGTCCTATTCATTTCTTTTTTCATTTCTTCTACAGGTTTTTCCATGTTTCTTTTAAGATCGTTGAATAAGTTGTGCTATAAGATTATGATGAGTTTAAGATTATTAATGGGCTTAAAAATTAAGGTTTATCTCAGAAACTGCTCCAGGTCCTTATAAGCATATTAAATGTAAGGAAAGAAATTCACTTCAAAATCATGTAACATCAAAAACGTTCAAATGACATATACAAGATATGCGTTATTTGATAATATTTTGTACTTCTGTAGTACTCTCTTAACCTTGCTAATATTCTTTTATATAATATATATTATATATTATATGTCTCTGGGCAAATCATTTAACAGAATATTTTATTCTAAGCCCAAAGTTCTTTTGATTTATTGACTTAACCAAGTCTCAAAAACACTTTTGACATAGAAAGCCCACACAAAAAGCCTTCTCTTGTGCCTTATGGTAGCATGGAGGAGAACTTGCGTCCTGGAATGCTTTATTAGTAGAACACAGCTTTGAGCATAGGACTAATGGTGAACATATATATATGATTATTTGCAAAAGACCAAATTAAAGAGAGGCTGGTCTCCAGAAGGTTAGTCCTCTCCTGATGATAAATGATTTGGAGCATCAAATAAATGTTCTTGGGATTTGAATTGATGAAGTGATTTCTTCTATGCTTGAAATTATTCATCTTTGAAGTACTTAAGTGATACAAAGGAAAACGGAAGGTCTATTAATAATAATAAATAGAATTTCCCATCTCAAAATATTTAAGTGAACATTTTATTGGGGTTTTTTGTTTGTTTTCACATCACAGTTTTTCCCCCGAGTATGTTACTATCGCCTATCTATCTTTGAATCTTTTCTTGTGGTAAAGCAAAATAGTTAAATGAAAGCAATTAAGGGCAGCTAGTGGCTGATTCCAGGACTGGAATCAAGAAAACTCATCTTAATGAGTTTGACTCTAGCTTCAGACACTTACTAGCTATATATATAACCTGGGCAAATCGCTTCACCCTGTTTGAATCCATTTTTTCCTAAAAAAAAAAAAAAAACCCGAGCTGGAGAGTGAAATTGCAAACTATTCTAATACTTTTGCCAAGAAGGGGAGGAAGAGGGAGGAAGGGGGAGAAAAGGGAGAAGGGAGGAGGAAGAAGGAGAGAAGGGAGGAGGGAGGAAGAGAAAAAGGAGGAGCAAGGAGGAAGGGAGAGAAAAGGGAGAAGGGAGGAGAAAGAAGGAGAGAAGGGAGGAAGGAGAGAAGGGAGGAGGGAGGAAGAGAAAAAGGAGGAGCAAGGAGGAAGGAGAGAAAAGGGAGAAGGGAGGAGGAAGAAGGAATAAAGGGAGGAGGAAGAAGGAGAAAAGGGAGAAGGGAGGAGGAAGAAGGAGAAAAGGGAGAAGGGAGAAGGAGAAAAGGGAGAAGGGAGGAGGAAGAAGGAGAAAAGGGAGAAGTGAGGAGGAAGAAGGAGAAAAGGGAGAAGGGAGGAGGAAGAAGGAGAAAAGGGAGAAGGGAGGAGAAAGGAGGAGAAAAAGGAGAAGGGAAGAGGAAGGAGGAGAAAAGGGAAAAATGAAGAGGAAGGAAGAGAAAGGGGAGGAGGAAGGAGGAGAAAGGAGAGGAGGAAAATTTAACAGCTATAGTTAAGAATATTTAAAATGTCAGCTAAAACTCAATTTGAGCAATAATTAAGTCCATTGGGCAAATAACTACCTGTGGAAGATCTATTTGTGGATTGGGATAACATGTAGCCTGAACAAATAGCATCGAGTAGTAGATAGAGGATGGATCTTGGAGCAAAGTCTTAGGTTCAAATTTTACACCTAGCTATATGACACTGACTAAGATACCTAATCTCTTAGTGACTAGAAAACTCTTCAAGTCTCAGACTCAGTTCCAGAACAACTAAATCTGAATTGGTGGAAGAGATAATTTCCACATCAAGGAGATCTCTCCTAAGATAAAAATCAAAGGTCTAGAAGAAAAGAGCCTGAACACATAAAATCCATAGGCAATCATAAGACCTTATTTTAGTCATTCATTTGAGACTCCTCCTCCTGATGATCTTCCACAAGAAAATGACTGTTAAAGGTTAAAGGAGCAATAAATCATGAACTAGCAAAAATAGACAAACTGGAGTAAAAGGGAATGCATAGACCTGGAATAATCTTCAAAGCAGGTAGCCATTTCCTGAATTATGAAAATCTGATTGATCCCACAAGGATCCTTGTATTAAATTGTCACAGACATATCCACAATAGTGGCATCTGCTTTGATTTTTACACCAATCTTACTTTATCTTCTTAACAACTTGCATGCCAGGTATCACAGGTATATAATACTGGTCCCCATTTTTACAGCTGGAGGAGAGAGGTATGATTCAATGAAGAAATAGAAAAAGTCTTTGGTTTTTAGAGTCTAAAGACTTCAGTTCAAAACCTTATTCTGCTCCTTATTACCTGTATGATTTTGGAAAGATGAAGGTAGTGCTTCTTAGTGGTTAGAGTAATGAACTTCAAGTCAGCTGATCTATCATCACATTCTTTGATACTTATGGAATGTACAAATACCTCAACTTCTCAGATTCTCCTTTTTTCATCTTTAAAATGAGGATGATGATAATACCTATGCCATCTACCTCGTCATCATAGGAAGAGTGCTTTGCAAATCTTAAAGTTCTATATAAAGATGAGTTGTTATTCTAATTTCACTGAGCTTGTCTCATTTGCAAAATGCGTGGGTTGTACTAGGTAATTTATCTCCAATTCTTTCAGCACTATAAATGACTTGTCTGTAATCATATGTGCAAAAAGTTGCAGAGCCAGGAAGTTACCCCTGATTTTCTTGGGGTTCAGTTTTGTTATCTCCTAGTCTTCAAGGTTTAGGTGTCAGGCACTTTTCTAAAGTTTTATCTACATTTAAACAATGTTTTTTTTTTTTTCCTCAAGCATGGGTGTTTAATTTTGCTGAACCCAACTTGAAATTATTAGTCATTCAGCTTTATGAATCAGATCTTACTTTCCAAAAACCATTTCCTGTGTGTTTCTCCTGTATTTGCCCTCAATTAGCAGGTCATTTAGCAGTAAAGTCTAGGATTGCAAGCACTTAAAAAAAATCTTCCATTGATGTCTTCAATGGTCGGAAAGAATGTGGCACAGTTAATCAATCATTCAAACTGGGTTTATGTGGTAATATAGAAATATAAAACAGAACTGCCTTATGTTTCTCATAATTTTTTTTAAAATCTTACTTAATATTTTATTATTTTTCCCAATTACATAAATATAATTTGCACATTCTTTTAATTCAAAATTTGGAGGTGCATATTCTCTCCAGCTTTCTTCTTCCTCCTCCCCACGATTGAGAAGGTAAGCAATTTGATATAGGATATACATGTGTAATTACACAAAACACATTTCCATGTAAACCTTTCTATGAAAGATTTACAAAAATTACCAAAAAAAAAGACATAAGAAAATGAAAGTAAAGAAAAAGAATCTTTGATGTCCAATGAGGCTCTGAAGATGGGCAGGATCTTTCATCATAAGTCTTACAAAATTGTATTGGATCATATTGCTGATATTGCCTCATAATAATTCATAGTAGGTCATCATACTGCTGTTACTGGGTATAATGTTCTCCTGATACAGCTCATTTTATTTTGTATCAGTTCATGTGAATCTTTCCAGGTTTTTCTGAGATCATACTGCTCATTATTCCTTTAAAGCACAATAGTTTTCCATCATAGTTATATGCAACAATTTGTTCAGTCATTTCCCAATTATTTTTGTATACATGTCTTCTTCCTTTTAGATTTTTAATTCTTTGGAATACAGACCTAGTAGTAGTTTTGCTTGGTCAAAATTTATTTTATAGCACTTTGGATATAATTCCAAATTAGTCTCTAATAGTTGAATCAGTATACAACTTCATCAATAATACATTATTATTTTAATGTTCCCACATCTCCTCCAGTACTTGTCATTTTCCTTTTCTTTGATATTAGCCAATCTGACAGATGTGAGGTAATAGCTCAGGGTTGTTTTAATTTGTTTTTCTCTCATCAGTAATAATTTAGGGCATTTTTATATGGCTATAGTTGCTTTGATTATTTTATCTAACTATTCATATCCTTTGACCATTTATCAATTGAACAGTGGCTTTTATTTCTATAAATTTGATTCAGTGTTTTATATGTTTGAGAAATGAAGTCTTCATCAGGAAAACTCATTATAAAATTTTTTTTACAATTATGATTACCAACTATATATTTCCCTCCATTCTATTTTCCCGGTTTTTCCTACTCTTTCCTTTTATCCTATTCATTTTCAAAATTGTTTTGCTTTTGAGTTTTATCTCCTCCAAACTTCCCTGTCTTCTACCAGTTTCTCTGTGTCTTCTCTTGTCCCCTTTTCTTCTTACTTTCCTGTATGGTAAGATAGATTTCTACAACTAACTTAAAGTGTATATTATTCCACCTATAAGCCAGTTTCAGTGAAAGTAAAATTTGTATGCTCCTCTCTCTGCTTTTCCCCCATTTTCTCTTCCTGTATAAAATCTTTTAGCCTCTTTTACATCAGATAATTTATCCTATTTTACCTTCAGTGCATTCTTTTTTTCATATCTTAATTTTATTTTTTAGATTTTTTTTTTTAGATTTTTATATACTGCTGCTTTCTTGTCTGTGCATATACCTAACTGCCCCAACAATGAGAAAGCTTTTAAGAGTTATAAATATCATTTTCCTCTGTAAAAATGTAAAACTTTACTTTACTTATTACTTTTCTTTACTTTATTGTATATACTTATCCTTATGATTTCTCTTTTCTGTTTATATTTTTATACTTCTTTTGCATCTTATATTTGAAAGTCAAATTTTCTATTTAGCTCTGGTCTTTTCACCAGAAATGTTTGAAAGTCCTCTGTTCCATTGTATTTCCATTTTTGACTCTAAAGGGTTATACTTAGTTTTGCTGGGTAGGTGCCTCTTGGTTGTAATCTCAGGTCATTTGCCCTCTAGAATATTATGTTCTAAGCCCTCCAATCCTTTAATGTAGAAGCTGCTGAATTTTGTGTTGTGATTACAGCTCCACAATATTTGAATTGATTCTTTTTGGCTACTTGAAGTGTTTTCTTTTTGATCCAGGAGGTCTGAAATTTGGCTGTAATATTCTTGGGAGTTTTCATTTTGGGATCTCTCAGGAAGAGAAAGATGGATTCTTTCAATATTTATCCTTTGATGCTAAAATATCAGGTCAATTTTATTTGATTATTTCTTGAAAGATGGTATCTAGGCTCTTTTTTATCATAATCTTTAAGAAGTCCAATAATTCTCTGGGTCTGTTATCCACGTTAGTTGTTTTTTACAATGAAATATTTCACATTTTCTTGTATTTTTTTTATTTCATTTGATTGTTTCTTAATGTCTCATAAAGTCATTAGCTTTCCCCTGCTCAATTCTGACTTTTACTGAACTAATTTCTTCAGAATTTTTGTATCTTTTTATCTATTTGACTAATTTTACTTTTTAAGAAGTTCTTCTCTTCAGTGAATTTTTGGTTATTCTGCTTTGCAAGACATTCTTCTTTATTTGATTTTTGTGCCTTTTACCATTTAGCCAGAATAGGCTTTTTATCAGAATAGATTTTTAAGGTGTTTTTGTTTGTTTGTTTTGTTACTTCCTTTTCCAAGATGTTGTTTCTTTTTCACTCTCATTTCTCTTTCAAATTTTTCTTCTACCTCTCTTAATCTTTAAAATCCTTTTTGAGTTCTTCTATGATCTGAAACCAATATATGTTTTCCTTTGAGGCTTTGGATGCAGGAATTTTGACTTCAAAACACATACCTGAAAGAAGAGAATGATCTTCCCTATCACCATAAAAATTCTTTGGTCAGAAATTTTTCTGTTTGCTCGTTTTTCAGTGCATTTCTTGATTTGTAACTCTATGTTAACGTGAAGTTCTGCTCCCCAAATGGAGGGGGCACTGTCCAAAAATTAAGGGCTTTTATGCAGCTGTTTTCAGAGGTAAGTTTTTGACTTTTCCAAGGTGATATGATCTAGGGAGAGGTGTGTTTACTACTCTCCTATACTATGCACTATTTTCAACCCTGGAACTGTGACCAGGTCCCCTTACCCTCTGTGACCACAAACTCTGTTAAAGTGCTCCTTCTTGACTGGAACTAAGACCCAGGACTGTGACCCAACAGAGTCCTCTCCCTGGTGTCAGCAAAGGGACTTGTGAACCTCCTGCTACCCCTTGTCCAATCCCCCTTACAGTCTGTGGGCTGAGAGCTCCAAGCAGCCACTGCAATTGCTGATTCAGTTAACCCTGAAGCTTGCTCCCAGTTTATTGGATCTAATCTGTGCTGCTGTCACCTGGGTTGCATTGTACCAGGTCTTTCCTGTCAGCTTTCTAAATTGTCTTGGAATGGAGAAGTGTTTCTCTCCATCTTTTTGTGGGTTCTGCCACTCTGGAATTTGTTTAGAGTTAATATTTAAAAGTATTTGGAGAGTTTGGGGAAGAGCTTGGGCAAGTTTCTCCCTTTAATCATGGCTCCGCTTCCCTGAGATTTTTTGTGTTTGTGAAACTTGGTAATGTGAATTTTAACATAAAAATTTAAGGAAATAGACAATATTAGGAGTGAGAATGGGTGAAGAGATGTAACATGACACATTTCTTTCACAAAATGATCTGAGTTGTCCTCCAAGTTAGAGATGTCCTTCAAGTTTCAAGAAAGCTCACTACTCTTTGCATTTATACCCAATCATGGTGATCATAGATCAAGTTTTCTTTCTTCTATAGAACTACCCTTTTTACTTGATTTTAATCTGTGATTTAACATATTCCCCTGTCAAAGTTTCTCTCCATGGGGCAGATTTCTTAGGAAAGTTTTCAGTAAAGAGAAATCAGCAGATAACCATCCTTTTAGAAATTATTTATTAATCACCCATTATGTGCCAGGTTCTGAAGATAAAACTGCACTGAATGAAACAAAAGGCAGCAAGAAGTGATGCCCCATTTAAGAGTTCATAGTGGGGTGATTATGGAGTGCAATGGACAGAGCACCAACACACATCTGAAGGGCCTGAGCTTAAATGTGGCCTCAGACAATCACTGGCTGTGTGCTCCTAAGCAAATAATTAACCACATTTGCCTCAAAATGAAAAAAAGGACTCCATAGTCATACTATAAAAGCGTAGATATCTTCTTCCCTTACCCTTTTTACTTTCCCTTCTATAGCAACCCTGAGAGTCCCATTCCTAAAGATAAGTAGATAGACATAGATATACGTGTGTGTGTGTGTGTGTGTGAAAACATCATAGATTTAAAACTGAAAGGGACCTTTAAAAAAAAGTTAAGCCCAACTCCCTCCCATTTTTCAGGTGAAGAAAATGAGTGGTTAAATGAGTTGCCTACAATCACTTCTCATTCTATGAGAGACCTCATACTTATGTGAAAGCAAGTGGCAATGAGACCGTGGGGTTTTTTTTCTTTGTATTCCCAGTGCTTCGTGCAATGTCTAGCGTATTATATTAAGTGCTTAATAAACACTTGTTCATTGGTTGATTGATTAAAAAATCATGAAATAAGTCAACCCAAATTCATCTCTCATTATGGGCCAAGATTGGTTATTATGGGCTAATAACTGGGTATTTGTAAACAAGAGAATTATTCTCTAACTTTTGAATTTTTGAAGTTGAAATCCTCCCATTCTTTCGTGCTTACATTTCTCAATATATATTTAAATTTAATTGAATTTTCTTACTTTGTTAAACCTCCTACACCATTTCTTCCACTCAAGTTCTCGCTTCTTCCAAGAAACCCACAACTATACATCATCTGGCAGATACCACCATTTCCTTTGCCATGCAGAGTAGTATGATTATAGTTTCACTTCAATTCTTGAAGACTAGGAGGGAATAAATGAGGAAAATGTTGGGAAAGTACCTCAAGGTTTGAGAAGTCAAAACACTCTAATCCTTCACATTACCACATGTATAACACACATCAACTCCTCTGATCAAAAAACTTCAGTTTTTGCCAACTGTCTACTGAGTAAAGCTCAAACTATGCCTAGCATCCAAAACCCTCCACAATCTGACACTACCCTACTTTTCCAGCCTCATCTCCTATTTTTCACATTTGTCCAAACTGTTATTAGATTTTTGTTGTTTTTTCCATCATATTGTAATGCCAGAGAAACTGAGGCAAGATAGAGAGTTTTTAATATATTATTTGAAAGGGAGAGATTTACTGGAACCAATGGATCCATGATCCAGGGCTGAAGGAGACAATTGTCTCCAAGAATCCTGCAAACAATGTGAATTCTCAATGACATATATACACATGATTCAGATACAGAGGTAAACCGAGGCGGGGGCAGAGTCAATCCGTAGACTGAGAGCAGGAACGGGACTAACAATCCACTTTGGACAGGGTCAAGGGAATCATTCTGATAGGTAGGGAAGGGGTTGGGATCATGATGTCTAAGATAGAAGGTCTTTCTCCTTATTTGATCATCATGATTAGAAGGGAGAGGTGGTATTGCAGAACAATTAGGAACTGAGGCAAGACAATTTAGGGAAACTGAGTCAGGGCAATTTAGGCAATCTGAGTCAGGACAATTAGGGAAACTGAGTCAGGACAATAAAAGAACTGTGGCACAACAATGTCTGATTCTTTGTAACCCTATTTAGGAGCTTTTTTGGCAAAAATACAGGAATGGTTTGCCATTTCCTTCTCTGGCTCATTTTGTAGATAAAAACCAGATTAATGATTTACCCAAGGTTATCCAACAGTTAAGTGTCAGAGGATTTAAACTCAGAGAGAAGAATCTTCCTGACTCGACATACTTACTATCCACTGTGCAATCTAGCTGCCCAAGTCTGATTTAGATCTTTCAACCCAATTGTAAGTTTTCGAAGGAGAGTAACAATGCCTCTTAACTTTCTTCCCTAGTGCCATTTCATGCATTTATTAAATGTTGAATTAGTGAGTTTTTCCTGCCACCATGACATTTACTACCATTGATTGAAAATCACCCTCTGTGTGAGACATTCTAAGGGGGAAAAGTTGGATGGTTATTGTTCTGGGCAGAATCAAGTCAAAAAGCATTTATTAAGCTCTTGTTATGTCAGAATAAAGAAGAGGAGAATAAAGAATAAAGAATTAAGTAGGAGCAGAAACAGCCCCTGCCCTCAAGGAGCTTACATTTTAATGGAGGAAACAACATATAAATAAACAGATGTATAAAATAGATGGGAGTAATGCCTGCATTAACATCTGGGTGTTAGGAATGACCAGCAAGGATCTCATTTAGGGGATGAGATTTGAGCTGAATGATGAAGAAAGCTAGAAAAGCTAAGCAGTGGGGATGAGAAGGAAGAACATTGAAGACATGAGGGACAGCAGTGCAAGCCATGGAGATGAGAGATGGAATAGCACTCTACTCATAGCTGCTTCATAGAATACCTGAAAAGGAATAAAATGCAAGAGGACAAGAAAGGTAGAAAGGGACCATGTAATGATTAAATTGCCCAAAAAAGGAATTTATATTTGGTCCTCAAGATAGGGAGACATTGGAATTTGTTGAGCAATCTAGGAGAGGAGGATTCTCTATGTGGACAGACACAAAGAGTAGGAAACTCATAAATGATCATTTGCAACTTGCTTTGGATTTTTGTATGAAAGGATGTATGGAACATCTGTGTTGCACTTTTGTTTTCAAGATCAGCATCATAAAGGCCACCCCTGAAGGTTTTTTTTTCAGAATACAAAATTAGTAACACAATAGTAACAAGATGATCACATAACTCTTCTCTCTTCTATTTATAGATACTTCCCATCCCACAGTAATAGCAACAAGGTAACACAGAATACAAATGATCGTTTTACAAGATTCTGTTACTTAAATTG
Organism: Antechinus flavipes; assembly: GCF_016432865.1. Lineage (NCBI taxonomy): Eukaryota > Metazoa > Chordata > Mammalia > Dasyuromorphia > Dasyuridae > Antechinus > Antechinus flavipes. Next base: position 171,519,721 of record NC_067402.1, read on the forward strand.
TCATATTTGGTTAGGAAGTTTTAACACTGGTGTTATTAGATAAGTGGCAACTATGATTATCTTTTTTCTATTTTAGATATTTGGCTTTTTTTTAAAAGAAGGAGAGATGTTACAAAAATAAGTAGGTTGTATGGCATTTGAAAGGGATTTCCCCCTGGAAACAGTATTGTTGATTAGTTTTTGAGGTCAATATGCAAAAGCCTATTTACCGCATCATTTAACTAGAATGCTATGCCAGAAATTTTGGTCAAAACCAAGGAGCTCCTTTTCATCAACTCAGAACAATTAACACCGTACCAAATAAGAGCAAACATATATATATATATATATGTTAATTAATCTTTGTTCTTAGGTTTAATTTATGCAGGAAAGGCAAGAATAGTTCAATAGAGAAAATTAGCATACTATATAATAACATAAATCATATCAATTAAAAATAATAAAATCTCAATATATTAATAGAACCAAAAACCCTTCTGATAAAATATTAAAATATAATATAAATAATAGAATAGAATATAAATAAATGATATATAAATATCATATTGTTTATATATTACATAATATATAATAAATATTTTAAATGGTTTCAAAATAAACCTAAAAAAACAGTAAGATGCAAGTAATTGTAATGAAGAAATACCTAAAAATTTCTCAGTCAGATTGGAATTTAAAAAAAAAAGTTGTTCACTTTCTCCACTATTATTTGACAAGGTATTAATAAGGTATAGCTAATGCTTGTTATGAATGCAAATTTTATTTTAGTTGTAAATGATATGATTGTTTACTTAAAGAACCCAGAGTAACAATGAAAACAAGTCTTTTTTATTTTATTTTATTTTTTGTTGTTGAGGCAGTTGGGATTAAGTGACTTGCCCAGGGTCACACAGCTAGGCAGTGTTAACTGTCTGAGGCTGGATTTGAACTCAGGTCCTACTGACTTCAGGATTGGTGCTTTATCCACTGCATCACCTAGCTGCCCCTGAAAGCAAGTCTTGATAATTAAAAAAGCTTTGATGAAACAGATACAAGATAAATCTATATTTAAAAAATCAAACAATAAAAACAAGAGAAAAAATTAGTAAAAAAAAATGCAATTTAAGATAACAAAATGGATTAAATATCTGGGACTTAATCTACCAAGTTATGTATAAAAGCAACCATAAAACATTTTTAATGTTTATCACTACTTCCCATCAGTAAACATGATAATTTTGTCCAATTATTCTACAAACATAGCTATAATGATTCCATTTCCAATGGTATAATTTACAGAAATACTGAACCTGGGCAACAAAAAATAAGAAATAATATCACAATATTATATTCCACAATAAATCTAAAATGGATATACAGCCTGATCATTAAAAGTTACACTGTAAAATTAGAAGAGAAGCAGATTATTTACATTTGATAGTTATGAATAGGATTTAGATTCTTAATCAAATGAAGAATAGAGACAATTGCAAAGAGCAAAATGATAATTTTGATTGCATCAAATTAAAAAAAAACTTTTGTCCAAAAAAAATTAATACATCTAAGATAAGAAGGAAAGTGGTTGACTATTGGGAGGCGGGGGCAATCTTTGTATCACATATAAATATATATATATATACATATATATATATATATGGGTTTGTGTATCCAAGATAACAATTTACAAATGATCTGTTAATTTACATAAAGACCCAGAGTAACAAAAACCATTAACAGCTTCAGTAAAGTAGCAGTAAAGTAGCAAATAGGAATATATTTTTTTTTAAAATAAGTCCATAATAATTAACATAAATATATAAGATCAAAAGCCATTCCAAAATAGATAAATGGTCAATGACAATGAACACAGAATTCTCAAAACAAGAATTGCAAACCCAAAACAACCACATGAAATAATTCTTCAAATCAATAATAATGAGTCATGTAAATAACAGCTATCCTGAAGTTATGAATATATAAAAAACAAATTTGGCCTCAAAGAAGATATAATAGAAGATACTTTCTCATATTTCTATTCAGTGTTGAGGGCTCCATGCATGTGAAACATGGTATATAAAGTCAGATTCTTTTTTTTTTTTTTTTGATGTATTGATTGGTTTTGTTTAAAAAAAATTTTTTTTCTAAAGGGATGGCTCTCTGAAAGAGGAAATGATGAGATTACAAAAGGAAATCTGGGCAATATTATAACAAAAGAAAACAAATATCTAGGAAAAGGCAGGAGAAAAAATAATACTATAACAATTATGCCTTGGGTAGTATGAGTTAAAGAAAGGTTGGTCTGGAGATCTAACCACCATTTATAATATTGATTTTTTAATAGGGAAAAATGTTTTTTATTGTGCATGAGGAATAGGGTATATGAAAACTCTGTACAAACCTCCATCCAGTCATAGTCTTAGAATTTCAGGGCTGGAAACTTTCATCTTCCCAGATGTGGAAACTGAGATCAAGAGAAATTACATGATTTCCCTTAGATCACAAAGTTAAGGTTAGTTTTTCCTGAAGATGAAGACTAATTGCAACCCTATCCATGAAGAACAAGAGGTACTGTACCATTATAAACCTCAAGACAATCATTGTTTTCCCCCCTAAATTCAAAATCATGCCTTTCTTCATGGATTCAGAGGAAGGTTACTCTTCTTTACTCTTTACTCTTGGCACCTACTACCACAGTCTGACTTTCTCTGGCAGAACTGAAATAAGATACATCCCTAAATATGGTTGGTATTCACCTTTCCCCAGAACTCAAGCTGCCAGATTAATCTACTACTCTCTGTCCTGAAGGGAGTAGGCAACTTCAGATTAACTCTTTATTATCCTCTTCCCTATCCTCTCAGTTTCTGATTTTATTTTTATCACAGATGAAAATCTGGCATTTGTTTAGAGAACTAGGTAGTACAGTGGCTCTGGAGTCTGGAAAAGCTTAATTCAAATCCAAGCTCTAATACTTACAGACTATACAACCATGGACAGGGTATTTAATCTTTGCCTGCCATATTTTCCATAGTAAAATGGGAATAATAATAAAATCTCCTCCTAAGGTTGCTGTGAGGATAGAATGAGAAAGTATTTGTAAGGTGCTTTGCAAATCTTAAAGTACTATATAAATCCTAGTTGTTATTTAAGATTTACAAAATATTTCACATACATTATCATACTTGAACTTCACAACAGTCTTGAGATTGAGTAAGTTATATCTTCTCTTAGAACTTAACCTTAGTCTCATAGCTAGAAGAGTACTTACTCTTACTATCCTTATTATATAATTAAGGATTATAATTCAGATCTCTCCTGACTTCCAAATCCAATGCTTTTTTTAAAAAATTTAACATATTGCTTCTATCAACATCATAATATCATAATAGTTTAATTGTGCAATAAATAACCAAATTGTTATTGAAATTCCAGATATGATAAAGGAAGAGGTAAGTCCCAGATTTCTTTAAAACATTTTAGATTTGAACTGTATTTTGAAGATTTTATAAAGGAATGTTATCTGAAATATCAAGTTAGCTAATGGGAAAGGCATTGAAAGACCAGTTATGTCTTTCTCTGTGAATTATAAAATTTTATATAAATATAAATTATTAGTAATAGTAACACTATATTAATCCTTGCTAATTATTTAATAAGAGAAAGCACTTATGGCACTTGAAGGTTTAAAAAAAATCATAAGATTGTGAGGTAGATGCTCTTGTTATCCCCATTTTATAGATGAAGACATTGAGGCGCAGAGAGATTAAGTAATTTTTCCAGAATTATACAACTAGTAAGACAGAATTGAGTCTTCCCAATTCCAGGTCCGACATTCTATTGTACCACTAGGAACTGAACCAATTAGAATCTAATAAGATGAACGTTAATGGGAATAAATGTAAAGTCCAACTCAGCTTCAAAAGATTAACTTCAAAGGTCAAAGAATTTTAGTAGAATATAGTTATGTAAGATTAATTGTCATTATATAGTAAAATAATGAGAATTAGCAATCATCAACACCAGAACATAACTCCTGAGAGACAGAAGATGTCCTATCAACCAACCAATCAGCAAACACTTATTAAGCATCTCTTATGTGCCAGGCAGCATTCTAGGTAATAGAGATAAAGAGTGAAAATCAGAATAGTCTTTGCTCTCAACACTGTAGTAGAGGGAAAAATCATGTGCACCATACAAACATAAAATAAATACAAGGTGACTGTGATGGGAGACACAAACAGCTAAGAGTTGCAGGAGAGACTTTTGAGTTAGAGATGGCTTTGTGCTGAACTTCAAAGGATTCTAAGAAGCAGAAGTAAGGAAACAAAAGGGAAGTTTTCCCACTGTTAAACAGTGGGAAAACCAATTTAGGTGAACACACTTTATAGGGAAATGACATATAATAAGCTTGTTGGAGCCAGGTTTTAAATGCCAAATGGAGGGGTGAAGCCAAAAATCCCAAAATACAGACTGAACTCTCCCTACATTCCATTTCCCTCCAAACAATCTTTAAAGTTTTTCCTCAAAACAAATTTTGGAGGAAATAATTGGAGGACCAATTAATGGTCAGAGGGAGGCATTTTTCTAGCCTAAGACAACTTTTAAGGTACACAAAAGATTTTATAGCTCTAGAACGGGCACAGATCTGAAACACAGCAAGAATACCAATTGGTAAACTTGGAGACAACAGCAACAGCTTTTGGGATTCTCAGCCAGAGATGGTAAGGGGGACAGACAACTGGTCAGAAAGAAATTATAGAGAACCTGTTGCTGGTATTGAATGCAGCTGCTGTTGATTGGCAACTCTATTGACTATCAGCAGTTATGGGTCGTAGTTCTGGATCACAATTCCAGAATGTAGAGGAGTGCTTGTGATTGGTCACAAGGGAGCAGGCATGCTGGTCATAGTTTTACTTGTGGCTGTGGGAGAGCAAGAGACCTTCATGGTTCCAGGGACAAGAGAGCTACCACCGCTGCAGGGGAGCAGGGGTCCTTCCTGGGTAAAGACCAGAAAGCATCTCAGGAGAACAGTGATGACACTTCTCCCAGGATAATACCACTTTGGAAGCACCAAAACTTGCAGAACCCCAGAATTAGCTTCCAAAACAACAGCATCAAAAAGCCTGAAGTGCCTCTCTACTTTCAGGTAAACAGAGGCTAAAATGAAAAAATAGGTGGGGCAGAGAGAGAGAGAGAGAGACAGACATGCAGACACAATCAATTTGACATAAAAAGCTACTAATGGCAAGGAAGCATAAAGTTAGAAAAAAGCAGCAATGTAAAAACATCTATAAGCAAAACCTCAAAGAAAAATGCTAATTAGATTCAAATCCAATAAGAATTCTTTGAAGAGTTAAAGAGATAAGAGTGGTAGCAGAAAAACTGGAAAAAGAAATAAATGATGCAAGAAAATTGTGGAGAGATTAATAGCTTGATAAGAGGCATGAACATTTTTGAAGAAAATATCTTCAAAAACATAATTGGCCCAATAATTTTTAAAAGGCATAAAAATTCATAGAAGAAAAGAACAACTTCAAAAGTAGATTAGATCACATGGGAAAAAAGTAGTACAGTGTGCAAGAATGCTCTAAAGAATGGAACTCTTTAAAAAAAAAAAAAAAAAGCAGAATTGGCCAAGAAAAGAAGTATGAAGGCTCATTGAAAAAAATAATTATTTAAAAATTGGAATTGGTCAAGTAAAAAGTATTTCTTTCTAGAAAGCGACTTCAAAAACAATCAGATGAAGTCAAAAGAATTTTTAAAAAAAGAAAATATGACCTCTTGAAAAACTGACTTAGAAAAACAGATTAAGTAGAGAAAATGTAAGAATTATTGAAGTCTATTATGTTTTAGCTGAAGTAATAAAGGTAAGGTTAGCAATCATGATGTCAGACAAAGCAAGATGAGACCCAATTAAAGAGTTAATCAGGAAAAGTAGCTTTTTTGCTGAAAGGTACCATTGACAAGGAAGTCATATCAAAAAGTTTTACAGTAAGTTTTTCCAATAATGGCTTCACTTCAAAATTGAGTCAAATTTGTAAATAATAATAATAATAAATAAGAGCTATTTCCCAAGTGATAAATAGTCAAAAGATATGAATAGGCAGTTTTCAGGAGACATAGGAGCTATCTATAGCCATATGAAAAAATGTTTTATTATAATGGGTCCTTCATAAATCTGTTTCTACTCACCAACTCATGCTCAACTTTACCCCTCATATCCAGTCATTTGACAAGTTCCAAAAGGTCTCTTTCTGCAATATCTCTTTTATTTATATATATATATATATATCCCTTTCTCTTTATCTCATAGGAGAGATTGATTTAGGATTTCAATGCTTATCTGGGCTATTTTAATAGCCTCTTCATTACTTACTTTGCTTCCTGTCTCTTTTCTAACTCATCCTCCCTACAAGAGATAAAATATTATCCCTAAAACATAGGTCTGACTATGTCATTTCATGATCTGATTGATTGACTTAATGATACCTCCAAGGTCATTCTATATAATCCACTCATTTTACAGCTAAGGATATTAATATCCAGGTTGCTTAAGTGATTTGTTTGTGATCCTACAGACAGTAAATATCAGATTTGAGATCTGAATATTAATACTTCAACTTATTTAACATTCATCATACTGTGGTTTCGGTCTCCCCTTCCAGACTATTCTATTATACCCATTCACATATTTTGTATTCTGGACAAATTGGATTATGTACTTTAATATCCCCTCAAATCTCTGACCATTCAGATCATTTCCTGTACACTTCTATTCTATCTCAACCATCTCAAATCTCACTATATTCTGTGGTACAGAACTCCAGCATTCCTCCGATTATAAAAACCCGTCTTTCCATATCATTTTCAGCCTTTGGCTTCCTAAAATAGTTATTTATCCTTATTGTGCCTCGCAGTCATTTACTCCACCACTAGTTCACTTCTGATTCACCAATTGCCTACTATATATTTCTTATCTGATTGCCCTGTAGACATTTCAAACTTAAATAAAACAAATCCAATTATCTTTCTCCCTCAAATGGATCATGTAGCATCTTGGTCCTGACTTTCCCCTGAGGGCATCAAAATTTGAATCTGGGTAGCTTCTGTTAACTTTAGGATTTGACTAGTGCCTAAGTCTGCAGATCAAAAGAAAAGAGATTGTAATTGTCATGTTAGAAATCAGGCCAACAAAATGTCAAATATTGGACAGGTAAAACTTCAACTAACAAAAAGAAATTCAAGCTATAAACAACTGACCCTTGAGTGTATAGATAGCCAAGAAAACTAAGATAAAATACTAGCTCAGATAGTTTCTTTATCCTGTAACTTTAAAGTTTCAGCACCAGAAAAGGGAAAAGCATATACATAGTAGATACTAATAAATGTCAAGTTAAATCTTGAGCAACAGATTTCAGCTTAATACAAGTAAATGCTTCCAAACAATTAAAACTACCCAAAAGTGTAATGGACTGATTCAGGAGACATTGATGCATTCTTTATTCCCTGAAATTCTCCAAGTAAAGACTAAATGACTACTTGTTTGGTTTACTTTTTGCTTAATCATTTTTTATTTTTCCAATTACATATAAAGATAATTTTCAACATTCACTTTTGGAAGATTTTAAGCTACAAATTTTTTTTTCTCCCTCCCTCCCTTATCTCTTCCCTCTGCAAAAGAACAAGCAATCTAATATAAGTTATACATACATACAACCACTTTAAACATATTTTCATATTAGTCATGTTGTAAAAGAAAAATCTACAACAAAAGGAAAATGAGAAAAACAGCCACAAAAGTAGAAAAGTATGCTTTGATCTACATTCAGTCTTCATAGTTCTTTCTCTATATGCAGATGACATTTTTCCATCCAAAATCTATTGGAATTGTCTTGAATCACTCTATGATGAGAAGAGCTAAGTCTGTCATGGTTAATTATCACATAATCTTGCTCATGCTGTGTACTCCTGGTTCTGCTTATTTCACTCAGCATCAGTTCATGTAAGTCGTTCCAGGATTTTCTGAAGTCAGTCTGCTCATCATTTCTTATACAATAATAATATTCTATTACATTAATACACCACATCTTATTCAGCCATCCCTGAAATGATGGGCATCCCCTCAATTTCCAGTTCCTTGCCACCACAAAAAAGCTACTACAAACATTTTTGCACATGTGAGTCCTTTCCTTTCTTTTATGATCTCTTTGGGATATAATCCAGTAGTGATAGTACTCCATCAAAGGGTATGTGCACAGTTTTGTAGCCATTTGAGCTAGTTCCATATTGTTCTCCAGAATGACTGGATTAGTTCAGGACTCCAACAATGCATTAGTTTCCCAGTTTTCCAACATCCCCTCCAACATTTATCACCTTAGCCAATCTGAGAGGTATAAGTCCATACCTCAGAGTTGTTTTAATTTGCATTTCTCTAATAATGATTTAGAATATTTTTTCTTACGACTATAGATGGCTTTAATTTCTTCATATGAAAATTGTTCTGAACATTTATCAATTGGGAAATGATTTGTATTCTTATAAATTTAACTCATTTCTCTATATATTTTAGAAATTAGGCTTTCATTGGAAACACTGGCTTTAAAAATTGTTTCCCAGCTTTTTACTTCCTTTCTAAATTGTTTTTTGTGCAAAAACGTTTTATTTAATGTAATGAAAATTATCCATTTTGCATTTCATAGCATTCTCTATTTCTTATTTGGTCATAAATTCCTCCAAAGATCTGACAGGTAAACTATCCCTTACTCTCCTAATTTGCTTTATGTCTACTTTGACCTTATCTTGATATTGAATTGAATGACCACTTGTTAGAAAAGATTCCTGTTCAGCTATGAAATTGTTTTAGGTGACCTCTTGAGGTTCTTTCTCTCTCAGTGATTTTGTGATTCTGTGACTATGCAATGAAAAGCTCTGGTTTTGTAGTCTTTGTTTCTATTTGTGCAAATAAATTCTTCTGTAAAGAATTTTGAACTTTCAGAAGAGAAAAAATGAGGACTAGCTTTGAAAATGAACTAAACAGGGCTCTTAACAAGACTTGAATTTGGGAAACATACTGCAAATTGCAATGAAGGGGAAGTAAAGATGATCTCACAACATTAACTGTACCCCTCCCACTCACCTCCCATACACACCCCCATAGAAAGAATTAACTGAGGACACAGGGAGGACAGAGATCTTCCAAAAATAGAATCACATGGGGGAAAGGACCTTTTATTTTTTATTAATACATGATGCTCTGCCACGAGTATTTTGTTACTTAGGGAAATTATCTTCCTTTTCCTTCCCTTCAGCCCTACTATATACAAAGCTGACTAAAGAGAAAGATCAAAGAATCACAGAACTTAGTACTTCCCATTACTATTTCATTTCTGTCATAATGCTGGTTTCAAGAACTGGTGATCAGCTTTAAAGTTCTGAATATCTACATAAGAAACTCTATATTTGTGAAATGGTTAATCACAGGAGTGTGCTAGAGCCAATTTCTACTATTTGGGGACAGCTGAATGTTAAATTTTCAGCATTGGCATTTACACCTCAGAAATCAACAAACACTGCAGATCATGGTTTGCTATATTGTTTGTTGATTGTCTAGACTTAGAAAAATAATGGAGAAAATATTAATAATGCTAATTAAAATGAAAACTGTATCATGCATACATAGGGAGAGGAGGGAGTAAGCCAGTTGTTAAACATTTACCAGTGCACCCTTGGTTAGTCACCTCCAGCAAAATCATTCCCTGATGTCTCATCGTGGCCTGGAAGTGATCCTGGGTTCTGAAGTTTTTGGCAGCAGAACATAAGCTCTGGCAGATCCTCCATAGCTGGAAAGCTTTCAACATGCCCCCAGTGATCATCTGTGTCAGTCATCTGATCATCCTTTATAAGCCCCTACCAGATGGTTGGCCACTAGCTAAAGATTTTTTTCCAGTATACCAGCTAATTAAAACATCTAAGAGAAAGACTTTTTCTGATATACAGGCAAAGCATCTTGCATGCATTATTGCTATTTGATCCTCATAACAATTCTTTGAGGTAGATGCTACTGTTATCTTCATTATACAGATGAAACTGAGTGGTGTTTGTAATGAAAAAAATCTCTGATAAGTGTATCTTTAGATCAGGGGTTAAGAGGTCTGTATCTAATATTTTGATAATTATTTCAACATAATTGGTTTCTTTTGTAATCCTACATATTTTTCTGCATTTAAAAATATTATTTTGAAAGCAAACATAAGCCCTACCACACAGCTAGGCAAATGAAACTGCCACTGCCACCTTGATGACCATTTCCCCTCAGACTCTGATGGGTAACATCTAGGACCCTGAATCCAATAGCCTTGGAAAAGCAATGCTTCAATAGAAGCCATAATCTATATAGAGATGCAGCCTTGCTACTATTACTACAGGTATTACAGCTATATCTATTGAAGATCTTAAAAAAGAAAGTTATCAAAGTCCTTGGCACTGTCAAAGAGTTCAGCATCAGAAACTGGTATGATTTTATCAGTGAAAATGACTTTAAAGAAAAGACATTACAGTTGGTAATTGCTTCACCCTAAAGATCATGAGATGTTTCCATCTGAAAGCTATTGCTTTCTATTTATCTTGTTTCACCCATTAGAAAGAGTTCCATGAAAATTCCATGAGTTCCATTGTTTGTATCCTCAATGTCTAGCGCAGGACTTTTTGCACATAGTAAGCTCTTACTAAATGATTTATTTATGCATTCATTCGGAGGAGACGATGACACAAAAAAGTTATAAGCACTCACTTTAGATACTGATTTCTAGAGAAATAATTTTCACTTATGTATGTTTAATACTTTGTGGTACTGAGTGTATAAGAATCAATGTTTGATGTTCCTTTCAACTAAAAAGGGAGTTTTAAAAACTTGAATTTTTGTCAACATCTTTTTCTTAAAATAGAAATAAAGCCATTTGAAGATGCAAAATCTGAATGATAGAAAAGTCAATATTATATCAAAGCACCATTTGTACTAGCTACCTCACAAATCTGCTTTAAGAAAAGGATTTTGTAAACCATCAAGAATTCTATAAATAGTCATCATCTTCCAAGTCTTAGAACCGTTTTGATCATTGTCAATCAAGGAAGTGTCCCAGGTGATGTAATCACAGTTGTCAAATAATCATATTCATCATCAAAAAACATTTATTAACTAGTTTACAAAATAAAATGAAAAGACAGGGTTTCTCCCTTCTCAGATCTCAAAATGCACATCAGATCCTACACCACATTTAAAGAATACAAAGAGACCACTACTAAAATATGGGACAAATGTAGAAATGAGATTAATAAAATGTTTACACAATGATCAAATAATGGTATCAATACGTTTGGTGAACTGATGGATGAATGATGATTGTTAAACTTCAGAGGAAAAAAACAAGGGTCAAGTAAGTCAGCCAATTCAAGTTGCAGGGAAGAGGAGATATTAGAAACATGCTCCTATGCATAGTAACTTAAGCCCTTGGTAACTCTAGATGTTCCTTACTATTCTAAGGCCAGGATTTCCCCATGTCAATCATGAGCTAAGATTGCCCAATTAGGAACACCTTGTGAAATGGCAAAACCCAATTTGGCTAAAGGTCACTGTAATACTAGGATCTACAAATAAATAGTCGATACAGTGTTTTAGTCTATTTCAAGGGTGTTTTAGAGAGATATATCTCCTAAAAAGTCACAAATATGGCAAAAGATGAGGGTTGTTACTCAATGCTTTGTCTTGAACTATGAAGTCATGACCTACCTTATCAAAAGACCTTATCCCTTAAGGAATAAATTTAAAAGTTTTATTTGTATTTATTTTAACTACAAGAATGGCACATTGCTTAGCAGTCCCTGAAGCCCATGAGGGCTCATGAGCTGAATGAATACCAAGCCCAAAAGTCACAGGACTATAAAATTCAACTTTGTATTATCAGAAAGTATAGTCCCACCAAAGCTTGCACTGACTTATAATTCCCACTTGAGTAAAACCCTCTGAATTTGCAGAGTAAATTGATGGCCAGGAAGCCTTGGAATCGGGCAGACCTGGACTCAAGTGACTATATGACCTTGGATGACTCATTTAATTTCCTAGTTGCCTTCAGGTGGCTCACAAAGAATATATGCTACTTATTTGAAGGTATTACTCAGGGAAGTAGCATCCCTTGCCAGGATCTATCTCTTTATTGACCCACAGGTAGAGATACTGTTCAACTAGTTCTTGAATTAGAGAACTATTGATAACAACTCCCATTTTATAGCATTTTGAAGACTTATAAAATACTTATCTCACAATAAATCCAAGAGGTAGAATATATAATGCAAGTAATAATGATTAGCATTTCTTTGACCCTCATAGGGACCACTTGATAGTGCAGTAGATAAGTGTCAAGTCTGAACTCAGATTCATCTTCCTGAATTCCAAACTGGCTTTAGACATTTAATAACTGTATGATCCTGGATAAATCATCTTAGCCATGTTTGCCTCAGTTTCTTCATCTGTAAAAATAAGCTGGAGAAGGAAATGGCAAATCATTCCAGTATCTGCTAAGAAAACTCCAAATGGGAATCACAAAGAAGTGGACATAACTGAAATCAACTCAAATAATTTGAGACACTTTTTGATTTGCAAAAACACTTCACAAGTATTATGTTATTTGATCTTCACAACAATCCTGGAAGATAAGTGATAACATGATCCCTGTTTTACCGATGAGGAAACTGAGATAGGCAGAAGATTAAGTCACTGGTCAATGATCATACAACTAATATGTGTCTTAAGACAGAATTTGAACCAAAGTCTTCTTTCAGGCCCCATGCTCTATCCATTAGGCCACTTGGTCATCTCATATCATGAAGAAACTGATGTGCAGAGGTTACCAGAATTGTATGAGTCACAAGGATAGTATGTATTAGGGATGTCTTTGGAACCCAAGTTTTCTGATCACAGGTCTTGAACATTTTAGAGGTACACTAAAAAGAAGGCATGAGTTGGACAATCTCACTCAGCTTCAGTTTCATTATTTACCAAATGGAAATTATCAAATTGTGGTGAAGATTAATGAGATAACCCATACAAGACACTTTACCAACCTTAAAATGCTATGTAGATGAGAGCTTCTATCATTTTTCATTATGACATAAGCCCTTCTCTTCTTTGCAGATAACAAAAGATGAGAAAAGCCCTCTGAAATTTTTTTTTGGAGTGCCCAGATTTCTAATTATTGTCCCCTATTTTTTATCCTAAAATATGATTATCCTTAATCTTCTCTCTTTAGATTAAGATGAAGGATGAATTGAATTGGTGCTATTATTGTCCTTGACTATCATGACAATTAAGGAAAGGCCTCCTGAAAGGCATGCTTCCGGTCAAGTCAAGAAACATTTATTAAACTCCTACTTTGTTCCAGGCATTGTCCTAAGCACTAGCGATATAAAGAACGGCAAAAATGCTATTTGTCCTCGAGGAACTCATGATCTAATGAAGGAAATACATGGAAACAACTACATACAAATAAGATAAACTAGAGATAATATTAAAGGAAAAACACTAACATGAAGGGTGATCCTGAGAGTAATAGAGAGCCACTGGAGCTATCTAGAGGCCAAATTTCCAGAAGAGAGACTCTTTTCCACTAAACCACAAATGATTAGGTATAGATATAGAAGAACAGGGAAACTAGGTGATGCAGTAGATAGAATGCCTGGAATCAGGGAGACTCATCTTCCTGAGTTCCAATCTGGCTTCAGAAACTTAACATCTTTTTTTTTTCATTTTTTTAAAATTTTTATTTAATAATTACTTTATATTGACAGAATCCATGTCAGGGTAATTTTTTTTTACAACATTATCCTTTGCACTTGTTTCTGTTCCAATTTTTTCCCCTCCCTCCCTCCACCCCCTCCCCTAGATGGCAAGCAGTCCTTTATATGTTGGATATGTTGCAGTATATCCTAGATACAATATATGTTTGCAGAACCGAACAATTCTCTTGTTGCATAGGGAGAATTGGATTCAGAAGGTATAAATAACCCGGGAAGAAAAACAAAAATGCAGATAGTTCACATTCGTTTCCCAGTGTTCTTTCTTTGGGTGTAGCTGCTTTTGTCCGTTATTTATCAATTGAAACTCAGTTAGGTCTCTTTGTCAAAGAAATCCACTTCCATCAAAATATGTCCTCATACATTATCATTGTTGAAGTGTATAATGATCTCCTGGTTCTGCTCATTTCACTTAGCATCAGTTCATGTAAAGAAACTTAACATCTTAATAGGTGACCCTGGACAAATCACTTATCCCTGATTAACTCAGTTTCCTCACCTTAAAATGAGCTACATAAGGAAATAGCAAACCACTCCAATATATTTGCCAAGAAAATCCCAAATGTGGTCATAAAGGGTCAGACACAACTAAAAACAACTGAAAATAGAAAGAAGATGAAATAGAAATGAAATGCACTCAATTGATAATGTGGAATCAAAAGTAGTAAAAAATTAAATCATGTGTCTTGACAAAGTCATTTAAGGATTTTAGAGATTTGGGACTGCATTCCTGGGTGGCCATATATTAATTAAGTCATACGTGAATCCAAACATTAAGATAATTGATTTATATTCATGGAAAGGAATGGTTTTGGTTATTTAACATTTATGAAACTTTTGATCATTGGACTCTTATGATATCCTCCATTTTCAAATGTTTCAAGTTACTTTTAAGTATTTCACACTATCCATGGAGAACTCTCATTTTAAAGAGTTGGGACGAAAATCTTTTCAATATAATTTGAGTAGGTGGTATAGAGCATGACACCTCATGTCAAGAAGATTTGTGTTCATACCTGTTCTCAGACACTAGCTGTGTAATACTAGACAAATCACTCTAAGTTCTTTCTGCTTCAGTTTCGTCATCTGTAAAATGAGAACAAAAATAATAATAATTGCATCAAAACCTCCCAGAGTGGTTATGTAAAATGAGATATTTGCAAAGTACTTTACAGATCTCTAAGAACTATATAAAGGTTAACTATGATTAGTCACTGGAGTCTGCTCCACCAAGTACATAAATAGGTCATGCAAAAATGATGTGGTATCATGTGTACATGTATATTCAAGTCAGCAGGCACTTCCTAAACTCATTTTCTTCTGTCTGTTTCCTGAGTATATACTCCAACACTGACTGAACAAAGAAATGACATGGCAAAAAAAATCAACATCCTAAGCAGTTCAACCGTTGAATCCTGTTTTTGTCATGGGCAGCCATAATCCCATGAGGTTATTGTTCCCACTGAGTTGAAATTGTCCTTCCAGAAGCATCCCAGTAACCTGTTATCCAGAGCTAGACAAAGAAGTACTAGTGCCCAGCTGTGTGTGGTATTGTGGCTTTGTGTTAGACCAACAAAATATGTTTTGCAGAAGGGGAAATAAAAAGCAATTGGCCACTCAAAGGGATTATCAGCCCCATTTGGCTCTGGCTGTCAGTGATAAGGCACTGGCCCCGGGTGGGTGACAGGAGGAATAAGTCTGAGAGACCTGAAATAGCCTTTGTCTTTTGTCTTTTGTCAAGGAGCTGTCATGTCACCTTTTCTTCGAATTGGTTTGTCCAACTTTGACAGTGGGCCCTATCAGCCGTGTCAGGGAGAAGTGGTCAGCCCTTACTGCGCTGTGCTTGTCAAAGAATCTGTTGAATCAGGTAAGTGACTGGAATAGCTTATTCAGGGGAAGAGAGACAGGAGGACTGGTACAGGAGGGCCCTGGAGGCCAACTTTGGGGCATGACTAGGGCACGGGCATTCACAGAACATGGCATTTTAAAACAGGAAGTGATAGCCAGGTTCAACGCGCCCAAACAGGGCACAGAGAGGTAAAGAAATAACAAAAGTCATATGGTTAATAGCATAGTCAAGACTAGAAATCAAGTCATTCAACTCCTTGGGCTAGAATTCTTTTCACTACGGTTCGCTGCCTCCTTTTGCTATAAATTCTGTTTCTGCCTTGAAATCTCCCTAACACACTCTATGGAGAGAGTCAAAAAGAGAATGAGGTACAGTTGGAGAAGTAGGGAAGGACTTCCTTTATAGAAAAAAAGTTGAGGTGGAATTGCCGACCTAAATTATCTAATCTGGCTATTTACACCCATCAAATTTCTTTCAGTTTGCTGAGTAGACTGTGTGACTTTAAAAAAAATCTATAAAGGAAGAACTTTCAACTATCTGGATGTCACTCAATCTCCCTAGCCTCCGTTTCCTCTTCTTTCAAATAAATTAAGATGAACTAAACAGTCTCTCTGAGGTCACTTCCAATTCTAAATTTGTATTCCTCTATCAGATATATAACTTCTGCCAAAATAAAAAATAACCACATGTGTGTGACCTGAATCTTGAATATATAAATGTGTGTATGTGAGAGAGAAAGAGAGGGGGGGAGGGGGAGAGGGAGAGGATGAGAGGGAGAAGATGAGGGGGAGAAGGAGAGGGGGAAGGGGAGAAAAAGAGGGGGAGAGGGAGAAGGGGAGGAGAAGAGGGGGAAGGAGAAAGAAAAGGGAGAGAGGGAAAGAGAGAGAGAGAGAGGGAGAGGGGGAAGAGAGAAAGAGAGAGAGAAAGGGAGAGGGAGAGAGAGAGAAAGAGAAAGAGAGGGGGGAGGGGGAGGGAGAGGATGAGAGGGAGAGGAAGAAGATGAGGGAGAGAAGGAGAGGGGGAAGGGGAGAAAAAGAGGGGGAGAGGGAGAAGGGGAGGAGAAGAGGAGGAGAGGGAGAGGGAGAGGGGGAAGGAGAAAGAAAAGGGAGGGAGGGAGAGAGGGAGAGGGAGAGAGAGAAAGAAAGAGAGAGAGAGACAGACAGACAGACAGACAAATAAAGGAAGAGGGAGAGGGAGAGAAGAAGAGAGGGAGAGAGTGAGAAGGAGAGAAGAAGAGAGGGAGAGGGAGAGGAGAGGGAGAGGGGGAAGGGGAGAAAAAGAGGGGGAGAGAGGGAGAGGGAGAGAGGAGAGAGGGAGAGGGAGAGGGAGAGAGAGAGGGAGAGGGAGAGAAAGAAATATAATTACAACAAGATCCTTTTTGTTGGCACCATCAACAAATATCCAATTAGTAGTTACTGAGTACCAAGAACTATGCTAAGTGCTGGATATCCAAACAGTGAAACAAATTCTATTCACAAGAAACCTCCATTTTAATTGGAGAATATAACATACAGAATGTTATTTATTTAGTTGTATGAAATTTGAGTTCTCTTCATCACTACATTTTTTCACTCTGCATCTCTTCAGGTCTTCTCTATCCTTATTCCAACCTAAATCTTGTGTTGTTTGGAGCCAGAAAAGGGAGGCAGCCTGCCTAGTGGAAAGAACATTGACTTTGGAGACTGAGACAGTCTAGTTTTGAATTTCAACCCCTCCTCTTTTCTGCTTCTGTGATCTAGTGCAAGTCAGAGAAATTATGAATTCCTCATTTATAAGGAGTTTATAAAATAAAAAAAAATTATATATAAAGTGAGTTTCAAAATATAAGATCCTTAAGGTCTCTTCCAATGCTACATCTCATGCATGTTAAGTCTAAGCCCTTTCCAGACGCCCCTTCTTTTATTATTACACTGTTTTTAATTTCTCACATCAGCAGATATGATTTATGGAGTTACTCTGCCAAGAACTAACTGATGTCAGTCTCCAATAAATCTTTCATGATTTGACATCAGAATCACAAATATAGAACTTGAAGGAGCCTTACAGGTCATCTAGTCCGACTCCCTTATTTTATAGATGGGGGAACTGAGGCAGTCTGAGATGGAGATTTGTGTAAGTTTACCCATATCATAAATAGCAGAAACAGAATTTGAACTCATATATTCTAACTCCAAATCCATCACTCTTCAGACTAGGAGCTGATGTGATAATAATGTGAATATATGAAGTACATTTGGGAGAGCATAATAGTTCAAATTTCAACATGAAACAATCATGACAGAGGCATCTATCACAGAACAAAGATTTGCCATTTATTATGTGAAATAGCTCATGGGCTTAGCTAGATGTGACGAAATAAGGCAGAATCATAGGTGATGAAGCAATGTTCTGAGTTCAGGGAACTTTATGGTCTCAAGGAATAAGAGGAACAGGTAGAGTCTAGAGCAGTGGTTTTCAAAGTGTGGTGCAGTGAATCCTGGAGGGTCTCTGAAATCCTTTCAGAGGGTCTACAAATTCAAAATTAGTTTTTTTTTCTTTTTATGATAAATATCTATTATGTAGCCCATATAAACAAAAACTCTTTGGACATATTCTCAAAAGTTGTTAATACCGTAAAGATACTGAGAAAAAGAGTGATCTAGAGAGGAAAGGGAGGAGTGTGGAGAAAGGAACCTCCCTTCCTAGGGAGGAACCAGGTAGTCTATGTGACTTACCATACCTCAGTCTTGTCTAAAGGTATGCTAATCAAGATAATCTCAGAGGCTGAAGACAGAATGGATGGATTGGAGTTACTAACAATGGAGGCAGGATGAGCTAATAAGAGTTCCAGCTTCACATCATTATTGACTAACAAGCCAGACTGGGAAAACTGATCTCTGGCATTTCCTGACTATGGGAACAGAATGTATTGGTTTAGAGTTCACATCATTGCTACTCTAAGTTTTGCATATGAGGAAACCCTAGTAAAGTATGTTGCAGATGGAATTCTCTAGGAGCATATTCCAGAAAATCTTTGTTTTCTCATATTCTCCAAAATTAAAAGTTGCTTGCTTCATGGATCATGACATTGTGGCAGTCACTTTCAACCTACCCAAACTGAAGGAAATGGTTTGTTGGCCATTGATCATCCATAGTCTCAGCTGAGTTTTCCTCTGGTTTGGTCTTTTGATATGGCCACCTCACTACCCCAGAAGTGAGTATACAGCTGCTCCCAAATGAAAACCTTTCAGATGTCACTGAAGTCTTTGAAATGCAAAATGCCTGCTTTTTAAAAATCAGCTTTTGACCTAATGGGCCTCCTGGATCTAGTTCTCTTTATAACCACAGGTCTCATTGACATTTGCCTCCCCCAGGGGGGGAATTTCTTTTTGGCTGAGTGTTTGAACTTGATCTAATCAGTAGTGTGGATCAAGGAACCGACCTTCTTAAAGAAAAAAAGTGGGGAAACTTTGCTTTTTTGAAAGGTTAACCTGTGGAATTGTTGAAGGCTTTTTTTTTTTTTCAATCAAGACCTAGTACAAGATCACACTGAGATTAAAGTAGCACTTCCTGGCCTCAAGACACATCAGGCTTTGTGACCATATTTTCCATGATAAGTCAGGCCTTGTCAGGGAAGAAGCTGATTGAAAAGTCCCAGGAAAGGGCAGGTGAGTGAAGGTCAAGCTGGTATTTAGGCTGTAAGAGTATGAGACGTCCAAAAAATGGCAAAGATTTCTAAATTCTCTTGTTCTTTCTTGGGTAGCAATTGATCTCAATTTGGTGTTAGGTACTTTTAGAAAATGAATGGGTATAAAATTCTGTTTTGAAGTATTTTGTTGGTGGTAGTGTTTTGATGGTGAATGGTTTGAGAAGAGAGAAAGAAACTGGAAGACACTAAAAGCCTTTTGTTTTTATTGGTATTGTAGACTTAAAACTGGAAAAGGCCTTCCTCAGAAGTCATCTAATCCACTGGTGTTAACTGAAATAGAAAGACCAACTGAAAGTCAAGTAGTGACTACACCCTTCAAGCTACATATTACTTAGAAAACCCACATACTAACATTATCAGTGTTCTGTTGTGGGGCAGTTGGTGGTGCAATGGATTGGGCTTAGAATCAGGAAGACTCGTGAAGTCATGATTTCAAATTCAACTTTAGATACTCATATGATCCTGGGAAAGTCGCAACACTCTTTGCCTCTGTTTCCTCATCTATAAAATGAGTTGGAGAAGGAAATGTCAAACTGCTCCACAGTATCTCTGCCAAGAAAATCCCAAATGGGGTTACATAGAGCCTGACGTGACTCAACAACATGTTTTATTGTATTTTTATTAATTTTGTTAAATATTCCTAATTAGGCTGTTATTAGGGAGTGTTAAAAGCTACCTGTCTATTTGACATCTCAGAAGTCTAATCACTTTGTTGTGAGGTTAAATGACTTGCCTAAGATCGCACAAGATCACTCCTATTTCCTGCTTCCCTATTACAGTAAGTGAAAATGACACAGAAACAACCACTTACCAACTCATCAAACTCATCATTTTTATTGTACAATAAA
Source organism: Antechinus flavipes (assembly GCF_016432865.1). NCBI lineage: Eukaryota > Metazoa > Chordata > Mammalia > Dasyuromorphia > Dasyuridae > Antechinus > Antechinus flavipes. The sequence goes on from NC_067402.1 coordinate 171,539,924, forward strand.
AGTATCATATCTTATGCAAGAGGACCAAAGTAACTCCCATAAATTAGTGTTTCCATCTTTACCAGAACTCATGCAGGCCCCACATTAGAAAGGCACCATGGTGTAGTAAATAGTGAAATGGAGTTAGTCAGAAAACTTGAGTCACATCTTATCTCAGACACTTATTAATTCCATAACTAAGGCAAGTCCTTTTATACTCATGGATCTCAATTTCCTCTTCTGTAAAATGAGGATGTTTGCCTCAATGGCTTCCAAGTCCCCTTCTAGCTCCAAATTTGTGATCTTATTATTATCTTCTCCCAGTCTATCTTTTGAACCTTTTTTTGTCCTTCATAATTCTATGTGTTGGACAGATTGGCTCAAACACTGTTACTCTCCATAATATTCTATCTTCCATGACTTTGTGCATATTGTCTCCAATGTCTGGAAAGGCACTTACTTGCCCCTTTTCCTCTCAGTACCTCCACATTCCTTCAAAGTTCAGCTCACATGCCATAGGAGGCTTAGGCTCTTCTTCTCGATTGCCTACTGACCATCTCCCCAAGGGAAATTACTTTGTATATATTCAAAATTTTCTATGAAAATACATATTGTTTCCCCCCCTCCAAAAAAAAAGTAGTCTTCTTGAAGCCAGGAATTGTTTTGATTTTATCTCTATATTATCAGAACCTAGCACATGTTAGGAATTTAATAAATGCTTGTCAAAATGAATTGCTGTTCAGGACACTTGTTTCTTACCCTCCAGAAATTTAGATTCAAGTAGTTTGTTTTTAGGCCATGAATCTGTCCCCTAAAGGAGGAGCTTTATCAGTTCCTTTGAAGGATATAATTTGTCATTTTATTTGCTTTAAGTGCGAAATCTCCACTACATTTATTCTAATGTCTCATCATGAAAGCCCTAGATTCTTAAAGCATATATGGGTAGCTAGATAACATCATCAATAGACCACTAGGTCTGGAGTCAGGAGGACCTGAAATCAAATGTGGCCTCAGGTACTTACTAGTTGGTATGCCTCTGGGCAAATCATTTAACCCTGTTTGTTTCAGTTTCCTTATCTGTGAAATGAGCTGGAAAAGGCAAACCACTCCAGTATTCCTGCCAAGAAAACCCCAAATGCAATCAGGAAGAGTTGGATATGACTGAAACAATAAAATAATAAAAAATTAGAGCACAATTCTGGAAGACTAGGGCCTCCTGGGCTGAAAAGTCTTTGACTAGAAGAGGGAAAAAGAAAAGTGAACAATTATTTATTAAATGCCTGTAACATGGCAGGCACCTTGCTAAGTGCTTTAGGGTTTCTATTTCATTTAACCTTCATAACTCCCCTGGAGATAGGTACTGTTATTCCCATTTACAATTGAAGAAATAGATGAAAGTTAAATAAATTGTCAGGGTCATTCAGCTGGATTTGAATTGGATTTTTCTAACTCCATTGCATCACCTAATTGACAGTAGCTGTACCTTTTATACAAAAACTAGCATAAATTCAGATAGATTTGTCAGCAGAATATTGGCCTAAAAGGTGACAAATTCATGGAGAATGCCAATCAAGGCTTAGAAGGATTGAAATATACCCAATTAGAAAAATCATAATATCCATATAATGAAATCAGAGCTTTTTGAAAAACTGATGCCAATTCAGAGTCATCATTTAAATATTGATTGACTGATAAAGAGGACACACTGAAGTACATCTTGGGCAGATGAAAAATGTTTGCAAACAATGTAATATTAAAAGTAATCTATCTTTAAAAAATTTTTGAGTTCCAAATTCCTACAATATAATTTAAAGTTCAAATATCAATAGATAAATTGTATTTCCTAGGAAGGATACTTTTAGGTAGTTAATCCCAGCTGAGTTGTATTCTTTAATAGATTCTATTACACAAGATTATACTTGCTAAATGAAATTTTTTTCTATATTTGGACCCCATTTTAAAATTAATCCATAGCCCTCTCTCTACTAATCTGATTTACTTCTACTATCACTATGCTGAAGTGTTGTACAGTATAGCAAAGCCAGGTGGCAATTGTACATAGAAATATTCTTATCAAAGGAAGGTATAGTCCTGAAGTTTAAATGATGTTGCCCTAAGATAGTGTAGTCGATACAGAATGTGGAATAGTTTATGATTTACTCATTGTAAAAGACTTTATAAAAGCCACAATAAAAGAGTGCTTAGGATGGTCTCAAAAGCATGCTGTTGTATCTTTCAAATAGGATACATAATCTTTTTCGATTAGTCATTCTTCCTCAGGTGTCAATGAGCTGGGTCAGCCACATGGTCTCCCTATTACACATCAAGAAACCGAAACCAAAAGAGCTTCAGTAATGTATTCTAGGTCACAATTCAAGTAATTGGTAGAACAGGAATTACTTTTCCAGGAGATAGAACATTAGTTCCAAAAGGGAAGTAATGTACTGATAATCTTACATATAAGAAAGAAGATCCATTGCATATAATATAGGGAGAAAAGAAGATTTTAAGATTTTTGTGACCAGAATTATCCAAATAGATTATTCAGATCATTTGCTTTGCTATGGATCTAGGACTGAAAAACATGCTGTCATGTGACTTAATCTCATGTCTCTGCTTTGATGTTTCCCAGAGTTAAGGACTATATTTTTCAAATAGTGCTAAGAGGTTCAGACTCTCAGTGAATCTTTGTTTAATTGAACTGAATATCATGTTAATCTAGTTTAAGGGAATATTATACAAATGTTTTTCTTTTTGCAGAAAATGGGCAAATCTACGTCCAGAAGAAGCCTACCATGTACCCACCCTGGGAGAGCACTTTTGATGCTCATATCAATAAGGGGAGAGTGATGCAAATCATTGTGAAGGGAAAAAACATCGACCTCATATCTGAAACAACCATAGAACTCTACTCATTGGCAGAGAGATGCAAGAAAAACAATGGAAAGACAGAAATCTGGGTAAATATATTATGCATTTAGTCAATTGAGCATTTATTAAGTGTCTCCTGTATATTAAGTGCTATACAAAGATAGGCAAAAGATAGTTCCTACTTTCAGGGAGCTTATGGTCTATTAGGGAAGACAACATGAAAATGCATAATGAGAGGGAGGGCAGAGAGAGAGAGAGAGAGAGAGAGAGAGAGAGAGAGAGAGAGAGAGAGAGAGAGAGAGAGAGAGAAGGAGAGAGAGAGAAAAAAGGAGGATTTGAGTTAATCGACAGGGGAAAGGCACCAGCATTAAGAGTTATATTATATAAAGGATTGTTTGCCATCTGGGGGAGGGGGTGGAGGAGGGAAGGGAAAAATGGGAACAGAAGTGAATGCAAGGGATAATGCTGTAAAAAAATTATCCTGGCATGGGTTCTGTCAATAAAAAGTTATTTTAAAAAAATTTTAAAAAGAGTTATGTTAAGCTTTCATATTGATGACATGTCATTACTAGAATGTGGTGATTGTCATCTTGTAGAAATTCACTGAGATCAAAAATGTCTATTGTCTCATCTAAAGATAAGACGGAACTCAGTCTGATTGGGTATAGCAACTCTGTAATTTTCACACAGGTATGTTTTAAATGTGATTTCTTAGCCGTAAATGTGAAGTAAGGATAATAGGTATGATGCAGAATAAGAACATATGAAAGCTTGGAAATTTGATGCACATCAGCTATATTTTAAGAACATACTGGGCTTTGATTATGCTCAAAATGAAAGAAATATTCCAAAGACTGATAAAAGTCTTACACTTCTAGTCACCAGTCACTTCCTACCTATGTGACCTGGAGGAAATTGTCTGTTTTCTTCCTCAGTTTACTCATCTGTATAAGTAGGGACTATATTAAATGAGCATTAAAGTCTCTCTCAGTTCTAAATCTATGAAGTTGATTTAGAAAATGCCATCAGTTCCCCAATTATGAATATTATCCACCTGCAACCTTTTGTTTTTGTTTTGAAAAGAAGAATAGCACAGGGTGAAATAAGTAGAGAAATAAAGGGTAGAAAAAGAAGGTAGCTTTTTAAAGTTTACATTTAATTAATTTCTTTATGTCTATCCTTAACTAATTTACCATTCTACCATTTGTTCAATGATTCTGTAATTATTTCAGCCTAACCTTCAGTGTTTATCCAGCAGCTATTTGGAAATTTAGGCTAAAACTTTGTCTTGGTTTCATATGCTATGAAAATTTTTTAAAGGGTGGGTCAAGTATGGGCCATACTGAAAAGTTTAGGGGTTCAGAAATTTTGAACATTTTATATTTAAGAATTAAGTTGAGGAGCAGCCAACTTGTAAGAGATAAGAGCATTTGTTTTGTAATATAATTAGAATTTAATGTTCTCCTAAGCCATAAATTATTGTGTGCATGTATATTTAATTTAATTGGAGTAGCTAGGAGTTGCAGTATTCAGAACGTCAGGCCTCAGTCAGGAAGACTCATCTCCCTGAGTTTAAATCTAGCCTTATTTACTTACTAGCTATGTAATCTGGGCAAGTCACTTAACCTCGTTTGCCTCAGTTTTCTCATCTGAAAAATAAGCTACAGAAGGAAATGGCTATCTTTGCCAAGAAAACCCCACCTGTGACACAGAGTTTGATACAACTGAAAATGTTTGAATTGATGATTTTCAATTTATGCCACATGTTTTACACACATCTCATCTGATTTATATGTCTTAATATTGCTATAGTACACTAAATAATCTTTATAATCCCCCCCCAAAAAAAAAGCTCCTTTTTTACATTTCAACTTAGGCATAGGAAGTAGAGAGAAGATTTTTTTTTCCATGAGCACATTAAGATTATGAGTTTGTCAAATTATTCAATTGTTATCATGAGAAGCAGGGAGAAATAGAGCCTAAAGAGAAGAGGGAGGGAATTAGGACTGAAATGAGATCAGAAGATAAGCATAAACATAGCAGCTGCAATTCAGAATTGGAGAAGATAGTGACCAAACAGGGACAAAGAAAGAAAAAGGAGAACAAACCTAGGTGAGGTGATTTGAACATTTGGGAAGGAAAATCTGGGAAACACGAGAAAGGAAGCAAGTAGAACTCATTGTTGTTACATAACTCTGTCTTTCTGATGATTTATATTATTCTTTGGGAATTTCACTAAATGTGTAACTTGTTGTGTTCAGCTCTTTATGTAATCATGGTTTGTTATCTTTTCCAACATTATTCTACATGGCAATTTTTTAAAATTATTTTCTAAGCTCAGTGATTTCCTATTACCTCTAGAACTAAATATAAACTCCTATGTCATTTAAAGCCTTTCACAATCTGACTCCAGCCTATCTTTCCAGTAACATTTATTACACATTATTCCTCTTCATGTACTCTATGGTTCAGTCAAACTGGTCTACCTACTGTTCCTCAGATAGGACATTCCATCCAGCTCCTTGCCTTTGTACAGGCTATCTGTTCTATGGATCCTGCATTCACTCCTTACATCAGCCTTCCAGAATTCCTAACTTTCTCCAAAAATGAATTCAAGCACCACCTCCTACTTGAGGCTTCTGATTCCCCTAAATTTTCAGTACCTCATTCCTCCACCATGGAACAAAATCTTGTATTTGTGTGTGATTTGTAGATACTTCTATGTGTACGTGTTGTTTTCTCTAACAGAAAGCAAGCTTTCTGAAGCAAGAGAATGTTTGGTATTTGTTTGGTGCATCCTAATGCCTAGTATAGTATCTGTTACAAAACAGCACTTAAAATGCCCTTTGGCTTATTGATTTCATCTCTCTGTAATAATGAAAAACACTTTCTTAAAACTAATTCTGTTTTCTTTTTGCTTTCTAAATTCTAAATTTGTGTTTGTAGTTGCCTTTCTCAAGTTTATCATTTACCTATAAGCTTTCAACTGGCTCTTCCTGTCTAAGTATCAAACCCAGTATGTTTACTAGTTATTTGATCTTTTGTACCAAAATGCTACCTTTTATGCAATAACAAAAATTGACTCACTCTTAACATATAATGCAACATTTTTTTTAATTTTTTATTCTGAACTTAACAAACACCCAGTGTGATGAGCATTTCCATATACACTGTGGAACAGAAGGAAAGGAGGATTATACATCAAACTGTGAATTTTTATTATGTAGATTTTGCTCTTCGAGTACATAATAAATTCAATGTGTAACTTTCAAAGTTTCCTTGATTGTATGTAATTCCTTCTGACTTTCCTTCTGTTTTGTTCTCATTTGAGGGAAAAGGGAGGGAGACAAAAACAGTATCCCTTTTCTCCCATTCTCCCCATAATGCATTGTTTTTCCAGGGAATAACTGCTTAATTAAAGCCCCTCATAAACCACAAATACTACACTTATACAGCTTTGCTAATAAGGTATTCAAAGAATGTTCAATTTTCACCATTTTATTTTGATATCAAACTCATAACCATAAACTTCATTTGTAACTAGTAAATATTTACTGAGAATCCAGTAGATGCAAGTTATTTTTTCCCTCGGCATATGTTTTTATTTTTTTGTTTTCTGTCAGTTTACATCTGATATGCACAGCTAGGTGACATAATGAATAGAGTCCCTGCTCTGGAGTCAGGAGGACATAAGTTCAAATCCAGCCTCAGACAGCTATGTGACCCTGGGCAAGTCACATATTTAACCATTTGCTTCAGTTTCCTCATGAGCTAGAGAAAGATATTCAAAATTCCTCCAATATCTTTGCTAAGAAAATTCCAAATGTAGTTTTTTTAAAAGAGTCAAACAATTGAGGTGACTCAATAACAAAACCTAGTCCAAAGAGTGAATTTCTACAACCCTGAAAAAGACATTTACTCTTTTACAATTTTAAATTTCATCCTTTAACAGTCTATGGTAGGCTAAGTCCTTTCTATATCCTAAAAAGAGATTTGTCCTCACATTTTCCTCATATTACTCACAACTCAATTCTTAACTGTGACCATGAATCAAGGCTTTCAATTATATTTTTAAAATTTCTTCTGCTATCTGTAGTATTGGGATAATAGCACTAACAATTTGGTTCTTTTTGTCTTTGCTTTAACAAAATAATTTTCCATAAATCGTGGTTGTAACTGTGCTCAGGAATTTTCAGTGGCTCTCACAAATTACAAACTTTTCAGGCTGGCCTTTAAAGACCTCCATAATCTGACTCCATTCTATCTTTCTAGTGTCATTTCTTATTTCCTCACTTCTCAAACTAAAACACTAGGTCTTTCCAGAACTTGGCATTCTGACTCTGTGTTGAACTAGACCATCCACTATACTACCTCATTTCTATCTCTTAGAATCCTAAGCTTCTTGGTTGTATTTCTTCTGCTAAGCCTCCATAGTGGTTAGAGTTCCCTTCCTTCTCCAACTTGCTTCCTATTGTCATTAGATTGTGAGTTCCTGGAAAAAGATTGTATTTTGCCTGTCTTTAAATCCCCAGCACTATCCATCATACTGGCATACAGTAAACTTTTAATAAATGTTAATTGATTATTTATTTGATTTTGTATATGTTGTTTCCTAAAAGAATACATAGACTCCAGAAAGATAGGAAGCTTCACATTTTTTTGCCTTTGTATTATCTCCAGTGTTTTATTTATATATAGTAAATAATAAATGTTTGTTTAATTTTTCACTTATTTTTAACTTTTTTTACATTTTGAATTCCAAATTTTCTCTCCCCTTCACCTATTGAGAAGAGATATCAATCATATATGTGGAGTCATGCAAAACACATTCCCATATTTACCTTTAAGTATTTGTTGAAATGACTTTAATGATTTCCTGATTTTCCCTAGCAGTAATATTACTGTATGCTACGTGCTGACTGAATCATTTTGTTATGGGAATTTTGCATCACCTCCTGGACCAGTCTAGCTTAAAATGTTCCCTCTTGGGTTACCTGGTCCTTTGTTGAGGAGACTTCTGATTCTTTGATAAATTATTTTTCTTTGCCTATTCAATACCTTTTCTGTCTGGATTGACCATAGTGAAGAAAGTTGAATACATCTACTTACAAAGTCACAATTTATCTGTCCTTATGCTCTTTCCTTTAGCCTAAAAATTAAAAACTAAAACCTGTACCCTTTACCTAATCCCTTATAGTCCTTCAATTATGACCAGCATCTGACCTGTAAGTACTCATCAAATAAAAATTTTAAAAAGAAAAAAAAAAATCCAAATTAGGTCAGTGAGCCTCTCTCAAAAACCTAGTCTACTTTCCACTCTAGATTTTGACTTCCAAAAACCAGTCATGAATTTTGAGGTGTTCTAAGTGTCATTGATGAGAGAGCTGTCCTTCAGATCACTGATATTTCTAATGGTAATGATGAATAGAGAGAAGATAGGGAATTGAAAAGTCTTCCATAAAGAACTATCAGTCCCTGCAATAACCAACCTTTTCTGCCAGAGAACTTTAAAATGCTTAGCCAAAGGTTCTCTTCTCACTGTCTGACTGATCTTTCTTTCTTTCTCTCAACCAGTTAGAGCTGAAACCTCAAGGCCGCATGCTAATGAATGCAAGATACTTTCTGGAAATGAGTGGCAAGTGACATTTTTTTCTTACTATTTGGGGATGAGAAGGACATGGCTTTTCAAACATGTGCCCTTTTAAAATTTCTATAATGGTGGGAAAGGATGGGAGTAGAAATAGAAATACTCAGACATTCCATGTTGTTGACATTTCCAATGATGTTCATAGTTTGAATGGATGAACTTTGTAGGCCACATATGTAACAGCCTATTGATATTTTTACTATCATTCTTTCATTCTCTGACTCTTGGTAAACAATGCTTTTAATTCTGTTTTTGAGTATAGTTGTGAATCTAATTTCTACTTTCTAGTGTTAAATCCAAACTAATAATGAAAGATGGATGCCATGTGATAATGTTATATTATATATATTTATCATATATGCATTACATATATAATATTATATAATAATAACAATAGCAGCTAACATTTATATAGCACTTACTATATGCCAGGTACTATGCTATGCACTTTACAATTATTAAGTTATTTGATCTTTACAATAACCATGGGAGGTAGGTGCTGTTATTATTCCCATTTTACATATAAGAAAATTGAGACAGAAGTCGAGTGAGTTATCTAAGGTCACACAGCTACTAAGTCTCTGAAGTTGGATTTTAACTCAAATCTTCCTGATTCAATCCACCATCCAATGCCCTATTCACTGTACCAACAGCATCTTGTAGATTACAACAATTTACGAAATGGCTTAAAGAACATAGAGAGGATGGGATTTGTTTCAGTGTTGGATGTACCCACATGACTGAAATCACACATCCTAGAACTGTTAAAGTATGTGTTTATTATAAGTATGTAGGAACACACATTGAATATATGGGTGCAAATGTCTTCTGCATAAAAGTAACGTGGTATAAGATCTGAGTTTACTTCCAAGACATACAGGAAGAGTTTAAATGAAATTAATAATTGGGAGTATTGTGGAAATGCTCTGAATTCAGAGGTGTAGGACATGAGAGTAAATTATGGCTCTCATTCCCAATGTAATTTAGGGCAGGTGGCTATGTGCCTCATTTAGTCATCTATAAAATGGAACACCTGGGCTAAATGACCCCTAAAGTCCCTTCTAACCCTAAACCTAGGGCTTACCTGTAATAGAAAGTGTTCCAAACCAGGAGAAATGAGCTATGTCCTATAAACTTCTTATTCTTAGGTCCCTCACCTAGGTAATGAAGATGATAGATTAGGTCAAGAGTTCCTAACACAAACATCCACAAACCCCCTTCAGGGGTCTCTGACCTTTGATAGGAGAAAAGAATCACATCTTTATTTTCACTAATCTTTGTATTTCTATGTATATTATTTTGTGCCTTTAAAAACATCATTCTGAGTAAGGCTCCACAGGCTGTACCAGATGACCAAAGGGGTCTATGACACACACAAAAAAGGTTAAGAACTCCAAAGCTCCAAAAGAACTCCAAAATTAAAGCATTTTAAAAGTTTTCTTCCAGCTCTGTAATTCTGTCTGCCACCATAGCAAGTATCATATTAATCATTTCCTATTTAAAAAACACACAAAAAAAGATACAAAATGTTATCATGAATTTAAATTATGTATAAAAAAGGCTTGTATCATGAAAGCTATATTCACATATATATGCATAAGGAAATAACCTGATGCCACAGAAGCAGCAAATGGCTGTGTATAATGTATATGTGTGTGTATATGTGTGTGTGTATATATATATGTGTGTGTGTGTGTGTGTGTATTGTTTGTATATATACATATATGCATATTTATATATATGTATAGATGCACATATATACATGAGGATAAATACACACACACACACATACACACATTATATACACACACACACACACACACATATATATATATATATATATATATTATATATATATATATATATATATATATTTACTGAGTATCTAGGTACTCACATTAATTACTGTAACTCCTAATATCCTAAACCTAAAGAGAGAATTCCGATGATAATGAGATGTCACTTATCCCTAATATTTTTGGTGGGGACAGTGGGAGGTAGGGGGGATGTCAAAGAAAAGGGAAATTTTAATTTAGGCAAGTCTTAAGTAGGGCACCGAGGTGGAATATTGGATAGAACACCAGTCCTAGAGTCAGGAGGACTTGAGGTCAAATATGGCCACAGACATTAGCTGTATGACACTGGGAAAGTCGCTTAAGCTCTTCACCTTCAGTTTCCTCATCTAATGGAATATTAGACCTATCTTGCAAGGTTGTTTTGAGGATCAAATGAGATAATTGTAAAGCACTTAACACAGTGTTTAGCATAAAATACTATATAAATAATTATTATTGAATAAATCAAAATCCTTATGAAATAATTTAAGGCTTTTTACTCTAAATATAAATCACATATAACTATAATGTTTTGAAAATATTTTGTTTTGTATATATATATATATTGACTTGGGACATCAGAAAAAAAATTTCACAAATAAAAAGAAAAGAAATATCAATTACTGGCCTAACATCTTAATGTACATGTATATGTGTGTTTTAAAAGCACCTTTTCTTAAATATAAGAAAAACTACACTGTTCTCACTACTTCTTTCAAAATACATTATGTAAATTGAGAAATCATTTGAATGCAAGTTATTTTAGGAAAGAATTTAGATTTCTCTTTTAAGAAACAGCTTCATGAATATTCATACTGCTACAGTGAAACTTGAATTTTTCATTCCAATGGAGAAACAAATGCAGGTGAGAAGGGGAAAAAATACCATAAAGCTTTACCTTAATTGTACATGCCCAGAAATCTTTTTTTTCCTCTTAAAGATAAAGAGGCAATAGATATCTATTGGTAGAGTGCTAGTCCTGGAGTCAGGGAGACAAGAATTCAAATCCTGCCTTTTACACATCAATTACTTGAATAAGAGAAAAGTAGCTAATTCCCTAGGTAGAAAGTTTTCACCCAAATAAAATTACAAATAATTGATATATTGATGTTAATGTAGGGTTCCCATGTCCAAGGCCATAGTTAGTGGTTTTTCACCCATATTTTCAATATATACTAATTTACCATGTGAGGGTAAAAAGAGAAAGAAGAAGGTGTTTGGTGTGAAATATTTATTATAATGCTAGGCACTGTGAGGGTTACAAAAAAGTTTGTCCAATGGTACTCTCTTTCTGCCTTTGAAATGTAATTATTTCTTAAAGCTCTGATCCAGAGTTTTTTGTCTTTTTTTCTCTCTAGAGTGTCACCCTTGGCAATCTCATTTACTCTTACAATTTCACTTACCACTTTCATATGTATGACTTAAACTTCTTTATTTCTAACTCTGATAATTCTCTCAAGATCTACACCTAACTTTTCCATCTGTCTCTAAATCTAAATGTTTCATCATTATCTCCAAATAAATATGTTAAATTTTATCAGCTCCCTCTACCTCCTGCCTTCCTTATTCATATTAATGAAATCAACTTTCTCCCAATCACTAGCTCATATCTTGGAATGGTTTTTTGATTCTTTCCTTAGCATCAACCCTTATATGTTGATGTGTGATTTTAGTGATATGGAAACAAAATCCAACCAGTTCTGACTCTACAATACTTCTCAAATCCATCCCCTCCTATTTGTCCCCCAATGCCCTATTTTGGGTCCTTAATACCTAGATTATCTCAGAAGCCTTCTACCCAGTATCCATTCCTTCAATATATCTTTCACAGTAAGACCAGATCCATCTTCCTAATGTACAAGTTCTCATTAGTCATTACATGACTTAAAAACCTTTCTGATGATTCTTGAGTAAAGTAGGAATTCTTTAGCCTAATATTGAAAACCTTCCCAAACCTGACCCCCATCTATCTCTCTTCTTAGGCTTACTGCATATTACTTGTCTGACTTCTCCCTTTTCTTCTATCTTATGTACTTGTCTTACCCTATTTCTATCATACACATCATATTTGTGTATATATCATCTCCCTTACTGAAGTTTAAGATCCTTAGAGATAAGGATATATTTATTGCTTTCTCTAAAGTGCTGAGAAACATTATAAGGGAATGAAAGAATAAATGGAAAAGCATTTGTTCAACATCCAGTATAGACAACTAGATGATAAAGTGGATAGAGTGCTGGGCTTGAAATCAGAACTACTCATTTTCATGAGTTCTAATCCAGCTTCAGACACTTCCTAGCTGTGGGACTCTGGACAAATCACTTAACCTTACTTGTCCCCATTTCCTCATCTGTAAAATAAGCTGTAGAAGGAAATGACAAGAAAACCCCAAAAGGAGTCATGAAGAGTCAGACATCATTGAAATAACTCAACGACATGTACCAAGAATATATTGTGCTAATCACTGGGAATACAAATAGAAAAAGTAATACGGCTCTCAGATGCCAGTTTCTTGGATGAAGTAGGGAATCAATCAGTATTTGCTAAATTGAAGCATAAGAGGTGGTCCTGCCCTCAAGCAGTTTTCATTTTTCTAGGAGAAAGGGAAAAACAACATAATTTAAACAAATAACAAGTATAGCATAATATAGTACTGATTATAACCATAAAGAGAGCTCAAAGAAGAGAGTGCGTTGGATTGTAGAAGTTCATGTCAGAAAAGGTATTTAAACAACATTTTAAAAACTGAGCAAAGCTTTTTTTGGCAGAGGTCATGAAGGTTGTGTATGTGTAATATCCAGTAAGAACTGCTGACTGATTAAACCCTACTGGAAAGTAAAAAAGAAGATAAGGCCCTATGGGGAGAAGCCTTAGAGAAACTTGAAAGCCAGACAGAAGACTCTGAACCTGATTCAGAAGGCAATGGGAAACCATTAATGAGTTTTGAACAGAGGGGTGATATAATCAAAACTGTGTTTTAAGTATGTCATTACTGTCAAAGTTAAAACAGAGGATGGAAATATTAAAGATAGGGAGACCAGCTACATGAGTATTAAAGTCATTTAGGAATGAAGTAATGAGGGTCAGGATTTGTGTTATAACAAGAGAAATGAAAATCTGAAAGCATAACATGTCTTGGTGACAGTTTGTTGTTCAACTGTGTATAATTCTTTATGACCCTGTATGGGTTTTCTTGGCAGAGATACTACAGTAGTTTGCCATTTCCTTCTCTAGCAGATTAAATCAAATAGAAGTACTTGTCCAAGGCCACAGAGCTAGTATCTGAGGCTGAAGTTGAACTAAAATCTTCCAGATTTCATGCCCCAACATACTATCCACTGAGTCACCAGTGACAGGATAGCTATGGCTAACCTGTGTAGCTAAAATAAAGGGCAGGGGATAGTCGAAGAGACTATTTGACTTCACAGCCCTTTGTCCCTCTAGATCCTAGTGACCTTCATCACTGTGCCATATTAGCTAACTATCACTACATTTATATCTTATCTTAACTCAGCTTTCAATATCTCAAATTCAGAGTTTGCTCTTTCTGATCACAATGCTCTTACCTGAAAGTAATACTTACATTTGACTTCCATCAATCTTACTTTTTGTTCTCTATAGACTCCTGTTGCTTAAAACCTCCAACTTCTTCCTTCCTAATGTCAATTGAGTCTTACGGTTATTTTGGTGTTGAACTCGCTAGTAACCTATGTTCTCTGAACACCTTTATCTTCTACTGTGTCTCATTGTACCCAAACTTAGTGCTAGAAATGTATCCCACTCTCTATTTTACATTGCTAGAAAAAGTCACAAATCTGTGTTGAATGGGATCCCTATCAATATGTGCCATCTGATTTAAAATGAGTCTTATCTGATGCTCAGAAGTCATTTGATTCATCTCCAATTAACTCACTAACATATTCTTCATAGTGGTCCTTCCAAACTTATCCTCAACTCCCTCTTCTCCTTGCCTCCTTATTCGTGGCAGGTAACCTTGATTGAAATGGTCAAGACCCACCTCATCTACCCTTTCTGTTTCAAAAATCACTCCTTCCTCCTACTCTGAACTTCTATATAGTTTCTTGGTTTCTTCATCTGCAGAATGGTAATAATAATGATACCTGATGCATTACTTGCAAAGATTTTGTCAAGATCATTGCTTTATAAATCTTAAAATAATTACAGATGTTTTATTACTATTATCTTCTCTTCTTTTTCTTCCTCACATGTTCTTTTTATTTTTCGAGGCTAACTTTTTTCCTACCCCTTCTTTTCAATCTTCTCACTGCTTCCCAACTGCTCCATTGTCTTCTACCTTAACCTTCAAGTTTTTCCTTTTTCCACTGACTCTTTCCTCTCTTAAATATGCTTAGATATCCTTTGTCCTTGGGGAGGAGGCAATTTCTTGCCTTGAATCTTCTACATCTGTAGCCTATATCTCCTTTTGCCAAACTCCCAAGAGTATAGTTTATGCTTTTTGCCATTACTCAGTTCTTATTTCTCTGTAATCTAACTTCCTTCCCTACTATTTTATTGAAACACATTTATCCAAAGCCATTAATGAACTTCTAATAACTAAATCCAGTTCCCCTTTCTATCCTTAGTTTCCTTTATGCAGAATTTGCTACTATTGAAAACTCCCATCTTCCTGAAATCCTTTCTTGGTTTCTAGGATATGATAAAGATATCATCATTCCCTAAATGTGAACATACCCCAATTCTATGGACTTTCCTTATCTGCTAATTTATATCATTAATTATCTTTATATGTGTACTCCATGTCCTTAATTAGATGTCAAGATCCTTAAGGGCAAGGACCTTTTTTGTGTCCTTCCATAAGAATAACTACAGTGCTTTGCAAGAACATGATAAGCTCTGAATAACTCTCTGTTGACTGATTCCTTGAAACACAGGTAATGAGAAATATTTGGAGATGTCATTTTGGAATCATCCATGTGAAAGCTGTGAAAGTGGATGAGCTCATGAACATCACCCTGACTAATAGAGAGGATTCTGAAAAATATACGAAAATTGCCTTTTAGTAAATAAGACATATTAAGGAAGAAAAAAGATATGGAGGGCATAGTGAAGAACAAAGAAACATTTCTAGGATACACAAGTACTGAATAACAATGCATGCAAATGATTTTTTTTTACAGAACTATAGTGAGGATGCTTAGAATGAATCATTTCCATTCATGCTCCCGATTTCGCATGTTTCTTTTTATTTCTACCCAAAAAGAGGAATGGGTGTAAATTGTAAATCTCTTTACAGTAGTCAACACTAGCTATAACTGTGTCTGTATAATTATGTCATAATTAAATAAGTACCCCAGTAATAATTATCTTGACCTCCATGTCCACTAATTCTGATTCTTTTTCAGGCCCAACCCAACTACAAATATAGAGATTCCTTCTAGCTCTAAGGGATTTGTCCCAGTCTGAGATTATGATCTGTCAGTCAGTCAGCATTTACTAAGTATCTATTATGTATCAGGCTCTTTGTGAAGTCCTGGAGTTACAAAGAAAAGCAAAAGGCAATTGATGCTCTCAAAAAGCTCCCTATTTAATGGGGGAAGTAACATGCAAACAACTATGTACAAATAATTCAGGTAAAAGATAAATAGAGTAATAAACAGAGGGAAGGCACTGGAATCAAGAGAAATACATGCATACACACACATGTGTCCAGACCTGCTCCCACCATCATCACTACTTCCCTTTTCTATCTTAGAACCTAAGATTTTATATGGAACACTAGTGCAGTCCAGGGAAGATAAAGAAATTTGTCTGTTCTGAACTAGTTGAACTTTACATTTATGTGAAGATTCTGAGGCCCATGGAAAGCAGTTTTCTGGGACATTCACCCAATAGCATAAATTGATCAGACAACATATCCTTAACTATAGTTAAAACAACTTAATTTAAATCTTTATCAAACACTTCTGGCCGCTTAGGCTCTTCTGTGGGCCCTTCATCTCTGACAATGAGGTTCAAACCATATTGTTTCTAAGATCCTTTCAATTCTATAAATGTTTATAATTTATAATCATTTAAATGAGTTATCTTACTCTTGCTACTCATTCCTTATCAGAAATCCTATAAATCATATTATGCTGTTTATCCATCATAGCTTTGCCTGTCTAAGAATGGCTCGCATTTCTGTATCTCCTTAACTAATCATTTCCCTACTGCATGTCTGAGAGGCGGTGGTTAGTGCAAATATTATCTTCATTTCACAAATGTGGAAACTGAGACTCAGAATACAAATGGGACTGATTTTACCACCACATAGCTAATGAGTGTCAGAGCTAAGATATATGAACTTGGTTCTCCTAACTCAAAGTCCCAGTATTCTTTCCACTGCATGATCATGACCTACATTTTTTTTACTTTATATAAATAACTTTTTATATGTATACCACAAAAATATTGCTTAAAGCATTACGATTGCTAGTTTCTAACAATTTTCATAATAATCATATGTGTGTAAAGTACTTTTATCATTGTTACAGATTAGAAAAATTATATTTTTGCCTTTCTATGTCTCCCTAGTGCTTAATAGGATGCCTACCTAGCACATAATAAGTATTTAATAAATACTTGTTGACTGAGTTCATGTGTGTTTGGAGTAGATCGAATATCAGGCCTAAAGTCAGGAAAACTACCTTCCTGAGTTCAAATATGGCCTCAGACACTTCTTAGCTTATGGCTCTGGGCAAGTCACTTAATCCTGTTTGCCTCAGTTTCCTCATCTGTAAAATGAGTTGAAGAAGGAAATAGCAAACCATTCTAGTATCTTTGCCAAGAAAATCCCAAATAGGTCCTGATGAGTCAGATGTGACTAAAAACAACTGAACAAAATCTGTACATATAGATATATACATATGCTAGTCTGCCTATAGTTAGAAATTTAATTCACATCATAGCTAAATCTAGACTCATCCTATGTCATATTTGTCTTTTGTTTCATCCCAAGGTAGGTCATAATTTGGTCTTTTTATTTCTCTGATTCTCTTAGGCAGATTACCATAATAGGCACTGATATACATATACCTATATGTATGTGTTTGTGTATATATAATATGAGATGGATAGATTTAGATACACAGAACATTCCAAAAGTCTTAATGCAGTATTAGGTTACTAAAACTAAACTGCACTAAGACTTTTAAATACTATATATATATATATATAAACACACACACACACACACACACACACACACACACACACATATATATTTAGTATCTCCATATCCATGTTTGTGTATATAAATGTTTATCATTCCACATATGTAAAATCAGGAAAATAATACATGTACTATTAATATCAAAGGATTGCTGTAATATATTAATATATATTATCAATATATAATTATAATTAATTAATATAATTAATGTATCATGTTATTAATATAATAATATAATATATTAAGCACACATACATGTGTGTACATCTACATCTACATTTATACATGTGTATATGTATACTGTGTGTGTTTGTGTACGTATACATATACATACACATCCATATATCCCCATATTCCTGGAATGCTCTTCCTCCCTATCTGTATCTCCTAACTTCCTGATTTCCTTCAAGATTCCATGCAAATCTTACCTCCTACAAGGTTCCCTCTGAGATTACCTTCCATTTACACTAGTTATATCATATTTGTGCAATGTTTTGGTTTGTCTTTTTTTACATTATCTCTCCCCGTTAGAACATGAGCACCTTGAAGACACATGACATGTTTTGGCCTTTATTTGTAGTAATAGGATGCATAGCACATAATAAATTCTTAATATTTGTTGACTGACTGATTATACACACACAGACATACATTGATTTTATATCTCTAGATACAAAAAAAATCAGTCAGCAAGTATAAATGAATAGATATGATATAGATACTTTGTGGTATCTATATGTCTATGTATATGCATATGCATATATCTGATCATATGTATACATACACATATTTGTATTGTACCATGTAGAAGTATAGTATTTGTCATATTCTGTCTATCCAGGTTGATGAGCTAAAAATATTTACTTTTATGATCACTGTGAAGTATTTAAGTGTCCTAGTTTGAAACAATTATCCCTAAACTGTTTTAAGTCTAGAAATAGTTAATTTTTCTATTGCTGATAATGACCACATTTTTCTCTAGAACTGGTAACTAAACTGAACTAGAATTGTCATTTTTTGTCTCCATTGGCTGAATCATCTTAGGCAATAAAGAAAAGGGACCAACAAATGCTACAAAAATTTATCCCTTAGGAAAAAATAATCTCTGGAAAAAAGTCAGCTCACAACTACCCAAGGGAAGTAGAGAGCTCAGTTTGAGTTTTGGCCAAGAAAATACATATCATAGGATGTAGAAAAGACAAAATCCATGACTCATGGAATTTGTTACTGAAATATCATTTTGAGCAATCAGTACTCATCCTATTTGCCTCTGTTCCAAAGGATCCTTCCTCCCACCCTTCACATCCCAGTTCCAACCCTGCTTAATTTACCTTTGCTCAGTCACATCACTTAACTTTTCTTTTTCTCCCTTTCTCCTTTATACAGATGCTAAAGACCCAAGTCCATTTGACACAGAAGGCTTCTTTACATTGCACCATCGCCGAGGAGCTATAAAACAAGCCAAAGTCCACCATGTCAAATGTCACGAGTTCACTGCTACCTTTTTTCCTCAGCCCACTTTCTGCTCTGTCTGCCATGAGTTTGTCTGGTAAAATGGTTTGGATGTTTCATAGTCAGCTTTCAAGTTAGGCTTCTCACTGCATTCCCTTCACCCCAGCTTGTAGAGAATGATTTAGTTTGGAGGTCATCATATGTAGCTTAGGAGGTTTCCAAATGTTTCAATGGAATCACAGTGGAATTTAGAAAATATCATGGGAGGACCTTCCCCAGACCTATTGGGTGATGTTTGTTTGCAGTAAACAAAGGCAAGGTCTAACTTGGGGGAAAAATGCTCATGAGTTGTAAGAATTATTAAGGGTAAGAATTATTAAGGGTATGGAGCTGAATGGAAGAGTTTGGGTATCTTATTCCAAGTATATTTTTGCATTGAAATCATAATTGCCCCACCTCACAACTCCAATTTACCAAAGTAGACATTTGCATTGGTCAGTTTTTCCCCACTAGAATTAACAGGAAGAAATGTTTAAAAAAAAAAAAAAAAACCTCTGAAGTTGTCTTTTGTTATTTATTATTAGTGAGTCATTTGGGGTTTTCTTAGAAAAGATGCTGAAGTGGTTTTCTCCAGCTTTCTCCAGTTCATTTTACAGATGAGGAAACGAAGGCAAATAGTGTTAAGTCGTTGCCTACATCCACATAGCTAAGAAATATCTGAGGCCATATTTGAACTCATAAAGATGAGTCTTCCTGATTTCAAGCCCAGCACTCTATCCACTATGCATCTAGCTGTCCCAAAAACCTCAATGATGTTATAGGAAAAACTGTGGTAGAATAGAATAGAAACTAGAAATTACTCCCATATCTTTGAGTCTCAGTATCCTTTCTATTTAAAGAGGTATATTTTCCTTTGTGACACTAAGATCACTAATGAGATAATGCATAGAATTAAGTTCATAGATACAGCCCAAAGGTTAAATAGGCTTGGTAGATCCATAGTTATTGATTAGTTTTCCTCTAATCACAGGGGTCATAGATTTAGAGGTAAAAAGGTCTTAAGAGATCATCTAGTCAAATCTCATTATCAGACTTAAATAAAATTAAGTCTCACAGAGATTAATTGGCTTACCCAATACACCTGGAGAGTAAATGCCAGAGAACCTAGATCATACTTCTGATTCCAAATCCAGCACTCTTTGCATTATTAAATAATGCTTTCTTGCAATTAGTGAATATCTCAATAAACATCTTAAATCATTTTTGGAAATGGGGAGGGAAAGGATTCCATCATTGGAGAGAACTTCTCATCTAGAAATTCCTTCTATTGGTATTAATCAAAGACTCATCTGAAATTAGTGTCTTAGAGTTTCCTAGAACTCTGAAAAATTAAATGACGTATGCTGGGTCACACAGCTAGCTTAGGTCAAAGAGCAGAAATTAAGTCTTCTTGACTCATAGACCACCTCCCTATTTTCTATATTCTCTTTCTTCACTTGAGGACATTCGCCCTTAAGTCTCTTCTTTTTAATAATAGACATTCCCACGGTACTAAATCAATTTAGTTACCTTGAAGGGTGTTTAAGATTATTAGATGATCATGAAGTGAATATAAATCATTTCATAGATAACTACCTTTGACCTGTCTGAAAGGATAATACAGCATATTAGCTTGGAAGTTAATAATTTGTTGCAGCAATCTGGAAATTAATAAAGGCAGTCAGGTAGTATAGTGGAGAGTGCCAGGCTGGACTGAGAGATTCCTCTTCCTGAGTTCAAATTTGGCCTCAGATATTAGCTGTGTTACCTTGGATAAGTCATCTTACTCCTGTTTGCCTCAGTTTCCTCATCTGTAAAATGACAAGGAGATAGCAAGCCATTTCAGTATTCTTGTCAAGAGACATGACTGAAACAACTAAATAACAACAGTCTGGCAATATTCCTCAGAAGTCCCTTTCTGCTTTCTTACTTTAGCTTCATTAAGATCTTTCAATTTCTACCTAGTTATCTATACAATGAATAAGGCAAAAATATAGCACCCCACAGCCACTAAATTCTTTAATTATTTAATTCCTCAAACATTAACTCCAATAAATGCCATGTGATAGTTGCTCACTGGTTATGTGATATGCCTGATAAATAGTTGTCTACAACTTGGAATACTAAGAAACAAGCCAAAAATATACATGTATAACCAGAAAAAAAAACAATTAAAAAAAAGAAATGAGGGGAAAAAAATAAACCAAAATGGGAAAACTTGATCTAATGCAGCTGTGAAATGTTTAAATAAAATGTGGAATTCATGGTGTCTCTGGCATTCAATATAAACTTTGTGTTTTATTGCAGGGGCCTTAACAAACAAGGTTATCAGTGCCGACGTAAGTAAGGAAGCTTTCTATCTTATTTCCCTCTTTTTTTGGTTTGTTTCTGACCTCTTTTGGTACTTAAACAATATTTCTTTTTCTTCCAGAATGTAATGCAGCAATTCACAAGAAATGCATTGATAAAGTTATTGCCAAGTGTACAGGATCCGCTGTCAACAGCAGAGAAACGATGGTGTGTGTTTTGATTTGTAGCAACTGTGAGTTTGTTACCAATTTAGGGATTTAGAATCAAAAGACATAGCTGGAATTCAAGCTTTCTCATTTATTAGCTGGGTGAGGTAGTTAACTCTCTGAATCTTAATTTCCTCAACTGAAGGTGAGAATGGTAAAAAGCTCAAGAAATACAATAAATAATTGTAAATTAATAACTTTTAGTCAATCCATCAATAAGTAAACATTTATTGCATACCTACCCATCAGACATTATGCTAAGCACTGGGAATACAAAAAGAGACAAAAGATAGTCCCTGTTCCCAAGAAGTTTAGAATCTGAGAATACAGCTAGATAAACAAGCAAAACTTTATTTAAGATAAACAGGAAATAATTAATAAAAGGAAGACACTAGACTTAAGGGTTGAGGAAGATTTCCTGTAAGATGGGACTAAGTTGGGATTTTAACTAGAATTTAAAGGAAACCAAGGAGGTCAATAGGCAGAGTGGAGGATGGAGAGCTTTCTAAACATAGGAGACAGCTAGAGAAAGTGCCTCAAGCCATTTGTTCATGGAACATCCAGGAGACCAGTGTCACTGAATCTATGAATATGTGTCAGGGAGTAAGATCTAAGAAAACTGAAAAGAAAGTAGGAATTTAGATTATGAAGGGTTTTGAATGCCCAATAGAGCATTTTGTACTTGGTCATAGAAGCAATAGGCAGCCCCTGGACTTTATTGAGTAGGTGAATGACAAGGTCAGATCTGAATTTTAGGAGGAGAGAAGAGAGTGTATTCCAGAAAATACTCAAATACATACAAAGAAAAGTAAAATATTCTCCCTTTTCTCAAGGATGTCACCAATCTAACGAGAAGGAAAGCATGCAAATAAATAGATACAAACCAGATAAATACAGAATAAATAGGAAATGATTATTAGAGGGCAGTCACTAGAATTAAGAGGGATCAGGAAAGAATCCCTCTAAAAGATAGGATTTTAGCTGGTACTTTAAAGAAGCCAGGAGACAGAATTATGAGGAGGGAAGAACATTTCAGACATGCAAGGAGAGAAATTTATAGAGGGAAGAGCAAATATCTATACAATAAAAACTGTAATGAGAAATGCAAGTGAGAAGACTTTTAGTCACTAGTATTCTAAACAGCTCTTGTTCCTCCTTTTTGAACTATAAACTCTGTCTCTATTACTGACTCAAAATGCAGCTATGTCCAAGCTACAGCCCCACAGTTTGTGCCTCGGGTTTACCATTTAACAAAGGGGTTAGACAATATCCTTTCATTGTAAAATGATGTGAAGTGACTGTATGCTCTTAGTAAATACAAAGTGATATTGCAAATACCAAATTGAAGTCTAGTCATGCTGTGGTACTTTGCTAGCTCTCTGAAAAGTCAGGCATTTCAGTGACCCTCATATGTTTGTTTCATTTTAGTTCCACAAGGAGAGATTTAAAATTGATATGCCCCATAGATTTAAAGTCTACAATTACAAGAGTCCAACTTTCTGTGAACACTGTGGAACCCTACTTTGGGGACTGGCAAAGCAAGGGCTAAAGTGTGATGGTGAGTATTACTCCCATATTAGGAACGTCTATCTATGAAACCCAGAGGGAGCATTCTTTGATTTCAGGGAAGGAGGGTTGAGAGGGACTAGAAAAGGGGTACAAGAAGGGTGAGCAAATTTTAAGAAGACTAAGAAATCAAATACTTATGATGCTTTTCATCTTCCAAGACAGCAACCATTGATGTTCTTTAGTTAGTCACTACAAACCCCAAAACCATCTTTTGTGCATTGAAATGGTACAAAAAGCAAAGATTATTTAATAACCAGTGAATATACAGTTGCCTTCTGCTGCCTTGGCAAAAGATGAAAGACTTCTCTTATTCATCCCTGATTTCATCTTCCCATATCTAATCAGTGATCAAATTTTGTGCCTTTATCAGATTTCTAGAGCAGGGGTCCTCAAACTACAGCCCGCAGGCCAGATGCAGCAGCTGAGGACAATTTTCCCCTCACCCAGGGCTATGAAGTTTCTTTATTTAAAGGCCCACAAAACAAAGTTTTTGTTTTTACAATAGTCCGGCCCTCCAACAGTCTGAGGGACAGTGAACTGGCCCCCTGTTTGAAAAGTTTGAGGTCCCCTGCTCTAGAGGGTCTGAGCTGAGGGTCTAACTTCACACTCTGAAGGAGAGGTGCCAAGTACATTTCCTTTGGAGTAAATGAAATATATTCAACCCTCACTCATCTTTCTATTTTGCTATAAGAAAAGGAAAAAAATACATATTAAAGCTTCTTTTATCAAAATACAAGAGAGCAGAATTAGTAGGTCTTAGAATCATCTTTATTTTTTTTTACAAAATTAGAAAACTAAAAAGTATCATTTAACTACTAATACTACCAGCATCCCCCCACATTTCTGACTTACCCTCATAAGTGGATTATAACATTGTCAAAATCTACCACCAGTTATTACTGCTTCAAGCAAGGCATGCCCTCAAATACAGTCTCCTTGGTACCAAAACTTCAATTCTCTAACTGTAATTGCTGCCTCACAACAAAAATGATGTGATACACAGTGGGAATTGGTGGGTAAGCTTTACTCTGACACTAATGCTTGAACCTTGGGATCCTCAGTGTGGAAAGGTGTTCACAGAAGATGTCTCCTTCCAATAGAACTTAAAAAAAAACTTTTATGCTTAGAAGGCACCGTTTTTACCTTATTTGTCCATTATTTAAACAGAATTAAATTAAATTTAATTATTTATGAATTTAAACTTATGCCAGTGTCCAACATAACCAGTTTATTTCTCTTCAGGGAATCAACTGAGGTAATTGACCTAAGATAGAGCATTTTTTAGCAGTTTCTTTGATTTTTCTTTTTGTTACACCTCTATAATACATACATATCATTTTCCAGACTTCTAACCTAAGCCTTCCTCCCCATCTCAGGATCCCTCCTTCATTCCTTGAAGAGCAAGCACCTACTTCTAAGGGCTCAGAACTTCTGGGAGAATTCCTTCATATTGTTTCACAGATCACATGACCAACTTTGTTCTATTCTTTTTTGACAACATTCTTTGTTTTCAATTCCATTCTTTCCTTCCCCCCCTTTCCTTCCCCCCTTTCTCTACCTCCCCTTTCTTATACTGACCCCTTCTGACCACTCCCCTTTAGCATCCCCTCCCCCTTCCCCCTCCCTTTCTTCCCTTTCTTCCCCTCTTCCCCTTTCCCTTTTTACCCCTGGAGTCCTTTCCTACTGTGGCCTCTCATCTGTATCCTCTCCCCCCCACCCCAAGCTCACTTTGCCTCACCTCCCTATGCCCTTGTTCTGTTCACCAGTTGTCCTAAATCCTTTCCGTGTTATTTTTTTCTCCCTTTTCTCTCTACTCCCGTTTCTTCCCATCTTAACCTATAATCACCCTCATTTTCTCATATATTGTCTCTATTTCTATCTATTCTTCTCTTCTTTTTTTTCTGCATTTCCCATGAAAATAATCCCAAAGCGGGATTTTATACGCAAGCACAAACCCAGACACCATCTGCTGGGTTAGTAGCAAAGCCCCAAGACGTCATTATGGTGGATATGATTGACTTTCTTTATAACAGTGTTCTAGCCAGATGAAGGCGTAGCTCTGTCCACTGCTATAAAGAGTGTGGAGAAATATTCATCAGTGTGGCCCTGATCCCTGCTGACTCTCCGGCTATGTGTCACTGGGCCACAGGGCATAGGCTAGAAAGTGTAGATGAAGCCACACAAGCCATAATCTTCGTAGACGACTCAAGCGTAAGTCCTGCTGACAGTGCAGAATCCGAGAGGGGTAAACCTCCATCAAGACCAGTTTTTGAAGGATGATGTTACATTGATACTTGATTTCATTTTCTTGATTGTGTATGAAAAGAATAGACAATGGTTTAATTTTTTTGTTTGTTTTGTTTTGTTAAAACATTTTGAGCTGGTAAAAATAATATGTATATATACATATGCATATATATACATGGGGGAAACATTGTTTCACTTTATATCAACACATATCTATGTATTTATCGTATGTATTTGAATGGGATACATGATAAATGCATCATTTTTCAAATGTTTTCTTAGACAAGACATTGAACTCTTTGAGTCTGTGGAAGGGTACATCCAATTCCATTACAACAAATCCCATGGGAGTTGTTCCTATTTTTCTGGTGGTGGTGAATTGTGATTTTATTGTATTAAATGTTACTTAAAATGAATAGGTTTTCTGTTGATAAAAATGAATAATTTTGAAAGACTTAAATTCTGATCAATGCAGGAATTAACTGTAATAGAGCATAGATGATAATGTTATCTACCTCCCAACAGACAGGACGGGCTAAATGTGCAAATGAGATACACATTTTTAAATATGGAAAACATAGGAACTTGTTTCGCATGACTATGTTTGTTAGAAAGGTTTTCTTTTTCTCTTCTCCCCAAGGGGGGGAATGTTAAGAAAATTAATGTTTGATAACTGAAAAAAGTAGTTTAAAAAATTTAAATATGAGTAGGATGTACTTAGACATCCCTTTTGTTATAATGGAAAACTTCTTTATTGTAATAGCGAATTGTCTTTAAAAAAAAAAAAGAAAAGAAAATTCTATCTATATGAGATTACATTTTACTTACTACATAAGGTAAATTTTACCACTCCATTCTCTTAATAAAAATAGAACCCTTATTCAGGTCTTGAAGAGAGGATTTTAGAGTAGATGCACAATGTGCATCAGATTTAAGTTAGAGAATTAGAGATCACACAAAATTATAGAATTTTAGTCAAGAAAAAACCTGAAAAATCTTGACAAGTCCTTTTCATTTGGGGAAGGAGGAAAATGTAGTCTTTAGAAGAATAATGACTTGTCTAAATTTGTGTAAAAGTGATAAAGTAGCCCAAGTTTTTAATTCTTAGGTTGCTGTCTTGATGCTATTATGGTTTCTTTAAATTTGCAAAGGCCTTTATCTCATTTGAGTTTCATAACAACTTTCTACAGTAGGCATTTCAGGTCTTATCCATATTTTACAGATGAAAAAACTAAAGCTCCTAGAGGTTAAGTGACTAGTCTTTGTCATATAACTATTAAATGTCAGCTATGTTGTGCATTGGGTAAAGTGCTACAGGGAAGATTTATCTTCCTAAGTTCAAATGTGACCTCAGACACTTGCTAACTATGTGACTCTGAGCAAGTCACTTAACCCAGATTGCCTCAGTCTCCTCATCTGTAAAATTAGCTGGAAAAAGAAATGGCAAACCATTCCCATATCTTTGCCAAGAAAACCCCAAATGGGGTCATGGAAAGTCATTAAAGAATGAAATAATGGTTTTTGTTGTTAAAAAAAAAAAAAAAAAGCTTCTTTCCATAATATGAAAATCCAGAAGTGAATCATGTCAACTTTTTCTGGACCTTCATAACTGGCAACAAGAATGGTATGGAAAAGTCCTGAATTTAGAGTCGTAAGACTTGGGTTCAGATTCTAGCACTGATAGATAATAATTATGTAACTTCAGACAAGACCTCCATCTTTCTGGGCCTCAGTCTCCCCATCTGTAAAAAAAATCTGAGGGTATTCAACTAGGTGATCAGTAAGTAAGGTCTTTTCAACTCTAAATCTATGATCCTATAGTCTATGAATGAGTCAAATCAGCAAAAATAAGCACTTACTGTATACTGGGCATTGTGCTAAAGTACTGAAAATATAAAGACAAGAAGAAGTAAAAACAATGGCTGATCTTGAGGAACTTGTATCCTAATAAAGGAAGACAACACATAAAGGGAGCTGAAAAGTGGATAGAGGAAAAAACAAGAGGTGTACTTTTATGCAGAAATGGGATATAGGCAATCTAAGAGAGTCAGGAATATAGCCTGCAGAGAAACAAAGGCACGGCTGGTCCATATATCCTCCTGAAAATTGGGGTCAATCAGTCCCACAGGATGGGATGGTACTTTGAAAATTCTATGGGTTGACTGAGGTTTTAGGGTAAAGAGGTTTCTGAAGCATTATAGAAAAATTCTGGAAGAGTCATAGAGAAGGAAGTAATAAAATTAGTCTAAGTATCTTCCTCAAAATGGAAGTTCTAGGAGGAGCCAGCCAATAGTAACAATTGTGCTAAAATGAAAATTCTTCCTTACCTATTTTTGCATATTTTGGGGGGTTAGGTATGGGATTAGGTTTCTGGAAACTGCAGGAAATGTCTACATGTGTTTCTAGGAAAGTATTTATTATAATAAGAGTTGGTATACATGGTTCTTAATCTATAAAAATAATATTCATCTCAAAGTCTTTACCACGAACCAAAGCATAATTGATATTAAAAAGAGTTGCATTAAACTCTATTAATGGTGATAATATATGCTTTCATGGCCTTAGGAAAAATACTTTTTCTGGCTTTCAACAGCCATGTTTTGTATCTGAAGATCTTAAATGACTCTTTCATTGATGCTTTAGTTAATGCTTTAAGTGGACTGCTCCTCAGCAGAGATTTAAGAGATACTATATATGTCTGTAGATTTCTACTTCATTTACTCACTTCTATACCTTCCCATTATTTTGCTCCCGGAAATCCCTAGAGTATCTGAAGTAATTCCAGAGATGTCTCATTCATCTATGGCTGTATCCTTAATTTGGTCTTAGAAATTGATCTTTACCAACTTAAATGGGGGAAAGGAGTTTAAAAAATATATGCTGAGAGAGTTTTTTTTTAAAGGAGTGGGTTAATTATTCAGCATTCCTGATACATAAATAGATCATAGGATTATAGATTTAGAGATAAAAGAGACCTCATGGTCCTTCTATTTGATTCTTTATTTTAAATAAGAGGAAACTGAGACCAGAAAGTGACTTGTGCAAAGATAACCAAATGGTACCAGAGCTGAGATCCAAACTAAACTCTTCCCACAGCCTTCTAAAAAATGTGGTTTTGTTCATTTTTTTTTACTTTGGGGCCAGACTGCCTAAAAGTGATAGCCTAGAGGGCTTATTCAAAATGCAGCCCAACACTGCAAAATGAATACTGCCAATATTTAAGGATTTTGTGTTTCTGTTATTAAATCTAATACAATAAAAGCAATTTAACACCTCAAATCCATCTTGGACACAAATAGTTATAAATAGATGGAAAGATGGGAAAAAAAGAAAAAATTATATATAATTCACAGTCTAGAAATATAATAGCTACTTCTTCAGGGGAGTATCACTGATCTCACCACTCCATTATGTTTTTCTTTTCAGCATGTGGCATGAACGTTCACCATCGATGCCAAACAAAGGTGGCCAACCTTTGTGGGGTAAACCAAAAACTCATGGCTGAAGCTCTGGCAATGATTGAAAGTACACAACAGGTAGGGATGCTCTTGACGTCCAGTGAATTGACCCTGGAAACTGAATTGGAGATGTATTTAACCAGTAGGAGCCTAAAGATATACCCAAAAAAATTATATATTAAGTTTTAAAGAGCCTTTTTAATCTCCTTTGGGAGGAAGTGAGGAAAAAATGCTCTTGAAATTATAACATTTCTTCCAGACTTTAAAATGAATATGGTTTCATCTGTGTGCATGTTCACTCTGTCACAAAGATTATAATCTCTCAATGTCCTTGCATCAATCAGTTAATTAAGAAGCATCTATTGAGTGCTTTAGGCACTGGGTCAAACATTTGTTACCCTCGAGGAATAAAGGTTCTAGTGGAAAGGAAAAAAAAAAAAAAAGATTTCATGGAGTGTGGTAGGAAAAGGCCTACTTTTAGGCCTCAGCTTTTAAGGGAGATAATAATTCAAAGAGGCAGAGGTGAAGAAAATGTTGAATAACCTAGGTAAAGGCCCAGAGATGGGAAATGGAATATCATGTAAAGAGTCTCCATGACTTTCTCTGGCCAAAAATATTCAGTTACTCAGTGGTGAGGGTTTGAATTTGGGATTGTCTTTTTACAAGAGACATAGTTTAAGCTTCTACTTAAAAGGCTTTTCAGCTCTGCCTAAGATATGGAACACCTTTTATTTCACTGCTATTATCATCAAGGATCCTGGGTTACTTCAAAGTGATGACAAATTGGAAAAGATACTAAGAAAGTTGCCCTCTCCTTAGACATTATTCTTTTCCTTCCCCAGAAAAGGAATGATACTGAACTTGAAATAGTATCCCCCAGTTTATTAATCCATCCAGGGTTCCAAATATGGAAATTTACCATGACTAGTACTTAATTGTTGAGCTGGTCCTTTAACAGAAGAGAGAATAACTTGTATTTTGTTTTTGTTTTTGATTGTAACCCAGGCTCGATGCTTACGTGACACAGAACAGATCTTCAGAGAAGGTCCAATTGAAATTGGCCTCCCTATCCACCTAAAGCAAGGAGCAACAATTCCATATTTGCCCATTTCTACAACTGGAAAAAAAGGTAACCTTAATGAGAGATGATGACAATGATACTAGTGAGTATTTACATAGCACTTTGACTTACAAAGAATTTTACATGTATTATCTCATTTGATGGGAAGTAGGTGCTGTAATTATTCCCATATCACTAATAAAAATCACCTGAAGGACAATTTGCCCAAAGTCACACAACTAGTAAGTTCAGCATTCTACCCATTATGCCATTTAGTTGCCCTTGGTGGGACTATTATTATTGATTAACTCTGACCTCATAGCTTTAAAGTTCTTGGACTGGCTGATCACTCTAGTCTTTATGCCATCCAGTATACTATAATTGAGCACAAACAAGGAGGTAAAAGACTAGGTCCAGCTCTGGTTGTTCCATGTACGAGATCAGAGACAATGAAAGTCCCCATTTCTTCATCTGTAAAATGAGAATCATCCTCACTGTCTACTTCCTAGGGGCATGCTGAAGATCCCTTCTGATAAGATATAATGTAATTATTACACAAATGGATAACTTTAGGTGAATTACTAAAGTTCCTTTGATCTTCCTTTCCTCATTAATAAAGTAATAGGTTTGAACTAGATGATATCTAAACTCTAAAACAGGTTTAGCTATTCTCCAAATGACTTCTACTATAATTGGAGTGGACACAGCTGATTAGAAAGGAGATGAAAGAAGAGGACATAGAGAACAGGAAGGTTTCCCTGGTAACAATGACTTGAAGGAGACAAGTGCAAAATTTTGCTTGAGAATAAAACTGGCAATAGTTTGTGGGAACTGTCAGAAAAATGGGAAGACCAGGAGAAAGTGCCAAAAACTTCTAAAACCAATCAGAAGAAAGATGTCTGGAAATTCAGCCAGATACCACCTCATATATATGAATCTGGGCTACCTCCCTCAGAGCAGTATTTTCCCTGAACTTTTGGCAAAATGCAACTAATTGCTAATGAAAGGGAATGATTGGGCAAACTTGAGGAAAAGTGGTAACACTGCTATTAATATAGCCTGTCTCAAAAGTTTCCTTTTTTCCTCTGATGATTTATCCCAGCAGATCCCTTTGAAAAATAACCACAAGCTACCAACAAGAAGTACAGAACATTCAGGATCTTCTTTATAGACAGTAGTATATAGGGCAAAGAGAATTTTTTAATGACTTGCTAAAATGTACTTTATTTGCCTTTTTTGCCACAGACAAGTAAAAGTTCTCTGGGCTCAAAGTGTACATTGATCTCCCTCCAGTAAGAAAGGGTCTATAGAAACATCTTTTTACTCTTCAGCATTTGGAGAAAGGAAAGGGGTTCCTTGAAAAAATGATTTCAAGGTGAAAATGAATTAAAAAATAAAAAAAGAAATACTGGCTTGTGTCAGAAGGTTAAATAGTACCATAATGTGATTTGGGGGGGCGGGAAGGAGCTTAGTAAAAGGCATGAGTTCTTTCCCATAGAGGGGAAATCTGGGCCCTCAGAGAAAGAAGCAACTGTTTATTCAAAGGAATTATAGACACAATGAATACATATTAAGTGTTCAATTAATGTTTGTGGAATTAAACTGATTGTCATGTTCTATAGGAAGAATGAAAGGAATAATAGCAGAGTAGTCATGTTGGTTGATTCCTTGCTGAAGGGGATCAAGGTGCCTCTTTTCTGCCTTACCATCAGGACTCTGCTATCTTCCTAGAGTATATACCTGGTTCATCACTGAGACCTTCTCAAGACTTCACAGATTTGATGATCACAATCCTCTTCTGATACTTCCAGAAAGAATCTAGAAAATATTGTAGAAAGTATTGGGAGAGAAAATTAAATCCAAGGCAAAAAAAAAAAGGAACTTTAGGGAATGAAATGGTGTTTTTATCCCTACAACCAAAAGGAAACAGGGGCTTCTGAAGAGAAAGGCAGATTTGGTAAATAAACATCTAGCTAGGAAGATGGAAGCTGAGAATCAAAATCAGGATTTTTGAAAGGTAGCTTAAAAATATAGAATTGAGGGCTTGAAATGGACTATGAATAATAGGACCTGATAAAAATGTATTGCCTAGTATCTTACAAATGTCACCAAAAGGATTTGAAAGCGAATAGAAAGAAAATTGTCTGTAAAGCTAAATATCATATATATATATATATATATATATATATATATATATACATATATATGGCATTTTATATATATATATATATATAAAACAACAAAGGAGAACAGAAATAAAGATGTCCCTTAATTCACCAGAGAAATTAAGAATCAGCAATGAAATGCATGTTTTCAATGTCTATTCACATATGTTGGAAATAAACAGTGTATGAACTGTTTGACAGTTCAAATTGACCCCATAGATATCATTGAGACTTGATGGAATGAGGTTCACAATAGGAATATGTAGCTCAGAAATGCATACCTTTAATCAAATGGAACAAAATGGGAAAAAATTAGGGCATAAGGGAAGAGCTAAAGATATATTAAGATATACTCTTATGAAGAAATCTAGAAAAAAGAACAAGGAAAATTGTAAGGAATATTTAATGGAATTAAATTCAACAAATTTTTATTATGCCTACTATGTGCAAAGCATGTAGGCACTGGAGATAGAAAGATAGAAATGAGTCTCTTCCTCCAAAAAAAGATCATGTTTCCCAGAAATGTCCTTGGAGGGAGAAACAGAAAATACATTTCTATCGAAGTAAATTATAGGTTGCCTATATTTGAGGCAATTTGAGGAAAAGGTAACAAGCCTGGAAATGTGATAAAATAAGTGTGGGAAACTTCAGTTATCCAGAATCTGCCAAGAGTCCTCCTTTCAATTGAGATAATATGTGTGAAGCACTTAGCATAGTGCAGTCTAGCACATAGTAGGCAGTATTCCCTCCCCTCTTGCAAAAGCATAGCAGCCAATAAATTCTTGGCTTATCTTAGTAAATTGCATCCATCCAAGTTTAGGAAATATAAAGGGAAATTGTTATTTTGGTCTGAAGCTGACTGATAGGAAAGAACTAGTTGCTAAAAAAAAAAAAATGATAAAAAATTTCTGAGGGAAGTAAGTATTCCATATTAGAATTCGTAGCCTAATATGCACCCTGTGAAAAAAATTTCTTTTAAGTAATCTAGAGCTAGAGCAAGTAGAATTCCATGACTTAAAATTGTATAGAGGAAATCATTCTAGAAGGAATGAAAAACCCTCAAAAATGATATTTAAAAGATATAACAGAAATATATTCAATAAGGTAGAAAGGTGAAATTATCTAAAACCCATTAAGACATTATCTTAAACTGTGGCCCATGATCCCAGATAGTCTTGTAAATGAATATAGGGGTCATGAAATTATGGTGTATTATCAGTAAATGTTTAATTTATATAACTATTTTGTATCCTTATATACTTGGGATCATGTAAAAATTACTCAAACAAAAAAAAGTCATGAGTGATAAAAGTTCAAGAAGCCCTGATTTAAAGAAAACAATGCGGATGTACAGAGAATTCATTGGTCAACTTGGCTTTTTAATATGTATCTATAAAATACAGTAGCATTGTGACATTATGGGAAATTAATAAAATTTAACAAAAAATGGTACAGTATTGTAAGAATTATATTATGAGTTCTCAGAATGACCTGAAGCTGATGATAAAGGTCAGCAAAATGTGATTTTTTTTAAAAAAGTTTTATTACAAAAAGAATGAAAGAAAAAACAGATTGCTATTGAAGATGGCAAAAAATACTCAAAAATTACTTTGATTTCATTTTCTCATTCAAGAAAATTGAGTTTATATTGGTAAATATACAGCAAAAATTATTAAGAGAACTAGTTACCTTATAGAATCCTACTTTATAGAAAGAATTAACTAGTGGATGTGATTTCTTAGATACCATCAGTGATCCTTGAAAGACCCTGAAAGATAAGTAAGGTACATATAATTGGAGAAGAACAAATGTATTCTTCTTTTGAAAAAGTTGAGAGTAGAATCTACAGACTGTATGCTAATAAGCTTGACTCCCATTTTTGGTAGAAATCTAGAAAGGATTCTTTGTAGGTACTTAGGACAGGAACGACTGACCTCTACCAGGCAACAGAATTTTATAAAGAACAGGTCATGTTAGACTAAAGTCAAGTTTTGTTTTGGCTCTTCTTTTTTAGTTGAATTATTATATTTGTACATGAGTTCCTAGACATTGAGAATACATAAATAAAACATTCTTTTCCCTCAAGGAGCTTATATTCTCTCAGTGGAAACAAGATGCACTTAAGTAAATATGTGCAAAATATTTTAAAATTAAATACAAGATAGCTGTCAGCATACCACCTCAATTGAGATGATAAAAGGTCTCAAGTAGAAGGTGACACTTATTTTGAATTTTGAAGGAACTATTTTGAATTTGAAGGAATTTCCAAGAGACAGGAAAGAAAAGGGAGTGAGTTCTAGGTAAGGGAGACAACCTACCCAAAAGATCAGAGATAGATGATGGAATGTCATGTGTGAAGAACAAGAAATAGGTTGGTTTAACTAAATTGGGAAGCATGTAAAGGGGATATAAGGTAAAATTAGTCTGTAAAGAGAGCAAGAACTATTTATTTGATCCCAAAGTAATAAAGAGCTCATTTATCTCCTTGAGCAAGGGGGGGTAACATGCTCACACCTATGCTTTAGGAATATTGCTTTCTTAGCTATACTAAAAAGAGATTATTTGGAGGCCAGTTTGGAGGCAAGTATGAGAGCCATGTGAATGGAGAAAAGAAAGCATATTAAGATGTTATATAGATGGAATCAATTAAATGGATATAGGAGAATAAGAAGAAGAGTGAAAGACCATGAAGAATTGAGGATGATTCCAAAGTTACAACTCTAGGTGCCTAGGAGAATTGTAATAACCTTTACAGAAATAGGGAAATAACAAAGAAGGGCATATTTGAGGGGAAAATAATTTCATTTTTGATGGGATAATAAACTTAGACATTTAAGGAACCTTAGGCATCATTGAATATGGCTCCCTTATTTTGTTGATGGAGAATCTGAGGCTCACAGTGACTTTCATAATGTGTCTAAGGCTAAATTTGTACCCATGTCTTTGAACTCCAAGCCAAGCCCTCTCTCCATTACTTCATGTTATATTGAATGTTGAGATACCAATAGGACATTAGGTCCTTATAATTTATTTGTCAAATTGTTTGATGAAGTCTTTCATGCAGATGTTGTGAACAAGACAGAGAGGGATGGGTTAGACAATTATATAATTAAGTAGATTCAGCACCAGACTCAAAGAAGTCATTAATCATTTGATTTAAATCTAAAGGATTTTATCAGAAAGGGGAGGCAGATGTTCCTGTTATCTGTCCCTGGCCCTTCATTGTTTAACATTTTTATTAATGATTTCTATAAAAACATAAATGACTTTTTTATCAAATGTTCCAGATGAGGCACAAGGTAGAAAGGTAACTAACATCTTGGATGACAGAGCCAAAATCCAACAAAATCATGAAAGACTAAAAGGATGAAGCATATGTAAAATTAAAATTTAATAGAAATAAATGCTAAGTTTAAAAAAAAAAGTTCCTATAAAAGATGGAATAAAATGTGGATTCCAACTCAACATGAGGCAATGGTATGATATGGCAGCCAAAAAAGGCAATGTGATCTCAGACTGCCTTGAGACAGTTATAGGCTCCAGGAAAAAGGAGATGACAGTATTTCTATACTATTTCCTACTCCAATCACATTAATTTCAATTCAATTAAATATGTATTAATTAAGCTCTTGTTATCTATTTGGCAATATGCTAGGCACTGACACTAGCCAAAAGAAAGTAATTTGAATTCTGATCTGATATATAGTCCAATAAATGGGGGGAAGGAAGAGGAGAAAAGGAGGAAGAGAGCAACAACTAAGTAATTCAATAAAGTCCTTTTCCTAGGACACAGTTGAGCTGAAAGTTGAAGGAAATTAGGGAATCTAAGAGACAAAGGGAGGAGGAGAAAATGAACAAATATAAATGAGCAGGCATAGAAAATAGCCCATTCTAAAGCACAAAAGGAAAAATTGTATGTATGGGGCATCTAAGTAGCACACTAGATAGAGCACTGGACTTGGAATCAGAAAGATTTATCTTCACCTGTTCAATTTGAGCTCACAACTCTCTGTGTGAATTTGGGCAAATTATTTCATTTGTTTCGGTTTCCTCTTCTGTAAAATGAGTTAGAGAAGGAAATGGCAAACTATTCCAGTATCTTTGCCATGAAAACCAACTGAACAATAGTGATATTGAGTAGCCCAAATTAGCAGGAAACAGTGTGTGATGTGATAATAATTTACATTCAATCTACAAAAATAGATTAGAGCCAAATTTGAGAAGATTTTACATGTCAAATAGAGATATGTATTTAATTTTAGAGGCAATAAGGAGTCCCTAAAAGTTCTTGAGCAGGGGAGTAACATTGCTGTGAATTGACAGGGGAGAATATTAATGAAGACAGACCTAATTAGGAGACAGATAAAACAGATATTATAAAGGAAGAATTTACAACACTTGACAGCAAATTAAATATGGGAAAGTTGGAGGAGTGTAAATAGCTGAGAAAGGCTCCAAGACTACAAACAAGGATAACTGGAAGAATTATGATGCCCTTGGGAAGGGAAAAAAAAAAAAAACATAAAAGTTAGAGGAAAGGTGGCTTTGGAGGAAAGCTGTATTCTGTTGTATTTTATATTTTGAGTTTGAAATGCTTATGGAATATACAGGTGTAGCTAAAGTTGAGGAGAGAGACAAGTGCAATTTGTTTATTTGAGAAAGTTAGAGGATTATAACTTGAGTATTGTCATAGATGGCCTCTAGGTCCCCTTACATTTGTATGACTCTGTAAATACCTGATTCAAATTTGTTGCCATTATCTGTTATACAATTAGGCAGATATGAATCTGACTGTGATAATAGTTAATGACTGATTGGCTGACCCCAAAGAATAGAATATTTTCCCATTACCTACACATTATGGATTTTAAAAGGCAAATAGAGATGGGTAGGAACTGTCAGTGCTTTAAGATTTCAATAAACCCATCATATTGTGTGGATATTTCCTCTGTTGGTGAAGTTCATAACCCATCTGTGTTTAATACTTTCTGATTTTTGTTGATGTATACATACACAAACACAATTCATCATATAGTGATCAGCTAATTCTGTCTCTCCTCTCCTAGGTAGTTTAATATTGAGACAGAAAATTAAGTCTTTTCAGAGACACTCAAATACTTTTCAACATGGTAAAACCATCCATATCTTAAGCTTTGCTGGTAGTACATAGTTTTCTGGGATGTAAGGGTCATCTTACACAATGATGAAATATAGTAGAACAATTTTGTGAAGAAATAGTTTGCCAGAACTCAAAATTCTATTTAGCAAGAATCAAAGGATTGTTGTTCAATTAACAATTTGAAGATAGTTGAGTTTTCACTTGAAAAATAAGTCAAAGGAAAATAAGGATATATGGTTGTGGATCTGGAGACCTTCTAACATAAGGATAAAATTTGTGTTTTGCCTTAAAAGAGAGTAGTATGTCCAGTGACTTGAGTTATTAAAGATAATAAGTGTTGTAACAAGGAAAACAAGAAAAAGATGTTTTTTATTTCTACTGATAGCTCAAGTAGGTTAAAGAGACTTGCATATCAATCTACTGCAGGTTGCAGCTCTAGGAATCCAATCCTTTAAATTCCCATTCAAATGTTTATTCCACCCTCTAATTAGCAGGAAATGAGCTCAGATTCTATTGAAAAGACCATAAAATACAATTTCTAGCATGAGATCATAGATTTAGGGATAGAAAGGACCTAAAATATCATCAAAAAGCATTTATATGGTGTTTTCAGGTTTGCGAAACACTTTTACCAATGCTATATCATTTGGTTCTCCAACATTCTTAGGTGCTACTATTATTAATCCCTTTTTTACAGTGAACCTTAAATGCCTTGTTCACTGTCACACAGCCAAGAAGTTTCTAAGTCTAGAACTCGGATCTCCCTCCCTCCAGGTTCAAGCACTCTGTCCACTGTGCCATCTAGCCCAACTTCTCAATATACAGATAAAGAAATTGAGGTCCAAGCAGCTTAAGCTTCTTGTGTAAAGTTACACAGGTAGTGAATGATAAGGGTTGAGATTTGAGCCCAGGATTTCTGAAGCCCAGAGCAAAAGGAGGAGGAGAATTTAACTTTTTCACTAAGACATTGATGAAAAGGAGGAAAGTGGGAAACATGTGTGAAATAACTTAAGAGTAAAGGAAAAGATAAATGGTTTGGGCACTTAGGGGAGAATGTTGTTCAAATACATGTGACAATGGGCAAGTCACTTTACTATTCTGAGTTTTATTTTTCCTAATCTATAAAATGGGGAAAATCTTCTGTGTAGTACTTACTCATAGGGTTGTTGTGAGAATCAAATGAGATAACCTATAAATTGTGTTTAAATATTAATTTAAATGTAATTGTTATAATAAATATTAATTTAAACATAAGCATTGTTTAAATATTGGCTGTTATTAATTATTTTCAGATGCCTTTCCCAAATTCACAGTACCAATGAGATAATATATCTGATAGCCATCAATCACAATATCACAAAAGACAGTCAAAAATATATTCTTTTATTTTTTTTTCAGTTTGGGTTCAGATCCCAATTTGTCCATACTCTGATTTTGGTCATTAAAAGTCAATGGATGATTGAGGGTTTTATCCATGATCACCAGCTTGTGAAACAGCCTCTACAAAGAAACTCAGACTGCATTTAAAGGTCTCTACCCCCATAATTAAATAGCACAATCTCCACAAATGGGATGTTTGAAATATAAAATACATGGAGTCTGTATGATTGGGAAAGTGTTGAATTTCCTGAAATTCATTTTCAGTAACTGGCTTGCTCATTTCAGAGCCTCAGGGAATCTCCTGGGAGTTGCCAGTGGAAGGGATGGTGAGCACGGAACCTCATTCAGGACCAGTACTGAAGACAGAACAACCATCCCTCAGGATGAAATTCAGTATTGAGGATTTCATTTTGCACAAAATGTTGGGGAAAGGAAGTTTTGGCAAGGTATGTTACAGGATGAGGAAGTCCATCTGGGCCAATTAAAATGAACAAGGATTCTTGTCAGTGGGGCTAATCATTCTGGGGCTGAAATCTTATAGAGTTGATTAAGCACTATTTAAATAAGGAAAGATTTGTGATTGGTATAAAAATCTAGAAGTCTTTCTCTGGATACTATCCAGCTTATCAATCTCTCTCTGAAAATATGGCACCTGTACTCCTGAAGCCATAGTATATAGAATATTGGTTAAAAACAAGGAAGAACATTTCAATTTGACCAACTTTTATTAAATGTCTACTATGTTCAGTGACAGTGGATAGAGTGCCAGGTCTGGTGCTAGAAAGACTCATCTTCCTAAGGTCAAATCTGGCCTCAGGCACTTTCTAGCTGTGTGATCTGGGCAAGTCACTTAATGTTTGCTCCCATTTCCTCATCTGTAAAATAAATTGGAGAAGGAAATGGCAAACCACTCCAGTATATCTACCAAGAAACCCCCAAATGGGATCACGGAGTCAGACACACTTGAACAAAAAATGTTCAAAATACAGTGCTAAGTGCTGGAGATAAAAGATTAAAAATAATATCCCTGTCTTCAAGTTGTTGCTGCCTATCTAGGAAGAAAAATAAGGGATTTTCAGAAATAAACTTGATACAAAAAATGTGGTAGAGGCAAATTATCCCCAGAAAAATTAAAGAAGGGAACATCAAGGCACAAAGGGTATGCTTAGCAGCTGGGAAGCAGAAACTAAAATAAGAGAGAAAAGCAAAGCTAAACGTAAAGAGCATTTTGGGGGAAGGAGAGTGCCAATCAATTACTGGCACTTCTATTGTGTTTTCTACTTTTTGTATATGAAGACAGAGCAGGGCTATTGCAAAGGCAGGAGCATTTAACTCCAAGAGGTATATAGATGGGCTAGTATGATTGGACATTCCTGCCTTTTTATTCACTACCTAAGTGCTTTTCCGTCCCACATTTCAGTTATGAGGAAGGTCAGAAGATAGGTCATTGATATCAATCCAGGATGCTTATCCTAAAAGTAAAATGGCATGGGGGCTATAAACTCAAATTTCCAGGCTGCTGCTGCTCCGCTAGGACCCTCAGTTTGCCAGGAAGGAATAGTTGAAAGAAGTTAAGGATATGTAATCTTGAGAAGATTGGGATGGAGGTAGACAAGAGCTGTCATTTAAAGGGCTTATTCTTTTGGAAAAGATTCATTCCATTTGATCTCACAGAGCAGAAACCAGAAGCAGTTTTTGCAAAGTGCTGAATAAGATCTAAGATTCACAGAAGGAAGAGCTTCCAAATTATTACAATTTTCTCAAAGTGGAATGGGCTTCCTTAAGAAGTCATGGATTCCCCCTCATTGGACAACTTGAAACAAAGACTGGACCATCTTTTGTCAAGGAAGATGGAGAAGGATTCTTTTCAGATATAGGTTGGAATAGATGACTGCCAAGGTCTCCTCAACTCTTACGATAACCAAAAAGGGGACTAAAAATCTTCTGTATATAATCTTGACCAATTATCATGGGCAATTAAAATGTGTCAACCCCAACATCAAGAAGGGTAGGGAATTTTCAAGCTAAGACATTAAGCCCTAGAAAAAGTTCACTGGCACTACAGCCCACTGGCATGGGTCTTTCCCCACCTGAGAAGGATCATACTGCTTTATGCATTTGTATAATTCCTATCAATGTAATATTTAGACACCTGTTCTCCAGACTTCGGCAGAGACCACCCAAATTATAATGAGCAAACTAAAATACAAGTTAGCACCAGCACCTGCATTAAGCTGTAATCTACTCAGAATTTGGGTGTCTACACTAGAAGTTTCTCTTCTTTTCAAACTGCAACCATTTAGATGGTCCTTGCAATAATAATATTATTTACTAGAAATTCATTTGTCATTAATCTGGGCACAACAATTTTATAGCTACTCTTCGTTATCATTTGTCATCAATTAATGTGCAATTATAACATATTATCAAAAATCCTAAACACATTCTGTCAATTTCAGTTACTTAGTTTATAGCTGGTTTGGGGTGTTTATTGAAAGAAATAATTATAGCAAGAGCAGTTTTAATTGTTAATGAAATGGTTTTTCCTTTTTGTCCCCAAGCCTGCACTCTTCCAAATTTGAATAAGAAAACCATTCAGTTAAATCTACAAATTATGTCAATATATGATGCACAAATAATAGATCCAGTTTTATTCTTTGTACAAGTACCTCATTATCTCATTTAGTCATCCACTCTGGAAAGTATCTGCTAAGTGCCTACTGTTTGCAAAGTGGTTTACCTAAAGAGCAGAAAATTTGAACTCTCAGTTCAAACTTAAAGCAAGAAGAAAGATAAAGAATAGATTTCTACATTTCTCACATTATTGTAACAGAGATCCTATTAAAGGGACTTTCCTTTCCTCCTCTCAATTTTTCTCTATCTTGACTCCCTCTATCTTGTTCTCTCCCATCTTTCCCAATTTTCCTCTTCTATCCTCATCTATCCTTGTAGATTCTTCCATCTTACCATCTTCCTTTCTAATTTACCTCTCCTC
Source organism: Antechinus flavipes (assembly GCF_016432865.1). Taxonomy (NCBI): domain Eukaryota; kingdom Metazoa; phylum Chordata; class Mammalia; order Dasyuromorphia; family Dasyuridae; genus Antechinus; species Antechinus flavipes. The sequence continues at coordinate 171,581,449 of NC_067402.1, forward strand.
TCCTTTATATTTTTACTGGAAAAAAAAACATTAATCAATAAAAATCAGCACATCTTCACCAAGAAGGGATCATGCTAGATAACTTCATTTCCTTTGTTTAAAAAAAAAGTTACTTAGTATCCGAAGGGATAAATGCTATTGGTAATCTACCTAATAATAATAATGACTAATATTTATATAGTATCCATTCTGTGCCGAGCACTATTTTTTTCCTCACAATAGGTGCTATTATTATTTCCATTTTACAGATGAAAAGACTGAGGTAGAGGTTAAGTGACTTGACCATGTTCTCTGACCTGATCGTAGCTGTCCCCTATACTTTATCATTGTTTTGGACAGTCATTCATGCAGGCAAGATAAATAGAGTTGGACTAGAAAATGTAATAAGTAAATTCAGAACTGACTAAGTGATCAGATCCAAAGAACAGAAGTAGTTTATGTCATCTTAAAAACAAGGAATCTAGTATATACTCCAGGGATCATAAGCTGTTTAATATTTCTATCTATCATGGGAATGTTGTACTCTTTTGTAGGAGAACATAAATGGCATGCTTTTCAAATTTGCTAATGTCAGGAAATGGGAAGGTAGAGCTATGATCATAATTTAAAAAGATCTTTACAGTTTAGAACAATAGGCTAATTAAACCCAATGCCATTGAATAGGAACAAATGCAATTTTACATTTGGAATTTAATAATCAGTCATTCAGTACAGAATGGGAGAAAACTGAAAAAGATCTAGGTATTTCAGTGTACTGCAAGGTAACAGCACATAAGCAAAAGGCAACCAACTTGCCCTAATTCAATCAATCAGTAAACATTTTTTGTTATTTAGTTTTGTCCACTCTTTGCAAACCCATTTGTTTTTTTTTTGTTTTTTAAGCAAAGATATTGAAGTGTTTTGCCATTTCCTTCTCTAGTTTATTTTACATATGAGGAACTGAGACAAAGGGGGTAAAATGACTTGCCTGGGTTCACACAGATTTGAATGCAGGAAAATGAGGCTTCTGACTTCAAGGACCACACTCTATCTATCTGCCCCAAACATTTATTGATCACTTTCTATGTTCCAGGCACTATGCTAAACTCTGAAGTTACAAAGAGAGACAAAAAAACAGTCCCTGACCTCAAAAAGCTTACAGTTTAATGGAGAGATAACATACAAACAAATATATACAAAGTGAACTATAGAAATATAAATAGAAAACAGAAAAATAATTAATAGAGGCTTCCTAGAGATAGTGAGATTTTTCCAGGGATGGAGGATGATTGGGAGGCCATTGTCACTGAACTGAAGCATACATATTGGGAAGTAAGATGGGAGAAGACTGGAAATGTGGGAGAGGATTAAGTAATAAGGACCAGAGGACAGAACTAGGAGCGATGGTTAGAAGTCATAGTGATGGGAGTTATACTGGTGCAAGAAAAAATTCCCTAAGAATTAGAATGGAGGAATAGTCTAGTTTGAGAGAAATCCTGGATTCTCTACCCTTTCCATCATTAGAAGTCTCAAAGCAAAAGAGATGAATGACTATTTATTGATAAGTTGTAGAAGTAATTCCTATCCATATAAATTGGATTCGATGGCTTTTGAGTTATCTTCCAACTGAGATTCTATATCCCCTTTTGCTCAAATGCCTCCCTTACTATAATTTATGATTCCTCAGGGAAATATCTACCCTTTTCATATAAGAACAGTAGACTCAAAATGATTAGGGGAGAGGGAAGAGGAAGTATTTGAAAATAGATCATAATCCTTAGGTTTTCTTTTTTCAGTGGACACATAGTGATTTTAAGGTCCCGATTAGAATGAACAGTGAATCCCCTAAACCAGTCACCAGTATTTGAATTTATCCTATTTGAAGCTATAATTATGTAAAATATGGTAACTGGTTCTAGCCCAGTAGAAATTTGCAGTGTGAATTCTAATAATGTGGCCATTTCTCAGAATATATTGTTTCAAAAAATCAGAACCTAGCGGTAACTCTCATTGATTATTCCCAAGACCTTGGGGTTTAGTATTTTCCTAATCCAAAATCTTGATCTCCAAACTTTTCACAAAATTCTGCAGGGAAACAGGAGGTATGAATGAGAAACCTTTATGTGGTATATTTACCATAGTCATCCAACTTTTCAACACCCTTGATGCTGCTTCTCTTATAAAGGGATAACTAATCGCTTGAAACTAGCAAGATAACTTATCCACCAGTGCCAATATATGGGCACTTTAACTATTCAATCACCTCAATTACCTAAGATTGAGGTTCTCCCTAGTCCCTAGTCTGAGCACTGACATTAGTTTAAATTGTGGGGAGGGGAAACAGATGATAATAGAGAAACTTAAATACAGCTAGGTCCTAACTAGTAAGAGTGATTCATCTCCTGAAATGGCCCATTATTCTGATTTGCACTGCATATTTCCATTGGGCTCAACCATTACCAGGCTTTACATAATTATGCTTTAAATAGTGCCAATGTGAAAAGGAAATTTTATATTTGTACTTAGTTGGGATCTAACTTTTTGTATTCTGTATTACCATCACAGAAAAAAAAATGTGTATTTGTGATAGAAATGGGGACCTTCTCAAAAAGTGTATGTTGTATTTATTCTTACCTACCTTTCATCCTTCAGCCTAGTGGAAATAGAGAACTCAGTAGTTGCCGCATTTTTTAGGCCCAGGGAATATTATATCTCATGCCATAGTATTTTTAAAACTGTAATAAAACTTGAAATGAGAACCAAAAGTTAAATTTTAGAGCATTTTTTCATAAAAGAAACTTCAACAAAGGTTTTATAGTATTGAAATGTTAAGGAATACCCTAAGCCCGTAGAAGCAAATCTCTATTCCGGCTCAAGAGTAAAATCTTAACCCTTAGTCCTTAGAAGAGTTTTGTGGACTTTCTTTCCTTTTTTTATTGACAAATGTAAATCAATCACTTATTTCTTTCCAAGGTATTCCTGGCAGAATTCAAGAAAACAAACCAGTTCTTTGCAGTAAAAGCTTTGAAGAAAGATGTTGTTTTGATGGATGATGATGTGGAATGCACTATGGTGGAAAAGCGAGTCCTTTCACTGGCCTGGGAACATCCATTTCTAACTCATGTATACTGCACATTCCAAACTGAGGTACAGAATGACACGTTTATTTAGATCATTCGTCCCTAAAAGCATAGTGGTTGTAAGCTGTCCAGAACTGGGGTACCAAATTCAGCCATACTGTGAGAACCTCATCTCTAGTTCCACTGACTTCAAGTGTCAATCCAGAGATTAATTGAATTGCATCTATTTCTTCAACTGTAAAAATGAGGATAATAAGAGTACTTATCTCCCAGGATTACTAAGAATATTAAATAAGATAATATTTGTAAAGTACTTAGTTCAATACCTAGCATGTAATAGGCACTGAATAAATCCCTGTTTCCTTCCTTATCAATAACCAATTAATGGTATTTAGGCAAGGTGCTATGGTGGTATTTCTCACACTATGACAAATAGTCAAAGGATGCATGTGAGAGGAGAAGGGTACATGGAGAAGGCCTTCCCAGCACCACTTAGGTCAAAATACTTGTGTAATCAAATATTCCAAAAGGAAAATCCTGGGAGCCAGGATGGGGCTTAGTAAATATATAATAATGTGTTAAGGGGACCAGAAAGTAGAAACACCTGCATTTCCATTCCTCTTTCACCTATATGGACTCTAAAATGTTTATTTTTGAATAAAATTTCCTCTCCTAAATCATTTGTTTAAGTTGGGCCAGAGTGAAATAGACTAGCCAATATGGAGATTCAAACTCTTTTAGAGGATGAATATTAAAAACATCTGAGAGGGCTACATTTGCCCAAAAATCATGAATATAGATATAAATTCACCAAAAAAATTCCTGAACTAGGAGTTCTTAACTATTTTTGTATCATTTAAACCCTTTGGATCCTTTTGGTGAAATCAGTGGACTCATTAGAATAATATAATTATCCATTCCATATTACAACTTTCCCCATCACAGTTTCAATATAATGCAGATTGGCATGAGAAATTAAATGGGAATTTTGGAGAAATTTTGCATAAGCTGCCTATGAACAAAGAGTCTGTAAACAAAAACTTGACACAAATTTTATAATATGGCACAGTAAACACTCCATAAAAGAAAAAATTCAGACTTTTTTGTAATAAAGAGAAGGCCAAAAAAATTCATACCAGTTTTTCAGGTCACAGGAGCACTGCATCCATAACCCCAACAATGTGGAAGGGACATCTGTTCTTAAATACATAAAAGTCTGTAGAATTGAAAGGAAACTATATTAAAATATAATTTTTTTCTCCATCCAAATCTGCAGATTCCTGGGTGGCAAGGGATACAAATAGTAATCTATGGACTCTAGGTTAAGTTGATTTAGAGTTTTAGAATTTTAAAATTAGAAAGGATTTAGAATTCATCTCATTTTACAGAGGGCCTAAGCTACAGTAATGACAGAGTTAAATTGAAAACCCAGGTCTTCTGAGTTTTGCTCATTGGTCTGAGAGGCAGCATGGTATAATGTATGGAGTGCTGGCTGTACAACCAGGAAGATAAGGAAAAAACAATCCTGTTTCACACACTTAATAGCAGCTGGGTAGTATGATAGATACAGTGTTGAAGCTGGAATTATGAAGACCTCTTTAGGTTTAAATGCTGCTTCACACACTTGTTTGCTTTGTGACACTGGGTTACTTAATCCCCCTAAATCTCAGCTTCTTCATCTGTAAAAAGTAGATGCAAATACCATCTACTTAACAGGGTTGTCGTGAGAATGAAATATTTCGAAAGCACTTTACAAATTTAAAAATGCTATATAAACTCTAGATATTATTTTTTGCTGTTGTCAGGAAGTCAACATGGGTATTTTTTCCTCGCAAATTCAAAGAAAACACGTTTCAAATTCTTGTACCACTTTATCCTCTTCACTGATTCCATTCTCTTAAAATGTTGTGTTTCCCAAAGTTTTCTTCTGGACCATCAATTTCTTTTTTCTATTTATACTTTCTCCCTATTAAAAATTCATTCCAAGCATCAGCCATCATCTCAGTGCAGGTGCCTCTTCATTTCTGACTGCAAACTCAACTAATCAGTCAGCAGACATCTAAATATTGAGGGTACAAAAACAAAATCAATTTTTGACCTCAAGGCGTTCACATTTGGATGAGAAAGATACATGTAGAGTAAATGGAAGGCACTTTCCTGGGGAAACCATAAAAAGTCTCTTGCAGATGATGAGATTTGACCTGATTCTTGAAGGAATTCAAAGGGACTAAGAGGCAAAAGTGAGGCAGGAGAACAGAGGAGGGATGGATGGATAGCTGAATGCAAAGCAGAGAGAGAATAATTAATCAAGGCCATTTGAACTGCAGGTAGGCCAGTGTGGCTGTGGGTTATAGTGTAAGGAAAGGAATGAAATATAAAAAACTTAGAAAGATACAGAAGAGGCCAGATTATGAAGAACTTTAAATGCCAGAATTTATATTTGACCTACTAGGTGAGAGAGTTCAGTAAGCTTGAGCAAGGAGGAGTAGGGAGAAGGAGAAGATGGAGTGATTAGGTCAACATTTTTAAAATACTCTGCAGTTTTTTTACATGAAGGTTAAAAATTGTTTTTACTTGTGTTTTCTTTTACATGAAGATTAAAAATTGTTTTTACTTGTGTTTTCTTTCACAATGTGACTAATATTTAAGTTTTTGGCATGACTTCACATGTATAATTTATATCAAATTGCTTGCCTTCTCAAGGCAAGGAGGGGAGAGAAGAAAGGATAGAATTTGAAATTCAAAAAAAATTTGAACAAATGTTAAAATTTGTTTTTATCTGGAACTGGGAAAAAATTTTAAAAGGAAAGGGAAAAGGAAAAAGAAAACCACCCTGGCAGTTGGATGGGAGTGTCAAAGAGACCAACTAGGAACCAATTGTACTAGTCGCTAGGTGATAGAGGACTGCCTTCTTTGTCTTTGAAATTAATTTTATTGATTTCTTCTGAGTTCCATATCAAGGAGAATTTTTAAGTATTTTTTTCTTAGTGGTATAATTACCATTTTCTTAAAGATGTTCCATTTGTTATTCCAAAACTTATTTTAATATTTTAATCTTGTTTTAATACTTTGTCCTTGTTAGACACAATTTTCTAATCCTAGAGCATTAGGAAAATTTAGATTCCAAATCTGGACATTCAACCAAAATCAACTCATTCTGTTGATTTCCATAGTGAAATTTTCCACTGTAAAATCATTCATAAAACTGTACCATCTGACAGTGGGCATGCTAGACACATTCCACACAATTAAAAATGTTCTTTCCACATAAGTCATAATGTTGTTGTTCAATCATATCCAACTCTTCATGACCCCATTTGGGATTTTCATTGCAGAGATACTGGAGTAGTTTGCTATATCCTTCTCCAACTTATTTTACAGATGAGGAAACTGAGGCAAACAGGGTTAAATGACTTGGAAAGGGTCACAAAATTGTGTCTGAGGCCAAATTTGAACTCAGCCCTCCTGATTCCATGCTTAGCGCTCTCTCCACTGTGCCATCTAGCTGCCCAAGTAATAATTTTCAAAGTCACTTTGCTTTCAAAGGTCAGGTTCCCATCCATTCTTCTTGTACTAGCAATAGCAGAATCAGTAAATCCTAAAACATTTTTTACTTAAGTCAAAACAAATGACAAAACAAAAAAAATGGCATATTGTTTTCTACTTTTGAGATCTTGTATATTTACTTCAATGCCCCCCAAAAAATAGTGTTTCTTTTATTCGAATTTATTATTATCAACTATCAGAAACAAAATAATCAAGATAATAAAATTATCAACCTCTTTTTCACTTTCTGTCAGCAAATTTTCCTTAAGAGCAGAGTTAAATTTTATTTTCTGGGATGAATGAAGTTGGTTAGGTCAACTTGGAAATTTTGCAAATAATTATCAGTTCCATAAAATCATTAGCTAATTTCCCTAATAATGGGAAGCAGTCATTCATTCAACCCCAGTAATGTTACCCTATTTACTTAATATTTGACTAGTTATGTTGACATGGTTTTCATTACTTTCTAATTTTCCATGTTTTCTTTTTTTTCATGTTCCTATTAAAAAGACATTTACTTACTCTCATGAGAAAATTGGACTTTCTATCTAGTTTTCTGTCTATTTCAGAGCAGCTGGACCATCTATCCACCAATAATTTTTTTTTATTTTTTTCATTTTAACTTAATAACTAATCAATGTGAAATGAAATTCAAAACAAAAAATAACAATTGTCCCATTCTCCCTTCTCTCTCATCTATCTTTGTTCATTTCCCTTATGTATATTTCTACTTCAATAATTTACAAACCTGTGATTTTGTTTCTGTTCTACAGCAATTTGGTAATTCTTCTACCCTTTATTAGATAGTTTTCAGGAACTCAGAGTCATTCTCATGCTATCAAGAGGCATCAAAATAAGACCTTTAATGAAAATCATTTATTTTTTTCTTTCTTTTCTCTCTTCCAATTTCCTCTCCCTTCATAATAATAATAGCTAATATGTATTATAGGTATATACATATTATGTCCACATATTTATATTTAGATATCATCATAAAACATTAATTGTATATGTAATAGTACATATTTAATTTAAAAATTCAATGTATATATAGTTTTCTGCATCCTTGTTTATTTTTAGTTTAATATTACTTCCATATATCTATTCCCTAGAATGTTTGTAAAATTTTATATATTCAATTTAAAGAACTATTGGGTTTTTTTAATATTTGTTTTAGAAAAGTGAAAATACTTCAAGAATTTTTACAATTTCTAGGCATTTCTCTTCTGCACATGATATTTCTGTATGTCTTATATGGACATTTCTACTGTTAGATATAATATTCCTATGTTTAAGTATATTCAATTACTCCCATTACAAGTATATGCTTCTTTAAATTTGTGGACATTAACAGAAAAAAGTATGAAGCCTTTATTTTTAGGATTTCCTATTCTTTTTAATATTCTTATTAAAAATGGATAGAAAATGCAAATGAACATTACTTCCCTCCTATTTCTTCAGTGTTTCATTTCAGGTTATCCATAGAGAGGATCTTAGAGATCATCATAATTTGACATAATTAAGACTCAAGAAAGTTAAGTACTTTACTAGCACTGTGCCTTCAGTTAAAGAAGAAACATTTATTAAATGCTTAATATACTTCACAGACAACTAGGTGGCAAAATGGATAAAACACTGGCCTTGGTATAAAGAAAGCTTTTATTTCTAAGTGCAAACCTGTCCTCAGACACTTATTAATTGTGTGACCTTTGGCACAGGGTCCCTCAGTTTCCTCATCTGTAAAAAGGCAAAACACGTCAGTATCTTTACCAAAAAAAATTTAATGGGGTCACAAAAAGTCAGACACAATTGAACAACAGTTCTAACTCAGTGTTAAGTACCAGAGATATAAAATCAAAAGTGAAACAGGGGAAATGATGTGTTCACATATAAATATATTTTAAATGCAAAATAATTTGGTAAAAATATCATTTGAGAGAGACCAGGAAAAGACTCATGAGGAAGTGACTCATTTTTTGAAGAAATACAGGGATTCTAAGAAACAAAAGTGAGGAGAATGTGCCTTTTATGCATAGGGTCACTATGATCAAAGAAATAAAGATGAGAAATGAAAAGGCATGTGTGAGAAGCAGCAAGGAGGACCTTTTGATAGGACTGGACTGTACATAAAGAGGGGTAAAGTTGAAAAAAAGCCTAGAAAGATAACATAGCCAGATTAGGAGGAGTTTTAAATGCCCCTACAAATTAATCTTGTACATATCCCTAAAAGTAAATGTCAAGGATATGGAGTAAAGAAGTGACATGATCAGACTTGATTTTAGAAATATCAATTTAGCAACTCACTAGAGAGTGAAAGGAGGAGAAAAACTAGAGATGGAGAGAACAATTGGGGCACTATTGGGATAATAATTCATGAATGATGGGGAGGGCAAGAACTAGCTTGTGAGCCTAGGAAGAAAGGAGATGTTGACAATATTAGCAGCTGATTAGAGATGAGAAAAAGTGTATTATCAAGAATGACTCCTAAACTTTGAAAAGAAAAAAGATGATGGGGTGGGTTAGAAAAAAGATAATTTTAGATTTGTTAAGATATCTCCCTGCCACCCAGTTCAAAATGCCTCATAGGCAGTTATTAATGTGAAAGTGGAATTTAGGAGAGAAACTAGGGAGAGAGAGATATATAATAGAGAGAGAAAGAGAGATTTATGAATCATTTGAGTAATGATGATTCTTAAACCTTAGGTGATCTTACAAAATCAACAAGTGAAAGAGAGAATAGGGCCTATAGAATACCTACAATTGTGTGAAAGAATGGAAATGGATAAGGTAATACAATCAAAAAGACTGAAAAATAGTCACATAGGAAAGATGAGCACCGAGAAGAGAGAAGCATCTTGAAAACTTGGAATGAGCTTAGGATCCAGGAGAGTGCTCTCAAAAGTGACATATTTAGCAGATAGGTCAATGAGGATGATAACTAACTAAAGACCATAAGATTTGACAATTAAATTGATTGTTTGAGAATAGGAGCCCAGGAAGAAGATGTTCACCCAAGCATTGGAAAGGATGCATTGCACATAATAGTTGCCTAATATATGTTCAGTGAATTGAATATGACTTAAAATCATGCAGATCTAGGAATCCCATCTTAGATGCTTATACCCTCAACCTACCAATAAAGACTTTTTGAGACATTATTTGATCCTAATACATTGGTTAAAATTAAAAGTTATCATCTATCATTGAGCTTTCTACAATTTGAAAATGAATAGGTTTGAAACTTAATTTTTTAAAAGTCAGAGATCCTATCTTTTTAAGCTATTAAACTAAGAATTAGAAGAGACCTTAGAGAATAGCTAATCCAAATAATCTAATTCTAAAAACAAGGAAATTGCGATCCAGTAAAATAACTTTTTTTTTCAAAATTACATGACCGATAAGTATCAGAGCTGTACAATCATTATGAATCCATTGCCTAATTTTAAAGATGAGCATATTGAGTCCTAAGATCACACAGATAGTAAATAGAAAAATCCAGGAAATGAACATTCGTCCTTATTTTCAATTTATTGTTAATTCTACTACACCAGATTGTCCTTATTTGTCACTATTCCAAGGGCATTGCTTTTGAAGACTCAGTGCTTTGATGGTAGAGTGGGGGGAAATGTGCCTCATGATGATGTGGGTTTTGGCCAGATTTCTTTTTTACAACAATAGCAATATAATTAAAAGGATCTGGTCGTGCAAACTGCTGAAATTAGCATACATCTGTTGTTTGAAAAAAGAGATTAAAATGTTTTTTACAGTTCCTATATTGTTGCCTTGACTTTGCATGTTAGAATACTTATGTCGAAATCTTTTGTTATTATATATCCTTTTCCCATTGTATTAGTACATGTTCTTAAATCACTAGTAAATATCCTTCAATTAAATATATGTGTGTGTGTATTCACACACACATATTATATTTGAATTTGCACCCAGATCTTCTTAACTTGGAAGCTCTTCAAGTCAAGATCTGGGTGTAAAAACATATTAGGTGTGTGACTCTAAACAAATCACTTAAAGTCTTGGTGCCCTGGATAATTCCCTAAAAACTCTATGTAGCAAAGTACTATCCTGCATTGATAAAAGGTAGTTCTTCACTGACAGATTCCTACAAAGGTGAAACCAAAGACCCAGTTGCATACAAAATTTTTACCAGGTCTGTGATTTCATTTGTGTAAAGAGTTCCCAGTGAACTAGATCCTGACATATGGTAACTTTAAATTACTTAATCTCTAACTAGCCCAAGAAACGCTCTAAGATTCTTTATTGCTATATTATAGAGAAACTGTTCATCTTCATTAGAAAAGGAGTTTCCATACCAGGAAATGTCTGGCCAAACATACATACATATTTTTGCAAAATCTAAGTGTCTCTCACTTTACAACTCTTAAAGGACTTGGAGGTTTAGTTTCACAACTGAAAAGCCTGGGAGAGCTATCTAACCAAATATTGATTATTGCCTTTATTGTATAGAAGATATAAATTCAAAGCCATAAATTACTATAATTTTTCGATTTTTTAATTGGTTATAGTGCCCAAAATAGAATAGCACGTTTATAAAATTGGATGTTAATAAATAAATACAGTTTATTAAATAGTATGTCAAATGCTTTCTTGTTAGACAGGAGTACTTCAGCATTACTCAATCATCTGCTTCTTTCCAGAGGCTTTAATGTAATTGTGCTGTCAGACATAAGCTAAAAATGACCTTCTTTATAGAGTGGAAATTGGAACCTCAAACCTCACAAGACAGTTAGTGTTTTATTGTGTCATTAGTACAGGCTGTGAATCATGAGCAGATATTCAGAAAATGCACTCCGATGACAGTGTACTTTATTAATTATAAGGCCTGATGGGAAAGCTTTCTGTAAAAGCCTATCTGTGATTTAATTGACACTACTAATGCCTCTAGGAACTCTAACCTCAGAGTGGCCTATACTGTGAAAAAATTGAGGTATAACAGTAAAATTAAATTATGAAAACACAAAGAAAAAAATTGTCCTGAGGAATAGTAAAGGAAGCAATTGTCTAATGAGGATGAGGAGCCTATTCAGGGAACTTACCAACCAAGTCAGACTTTTAAAAAACATATATAATCTTCTTTTAGAAAGAAGATTAAAGTGAACACAAAGAAATGCCTTGGTTCTGTAAGAATATTGTCCTGAATATTGGCTCAAAATGAGTGGAATTTGGAAAGGATAGCTAACGGCAAAAAAAGTTTGTTTTCTTTTAGCAAGAATGGGGAGAGAAAGCATGGTAAAGTGGCTATAGAGTTGGATTTGGAATCCAGAGAATAAATAGGACAATGGACAAATAGATGGTGTCAGAGGACAGTGCGAGGCAAGGCTGCTCAATTTTTATCTTGCTTCTGTTTTTCTCTGCCAAGAAAAGTAATCTTTGTATTGGGAAAGCCAGAACAAAAATGGCTTAGAGGGAATTGATATCCAATATAAACAGTATAAGGAGCATCTATAGCTTCTCTTGATCAGCTGAAATGACCAAGTCAAGATGGACTATATCATAAGTAATTAAAAGAATAGGTGCCTGAGCCACATGATCTTTAAAAGATGCTGGAAAATGGAATAGGTACCACAGAGGGAGAAAAAAATGTTGAGAGAATTCATCAACCAACCAATTTAAATTTTTTAATGTAGAAGATAGACACAAGATCTAATCCTATAATGTTTTAGAAATACTAAGAACAAAAAAGGGGAGCTGGGGGAGGGGGTGTTTCTGTTTTTGTAATTGAGAGAAGCAATAAGCATAAAAAGATTATCTGATTAAGGCAGATGAGGGATCAGGTCTAATGTCAGATACATACATACTGGCTCTGTGAAGCCCTTAACAGCCAAGGCTCTAGGCCAGTGGTATCCAGCTCAAATAGACACAAATCCTTGTAAACCCTATATCAGCTTTTTGTATTTTTATTTATTTTGTTAAACATTTCTCAATTACATTTTAATCTAGTTCTGCTACATTCTAAGAAACAAAAGGGTCTCAAGTTTTCACTTTGGCTTTGGGCAATTCTCTAAACTGATCTGCCTTGAGAGAAAATGTTTCCTCCCTGAGAGTTTGCTATCTCAATGAAATCCTAGGTCAACTTCATTCCTATTTTTGGCTATCTTGGGAAGAAGAATGTTGGACGATTATGAGGAATATCATCTCATAAGAGAAGCAGCAAAAGATAAAACTAGTTTACTTATTTCACCAGAAATCTTAGCTATATAATTACTCCCAAGAGCATTCAAAGATGAAAAGTAGGAAGAACTACAAAAAGAAGAAAAAATAGAAAAGATTTGCAAAAAAACACATCCTGACAGATTGTTGGTTGTTTTCCCCACATTGAGAATAGTGAACTAACCATCACACTTAGACCCTTATATCATAGTCCCTGAGGTGCTAACAGAGGAAAAAGAAATGGTACTATAGAGAATAATGGCAGAAAAAGCAACAGGATATAGAGAAAATCCATCCTGGAGGTAATAGAACTATGAGGCAATTGAAAATCTAATATATAAGATATCTGAAAGAAACATTCCAAAGGCAAAAATTCTCAAACTTGCCAGTACTTTGCAGCATAAAATGAAACATCAGTGACTACTGACCTATGTTCTATATAGACAAAAATTTTATGAGTGCCATTTATTGAGGCACCTTGGATAAAAACATTAGCAGGGAACAAGTGTGAGTCAGTCAACAAGTATTTAATAAGTACTTAAAATATGTTAGACACTGTACTAAGTATTAGTACTAGTATTATAAAGAAAGGCAAAAGTAATACCTGCCTCCATAAAACATACAGTATAATAATAAGAAAGATGAGAGCAGTTAAGGGACACAGTAGATAGAGTACAAAGCCTAAATGAGTCTTCCCAAATTTATATCTAGCCTCAAATACTTACTAGTTATGTCATTCTGGGCAAGTCATTTAATCCCATTTGCCTCAGTTTCCTCATCTGTAAATGACCTAGAGAAAGGCAGTGGCAAAGCACTCCAGTATCTCTGTGACAAAAACTCCAAATGGGATCACAAAGAATAGGATATGGCTTAAATAATAGAACAATGAGAGAGGGAGAACATATCTAGGGCAAATTGGAGAAAAGGCACTAGCAGTATAGGGGACACAAGTGATACTTAACTTGATATTAATTGGTAATCTCTCAATTGATTGAAAGATGTCAAGAATTTAAGATCTATTGTGATTATTGGTAATTTTTAAAAATTTTAAATTAATTTTAATTTTAATTTTAAAAAATAAGATACTGAGAAACAAAATTTTACCTTACAGGTTCATTTATAACAAAATATCTCCCATTCACACATCAAGTTTATTCAAAATTCCTTAGAAGATAGAATTAGAAATTACCTTTCTCAATAACTCTGTGCTAATAAATATTATATAAAAAATAAAACAGGGAAAGAGATGCTCGATAAAAGTGTTTGCCATTACGATTAAGAAGCTCTAGCACAGAGGCCGGGCCAAAGAAATATTTCCTGGAAATTATGAAGGGACTCTAGGTATTCCTGCTTGTGGATGATACTGTCTTAATTACATAAAATTCCAAGATTCATAATCAGTAAATGAAGTTTGCCCTGTTCATTCAGGGAAAACTGAATGTGAGAAGAAAGTTCATTGCACAGATTTCAATATGCATCCAAATGGATACTTTATAGAACTTGTCTAATATGTGTGTATGTATATGTATATATATATATAGATATATACATGTATATACACATCTGTATGTATATACATATATACATATACAATACATCCTATATATAATCTCAGAAAATTCAGATGACAATGGCCAAGCAAAGGGTTGAAAAGGAAAAAGAAAACAGGCTGAAATGCTTTCAGGAAATAACTCCAAACTCCTTCTAATAACCAAGGCCCATTTTTACATTGCAAACATTTTATCGATGTCTCTGTGCAGCAGCCAGACAAGGAACACCGCTGCTTTTAGATAACTAATGATGATCACACAGAGGGCCATGGAATGACAGATGTTTGTTGTAAAGAGCAGCAACATTTAGCTAACAAGACACTCCAGAGGAGGACAAGATTAAGAACATCTTCAAGGAATTATATGAAAGAAAGACAGCATGATATATGACTCCAAGGATGTGAATTTGAGTTAGGGGAAAGAAAAAGTTAGGAAGGGAGGATTGGGAGTTTTAAAATACTGAGCTCAAAGGACAGGTAGGTGGTATAATGGAGAGAGCAGGGGGTCCTGAGTTGTTCAAATCTGGCCTTAAACAGACCTTAAGTAAGTCACATAATCTCAATTACTCCCTCCCCCAAATAAATAAATAAAAATAATGAGTTCTGTTTGAGGAATGTTGATTTTGAGATAAATACAGGATAATTAGTTTTAAATGTACAATAGGCAGGTTGTAGGCCTATTGTTTGTTACATAGGCCTGAGGCTGAAGTCATTTTCATAAAAATGATAATCATAACCACATGAGCTGATGCATTTACCAAGAATTAGATTGTAAAGAAAAAAGAGAATCCAAGACTGAGCCTTGTGCAGCAAGAGAATTTAGAAATCATCTTATTTACTTGCTGTGTAACCTTGATAATAGCTAATAGTCATAGCTAGTACTTTAAGTTTTGCAAATGCTCCCGGGCCACTGTAATGGGCAGTCACCCTACAAGAGTCCAAACTATCCCCTGTCCTGAAGTCTTCTTGAGTTTGATTTCTTCTCCATCCCTTCATCAAAAGTATGATTCTGGGATATTTACCATTATTTTGAAGGCTGTAATTGAAATTTTCAAAATATTCATAAATCTCTCAAGACTTAGCCCTATTAGTTGTGGACACCTATCAGGTGCCTCAGTCTTACAATCATATTACTTATGACCTAGAGTTTAAAGTAACCATGAGCAACTTTCATTTTGCAGATGAAAAAAACTAAAATCTGGAGAACTATGTAATTTTACTCACAATTCAAAGCATACAAGGTAGTATTTCAACCCAGTCGGTGCTTTTTCCCCCGTACCATGAAACTTCAAAATTCACATTTTTTTTTGTTTTTGCTGAACACATATTTAAATTCATTATGGTAAATGATCATAATTCACCAGGTCTGGAATAGTAAAGCTTTGGCCGAAGATCAGCCTCGATAAACAATTATCTAAATTCCCCACAAGTGAAAGCCAACCTTGGGGTATAATTGTCATACTAAACCTTTCTCTATACTTTTCTTTTCCTTCCCATTTTTTCAAGAAATGCTAGCATGTCTTGCTGTTGGCTCAAACCCAAGCAATAGAGAAAAAGGAACCACTCTCAAAAAATGATGACAAACAAGTGATTTGGCTCGTCATAATGCCCCTAGCTTAGTATAAAATGAGGACCAGATTGAGCTGTTTTGACAGATTTATTGTGAAGCCAAAGAAAAGCGTCAGTAGTATTAAGTGTGACATTCAATGTGCTATATAAATCACCATTTTTTCTGTTAATACTTATTATGACAACCCAAATTTGTAAGTATTATCACTGAATTAAACTTGGATTCCATCTCAATTCCCAGATACACAAATTACAAATGGGAAATTATGAGTTGAAGTTAGACACTTGGAACGTACCAACTAGGGTTATTTATCCAACGCCTGTTTGTCTCTCACATACACACACACACATTTGTAAATTTTTAAATAGGACCCTTTGTAGGAATTCATTAAGATCTATAAGCTGGTTTTTTTTGCACTTGCATAGAATTTTTCATCTAATATTGTTGTGATTAGTTACAGTGACGAGTGGGAAAAAACTTGAAGAGGGGGAGGGAGCACATGATCATTTATTTTAAGTTATTACCATTTGTTCTTTGTAGCACTTAAGAGATTCCACCTACTCTGCTTTATATAAAGCTTATTGTTATTTTGAACAATGAGACAAGAAGGTTTTCATATTATACTAATGGGAGTAAATGTTACTAGAAGAATCTTGTTCTGGATGCTACATTTTAGGAATGGTGCTTGAAAGTCATCTAGGATGGTTAAAGGCCTTATAATTATGGTACAAAGGAAAGAGTGCTGACTAAAGTATCAAAATTCTGACTTTGATTCTTTCTTATTACTCATACAATGAGCAAACAACTTTACCATCCTGAGCTTCAGTTTCCTCATCTATAAAATGGAGGAATTCTAGAACTCTGAGGTTCTTTCCAGCCCTAGATCGTGATGGCGGAAACAGGGAAATATTTAGCTTAGAGAAGGAAAAGCTCACCATGGGGAACGTGATAGTACTATGCAAATATTTGCAGGACTATTATATGGAAGAAGGATTACACTTGTTCTTTTTACTCTAGTCGACAAAACTAGATGCAAGGATTAAATTCAAAAAAGGAAAATTTATGCTTGAAATCAGGAAAAAGTTCTAACAAGTATTGCTGTGCAAAGTGGAATGGAATGCATCAAAAGGTGGTAGATTCTCCTCCAATGGAAGTTTTCAAGAAGAATCTAGTAATAAGTATTCTTGTAAGGGGTGTTCTTTGGAGCATGAGTTGGACTACTGAGGGCTTGAAATTTATGCTTGAAATCAAATAATAAACATTTATTAAGTGCCTACTACAAGCCAGGCACTGTGCTAAGCACTGAAAATCTAAAACAAGGGGAAAACAGTCCTTGCTCTCAAGGAGTTTGCAATTTAATGGGAGGGGATAGCATGAAAATAAATATTTATAAAGCAAGCTATATACAGGTTAAATAGGAAATGATTGAATGAGGGAAGGCTCTGGAATTAAGAGAGGTTGTAGGAGGCTTCCAGTAGGAGAAGTTTTAGCTGGGCCTTAGAGGAAGCCAGGAGGTCAGTAATTAGAGTGGGACAGGAAGAGCATCTCAGAGATGGGAAGAAATTAAAGGAAATGGTCAGAGTGAAATTGAGGTGTCTTATTAATAGAAAAAACACTAGATCAAAGTACATGCCCGGGTGTAAGATGTAAGAAGACTGGAAATATAAGAAGGACTTATTTAGGGCTCAACACCAAATAAATCATTTTGTGTATGATCTTAGAGGCAATAGGAAGACACTGGAGTTTATTGAGTAAGGAGATGATGTGATCAGAGCTGAACTTTAGGAAAATCACTTTAGTGACTGAGGGATGGATTGGAACAATTGCGGAGAGACTTCAGGCAAACAGATCCACCAGCAAGTTGTTGAAATAGTCCAAGTGTAAGGTGATGAAGGCCTTCTCCATAGCGGTAGCATTCCAGAGTAGAGAAGGAGACATATTCCAGATATGTTGCAAAGATGAAATCAATAAAGCTTGGCAAGAGAAGAGTATGGGAAAAGATAGTGAGAAAATCCAATTAAAAGGTATGATCCAATGGCCCAAACCAGCAAAGGAAACAAAGAATAGTCACAAAGATAGGAAGAAAGCCAGGAGGAAGTGATATCCCAAAAACTCAGAGTCTCACAGAAAAATTAATAGTATCAAAGGTGTGGAGGGGCCAAAAAGAATGAGGGCTGAGAAAGAGGCATTGGATTTGGCAACTAAGAGATCATATAATTTTGGATTGAGCAGTTTGGGTGAAATGATCAGATCTAAATCAGGAAAAATGTCCTAATAAGTAGTGCTGTTCAAACTGCTTTAGGAGATAATATTGGAAATCTCCAGGAAGAAACTAGAGATGAGTATACTTAGAGGGTATATCCTTTGAGGACATGAGCTGGTCAATGAGGAGCCTTTAAACTCATAAATTCTCTTTGTAAGTTTTTCACAGTCTGTTTCTATATCTATAAAATGGAAAGGAGAATAGCAAGAGGACAAGGTAGGTCTAATTCTGATCTCCAACTTATGCTCTTAGAGATTTAAAATACTCAGGTTTTTGTTTTGTTGTTTTCCAAAATAATCCATAAAAAGATCTTTGTCACAACTTCAAAATGCATACACTCTCATTATCCCCACCCATATACACAATCAGCATTTACACATACCACCCACTTAAATCTCACACCACACACACACACATACCCCCAAGTATACAGGTTTACATCCACTACCCCTATTCACTGTCTCTGTCATATATGCACATACCTTCCACTCCCACTGCACACTTTATAAGACTAGTTTTTTTTAATGAAATAATAATTGTAAGCCTTGAAAGTCTTCTGTATTTATTTTTTTAAAGAAATACAGATTCCCATATAAAGCAGAAGAGTTCGTTTTAAGAGCAGCAGAGCCACACAGGGATGGTAGTTAACAAAGTTTATTACTACTCACAAGGGCAGGGGGAGAATAAATGTCAATAGGAAATAGTCTCAGTGCACAGCCCCATCACCCTGAGCCAAAGGTAACTTTACAGCAGCTTTCACATTATAGTCAAAGGTCCAGAGTCTCTGAGGCTTCAAAATTTTAATAGAGTTTTAGACAAAGAGTCAGCTGGTCCAACTCAGAGACTGTCCTGTCATCAGGGTGGAAAGGGGGAGATAACAATGTAGTAAGAATCAAGAAAAACAGGTTATTTCCTAAATTGTCTAAAGGAATAATGGTAAAGGACATAGGGGGAACTTAAATCTAACTGCCAATCCAGCAAAAGGCTATGGCAGTGGAGTTAGGTAAAATACTTTTATAGAGAGACTTAATAAAGTCTCTAGCTTTATTAGCTTTGGTTTATATGCATCTTGAGAGGCTGTAGCTATATCAGCCAAACCGCTTCATTTGATATTATAGCTAACATATCCTGGATGCCCTCAGAGGGAGAAATCATATCCAGACGGAGATAGGAACTGGAGGGAACTTCATATTCAGCTACTCTAGTCTCTTCAAAACAAACCAGGACTTCAAGCCTTCACTTATGTAGCCATATAATACTGACTTCACATTTCCCAACCAGTATTCTTTCCACTTTATCATGCTGCTATTTCATCATTACTACCGGTCCTTAGGATCATCAGAACAAATTTCTATGAAGAAAGAATCAATTTCGCTCCCCCCCTTTTTACAGATCACAACACCAAGAGTAAAAGGGGTTTAAGTGATTATCAATGGTCACACACTGAGTGTTGGAAGTAATGTATTGGTCTTGGAGCCAAGAAGACCTGAATTTAAGTCCTGTGTCATAATGTTTGGAAATGTGACTCTTGTCATTTTTTTCTTCTTGAGGAGCAAAGGATGTAGCATCTGGCTTGTTACAAGTTGTTTGGGTTTTAACTAGGATGGTTTCATACATTGTTATGTGTTAATCAAAACTGTGAGATAGGCTCATTCAGGAAGTGATATAGTGATGCTGGATAGAAAGAATCAGAGAGCAGTGGAGAGCAGTGAAACACCTAGTGACGGGAATCTCGGTTCACAAGCAACTGCCAAGTTTTAGCATTTTATTACTGGGTCAGTAGGTTCCCATTATCTACCTAAATCCTGTACGTTTAGCATTTTTTGTCTTGAAATACTATCTTGGACTTGAAAACTATCATGGATGGAAAGTCTGCCAGATTTGCTTATAACTTGAAGCTAGGAATAACAATACTGGATGACAGTCATGATCCAGAAAGGTCTTGACAGACTAGAACATGGGGCCCAATCGGATAGGATGAAATTTATTAGGGATCAATGTAAAGTGCAATGTAAAGTTCAAAAAATTAATATCAATTAGCAAAAAATTGATTAGGAAGTTTTCAAAGTATTCTATATGTGGGTTAGCTTGAGGAATCAGAAACATTTAGTCTGGATAAGAGAGGATTTGGGGGGAAATAATCAACAAGCATTTATTAAGTACCTGCTGTATACCAAGTATTATGCTAGGCACTGGGGATACACACATACATACCCCTCAGCAATATTTGTTCAAATATTTGAAAAGTTGTCAATGGAAGAGGAATCTGATTTGTTCTGTGTGACCCAAGAGGACAAAACTAAAAATAAAAGGTGGAAATCATAGAAAGGTAAATCTCAAACTAGTGTAAGGAAAAACTTCCCAACAGTTGTTTAGTCATTTAATCATGTCTGATTCTTTGTAACCCTGTGGACCATCACTTGCTAATATTGCCCAAGGATTTTCTCGTCAAAGATACTAAAGTGGTCTGCCATTTTGTTCTTCTGTGGACTGGGGCAAACAAAGTTTAAGAGTCCCACAATTAGGAAGTGTCTGAAATCAAATTTGAAATCACATCTTTCTGACTCCAAACTTAGCTCTATCCACTGAGTCATCTAGTTGCCCTCTAAAAATTAGAGCTATATGCAAGTGGAACGGGATGCCTCAGGAAGTAGTTGGTTCCCCAGCACTAGAAATCTGTAAGCAAAGGCTATTTGACTATTTTTCAGAGAAGGTATAGATGGGATTTTTGTTAAAGGATGAGTTGGATGAGATGACCTCCAAAGTTTCTTCCAACTCTAGGTTTCTGATATTCTGAAATAAGATGATCTACATGATTCCTTACATCTCTGATATTCTAGATTACTATATATTCATATAACCTATTTATACTATATTTATATAAGATGATAAGTATTTGACAGATGGGACCACATCTTCATCTTGTTACCTGTCAACAATTTATTAATCTGCACAGGCTAGGTACTCAATAAATATTCTGAATGAATGACTTACCACCATAGACTGCAGTCCCAGGTTTTTCTCATAGGGAAATAAGGCATCAATTAGTCAGCATCAATTAATTAGCCTAATTACATGGTCATGAATGCTTCTTTGTCTATCCTTTGTTACAAATTAAATCAGATCTATACCTTTGTCTTCTTTCTGTTTATTCCAACTAATTCAAACTAAAAAGTTTCCCAGTGGGACACACATTAACAAAAGAAGTTAAAAGATAACCCTCTAACTGATAATTGACACCATCAGGTTTATTGTATTAGGTGGAAT
Source organism: Antechinus flavipes (assembly GCF_016432865.1). Taxonomy (NCBI): domain Eukaryota; kingdom Metazoa; phylum Chordata; class Mammalia; order Dasyuromorphia; family Dasyuridae; genus Antechinus; species Antechinus flavipes. The sequence goes on from NC_067402.1 coordinate 171,602,889, forward strand.
GAGCAAAGTCCATGATACTAACCCAGGGAATGCTTTTTTTACATTTATGTACTCTTTGTACTTTGTGTACTCTTCATAAAGTTCTTCAACATTTTCCCCTCTTTCAAGTATAAGTAATTTTAAAAGAAATTTTTAAAATTTCTTGTATTATTTTGAGAAGAAAAAAGTCACAGTTATTTTATTTTCTCTTAGGAAAATCTCTTTTTTGTGATGGAATATCTCAATGGAGGAGACCTGATGTACCATATCCAAAACTGCCACAAGTTTGATCTTTGTAGGGCCAAGTAAGTGCCTTCTAATGGTTGGAATTTTCCTCATTGCTATGGCTACTAAATATATATTGAATGACTAGAGGGTAGAGGGCACCAAACCCCAAACCAGAAATCATTATCTTCACTCCCTGTATCTGCCTTTCCCCCAAATTTTCCTGTCCCTTTGAAAGCAATGACATTTCCCTAGTTAGTGATGTTGCCCTCAAATGAATCGGCTTCCACTATGGACGTTTTGCCTCTCAATGAAGCTTGAGTATACATTAGCTTAGTTTCTACTGTCATACCTTTGTCTCAGGTTGAGCGGACAATGTACTTAATTTCTACATGGCAAGCTTCTTGAAAGTAAGGACAGTCTTTTGCCCCTTTTTGTATCCCTATCACTTAGCACAGTACCTGGCAGATGGTAGGTTTCTAATAAATGTTTATTAATTGATTCTAATTTTTTTGCACAAATTATCTAGCTACTCCCCCCTTTTACTAGTACAATTGATTTTCAAACCCAGACATCTTGTCCAAAATGAAAACATCCTACCTGTCTTCCCTTTTTCATAAAGATTATAAGAAAGATTTTTGTTAAATGCTTTACTGAAATGTCTAGACATTCCCTGGTCTTTTTAGTCATTTTTTCAATTTAATATGATTTTTTGTGGCCCCAATTTGGATTTTCTTGGTAAAGATACTGGAATTGCTTATCATTTTCTTCTCCAGATCATTTTAGATTGAGTGACTTGCCAAGTCACATAACTAGTAAGGCCAGATTTGAACTTGAGAAGAGGAGTTTTCCTGACTCCAGACTCGATGTTTGATCTACTATACCACCTTAGCTGCCCCTTTCCCTGATCTACTGACCATCTACTGTCAAAAAATAAAATAAGGTTATTCTGTCAAGTCATTTTAACTCTCAGTGATCACTGCTTCCATTTTCTAAATATTTACAAGTCATAGCTTTAAAAGATATTCTTGAATTTTGCTAGGAGTCAAACCCCAAAAGAGTATAGTATACACATTCTATCCTCTTTATTTTTTTGAAAATCAGAACATCTGCCTATTACCAATCCTGTAGCATTTTCCCCATCCTCCATAATGCTGCAGAGATCATTGTTGATGGTTCAGAATCACAACTGATATTTTTAATACTTGGGAAAATACAGTTTTAATCCAAGCCTAGTAACTTGAACTCATTTAGGACAGCTGTATACCTATATACTTCAAAGAAATATTTTAAAATATTACTTTTGATATTTCTAATAATATATGGTCATATCTGAAAATCTAATTTAATTTTTATAATTTTATTAAAACCACAAAAGGAAAAAAGTGTGTTATTCAGTTCAAAAGTAGCCTGGAAAAGCAGTTGTTTAAAATACATAAGTGATGATTCCTGGTTCTCAATCCTTCCCCCAGGTTTTATGCTGCTGAAATAATTCTTGGATTACAGTTCCTTCATTCCAAAGGTATCATCTACAGGTATGTTCTGTTCCTTGAAAATAAGTAGGGTTTTTAAATTCTGCTTTATTCACCAGAGTTGCACTTATCTAATTATCTGTATTTGAAAAGAGGCAGCATGCATTCATGATTGGATATTCTGTACCCATGTCTTGTGCACATATATCAATACATTAAGGATCTAGGATTTTGCCAGTTTGGGAGCTCCCTCCATCTTGCAGTCTTAGCCTAAAATTTAGAGAAGTTAAGTGACTTTGTATATGATGACACAATGAAGTAATATTTTAACCTAGGTTTTCTTGATTCCAAGTTTAGTGCTTAATTCATAGGGCTTCCTTATCTCTCAGACTTTGGTATCTATCTGGAGAAAATAGTGCCTTATTTCTGTAATTTTCATCATTTTTTTCTTTTCTTACCCTTTTCTTTATTACCCCCTTTCACCTTGGTGCTGGCTGCTTCTTGTTATCTATGCTAAAAATAATATCTCTATTTTTAAACTCCATTCTTGCTTCTTTACATGTAAATCGATAAGAGGTCAAACTTTAAAAAGGTAGAGGGAGGAGGTAAAAGGGGAAATGTCCCTAGAGGAAGCCTGCAGAATTATATTAAAGCAAAGTAAAATTGCTATTGTTAATGATGATTTCTAAGTCAACAATGGGCCAACTAGGTGACACAGTGGAGAGAAGCCTCATCTTGCTGCATTCAAATCCCTGGCCTCAGATGCTTAATAGCTATATGAACCTGTTTACCTCAGATCTGTAAAAATGAGCAAGAGGCAGAAATAAAAACCACTCCAGTACCTTTGCTAAGAAAATCCCAAATAGGGTCTCAAAGAGTCAGACAAGACTGAAAAATTATTCAACAAGTAAATTTTAAAAAGTTTTTATGTTTGCCACAGAAAGAAATTCAGTACTCTGCACTTTAGACAGTAATCTGCCAAGAACAATTTTTATTAAATTTGAGTAATCATTTTTGCTTAGAGAGAAATAGACCCAAAGACAGCAGAACCTATCCCTATGATGCTGAAAATCTCTAACACAAGTCATTTCACAGTTAAAGGTATATCATTTGCAAACAAAAAACAAAACTCCACAAAGAGATAACAGTTGTAGTACTGTATGTAAAGTTCAATAAACAATTGCATCATTTTAAAAAACCCAATAAGTCATTTCATTTTTTTAAACACAACCTTAAGGAATCATTTTCTTAAAACCATTCCATCCCTTTTTTGATCATTCCCTTTAAGGAAGCTCCCTTCCAACAGGTCCAAGGTAGAGATACTTCCTCAAAAGTAATCGAGATTTCTTCCTTCCTTAATTTGATGATCACCATAAACTTATTAATGTGGATCAAAGCAGAGACGCTATACCTGGTGTAGGAATCCTTTCCTGGTATAATCTAGAGAAAAGGAAGCAGGCTTTCTTTTGGAATTAATATTTAAAGAAAGACTGATAGGGGCAGCAAGGTGGTAGAGTGGACAGAGCAACAGCCCTGACGTCAGAAGGACCTGAATTCAAATCCAGCCTTAGACCACTTAATACTTCCTAGCTGTGTGAACCTGGGCAAGTCATTTATTGCCTCAGCAGAAAGAAAAAAATAAAAAAGACTGATAAAATTTCTCTTTTAGACTATTTCAAAGGCTTTACATAATTAAAAAATATTGAATGTTTCTAAGCGATGTAGGGGGAAGAAAAAAGGGGACGGTTAGTCTCCATGTATATCAGTGTGCTCTGTTTAAGAACAGAGAAATTTTAAATTAATTTTAGAAAGATTTCCATTAAGAGCGGCAAAACAATGTCCATTTTGACAATAAACTTTCAAATCTCTATCATATTTGTATTATGTACTAGGTGCTATACTAGAGATAGAAAAATATTGCAGTCCATACATTTAAGGAGATTGTATTCTATAATCTACAAAGACTAGAAGTGGGTAAAGGAAAGGAGACTGAATGTAAATAAATATTATATGAAGTAGAAGAGAATATAACTAAAATCAAACTGGTTGCATCTTAAAAAAAAAATCAGTAGTCATATGAAAAATATGATTGGCTCTACTAGGCCTGTAGACCGGTCTTAATGATGCCAAAATTTGGATTTTATACCGTTTTATACCCAGAAAAAAAAACAACAACAAAAGGAGTTGGTGTCTTTTGCCACCAGTCCAAGAAGACCCAGGGAAATTATGAATAAGGTATGAAAGAGAAAAGGCAGGGATTTATACAAATCCATCCGTGATTACTGGTTTGCACCTATAAATTATTCAATTGTTTCTATCTTTATGACATTCCCCAATCTCCAACTCTTTCCCTCCAGGGAAGCTATCTAGTTTGACCAAAGTACCACAGATAAATTTGTGATGCTTCTGGGAAATGTCTAGAAGATAATCAGTTGTAGAGATAGAATTTAAGGCAGAATCTAGATCAAAAAGTCATCCACAGAGAAAGGATCACTGAACTCCAGAAAACAAGGGAGATCACCAAAGAAGATAATAAATAGTGAAAGAGGCAAAAATAAGTCCTCACTAATTAGAGATCAGAAGAAAATGATGAACCATAGGAGAGCAAGATTCCTTTTATTTGATCAGACAAAAAAAATGAAAGATTAGGAAGGAATATTCACTTTCTTGGAAGCTGAAACAAGACAAAATATCTGAGAAGAATAGAGGATGAGACAAATACAGAAAGACAAAATGTGCAAGTAGAATGGGGGATGATTGTTAATAGTCTTGAAAGCTAAAGATAACATCAAAGGGGATGAAACTTTTAAAAGGTCATCAGATATAGAAATGGAGATTGTTGATGATTTGACTGAGCAGGTTTCAGCAGCTTAATAGGGTTAGAGACCAGTTTACATAGAATTAAGAGAAAATAGAATAATGCAAATTCCTTGGGACTAGGGACTAGTCTCATTTTTCACTTTGTATCCTTAGGCTTTATTGGCCTTTCACAGTGCCTGGCACTTTGTAAATGTATGCTTAATAATGATGTTGAATAAAATCAAATTTGGAAGGTTAATGAAGGAATAGACACAAATTGTAGCTGACTAAAATACTGTGGCAGTAAAAGGAAGGATACAAGGAATGATAACTTGAAACAATGGCAGACTCAAGTGAACTTTTGTTAATATTGGAGGGGACTGGAGTATGTTCGTATGCAGCAGGAAAGGAACCAGTAGATAGGGATTGACAGTGAAAAAAAAAATCAGTGGATCAAGTTCATGAAGAAGATAGGAAAGAGAGGATAAGGAACACAAGTAGAGGGGCTAATATTGACAAAAACTTAAGTTTTTCCTCCTTTAAGACTAGAACAAAGGAAAAGAGAGAAAAAGGAGTAGAGAGGTTTTGAAATAAGAAAGAGAAGGGATGAAGGCTTTATAATGATTAGCCTTGATCTTCTCAGTAAAGTCAGAAGTGGGGTCCACTGCTGAGAGAAAAGCAATTGGAGGTAGTCCTGGGGACTTAGAAAAAGGGAAATGTAGGAAACGGCTCATTGTAGATGTCACTATGATAATCAGACCTTGACAATGACAAATAAATGAAGCAAAAGTTCTTTGGATACAGATTATAAAGCTGTTCTTATGGGATAGTTTTATAGTTTCACCCACTTAAAAAAAACACCCACTGAAAGAGTATTTATCAAAATCATACAACTTTGCTATGAAAAATGAAAACCCTCAGGATATTTCTAATGATGGTTAGCAAAAGAGAATTACATATAATGTTATAGCTGAAAAGCACAGTAGAGGACTGAAGATCAGAAAAGTAAAATCGCATTTCTAATATCATACAGGGTCAGTTTGAGAAATAACTGAACTAGAACATAGAGGATCCCATTTCCCTGTCCATCATATCATTGTATACAGGTTTGATGGTTACATGGAATCTTCATATTTCAGTTGAGCAGAGTGTGTATATGCACATAAATGCCCTCCACACATATATACATATGTACATATATATTTATATTTGTGAGAGAGAGAGAGAGAGAGAGAGAGAGAGAGTGTGTGTGTGTGTGTGTGTGTGTGTGTTTGTGTGTGCACTGAGGCAATTGGGGTTAAATTGCCCAGTAAGTAAGTTAACATATAGGAAATGTTAAGTATCTGAGACCAGATTTGAACTCAGGTCCTCCTTACTTCAGAGCTGGTGGTCTATCCACTGCACCGCCTACTGCCCTCCACATGTATATTTTAATAACTCAATTTCCTTTGTGGGTAGTAGTTTTTTTTTAATGTATGAACTGTATTGGTCTACTTACCATCTAGGGGAATGAGGGGAAAAGTTGGAACAGAAGATTTTGCAAGGGTCAATGCTGAAAAATTACCCATGCATATGTCTTGTAAATAAAAAGCTATAATAAAAAAATAAAATTTAAAAAAAAGCATGAGCGCATCATACAATATGTTTTTGAAGCTTTAGTAGGTGCTTAAAGATAATTAAATTATCAGGCAAATAATTTAGTTATAGATATTGTACTTGAGATTGTCAAAAAGAATGATGTGTTAAGAAATTACTGTTTCCTAAGTACATTTTGACTCATTTAATGTGTTTTGTTTTGTTTTTAGCTGTAGACTAAGCGAGGGCCTAGCTTCCCTTAACTACTCTTAATTCTTTAAGCATAAAATAAAAATTAAGTAGTGCCAAGGGAGCAAGAAATAGAAAGTTTTCACAGAATATAAGGATAATAATCATAAATTTTAAGATGAAAGAGACTTCATAGATCTTCAACTCTAGACTAAATCATGAACTCTGTTTACAACATTCCCAAAAAGTAGTCCCCCATCCTCTTCATAAAACCTCAGGTAATGGGGAATATTCCTACAAAGCAGTCATGGGTATTTCTAATGGTCAGGAAGTTTTTCCTTAAGTTGAGCTCAACTTTTTTTTTTCTCTATTAGTCTTTTTTTTTTTTAACTTTTTATTGACAGAACCCATGCCAGGGTAATTTTTTACAGCATTATCCCTTGCACTCACTTCAGTTCCAATTTTTCTCCTCCCTCCCTCTACCCCCTTCCCCAGATGGCAAGCAGTCCTTTATATGTTAAATAGGTTACAGTATATCCTAGATACAATATATGTGTGCAGAACCGAACAGTTCTCTTGTTGCACAGGGAGAATTGGATTCAGAAGGTATAAATAACCCAGAGCTCAACTTCTTTAACTAAGCTCGACATAAAATGAGTCTACCCATTTATTTTAATTCTATACTTTGGGCCAAGCAGAATCTTTCTAATCTTCTTTCCCCAAGATGGTTATTCAGCTATTTGAAAATTTCTTTCATAACACCAGTTCTTTCAATGGATCCTCATAAGAAATACTTAAGGTTGCTTTACAGTCTTGTTTCATCTTCCTCTGAATGAGGTCCAACAAATCAAAATATTTGTCTAAAAAGGGGTACAACAGAATAGAAACCAAATGTCCAAGTGTTGTCTAGCTGGGGCAGCATAGAGTACTGTCTCCCTTGCTGTAGGCCTTACTTAAAAAGGCCAAGGTATCCCATTGCATTGAGGGCCATCCCCAGTCATCCTGCCACTGGACCCAGATGGCTCTGGAGGGGATGTGAGGCAGGTGACCTTGCACAGTCCAAGCCTTAAACCAAAACTAATCTAATTCTAATTGGCCACCAATAGATCCTAGGCCAAGCCACATTTGGTCATTGTTTGGGTCCTGATTGGCTCATTTTAAATGTAAATGGAAGTTATTTCTGCTTTGGCCAGAAACCCAGAGGGCTTTTCCCTCCCTGATTCAGTCATTTATTTTCTTATTTATTTAAATTTTTTTGGACTAGCTGAAAGAGGAGATTCTTTGCCTCAATTTCTCCCTAGCCTTAATTACTGAATGGATGTGGTCTTAATCAAACTGAGATCTTCAACAGGTCTGGCCACTGGACCCAGATGGCTCTGGAGGGGAAACTGAGGCAGGTGACCTTGCACAGCCCACTCTCCCTCATTTCAATCCAATTAACTTGCTGATCATAGCATCACCTCCCTGATGTTATGGTCTTCTTCAACAGCAAAGGACAAACAACAGCAAGTAGATCAAACATCTCCACAGAAGTCCTAATTCTATGACTCATCATGATAGGGTAGTTACTTGTAGTCCCCAAGGCAATACTAATGGACCATGAGGTCTGGCAGGTTCTAAACTTTAAATACAATCCCAATGACAGCCTGTGTCTGCCTTCTGAAAATCAAACTAAGTACATACAGGCTTCTGTCAGTAGGATGACTATTAGGTGATTAATTCTTTGACTATGGAAACCTGTGAAACAAAGGAAAATATCGGATATATCATCTCTGTGGGACTTCATTCTGTCTTTTCAATAACTGACAGAATGAATGAAAGGAGTACAGGTTGCTAACTCACACTGTTTCTAGGGGGTCTATTAACAATAATAACTCTTGCTGCTCTAAATATGAGACCTTTGTCCAGGGTACAAGAAATCAAAATATTACTAGAAGATCTAAGTCATAAAAATTAACATTTCTAATATAAATGAGGAATCACAACTAAATGACAGAATGGTTCACAGACTAACTGAAGAGAAAAAGAGTTAGTTTCTAATTGGATTTCCAAAGATAATGAGAAACATAGGTCATCCTACCTTACTAATGATAAACATAAGCTAATACCACAATGGAGATAATTACAGTTTCTTTGTAAACATCTGTTGAAGAAAATAAAGATAGATTAAAAACTCTTCCTCAGGGGCAATTACAGATTCTAACTGAAGAGACAAATAAAAGTGTTAATTTTTAATCAGATTTCCAAAGAGAACTAGAAACACAGGTCATCCTGTTTCATTATAGGGTCTTCTAAAGGAAATCCAAAATCACTCAAAAAAATTAAGTTCAGTTATATATATATAAATGAAAGTCCAAATGGCTGATAAATGCTGAAGTTGGACACATAGTCCATAGAACTTGTCCATCATTACTACAAAATGATGTACAGTGAAGTTAGCCCAGAATTGAATGGAAGAAACAGATGGGACTAAATTGTATTTGTGCAATGATTTTAATAACACCAAGACTCTTTCTGAAACAAAAACTTTTCTTCATATTCTTCCAGTGAATTTGTCATACCACCATTTCAGAACAATTGCAGGTTACCCAAAGAGCAATATAGATTTATAATGGATACAAATGAATTGTAGAATATTAACCAGTGAAAGATTATGCATAAAAGTTATGAAAGAGATTTATAACTGGAAAAAATGGTGAGCTGCTCACATAGCAAAGATAAAGAAAGAATAACAAAGTCTGTGCTCCACTGATAAACACATTAATGTCAAGAGACCTCTAGAAGGGGCTCAAGATATTGTATGAAAATACAGAAAGTCGTGGACAAGAGTTGATAAAAGATGAAAATGTGTGGATTGATTTCAGGTTATACCACTGAAATGTACACTTCTATTATTGAAATTATAGACCTATCAAAACAATATAACCTACTTCAACATGACAGGATTTCATTGAGATTTTCAGCGACATATCACACTCCTTCATACTGAATTTTATTCCAAAAGAATCTTAACTCTTACCTCCACAACTAAACTGAAGCAGCTCTCAGAGTACCATTGTCATCCTTGTTGTCAGATCTGGCTTATTTTTAGTTCTCATTTTCTTGGACCTCTCTGTAGTTTTTTGACACTGATAAAGACTCCCTTTTATAAGAAACACTTTTCTCCCTTGACATCTGGGATTGACTTCAGTTTTCCTTTTCTTTCTCTTCTCTATGTCTCCTTTGCTAGTTCCTCTCTTCCTCCTGATTAACATCGGTATTATATAACATTATGTTCTTAGGATATACACACATATTGTGTGTGTGAGTGTGTGTATGCATATATTTACAAGGGTTCCCAAAATAAATAGGGATGTCATCTACATAAAGATAATAAGTAAAGCCATATTTACATAATATATGTATTAGTATATACATACATACTATTTATCTTGGTCTTTTCATTCACTCCCCCTGGCTTTCACTATTACCTTTACATAGTTATATTGGTAGTCCCAATTTCTCATTGGAGTTTCAGAGCTTCAATTCATATTATATCTTCACCAGAATTTTCTACTGATATCTACTAATACTTAGGATCCCAGATCTAAAGGATTTATTTCCTAAACTGAAGAGTTTATCAGTTTCTCTGACTTGTTCCCCATTGATTGACTCTAAATGAATGTATGTGTAGTCTTCAAGCACTACTAAAAGAACAATCATATATATTTTCTAGCTAAAGAGAGGAGGAGGGTTTAAAGGGAAAAAAAATCCAGGAAAAGTGTGGCTTATCTCATGGGTAATATATGAGAGGTCAGCAAATACTTCCCCTGATAATAAATAAATTGATAGATAGATAGATAGATGAAAAAATACATAAACAGAAAGGCAGGCAAGGGGAAAAGTCATTAAAAGTTGATCCATGTCCTGAAAGCATATAACAAATCTTAATTCCTCTGAGTTTCTCTTCAGATTTAAAGTATGCTATATAAATTAATTAGACAAGCTAACATTCATCTAGAATTTTTGTTCAATACTGTATGTGTGTGTATGTGTGTGTGTGTATATATATATATATAATATATATAAAACTTTCCAATAAATTTTGTCACTGTCTTCTAAGGCAAATAACAGTATAGCTGGCCTTGCTTTACAAGGACCCAAAGGAAAAGAATCTCCAGAGCATAACCTTGGGGTCTTCTAACTCAAAGTTTCTTAAACTGTGGATTGTGGCCTCATATGGGGTTGCATAACTAAATGTAAGGGTCACAAAATTATGATTTATTATTATTATGAAATGTTTGATTTGTATGCCTATTTTAAATACCTACATCTCTTTTTTTTTTTAATTAACCAGGTGCTACAAACAGTAGAAGCTAGGTAGTACAGCCCTGGACCTGGAATCAGGAAAATCTTACTTCAGATACAACTTAGACACTTATTGGTTATGTGATCTTGGGCAAGTCACTTAATCTATTCATTCCAGTTTCCCATCTATAAAAATGGGCATAATAATTCTGGTTGTTGTAAGATTCAAATGAAGTGGTAATTGTAAAACTCTTAGCACAATGCATGATACATAATAGCTGTTATATGGTTATTATTCTTATGACTTTTATTATTTCCATCACTGGTAATAATAGAGCCATTATTCATGGCACTTAGATATATTCTTTATGCATTAGAACTTATTGTGTAAAGAAGAAAGATTATATTGATCCTATCCTGTTGGATATGAATCAAAGAATTACATGCTGATCTCCTTTGGTGCATTGGACTCCGTCCTCTCAGCTGTCTTTGATCCTGAGTATAGTTTGAGTTTTATAAAATAGAAACATATATTTAGAACTAGAAGGGACTTTTAAGGTCATCTAATTTATCTCCACCTTTTTCATGGTCATTCTGTGCACTAAAACTGAGCAAATTTCAAGAGGGACAATAGCTAAGAGTGTGGTCAACTAGGTTAGAGCTTTCCTTTTTAAAATTAGGAGAACAAACAAGAAGAGTAAGGGAGGTCCTATTACTAACTTTATGAAATTGATTTCCTGATTTTTCTCACTGATGTCATTCATCTACATGAAGTTGATTTAATATTCAAAAATCTTCAGAATATTTTGATGATGTAAGTAGTAAATATTCTACAAACATTATCTTCCTACATGGTAACTTGATGATTGTCATGAACAACATTTTAAAACTAAAATAACTTCCAATGCCAACTTATTTTCTAATTCAGTGAATATGAACAGAAGTGTCTAATTAAGACAAAAAAATCACAGGAAAAAGTATCTACAATTGTATTGCATACAACCCTTTATTATAAGCTTTGCAGTTTACCGTCATTACAAAATATTTACTACTATGCTGTTGTTGAGTTGTTTCAGTTGTGATTGCTTCTCTGTGACTCCATTTGGGATTTTCTTAAAGTGTCCTGAAAAGGTTTGCCATTTTCTTCTCCAACTCATTTTAAAGAGGAGGAAACTAAAGCAAACAGAATTAAGTGATTCCTCTAGGGTCTTGTCCAGAGTCACATAATTAATAAGTGTCTCAAGCCAGATTTTAATTCAGGAAGAGGCGTGTACCTGACTCCAAGCCCAGAATTCTGTCTACTGTAACTCTAAGCTGTCCTTTAATCAAGAAGTAGGATCCTCTATCTACTCACTCCCACCCAGAACCTATGCTTATACGTGTTATGAAAATCAACATCTATCACTTCTATCTTTAAATATTTAGGAAAGAATCACATATTTTAAATTTCAAACCATAATATAGGTATTTATATGTCTGTCTGGATAATAACATCTAAAAAAATTGACAACCAGATATCACAAATGGTTATTAGCATTGGTATTAATAAACTTATTCTACCCCAATTTTGCATTTGAATTCCATTTCAAATATTCCAACTTCATGATCTAAATTATTTCTTTTTTGAGGGGAAAGGGGATAAAGCAATTAGGAGCAAGTGACTTGCCCGGGGTCACACAGCTAGTAAGTGTTAAGTTTCTGAGATCAAATTTGAACTTGGATCTTCCTAACTTAAGAGTCAGTGCTCTATCCACTGTCCCATCCAGCTGTCCCAATCTGCATTATTTCCAAAAGAACTCAAGTTCTGTCCTCTTTTCTTGGACATCCAATGATGGCACTGCAAGCAGCTTTGCAAACAAGTTATTAGAAAATATGAATGAATTTAGAAGCAAATCAGCTCTTAATTAGCTATCAAGTCATCATCCTTCTATAGGGGAAATTTAAATATCAAGTTTTATAATCCAAAAATGAATTTCCTTATTCTTATATTTAGACAAGCTCTATATTTCAGTTCAAACATATGGCCATTTTTCTTTCAACTTTCTTTTCTCAAGCACACAAAAATTTAATGGAAACTTTTTCCCCCACACATCAAATCAGAATTTTGACATTCTTTCTAACTTCTTAAACTTCCTTCTACTTTCCAGTTGCTAAGGAAATAACCTTCCCAAACCATAACACATTAGCTGGTATGCACACACATTTAAACATTAGACACCCAAGACCACAAAAACATTCACAGGAATCATTCAGAGAAGGATACCAATTCCCTCAAGCAATGTTCCCAATATTTGTTGCCTCAACAAAAGAATTCTTGCTATTTTTTCCAACTCTATCTCAGGATTCCAAAGTCTATAAAATTAAGTTTAAACACCATTATAAGTCTCTCTAAATCCCAAGAAATAGGGCAACCAAAAAAAAAAAAAAAAAAACCCCACACGACCACAATTGATATAGTAGCTGACTGGAGAAAAGACTATTTCTAAATTCTCCCAGGCCACTGATTGTTAACAGGAATTACTATATTTTCACATCTCAAGACTGTGTTTTATTTATTTTTACATTCATATCGGGGGGACACAGACCCATGCTGATTAGTGTCAGATTTGTCACTAAAGACTGCTTGCTTTCCAATTTCAAAGGCTAAGCATGCAGAAGGGTAGCATTCAAAATTGTCTCTGTTCACACTTGCAAATGCAGCATTAGTGCTCTGAGAGAAAGAGAAAGCTGAGTCAAACTTTGCTAACACATTGCCAGCATTGTTCAGAGATATTCATGAACACATGCTTATTTTACAGAAATTCCCAAAATCTCATGAATTCTGAGTTCTGGCAATAGTGTGTCTTGGCAGATTATAACCGACAACTTGTATTCTCACAAGTCTATTTTGAAAACAGTAATGTAAAAATTACAACATTAAAATAAAATATGCATTATTCCTATAGCAAAACTTGTACCTACTAGATTATTAGAGGGATTATCCTTCATTAAAATGAGAAGTTGCTTGATCAGAGAATTGTTAAGGGCTTAAATTGAATACTTCTAATATTAAACTAATAAAAAAAACTATCAGAGTCCAATGAGAGCATGAGGACATCATGAAGAGCTGACAATCAAAACAACTTGTTTTAGTCTTCTCTCTGGCCATACACACTAGTGACTCTAGGCAACTCACAGTTTCTTAGCATTAGAAGCAATTCCTATGACAATAATTTGCAGACAAGACTCAGACCTGAATTGTTAAGGCATTTTTCTTACCCATAAGTTCCCTATAGCAATGAAATCATAGATCAAATCATTCCTCTCCTCTCTATCCCAGACTTGGGATATTATCCAAAATAATACAGAACAATAAAAACCAAAAAAAGGTTGTCTGAGCCTCAACCTACAAAAAGATGAGCATTCTTAAAGCATGAATGACTATCTATTGTAAAGTAAATAAGTAGGGCACTACATGATTTGCTATAATATCTGTATACAACAATACTTCCATAATAAGGAGCATTCATTATAATGGTAGGAAAAAAGCAAAACAAAATAAGAGTGCTAGCTTACTCAAACATTCTGAGTACAAGTAGCCAAATGCTTTTAAATTTCAGTTTCCACTAAATAATCCATACAGAAGCATATCCAAATGAATTTAACCATATTGTTTGATATATATCTAATATAATCTTATTAAAGTCCACTTTTTCCATCATAAATTTTACTAACCTATCAAATTCTTATTTAAACAAAGAATCATGCCTGATGCTTTAATTCCTTGGATATAAGGAAGTTTTTATTCTGTTTCATAAATTTAGTCTTTCATTCACAGTAATAAATTTTGAAAGCAAAAGATGGAACCTTTTTTTTCATTTTCTCTCATTTCCATCTCCTGCTAAAAGAATCAAAAGTAGACAAAATAATATATAGATAAATATGCTCAAATAATATAGGTCAGAAGTCTTAGTGGAAAAAAAAATGCTGTTTTTTTCTTATCCCTGACTCTAGTTTTATTAGGAGCTATTTCCCCCTTTCATTGAAGTGTGTGTTTCAGTAAGAGACTTCTAATGTAAAATAGACAGACACACACACACACACACACACACACACACACACACATACACGCAACACATGTATCTTGGCATTCATACAAAGAAGGAAAAAAATACTTTTTTAAATACTCACCAGCCAACTGTCTTGGTTCTATGTCAAATTTTACAACTTTTCTATGTTCCTTTTTCTAAAGATAAGATGGGGACAATAAAGGAAAGGCTCTTATTACTGATTTTTTTTCTTTATATTTCCAATCATCTTTTTAAGCCCCAGTAATAAGCTGAAGTTTGTGGAAATCTATCTTTGAAATGGATTAAATAGCTAACTTCATTTATAAAAGACTCAGAATTTGGAGACTGTTTTTTTTTTTCTCTGCAGCTTCTATGTTAGCCACTTATAATATTTTTCTTCAACTTTGGTAAAAGTTCCAAAGTATTTAAGAAAGAAGGAGACATCCCTACAATTTGATAATGTCAGAGACAGTTCGGATAAATAGATAAGGATGCTTATAGGAACTTATCTCTCATATTTATCTCTCATATTTCTAACGCTGACCCATTTTATTTATTTATTGGCCCTATTTATTGCTACAGAATTTCTAGTTCTGGGCATTTTTTTTGTAAGTTCTGACAATAGAAGCAGAATAGACTTATTAAAATTCCTGCTCCACATCACTTATTCTAGATTTAGCCTACAGAAGACTTTCCTTTGTCTTGGTTGACTGGTTGACAATAGATTAATACTACTCTCATTAGGACTTCAGGATCTATTTTAAAAAAAAAACATTGAGAACTTTTGACCCTCTGATAAGATATAGCCCAAAAGATCCCTTGATTTATGGTTTAATTACAGGAATAATGGATTTTCTTAAATTTGGGTGACAATCTCCCAGAATTAAACCTACTCAGGCAACCAGTGGAGGAATATGAATCTTCAGTTTTCAGCTTTCTGGATACAGTGTGAATTAGCTACCATGTCTCTTCTTGCTCTAGGAATAATTATGAAATGTCCACAATTTAATTTCATAACTACCCATGTTCATAAATACCCACGTCATGAATACTTTTATGTGTAACAGAAGAGCAAACTAAGGGAGTCATATTATTTAAGGAGTAAAAGGGGAAATTCCAACTATTGTCTTTTACTCTGAGTGATAGATTACTATAAAACAATCCTGTCCAATGTGTCAGATGTTATGAGTTCAATTGACTTACTGTGGGAGCTTGGAGACATGATAAGTCTTTCCTCTCCTTCCCTACCATTTCGTGCTCGTTAAATGAGTAAGTTTGATAAGTATGCCATGGTGCTACAAAAATTAAAAGGCATATCCTACTAAAGTTTATGAAAGGATATATCCTAGTAACATATAGCCTAGTAAAGTTTACAAAAGAATATAGGAACAGCTGGCTAGGACTCAAAGAACTGAAAACAAAGGATACAGGTGCTAAAATTTTCTTACAGGTATTTGTAGAGGAAAGAATGAGTTCTTATGTAAGCCTGTAGATAAAGTCAGAGTACTCAACTACAAGACTCAGCTTTGCCATTTACTACTTATATGACTTCACGTAAATTATATCCTACCTTCAGATTCTTCAGCTGTCACATGAAGGCACTGGAGAAGCCTTCCAGCTAGACCAACTATAAATAACTGACCACCTGGGCCAAAAAGCCTTTGTATAACTCACATTAGTGGGAAATACAGCAGCACAAAAGGGGCATCTTACTTTCCTAGAGATGTAAAGAAAAAGAGACTATATTCCCATCTTCAACACCTGTTGGTATTGTCTCATCAGTTTTACCTATTCTAGGTCTTGCTTTGATTTTCATTTTAATTGGTAAGGACACAAGTTGTAATCTGTTGCCTTCATCCCCCAATCTGTATTATAGGGCAGCTTGTTGGTACAATGGATAGAGAGAACTGAACCTGAAGTCAGAAAGATCTGAATTCAAATCCAGAATCAGATACTTGTTAGTTCCCTGATGCTGAACAAGTCATTTAATGTCTGTTTATATTAGTTTCCTCAACTGGAAAATGGAGATAATAACAACACTCATCTTCCAGAGCTCTTGTAAGAATCAAATAAGATAAATTATAAATGTCTGGCATATAGTCCTATATAAATGTTAGCCATCATCATCATCATTATGCTTTGAAACTATGGATTTGTAAGTTTAGAGCTAGAGGACCTTAGAGTTTATCCAGTTAAATGTCCCTGTTTTATAGAAAAGAAACTCACACTCAAAGTGATTTGCTCATGGTCACAAAAAGTTAGCAAATAGTACATTAAAGTTGATTCTAATTCTAAATACAGTATTCCTTTAACTGTATCATTGGCTGAAAGGGCAAATATATGGGAAGGAAAGGAAGTGCCAAGGGACTGGCACAGTCCGTGTCTCTTTGGGCATTGCTCTTTTTATATCCCAAGGTACAAAGGGTACACCCTCTACATACATATTTTATATCTCTAAAGTTATAACCCAGTGGAACTTTAGGCAGGCAACTTAATAGCCAAAAGCCAAGGAAATATCAAATTGGTCCATTGCTTTAACATATGACACCCAAACCAATATTCAAACTTTAAATAATGCATTATGGATTTCAGTAAGCAAGTAAATGTTCACTGGGGAATTTTGTTCAATACTACATATGCTCAGCTGTCTTGCACCTTTGAGGTGAATCAATAGGAAAACATGGGGATGGAGTTGGAATGTTTCTATTATGGATATATAGACAGATAATGTAGATAAATTAAATATGATTATATATATATATGTATATATACACATATATATATATATACACCTAAGCTTATTACTTTCCCAAATATTTCATACCTCTTACTGACCTTTTTTTCCTACCCAGTAGCACCTCCATGTATTCAAGTCTCCCATGCTTTAAACACTGGTAACACATAATTCTTCTCACTCAGTTAAATACATTAAGTCTGCTTAAATACAAAGAGTCTGCTATATGCAATAACACTAGGTGTTGGAGACAAAAGAAGCATAAAATGTAATCTATATGCCTCTCTTGTTTGCCAGTTTCTTAGAAACTTATAACATTTGGGGAAAATGGAATAAATAGCCATGAAAAAGACATAATAATTGGCAAAGTCTGGCTATGTTAAGTAAAACTATTATGTGTATTTCTCATATTCAGTTTGCGTTGTAGTTATTTGTATGAGTCCTAGCCTCCATTAGATTGAAACTTCCATGAGGACTGGGACCTGGTCTTGTAATTCTGCATCCCTCAGCACTCAGTGTGGCATTCTATCCATAGTTAAGTCCTTAATAAGTGTCTGTTGCCCTGAATTGGAAGCAGTATTGATAAGGAAATAGAAATGAATATGGTTTTACCTGAGTGCCTAATAACTCAATAACCAAGGGGAAGAGTCAAGAAATAATTAGAATGGGGCTAATTAAATAGAAGAAAACTTGCTGGCAGAAACTAAGAATATGTACAAAATTAGCAAAGTAATATAAAATCACCTATTTCTCAGATTAGTGATGGTCAAATAAGATTATATTTGTAGTGCTTTGGAAAAGGGCTCTATAAATGCTAGCTATTCTTACTGTATCATCTAGACTTTTGTTCGGTCACTGGAATTCAAAGACTAGAGAATGAAGTTGATGATGTTGCATAACTCTGCCTCACTTAAATCCAGTTCACAAGCAAATAACATTCTTGATCACCCATCACATTTTGAAGTCATTGGCCATCCAAAAACAAAAGACAAATAACAACAGCTATTGTTGTTATAGAGTAATTTTAGAAAGAAAAAGAAGATTATTAAGAAAAATTTTGTCTAGAAAGTGGTACCTGAGTTGTTTAAATCAGTGGTGTCAAATTCAAATGGAACCACTAAACCTAATATAAGAATCTTAAAAAGTACTAATATTATCTATCTTCTATCATATTTCTATTTCTCTTGTCAAATATTCTTGATTACATTTTAATTTTAATCAGAAGTCTGGACTGCAGGTCCTATGTTTGACACCACTGTCTTAAATAGAAGCAGGGATTCTACGAGAGGGAGATTAGAAAGGAATGTATTCCAGGAGTGGGGAGCAGAAGCAAGAAATAGAATGTCATATATGGGAAAAACCAACCAGGACAATTCAACTTAAAAAGAGAGTATGGCAAAGGAAGTAATAGAAAATGATTGGAAAGCTCTGTGGAAGTAAAATTGTAAATTTTTTAATGGTTTTTAAATGCCAAGCTAAGGATTTTGTGTTTTACCTGGGAAGTAGTAGGGAGCCATTGATGATCTGTGAGATAAATAGCATGAACACATTGATGGCTTTGGAATGGCAATTTGTTAGCTGCAAAGAGGATGAATTGGAGAAAGACCAGAGCAAATTATATATGAGCACTTTACCTATCACATGCCTGATAGCATCTGTAACCTTTCGATTCAATGTCTTTCTCTGTTATCTAACCTTTCTCCCTGCCCCAAACTATCTAGTATTTAAAAACTGACTGAATATTCACAGTCAAGATGACTGATAGACGTTCTTAGGCTAAGGTACAGAGGACATCTATTTTTGGAACCAGTAGGATGAATACTTGCCATGTATTCATGTTTATTCAAGTCTCCCATGCTTTAAACACTGGTAACATGCCATGTATTCATGTTTAATAATAATTGGCAAAGTCTGGCTATGTTAAGTAAAACTGTATTATGTGTATCTCCTGGCAGTCTTGACAAAAAGGGAATGACTCAGTGGTAAACTCAATGTACATGGACTTGCATGTTGGAAAATAATGGTTGGAGTTGGGGAAGAAGGTTCAATGAATACTCTCCTGTCACTGAGAACTGAACACCTAGTCAAGATTCTAAACTCTAGACATCTGAAACATAGGATCTATCTACTCACCAAAAGTGTCTTTAAGTACATTCAGATATATCTAATATATTAAATGTTTATAATACATATGTGTGTGAATAAAAGAAACAGAGATGAAAACCATAGAGAGGCTGTTATCTATAGCAGGGAAGAGCCATTAGCAAATTTTTATGAATTGCTATTCTGCTCAGGTCTCTTTTTTGATGGAAAACCATTCATTTAAATTCTTATATTTTTCTAAGAGTCATTATGAGAAAATGTTTTCTAGATTTCTTCCTCTATCTTCAGTGTTTCTGGGATCTGGAATTTAGTCAATATGGGGATTATGATCCCCAGTAGATAGCTTCTGAGAATTTCCTATGGCCAAAATAAGCCATCCCCTTACATCCCATCTGATTCTCTCTGACTATTTAATCTCAGAAAACAAGCATAATTGGTAGAACTTTGTATAACTGGCTCTCTGCTGGCTTCCTTCAATCATAAAGAGCTATTAGAATAAGAGCAAGTTTGAAACTATCATTTTGCTATTAGAAATTTAAATAAATAAATTTAAATTCCCATTTGCTAACAAATAATAAAAATTAATGGAAGCTAACTAAAAAAACCTCTTGATGAGGGTAAGGAGAGTGTAAAATCTGGCTTGAAACAACATCAGAAATAAAATATAATAAAATCTTAGCAACAGTCCCATCACTTCCTGGTAAATAATAGAAAAAAAAATGAAAACAGTGTCAGATTTTATATTCTTCAACTCAAAGATCACTGCAGATGGCAATAGCAGCCATGAAATTTAAAAAGACATTTGATCCTGGAAAACAAAGCTATGACAAATCTGGACAGCATACTAAAAAGCAGAGACATCACCTTGCCAACAAAGGTCCATATAGTCAAAGCTTTGCTTTTTCCAGTGATGTTGTGGCTATATATAATGTGTGTGTGCATATGTGTATACCTACACATATATACATACATATATAAACATATGAGTGTAAGATTTAGACTATAAAGAATTAGACTATCACAGAATTGACTGTTTCAAATTATGTTGCTGGACAAGATTTTTTAGAGTCCTTCAGAAAGCATGCAGGTCAAATCCATCAATACTTAAGTTAATTCAGGGTATTCACTAGAAAATCAAATACTGAAGACAAAGCTTAAATAGTTTGTCCACATAATAAGAACACAGGGCTCATTGGAAAAGATGTTGATAGTAGGAAAGATTGAAAGCAAAAAGAAAAGGGGATGACAGAGGATGAGATGGTGAAATAGTATCACAGAAACAATGAACATGAACTTGGATAGATTTCAAGAGAGAGTAAAGGATAGAAGGCCCTGCTATATTTATGGGTATCACAAAGAATCAAGCACAAGTGAACCAACCAAACAGAAGTTTTCAGTTAAAATTGGCAAATGCCTCGACTTGATAGAACACTCAAATTAATGAATTGGTGAATCAAGCAATAGACCTGGAGCTCAAGACATGGGCTTAAGTGCTACCTCTGATTTCTGTTAGCTCAGTGACTAAGAGAAAACCAATTAATATCTCTAAATCTATTTCTTCATTTGTAAAAATCAAGATAATAATACTTATTTTAGTTATCTCACGAGGTTGTTGTGGAAATGAAATGAAATAATGTATTAGGTGCCCCAGAAGTCTTAGTACAGTTTTAAGCTTTAATAGCTCTAGCTAGGGCACCTTATCTATGTAAAGTACTCACTCTGTAAGCCCTAAGTGCTACATAAATGCCAGATATTATTTTTATTAATTTCCTAAGTGATTTTCTTCTGTTAAGATATTAATTCTGGTCATAAGTCATGATACAAGCGTATTATATGTAGGCTAATATATTTTAAAAGCTCATGAAGATATTCTCTTTTACATGAAGGCTTCCAATTTCAAATATATTTCATTGTTCTTAGTGATCTACATCACTTAATCCTAAGAGCCATTTAATGGCTGAGGGAACTGTAATGGATGAGGGAACTGAAGCTCTTTATAAGCGTGTTACTCTTTTTGAGTTACCTCAGTCTTGTCTGAATCTGTGATCCCATTTGGGGTTTTCTTGGCAAAGACACTGGAGTGGTTTAATATTTCTTTCTCCAGCTCATTTTACAGAGGAGAAAACTGAGGCAAACAGGTTAACTAGTTAAGTGACTCCTCCAGAGTTGCACAACTAGGAAGTGTCTGAGACCAGATAAGAGCTCTATCTCCTCTGATATCTAGCTTGGGCTTATAAATAGGGATTAATTCATTGCATTTTTTTTGCACAGTATCTGGACCCAGGCTGGTACATAAGAGATGCTTAATAAATACTTGTTGGTGGATTGAATACGGTCACAAGGCTAACAAGCATCAGAAATCAGGTCTTCCTGATTCCAACTCTGGCAATCTCTACACAAGACCATCTTGTGCTGACTTGTATGCAAGAAATGACATGACATGTATCATACAAGAGAAATGAAAGGGAGCTAATACTGTTATAGGAGGAAAGATAGTCTACAGGATGGGAGGAAGCCCCCTCCTCTGTCCACTAAATGGATCCCCTGTAGAGAATTTATCCTAGAAATCCTAGATTTAAAGCTGGAAGATCATGTAGTCTAACACCCTCATTATACAGGGGAAGTGAAGTCCAGAGAGACCGAGTTACTTGGGCAGCATCACTCAGCTGGTAAGTGCCTGCCATTGAGAGTCAAACCGAGGTCTTCCTCAGACTTCAGGTTCAGAACTCTTCCTATTCTCCCACATGGTTTCAATCTGGACTACTGCAGGGAATACCTACATGGCCAAAGTCATATATAGCTCTGTTGCAAGGAGTCCCGAGTATTCCTTCCTGTCATAGTACCATGCTTAGTATAGGTTCTCAATAAATATGAATAAATAAATATGACTATATAATGTGACTTTTTGCTGAAAAGAAGGCCCAGATCCACTACATTTCTACGAAGTAAACACTCCTTTTTTCTTTTTTTTTCCCTTTGTTTTTGCTTTAAATACGAAGCAAGTGAATCAGAGAATACGTAAGTGGTTTGTACCTGCATATAACATGACATGGTAAAAACCACATCCTCTTCATTCCACTTCTGCTCCTTTCTCAGACCTTTCTGCCCCTAACCAGAAAAGACCACAGAGCAGAATAAAGGTCCCCAGTTTCAGGTCTTAACCACATTGTGTTAAAGTTTTATATCATAGTACATAGGATTATAGATTTAGAGCTGGAAAGAGCCTTAGAAAACATTAAGTCCAACTCTTTTGTTCTACAGATAAGGAAACTGAGGCACAGGAAAGTTAAATAATTTTTCAGGGCCATTCAGCTAAGTATTTGAACTCTAGTCTTTCTGACTCAAAGTAAATGCTTAATAAAGCTTGTTGAGTGGCTCCAAGCACTCAGTCATTCCAGAATGGTTAGGGTAAGAAGCCCCTTGAAATATGATGTGATTCAAATCAGGTCAAAGTACCCTATTGCCCCAAACAAAAGACCTTCTCTGATACCTAAAAGTATGAGATGACAAAGGACTTTAAAGATCTCTCATTTAACAACTGTGAAAAAGTCTAGATCCTTTTTACTGTCAAAGGCCATTTGGATGTTTATAACATCATTCTCGGGCCATACAAAATTATCAACTTACAGAACTCAAGCAGAGAGAGGTTATATCTAACTTTCAGCTCATCACCGCCTATGGTTGCCTACCTTACCCACCTATGGTCTAGAGCATGGAAGTGGCTCACCAAGATTACACCAACAGAATAGCAAAGCCAGAAGTTGAACTTACCTTTTACTTTAAACCAATTTCTCTTTCCACAATAGCAAATGTTCATGAAACCTTCTCCGGCTCCCTAAATCATAAGTTCCCTAAGTCTTCTCTCTCAGAATTTCTCTTGCCACTTTGTTTGGACCTCCTTAATTACAATATTATAAATTATTGTGTGTTATATAATACATGTAAATATATATAAATATATACATACATGTGTATATACATAACACACATGATAAGAGGTCCAAACAAAATGATAGAAGAAATTCTGAAAGTATCATTTATGATTATATATAGGGAATTACTGCTACTCAATATATCTATAACTTGTAGTAAATCACTTTATTAACTCATTTTTCAGTTCAGTTCAAATCTCTATAACCTCATTTGGGTTTGTTTTATTTTTTTTTAGCAAAAACACTTTAGTTTGGCATTTCCTTCTCCATAATATTTTGCAGATGAGGAACTGAGGCAAACAGAGTTATGTAATTTGCCCGGGTTTTCACACAGCTAGTAAGTGTCTGAAGCCATATTTGAATTCAAGAAGATGAATTTTCCTGATTCCAAGCCCACTGCTCTATGTACTATACCATCTGGCTGCCCAAGTAAAATCGCTACTTCAGGGTTGTTGTGTTTTTTCCTATTTGTAATTGTGTTATCTGGAAAGGAAAAATATTAATCTATTAATGTTTACTTACACACTGGCATAGCTTATTTCTAGAAAAGAACAAGTCCCAAGAAGAATAGAATACAGCACAAGTGCATGTTGATGAGGAAGATAAATAAGGAAAAACTCCAAAGCATAGGTAAAGTCTAGAAGGAAGGGGTTTAGAGTTCAAGGGATGGCATGCATTCATTCATTCGTGTTTACATGAAACATTTTACACTCTAACAAAATGATAACTAAATTAGAATTCCTGTCTTCAAGAAGCTTGTTTTAGGTGTTTCAAGGAGAATAAATACAGAGATTTATAAAATAGAATGTGAAAACTTTATTTTTTATTTAAAAGGAATAACAATAAATTTGAAATTTCATGTATAATGTACAATTTTTTTCTATTCTGTATTATGGAAATGCTTGTTTTATTTCTTAAGTTCAGAATAAAATTTTAAAATATATAAAATAGAATTAAGTTTATAAGAAAAGCACAATATACTATTAATCAAAATAATTTCAGTTGAAGGAAATCATTGAAAATTTCATGGCATGAGGATTCCCTGTATTGGGGATGAGTAAAGCAAGGGAAGGAAGAAAGCATAGGAAAAAAATTTTGATGAGGAAACACTGACGTCTTCTTCAGAACATTACTTCAATCTCATCAGCTCTCAGCTGAATTATTACAATAGCCTCCTAACTGGGTTCCCTATCTCTAGTCTTTCCCCCTCTTCAATCAGTCCTTCAGAAAGCCCCATATTGAGGGTTCTAAAGTATAGCTCTGACAATGTCATTCCCCTGCTCAAAATGATCGACTCACCATTCACCCTAGGATAAAATGCAAATTCCTCTCACTGTATTTAAGATCTTTCACAGTATGGCCTCCATCTATCTTTCCAGGTTGATCTTCCATCACCGCCTCTTATACATAATTTAGGCAAACTTGTAGGCAAACTTGCCTACTTGTTGTTCACCAAGCACTATATTCTCTCTTTTTCCTCTACCTTTGTTGTATCTCCTTCCTGCCATGGAATTCCTAACTTCTCCCAAGGCTCAGCTTGAGTCATTTCCTATATGAAGCTTTTCCTGAGGTTTACCCATCCCTCCCCACACTGTCTACCCTCCCTTCTGGAAGTACTATGTTTTTATTTTGCATATATTCTATACTAGTTTAATCTCTATAAATGCCATTTCTTTCAACACTCATAATGTAAGCTATTTGTCTTTTTATCCTCAGCATCTGCACATAATAGACCCTTAACCAATGTTTGTTGTATCATTCAACCTGATCTTGTTTTTCAATTGCCAGTCCTGTTCTGGGACTAGCTGAACTACCCTTGTCAGTTGTGATAATACAACAGCTGAACTAAAAACACAAAATGTTTTCCCTTTTATTGTACAGGGACCTGAAATTGGACAACATTTTATTAGACAAGGATGGACACATCAAAATAGCCGATTTTGGCATGTGCAAGGAGAATATGTTTGGAGACATGAGGACAAGCACCTTCTGTGGAACCCCTGACTATATTGCTCCAGAGGTAAACAGTTCAGCAGATGCTGAGCATTCCCTTTCAGAACACCTATTTGTTAGCTCAAACATTGCCAATTCTCCTTCCTCTTAATATTGAAGGTAGGAGGATTTGGGTTGTGTGAGCTCAAAGCATTTGGACTTTATCTTCTACAAAGCTTTTATATCAAAATTTCCTAGAAATCATTTCAGTGAAATATTTTAAATAAAGCTATTTCTCAGTGAGTTGTTAGGAATCCAGCTTTATCCTTCAGTACTTGTTCTCAGAATATGGCAGTCATTAGTTAGGGAAATGGACCAGAAAGGAAAACTGACAAGAAATCACATGGAAAGTGGCTAAGTCTAGCTTCAAGTGTACACCTTAAGTGATCAAAAATATATTTCAGTAATTTAAATTAAATACAATAAATATTTCCTAATTGTACTATATGCAAAGCACTGTGAGAGGTACTGGAAGAGGTAAAAAGTTTTGTTAAAGACAATCTCTTCAAATATGAAGTGAATTCAGTCAACAAATATTTATTAATAGGAGGAAAAAAGCACATACACTGATAATAATAATTAATACTTCAATGGATTTGTGGTTTTTCTTCTTCCATTCTAATAGTACAGAATATAATTTATCTGTGCTTTCTCCATCTATGAGACTTGTCTTCCCATAACTCCTCCAGGATGTCTACCCAATATATTGGAAATCTTACTCTCTCCCCTTAATAGATATGTCAAACATGTGGTCTGGCTTTCAGTTATCCTTCAATCTTTCCCCATGACGGTTCCACCTTCTTTTTAGTCATACAGCTCTCTCATGATATTCTTTATGTCCCTTCTCCCATATTATCTTCATTGGTTATATGTTCTTACCCACTCATGCACACCATTTGTATTTCCATTCTTTTTTGGGATTGACATTTCCTGACTTTCAGCAATACAAGCATCACTTGAAAGATAGAATTGCTTAAAAGATAGAAAGCCATGTTGAGGTCATTGAAAGCACTATATAATGGATGGGGAGAAGAGAGGGAGGGAGCAAGGAAGGAAGGAGGAAAGAGGAGAGGAGAGAATGAGGGAAGGAAAGAAGGAACAAAGGAACAGGAAAAGAGAGAGGGGGGAAAGAGGGAGGGAGGAAGTAAGGGAGAGATGGAGGAAAGGAGAAAAGGAGGAAAGAGGGAGGAAGGAAAGAAGGAAGGAAGGAAGGAGGAAAGAGGAGAGGAGAGAATGAGGGAAGGAAGGAAGGAACAAAGGAACAGGAAAAGAGAGAGGGGGGAAGGAGGGAGGGAGGAAGTAAGGGAAAGATGGAGGAAGGGAGGAAAGGAGGGAAGGAGGGAGGGAAGAAGGAAGGAAGGAAGGACACAAGAAGAGAAAAGAGAAAAAAGAAAAAAAGACTCATTAACCATTATGTATCAGTCACTGTGCCAACCACTTTACAAATATTATCTCATTTGATCTTTACAAGCAACACTGTGAGGGAGGTCCAACTTAGATATGAAGTAACTGAGGCAAACAGGATTAAGTGACTTGCCCAATTCAAATAATTACTAAGTGTCTGAGAATGGATTTGAATTTAAGTCTTCCTGACTCCAGACCCAGTATTATATCATTAATATGGAGTCCAGTTTCCTTTCCATCCACAGTATTTGTTCAAGATACATGTGCTCATATTTTAATAATGTTTTTGCTTATTGCATTGAGCATGAAACATTTCAAACTCTCCTACATTGTTGTTATTTTTTTTAAATACTGAAGAGGAAAAAAAAGTGTTATATTCATGTTTCACAACTCTCCTGAATACCAGGACCAGATTAAAATGTAATTGGGAAATATTTAAGAAAATAAATGAAAATACAGTTCAATGTAGATGGTGTTAATAAGGTGGTTTTCTAAGTCAGTATGCAGCCCACAGAATTCTTATGTATGACCTTCAGTTAAGTCTATTTATTATGCCTTACTAAAGACCCAGAAAAAAAAAACATAAAGACAAGTATGATAACACAACACAATTTTGCAAAACAAAAAAGTTTCTAAGACCAGAGATAAAAGAAAGTGTTTATTAACACTGGGGAGCAAAAAGGCTTCATAGAGGAAGTTCTATTTTAATTGGGCTTTAAGGTATAAATAGTAATTCAATAGGCAAAGATGACATTCCAGGCACAAGAAACATCATGATCAAAGGTATAGAGGTTAAAAATTGCAGGCATTTCTGGCGACAGAAAGTGATTTGGTATGTCTAGTGCATATGTAGTATGAAAGGGAATAAAGCTTGAAAGAAAAGATAACACTAGATTATAGAAGGCATTAAATGTAAGGCAATAGCATTTTAATTGTATTCAACGTATAATAACAAAGAAATAAACAAAAACACCTGGGCTTATTTTTTTTAAGCAGAAAAGTATTTTTTGTTTGTTTTGTTTTTTTGCTGAGGCAATTGGGGTTAAGTCACTTGCCCAGGATCACATAGTTAGGAAGCGTTAAGTGTCTGAGATCAAATTTGAATTCAGGTCCTCCTGACTTCAGGGCTGGTGCTCTATCCACTGCATTACCTAGATAACCCCAGAAAAGTGGGGGGTTTTTTAATGTTTTCAAGTGACTAGATGTCTATATATAATAGCTTCAGGATCCTTTTCCAAAGAGACTCTATATGCTATTACTGTGTCTTTGAGAGAGAAATATTGGACAATTACAATTTAATTCACATTCTTTGGGGATCTGTGAGGAGATTAGAATTTAACTGTCCTTTTCCAGAGATAGTTAACTGTGTAGCTGAGGAGAGGATAAAGAAAAAGGACTAAGAGAACTTATTTCTTGATGGAATGAATATAATCATCAGCTTACAAAGAAATATAAAGAGAATTCTTAAAGAGATTTTAATTAGTATTTTTAGAAATTTTAAAAGGACGGCTAGGTGATACATAGAGCACTGGACTTGGAATCAGGAACACTCATCTTCATGAGTTCAAATCTGGCCTTAGACATTATATGACCCTGGACAAGTCACCCTATTTGCCTCAATTCCTCATCTATAAAATGGTTTGGGGACAGGAATAACAAACCACTTCAGTATCCTTACCAAAAAAAAAAAAAATCAAATAGGGTCAGAATCAGATACCCCAGAAAAACAACTATGCTATGTAAAATGTTAGCTATTGTTATTATAAGATTCAAATAAAGGTTTTTTTTAAAAGGATTTTTGTAGAGAGTTGAGAAGGAATTAGTAGGGAGAGGAGGAAGAAATAGAAGGAGGAGTGGGGAGGGAAGTTGAATAAGAAAGATTGTCTGAATGGTAGAGTGAGTTCCTAGAAGGGGTAGAAAATAAGATGACAAATAGAAGGCCTGGCCTTAGTGAACAGTAGGGATTAAAATAATAATGATGATGATAATGACAATCATGTTCTATTTGAAAAAGAACAATTTTAAGAGATTTTATTTTTTTTCCTGTTGAGTAGATGGAACACTGGTGAATTTGCAGGCACAGGACTGGTTTCAAATTTTGACTCTATCATTTTGATTAGCACAAGTGTGATCTTGGGCAAGAAAAATCAGTTCTGAGCTTAGTTTCCTCATGTGAAAAAAGAGAAGAGTGGATCTTTGAGATAACTTACAGATCTAAATTAAAATGATCCATTGATTCTTTCCAAAAAGACCAGATTTGTCACTGACAGTAAGATTGGTTTTGAAAGGACTTCTGAACTTCCTACAAAAATAACCTTAAGTAGGCAGTAGCAAATATTCAGTGGTTATACAATAAATGTTCATTGAAGATACAACTATGTCCACTTGGACAATTCAGAGTCAAAACAAAATACTCCTTTACCTTTATTACCTGCCCTGTAGATACGGATGTGGACTTAGCTTAAAATTACATGGTTTCCCATTTTAAGTTTTCTTTATTTAAACAAAGTTCCACATCTGTTAAACAAGAAATGACAAGTTTTATCTTTTAAAAAACTGTTGAAGCAGCTCAGCCCATTGTTTTTGGTACTATGATTGGAAATTCTTCGTGTATATTAACCTGTAAATATCAATGCATTTAAAACCTCTTCTAACTAAGAGTGTACAAGCAAGAGAACAGGAAATGTCTCAAACCAAGAGTTCTCTAAACAATAGACATCTCCACAGCCTCTCCCTTTTCCTAGTTTTATGTGACAGATCAACTTTTATAATCTTTTCCATTTATTTATTTCCACTTTCAGCATATCTTACCTGCTGCTCAGGCATAGTGGTATGGTGCTGGATATATAGGATATGTAGGAAGATTTAAATTCAAATCCAGTCTTAAACACTTACTAATTGTGTGACATTAGTGGGGCAAGTCATTTAACCTCTCTCTCAGTCCTCAGGTTCCTCATCTGGAAAATGGATTGTTGTGAAGATCACATGAAATAATATCTATGCAAACTTGAAGTACTATATAAATACTATTTATACTACTGTTGTTGTTATTAATATTATATGCACAAATTAATTTTATTAGCCATGTAATCCCTCAATCTTCCTGTTCCTCACCAAACATTTCTTTTTTTCTTTACTCATTTGCTACATTTTCCTCCTCACCCCAAAAGTCCCAAAAGTATCTCCTTTTTAGACCCTACCAATAAGATTTTATAACATCAATTATTCCCTCTCTATAAATCTGGATTCAACTAGAAGAGTAATTCTCAAATTATTTGCTCTCAAGACTCCTTTACACCAAAAACAATTTTTTAAAAAGTATTAGGGACCCTTTCAAAGAGTTTGTTTTTACATTGGTGACAGAGACAAAGAGGAAGAGCAGCTCTATGGGAAATTAAAATGTATAAATATCATTATGAAAATAGTTTTAACCTCACAGACCTTCTGAAATATTCTCAGGGGCCTAGGGGTCCATTTTGAGACCACTATACTTAAACTAAGCTTAACTGTGTCATTTGACACTTTTGACCATGGCCTTTCTGCCCTTGGTTTGCACATCCTTGGTTTTCCTCCTGAATTGATTACTGTTTCTTAGATACCACTGATTCTTACTAACCTTTAAACACAGGTAAGTATTCTGTGAGGTTCTATAACTGGTCATTTTCTCTGCTCTTTCTCCACATATTCCCTTTTATGATTTTCATTTATTCCCCCGACTTCATTATAAAATCTAAATTTCTTGCCTAATCTCTAGTCCTCATCCCTGACCAGCTGCTGGATATTTCCACCTGTATACCCAATCTCCATATATCTCAAACTCCACATATTTGAACAAAAACTCATCTGTGCTCTCACCCCAAAAGAAGCTCCTTCTGACTTCTCATATTCGTAAAAAGTCCATGACCTTTCAGGCATCACATAGAAAATTCAAATCATCTTCACTCCTGCCTATATCATTTTCTCTCCCCTTTCCATTCTCATTATTCTGTCAGGTTCTCTTCTCACTTCTCATGTAGCCTACTAAAACCACTTTCCAATTATTTCCCTCCACTTTCAGCTCCTCAACCAATCCAATCTATATTATTTGCTGCTTCCAGACTAATCTCTGCAAATGCAAAATTCCAACATCAACTCTCTGCTCCCCACCCAAAAAAAAAGGAAAGGCAAAAAACCCTCCAAAGAGTCCCTATCGCCTATTGAATGAGATCTAAATTTGAGTTTGCTAGAGCAGTCTAAATTTCCACTATTTCTTCTACTATACCCATATTTCAGGTTACTTATTGTTCCCCACACACACCTTGGGTTTTTCCTCTCTACAAATTCACTTATAGTTTTCCCTCTGCTTTAAATGTCTCCCTACAGTTCCTCAATCTCTGCCTGCCCAAGTTTTATGACTTCATTCAGTGCCCAACTAAATCCTCACCTTCTTTATAAAGCTTTACCTGACGCCTTTAAGCTTTAAGTGATCTCACTCACTATGACCTTCCATAGCATGTTGTTATGCTTTTCTTATACATTTGTCTAATTCTGCTTTGAATTATATTAATATAAAAGCTTTTAATATCTCCTTGAAGGCAGTGAAGCCTGTCATGTTCATCTTTGTACATTCAATGGCACCTTGCACAAAGTAGATGCCCAATTAAAATTAATAGATTGAATTGTCAAAGACCAAACCCTCAGAGCTATTTTGAATTTCAATATGTAGGATTACAAATAAAATTGGTGTGAAAGGGGACTGAGGGAAAGGATTAAAGCCAAGTTGTGAGAACAAGATAGAATTAAAAATTGAATGTCAGATGTAGTCAAATAAAGTCATGCCAGTCCAGTGAGTAAAGGGTCAAGGAGGCCATGTGGCAAGCACAGAGATCCATCAAAGGATTACTCAAACCATGTAATGGGCTCCTGGAAGAAAAAAATAACTCCATTTCTAATATATTCCAGACATGATATATGAATCCTCACAGTTCTCCCCACAGCTAGGGAACATCGCCATTAAGCCTGGTTAACCATAAAACTCATCCAAACCTTGTACAGCATTTGATTTATTTGATATTGATAATAAAAATGTCGTACCTTAGAATGCCCATCAATTGGGGAGTGACTAATAAGTTGTGGTATGGAATTGCAGTGGAATACTACTGTGCTATAAGAAGTGAAAAGCTCCTTGATTTTTAAAAAATATGGAAAGATTTACATGAAATAGTGAAGAATGAAATGAGAAGAACCAAGAGAACACTGTATACAGTAATAGCAGTATTTTTTTAAGAACAACTTTGTGTGACTGACTCATTCTGAAAATTATAAATACTCAAAACTGCAAAAGATCTGTGGAGGAAGGTGCCATCTGCCCCAGAGAAAAGAACCAATAAATAAAAGTGTGTAGAGTATAATTCTACACATATGTGAGCATGTATATGCACATAATACATACATATATATACATATATATATATGCACAGGCTAGGGTGGGATATGAGGAGAAAAAATATAAAAAGTGCACAGCAAAGACTAAAAGAAAACTTGAAGGCAGAGAAAAAATATTAAAAGTGCATAGCAAAGAATAAGGGAAAACTTGGAGGCATAGAAAGGAGAATAGCTTTGAAAATTATGTATAGTAATTATTACATAGTCTTTCAAAAAAGAAGCAGTGTAAAATATAAATTCATGGTTTTATAATGAATTTTCTTTTTATGTTGTGCTGTATAGATGAAAACTTTTTTGTCTTTATGCATTTAAGTTTAAAATGAATAATGAATAAAAGCTTTTAAAAAGCAATTAGAAGTCACAGCAAATAAAATGTCATTTTATTATTTTTGCCCAAGGTTTATATATTTTTCTATTATCAAAATAAAAATAACAACAACAAAAATGCCACACTTTATATTTTCTTGATCCAGCCCCACAGAATCTCAGAATTGTAAATGATTTTAAAGCTTAGGTAGTCCAAATCATACCTGAAAAAATAATTCTCATTATGACATTTTCTACAAGTAGAAAATGAACCTCTGATTCAAGGGGAGTGATTCCTTACACACCAGATGCTGTCTGTTTTAAGGTCTCTAATAGTTTAAAAAGTTTTCTTTAATTCTAGCCCTCTCCATTGCCCTCACAATTTGAACACCTCTACCCATAACCAACACACTCCTAGACCTCAACCTAGGACTTATTTTCATCCTTTCACTATCTGAACTATCAGTATTCTCAATTTTATATCAAAGCAAATTCAGTTTCTCTGAAAACTTTGCCGTTTGCCCTGTGTTCTGTACAGGGCTAAATGAGCTTAATCTCTCTTTTTTTATGATATCTTTTTGAATCTGTGACACCAGCTATTAGGAGGCAGCTTAATACTAGCTTTAGAATCAGAAGACATAAGTTCAAGTCTCATCTTTGCCACTTACCACTCCCTGCATAAACTTGTTGAGTGAGTTAATTAATTGCTCTGGTCCTCGAAGATCCCCATCTGTAAAATAGGTTGAATTAAAGGACCCTTGTTATGGTCCTTTCCAGCTCTACACCCCAGTTCATTCATATCTTTCTTTTATAAGCTAAATTACCCCAATTCTATTCATCAGTACCTATATGTCATGATCTCCATCTCCTCACCAGCCTAATAATTGATTTCCTCTCCCATCCCCATGAGCACAGTCCAGATTGTCAATGTCCTTCATAAATTATGGCACATATAGAAATTGACTACTTCTGATGGTAGTCAAAGACACTACCATCCTTCCAGTTTCATAACTTCGTTGTCATCTTCAACTCTTCACTCTCACATCCTGTATCCCATGGTTTTTAAGTCTTGCTGTTTCTACCTCCATAGCTTCTATCTTCTCCATTTACACAACCATCACTAAACAAGGTTCTTATCAGCTCTCACCTGAATTATTGAATTTCCTTTCCAGTGCGGTCTCCTTGCCTTGCCTTAAACTGTTCCATCCTTTGCACAAACTATCAAAGTTTTTTTTTTTTCCAAAGCATAGGTCTGACTCACTTCATTTGTTTTTAAAACTCCATCAATAAACTCCAGCAATTCCCTGTTACCTTCAAGATCAACTTTGTCTTTAGCTCCATCCAACTTTTTCAGTTATATGAATATCATATGCTCCAACCCCAATCTCTGTGCCTTTCCACCATATAAATAAATTTATGTATAAAACAACTAATTTCATATACAAACATATATATAATATATGTACATATATTATATATATAATATGTGTGTGTGTATATATACACATATATATACATATAGATATATATATAAAATCTCTGGGAGGCTTGGTGGATTGGTAGTCCACTGACTGGATGAAATGCATCCCTTTGACTGTACCTCTTTGTATACTTAGTTTCCTTCCAGATTCAGCTCACATACCACCATCTACAAAGTGACCTTTCCCCTTACCCACCCCTTCTGGTGCATTTCCTGAAGAAGTTTAACTTATATTTGTTTTTTGTGAAAATACATAAACAGATGTATATATATACATGTGCATATGTATGTATACAAATATACTTCTGTATATGTATGTGTATATATATATATATGTATATATATATACATATATATATACATGTTGAATCCCCCTTTAGAAATGTAAGTTCCTCAAGGGCAAGCATGATTTTATTTTATTTTTCTCTTTGTGTTCCCAGCATCCAACATAGTTCTGGCCTGTGAATGCTTAAAAATAATTGAATAATTGATAATATTCCAAATTTACTTTAATCAGGAAAGGCAAAGCAGAACTAATACTTTCTTTGCTATGGCTACACTCTTAAAGTCAATTTAAAATCACATTTTTTTTGGATGTTGCAGTGTTGATTCATATTGAGCTACCAGTCTACTAAATTTTCCAGATTTTTTTCTCATACATGATTTTTTTTTATTTTCCTACATAAAGTTATTTCTTCATGCCTCTCCCCATCCTTTACTTATGCAATTAATTCATTTTATTCAAAGTAGCACACATTCTAACCTATCAATTCTTTTTCATATTTGTCATCCAATGTATTAGCTATGTCTCTAACCTTCAAATGCAAATCAGATAAGAATGCTCTGCATGCCTCCAAAATAATCATTGATAAAATTACTAAATAGCAAAGAACCAAAGCCAAATATTTGAAATGCTTCCTAGAAGCCTCTTTCCAAGATAATCTACCATTAATCCCTGATTATTCTTTGGGCCCAATCATTCAATCAGTTCTGGATTCACCTAGTTGCACTGTTATCTAGTCCATATCTTTGCATCTTGTCCACAAGCCTACAATGACAGATGTTGTCAAATGTTCTGCTGAAATATCAGTAGACTATATCTACAACATTCTACTTCTCTAGTAACACTATACAAAATTTAAAAAATAATTTTTAAAAAGAAGGAGATTAGTTTGAAATAGCTTATTCTTAATGAGCCTACCCTAGCCTTTAACAATTACTGATTTCCTTTATAAAAACAGCCAGGCCTATTCTGCCAGGATTTGTTACTAAACTCCCTGGCTATAATTTGGTGATTCCTCCCTATTTTTTAATGAAAATTTGTTGATGTTGTGCAGTCATTTTTGTCATGTTCAATTCTTCATGTCCTCATCTGGGGTTTTCTTGGTGAATAAACTAGAGTGGTTTGCCATAAAACTGAGGAAAAAGGATGAAATGATTTGCCCAAGGTCACATAGCTAGTAAGTGTCTGAAGCCAGATTGACCTCAGGAAGAAAAGGCTTCCTGATTTCAAGCCCAGCACTTTATTCATCTAGCTGCTCATCACTAATTTTTTCAGATCTCTCTCCTTCCCTATAATTTTTCTTTTTTTCTGAAGCTCTTTAGATATATTTTATAAATAAAGAAACCAGAAATCCAGTGGGGCAATTGATTTCCTTGTAGTCATGAAATAGTCACAAATGAAAAGTAGGAATATAATCTTCATCTCTGATTTCCAAATCAATTATTCTTTCCATCCCTTCATGCTATCCCTCCTATTAACTGAAATATATAGAACAAGGGAGGTTATCAGTCAATGGACCACATTTAGAAAGCTGTGTTCATTTCTGGGTATCATGATTTAGTAAATATTGACCAACTAGATTATGTCTAGTATAGAGCACATAATATTAAATTCTATTCAATTAATCTTGAAAATCTATTATATGAAAGAGGAATTATTAGACTTATTCTCTGTGATGTCAGAAAACAAAACATAACTTGGAAGCAGATTTTATCTTAATAAAGACTGTCCAAAACTAAAATGAGCTGTATTTACTTTTCTACTCTAGAATTCAGTAATTCTCTAATATATTTTTATGACTCTATTCCTTGTGGGTATACAGATCTTGTTGGGTCAGAAATACAACACTTCTGTCGACTGGTGGTCCTTCGGTGTCCTCCTCTATGAAATGCTAATTGGTCAGTCACCTTTCCATGGCCAAGATGAAGAAGAGCTGTTCCACTCTATCAGAATGGACAATCCCTTATACCCAAACTGGCTTCAGAAAGATGCCAAAGATCTTTTAGTAAAGGTAAGACATCAAATCAAAAGAAGAAACCCCTGAGCATTTCCATGTTTGAGATTAGATTTTTGTTTGTTGTTGACTCTTCCTCCATATTTCTTCCTATTTGTTTCCTTGCTTTTAATTGTTTTCTATTATCCTGTAGAAAACTTGTTTGTATATATTTGTGTTATCTACTACATTAGATTATAGGGTTCTTGAGGAAAGGAACTATCTTTTACTTTTTTTTGTATTCCCAGTGCTTAGTACGTACCTAACAGATAGTAGGCACTTAATAAATAATTATTAAGCTGGAAAACTCAAATGTAATAAGAAGTTAGAAAGTTACCCTAATTTTATTTTTTCTTAGTACTCGTTTATTTTTCCAATTACATGTGAAGATAGTTTTCAACATTCATTTTTGTAAGATTTTATTTCCAGTTTTTTTTCTCCCTCCTTTCCTTACCTCCACTCTTCTCACAATAGTAATCTGACATAGGTTTTATTTATATACAATCATTTTAAACATTTTCATATTTGTCATGTTGTGAAAGAAAAATCAGAACAAAAGGAGAAAAAAAAACATGAGAAAGAAAAAGCAAACAAAAAAATGAAAATAGTATGCTTCAATACTCATTTATTCTCCATAATTGTCCCTCTGGATGCAGATGGCATTTTCCATCCCAAGTCTATTGGAATTGTCATAGAATGCTGAATTGCTAAGCAGTGCTAAGTCTGTCATACTTGATCATGACACAATCTTGCTGTTCCTGTGTACAGTGTTCTCCTGGTGCTGCTCACTTTACTCAGCATCAGTTCATGTCAGCCTTTTGTGAAATCAGTCTGCTCATCATTTCTTACAGCACAATAATATTCCATTACATTCCTATTCCTTAACTTATTCAGCCATTCCCCATTTGAGAGGTACCACTCATTTTCCAATTTCTTGCCACCAGAAAAACAGTTGCTACAAACATTTTCAAACAGTTTCCCTTACTTAAAAAAGTTCCAAAAATCTTTTATCAATTATCTATTTTATGTTAAGTATTATGTTAGAAGAAAGAATATAAAGATGAAAGATGAAAAATGATAATTCCTTTCCCTTAAGCAGTTTTTTGTTAAATAAGGAGGATACAGCATGTTTCTAAATTATGTGAGACCAAGGAGACCTCAAGTGGAGTCAAGAAGAGTCAGACATAACTGAAACAATTCAACAACAAAACTATAGTCACAGGATGTGGGTTCAAATCTTGATTCTGATGAATGCTACCTGTGTGCATTAAGATGAGTCATTTAACATCCCTGAGCCTGAGTGACCTCCTCCCTTAATCGAAGAGTCATGGTTCTCTTCCAGCTCTAGCTCTGTGATCCTGTGAAATCTCAAAAACCATATTGTCTGGGTTATACTTAAACGAGAATCCTCTCATGGTCACTGAGCCTTTGGAAGAGCTCCAGTAATTTTACATTACCTCCAGTAATGTATAAGTGACTTCCAGGAACTTACAACTGAAAAGCAGGATAGGTGGTACAGTAAGGAACAATAGCCTTGGAGTCAGGAAGACCTGAGTTTAAGTCCAATTTCAGACACTTGATACTTACTGGCTGTGTGATTCTGGGCAAGTCACTTAACGACAATTGCAAGGAAGAAAGAAGGAGGGAGGAAAGGAAGGAGGAAGGGAGGAAAGAAATAAGGAGGGAGGGATGGAGGGAGGGAGGGAGAGAGGGAAGAAAAAAAGGAAGGAGAGAAAGAGGGAGGGAGGGACAAGGAAAAGCAGAGGAGAGAGGGAGAGAGGAGGACAGAGAAACAAGGGAAGAGGAGAGAAAGGAGAGGAGGAGAGAGGGGAGGAAAGGTGGGGATAAACATGTTTGATAGACCATGAAAATTCCCTAAATGTGCTAAAGGAATGTGAGTAGCTGATGACAGGTGGAATTAATCAGTGACTACTTCAAGAAGTGAATTTTGAATATGATTTTAAGAACCTTTGCAGAGGGTAGGAAAGAGTTCACTTCAGGTTATAATAATGTCATTTCCAGAGGCAGAAGCTAGCATGAAATCTGAAGAGTACAGAAAATAGATTCTTTAGCCTAGGGTGGAGCACTTATTAAAGGAACTAAAATAAATCGATTGAGGATATTAATTGGTAAAGGAGCATGAAACTTGGGCTGACATGTGTTTTCATTAAATTATACTCTAGCAGATGAGGATTTCATGACCTTTTCCTAGGCATAGTTTGGACACATTGTCTCACTCACAGGTTCTAGCAACTGTAGCCTTAAATATCACTGTTATGGACCATTATATTGACCCACTATCCCCCATATGCCTTCCTTTTATTAGGTGACCTTAAACAATTAATCTCACATCTCTGGGCCTCTATTTCTGCTTTTATCCAATTAATTTGGATGAATTCACTGGGTGGGAGAAAAAATATACAGAAATGAGACTGATAATAAAAAATGAAAGATTTCATAAAAATAAGATTTTTAAAAAGTATGAGATTGAATCCCAGTTCAGTCACATATTAACTCTGTGTAGATTCGTGATGTTCAATCTTTGTGCCTTTTTTTTGCTGAGGCAGTTGGGGTTAAGAGACTTGTCCAGGGTCACAGAACTTGGAAGTGTTAAGTGACTGAGGTCGCATTTGAACTCAGGTCCTCCTGACTTCAAGGCTAGTGTTCTATCCATTGTGCCACTTAGTTGCCCCCTGTGTATATACATATATGTGTTTGTGTATATAATAAAATATATATGTATATTTTATATGATGAGAATTACCCATTATCTATATAAGCATGCATATTTAATTATTATTATTATGACTTGCACATATATATAGCACTTTAAAGCTTAAAAATCATTTTCCTCATCATCTAGTGAGCTAATAGAAGATAAATATTATCTTAATTTTATATATTTGGAAACTCAGACTCAATAACATGCCCAAGATCATGCAAAAAGAAAAAAATCTGAAGCCAAGTCTACTGCTTCAATCC
Source organism: Antechinus flavipes (assembly GCF_016432865.1). Lineage (NCBI taxonomy): Eukaryota > Metazoa > Chordata > Mammalia > Dasyuromorphia > Dasyuridae > Antechinus > Antechinus flavipes. Next base: position 171,642,097 of record NC_067402.1, read on the forward strand.
CAATACTCTTTCTTTATTGATTCCATGTATCCTGTAGGACATATAAAGTCTAACAATGTAAAATCTTCCAGGTGCGAGATCTTCTAGAAATGCTGCTGAGTAAGACAGAATTTTCCCCAAAGGAAATGGCATTAGACAATATTCATACCAGAATTCTATAACCTTTAGCATTCACAAAGTATTAACATAGTATAGTAAAGATGAACAGTTAGTCAGGCGTGGAGTCATGAAGACCTAAGTTCAAATGCAGCCTCCAACACTTACTAAGTGGTATGATCTTGAGTAAGTCACTTAATCCCATTTACTCTGTTTTCTCATTTGTAAAATGAGCTGGAGAAGGAAATGGCAAACTATTCCAAGAAAACTCCAAACAGGGTTACAAAGAATCAGACATGACTGAAATGATTGAATAACAGCTTATTCAATATATAGTGTCTTGTACATTTGTTTGGAAAATGATGGAAATCGAAAGCCCCAGAAAAACATCTTTTTATAGAAGTATCTTTTTTATTTTCTTTTAAATCTCTTATGAAAGAAATGCTTCTGAGAAGAGTTGAAAGATAGAAGACAAAATTTCTCAGGCACTTATATGTCACCAGCTGACAAGTGCTGAGCACTGGTGGCAGACCTCAATAGACTTGAGCTGATTCCCCTCTGGACAACCAGATAAATTTAACAAAACCCAAACTGCATGCTGGCTGTTTATGTAACAGGCCTACTATTTCCTATAAATGTAAACCAGCCTTCTTGACAGCCTTTATGGACAAAGGCAAGTCTTTCTTCATGAGAATTTATTTCCCCAGCCCAGCTCCCTTCCCCAGATCTGCTGATTCCAACCTACATGAAGTCTCCTGCCAAATCCAGGACCCTGGGGCACTCTCTGATTTGCTAAAAAGAGGATAGCAATTTACTCTGCTGTGTAGAACTAGAAAGAAGAATGGACATGGAAATCAGAGTCTCAGGGTGCCCCCCCCACTTATAAATTTTATTTTTATTTTTCCTGGAAGATAAAGAAATACAAGAATAAATATATTCAGCTCACAAGACAATTTTTCGTTCTATAGAATGGATTCTGAGTATAAATTCAACATGGTGAGAAGCTATATCATATACATGGAAAACACAATGAATTTGAAGTCAAGAGACTTCATATCTCAGCATAATACCTAGCTTAATCTATCCAAGCCCCAATTTCCCAATCTGTTAAATAAAGATAATACTTTCATTATCTTTTCTCACAGGATTATTATAAGAATTTTTTTTAACTCTGAGAATGAAAGGGCAATGTGCATAGTGGAGGGAGAGTTGGTCTGTATTCAAAACCTGCCTCTAATATGCTGTGGGACCCTGTGTAATTCTCTAAAGGAATTCTCCAAGACTATAAGCTGAAGATCAGGTACTTTTCTATGTTGCTAAATGAAGCTTTTTTAATCCAGAATTCCCTACATCTCTCTTTGCCTCAGTTCCCTTTATAAAATGGAATTGAATTTCATTATCCCTAAGGTCCCTACTAACTCTGAATCCTATGATTATATGATTCATATTTGTTTTTGAGTTATTAGCAAAACATCTTATGTGTACCAAAAAGAAAGAAATATGTTTAAAAGGGAAAGACAAGGAAGGATAAAAGAATATACAAAACAGAAAAGAATAGAGTATAGGTTGATAAAAGATTAAGAAAATTTTAAGGAGATGCCCTCAAGAGCTACCAGCCATAAGCACTCCCTCCCATCCCAGAGAAAGAAAATCTGGATACATAAAAGAAATAACTGACACCCAAAGGAACACAGATAGACACAAAGAACCATAGAGACCAAGACTGGAGACCCACACTCTGATGAACATCAGTCCATGATGTAGCAGTCAAAGGTCTGCCTTGCTACCCTGTTCCAAGAAGATAGATATTGGATTGGATAGGGAAGTATGGGAAAGTGTCCATTTCTTTTGCTTCCTATTTTCCAAAGATACTTTAAAATGAGGTCTCAAGAAGTTTTGCTTACTGACTCACATTAGCTGTTCTTTCAGGATTTGAATATTTACAATGAGCTATGGAACTAGTTTTGAATCTGTTAAATTGTAATATGTTTAAAAATCCAATCAAGATACTTTTTAGAGTGGTAAATTATCTTTAATCACCGAGTTAGAAGTTAAAACATGGTTAAAATTGTAAGCAGTATAGAACTTTCCAAATCCAAAATCAGAACCAGTAGAAATGAAGGAAGGAAGGGAGGGAGTCAATAATAAAAAACAAATAAACAAAAAGTAAAAAAAAAAAAAAAAAAGTTATTTACTAAGTTTTCCAATTGATGAACTTCCCTAAGAATAGATCATCCCCATACATACACTCTAAAAAAAATGGAGCCGGTAATAAAACCACAACCTCTCTCTTCTCACAGGCCTATATTCTTTACATTATATTAGTGTTGATCAAAATGGAACCCAAAGACCCCATGCTATTTAGAAAGATTAAAGGATACTAATAAAGTAGAAGATGAATCAAAAGAAGGACTGGCTTGTTACCAGCATTGTGTTGTAGGAAGGGTTTTTTGAGTAAAATTTATTCTCCTCTCCAGAAAATTAGCTGCCAAGATATTTGAAAAAAGTGGGAAACAAAACATTATGATATGTGTGAAGGAGGGCAACTGAATTTTACTTAATAAAAAAAAGGCAACTTTCTGAAATAGAAAAATTTGTTCACAATGAGAAATCAGGGAAATTTCTGGTTCAACTTTAACAAACAAATCTATGACTATATATATTAAAGGTATAATTCTTCCTATAACCCTCAAAATTAAGAAACAGTGTGGCACAGCAGACATAGGGATAGCTTTGAGGTCATGAATAACTGGGTTCAAGTCCTACTGTTGACACCCACTTACTGTGTGACCAAAAACTTAATCTTTCAATGTCCCAAATGACTCTCAAAGGTGAGTTGCAGTTCTACCTCAGTAGAAGGGCCCCAGATTCAGCCCAAAATAATAACATACAAGCTTCCCAGAAAATAAAATGATTGGCTCTCCTAGTGCTGGCTGCTGCTTTGCCCAAAAGGAAAGGAAGTCTCTCTAAACTGAGTTTTGGCATAGAGCTAGAGAGAGAAAAGGGAGCCACTATAATCTGAGTGCTCCTCTAACTCCTGGAAAGTCAAGTCAGCAGCATTTATTAAACACCTACTGTATACCAAGCAGTGAGGCTATAAAGAAAGATAAAAACCAGTCCCTGCTGTCAAGGAGCTCACAGTCTAATAGAAGGGGCAATTTGCAAACAACTATGGACAAACAAGATAACTACAGGATAAAGAGGGCAAAGAAGAGAATAGAATGCTTGCATTTTCAACTCTATATCTTCTTCACTATTTCTGGTCTAGTCAAGTAATATGTTATTACCATCCTTTTGCAAAATTGAATTACTATATAGCTTGATCCTTGGTTTCTGCAGAGGGTTGGAAGGAAAAATCCTAACTTATTCATCTGAAGCTAAATCCTTAGGGACATTGTAGATATAATTCTTTTCTAAACTCATTGGATTTGAATCAAGGAGGTCATTCCCTATTGGCAACAGAAAGCTGTCTTCTCAATTCAGTCTTATGATCTATTACTGTCCCCATTTGAATTTGTTTCATTTGGTACAAAGTATGTTGACTGTTAATACAAGGAGTGGAGAAGAGAAGGGAAGGGAAGGAGAGGAGAGGAGAGGGCAAGGGATGAAAGGAGAGAAGATGGAAAGGGAGAAGAAAGAGGAGGAAAAGGAAAACCTAAGAAAGATGAAGAGAAGAAAATAAATACTTACATCATCATAATTATAAGTAGTAATAGGTCTTAAGGTTTTGAAAATACTTTATAAATATTATCTCATTCAATCCTCACAGCTACCCTGGAAGACAGACACTATTCTTATATCCATTTCACAGATTAGGAAATTGAGGCAGATAGAGATTAAATGACTTGTCCAGGCTCATACAGCTAGTAAGTATCTGAAGTAGGATTTGGACTCAGGTCTTCTGGGATTCAGGTACTGCAATCTATCTACTAAGCCAACTACCTTAAAGGTAAAGGTGTATTAGATAGAGATTCATCAGTCAGCAAATATTTATGTATAAGGGTTTTTTTTTTTACTATATTCAAAGAATTGTGCTAAATGTTATAGGCAAAACAAAGAGGTACGAGATGTGATCCCTGCCCTTGGGGACCATCTGATTGAAGAAATAGGATACATTAGGTATATGGATATGGAGTTTTAGCTTTGTTTTTTATCTGTTGTTATCTAAGGCATTTCTGCAGCTTAAATGCAAAGTCCAGTGTAGATTGTTATAATCTGATAGAATATAAACTCTTTAAGAACCAGAACTATTTGGTTTTGATTTTTTTTAATCTTTGTGTTCTTAGCTTTTAATACAATGACTTACATGTAGTGGGTTCTTAATAATTATTTATTGGGTTGTCTTAAATAAGATAACTGACAATATGATACAGAATACAATGGAGCAAAGAGATCAGCTGAGGAAGAGATGACTGTAGGCTTAAATAGTCAAGGGAAGATGCTCAGATAAGGTGTGACCAGAACTGAGGCATAAAGAATGAGCAGGGTTTGGGATGGAGGGCAGCCCAAGCAGAGAAAACGGAATGAGTAAAATGCAGAGGCAAGAAGATACATGACATATGGCATGCAGTGAGTATACTAATGTGACTGGGACAGAAGTTTCATCCAGGGGAGTAAAGAGTAACACAAGGTAACACTGCATACATACATTAGTGCCAGACTATGGAAAGCCTTGAATGCCAAGCTAGGAAATCACAAAGTAACAGTATAAAGAATCACAGAATAACACATAGTAAAACTGGAAGGAGACTTAGAAATTATTTTATATATGAGGAAACTAAGTTGCAATGAAGTGACTTGCCATAACTCACATAGTTAATTAGAACAAAGCTGAGCCTGAGCTGCATTCATTAGTGACTAGACTTGATTCTTTAGTAAAGGAGAGTTATTGAAGATTTGAAATTGGAAAATGCAGCTAAGGTACAAGAAATTAAAATAATATCTAGAATATAAATGCCAAAAGAGGATCAGCCTTTGATTACTTTCTTATTCAGGTTCCTGCCAATTATCTTTCATGGCTTGACTTTAAAAATAATGATGATCTTTATAAACAATTAAGAATAACTTTTAAGACTAATTTTTAAAACCTAAAGTTGTCCAAAAATAAACCTAGACACCCAGGAGAACTGTTCTTTTTCTAGGTCCAATGTTTAGACTTTATTCTTCCTTAAAGTCCTAGACATGTTTTATTTAAATCTGAAGTTTTTTCAATTTCTTTTCTGTCCTTTGAAATGTTAGCTTTAATTCCCTGGGGGAAATCAAATAGATAAAGGACAATAGGAAAAGAGGGAATACATATATCCTCCCTGGGAGATCATGAAAGAGAACCTTTGAGTTATATTTCTCATATGGGCAGGTTTGCAAGCAAAAGCCGTAGTGATTTGGTGAGGCAATATGCCATGTGACTAGCCTGCCTTACAGCAAAAATATTTGAAAAACTTTAAAAGGATGTTTTTCAGAATGCTAAATTTGTATCCACATGATGTCCATATTTACAGAAAAAGAAGGAATTAAGTTAATTTTCTAAAATCTAGCTTTGCAAAAATTCCATTCAAATCAACAAACATATCCTATCTGCCAGGTACTATGTGAGGCACTAGGGATATAAAGAATAAATGAAACAATTTCTGCCCTCCAAAATCTTCTGCTTTAACAAGGAAACTATGCCACAGTATAAGAAGTATAGCAAAAGGATTGATATGTTAAGACAAATGAGAAATCCCAACAAACTGCTCTAGAGAAATTTGAAAAGGGAAAGAATTTTCAATTAGGAATGGAGGAAAATCAAAGAAGAAAAAGGATTTAAAAGGCAAGAGTTGTGAAGAGTATATGTTTCAGTATGCAGGATGGTCTATACCAAGGGTTCTGAACCTTTTTTATATATCTAGGACCTATTTAGCTGACTGGTGAAAGCAATGGCTGCTTTGCAGAATCATGTTTGTAAATGCATGAAATAAAATGCAAAGTACAAAGGAAGTCAATTACATTGAATTAAAGAAATAAATTTTCCCAACCAGGTTCCCCCTGAAATTATGGAACCAAGGTTAAGAATCCCTGGGCAATGTGAATGCCCAGAGAATGTAAGAAAAGAACTGGGAACAACTGATAATTGTTAAATTGGCCTAAAATGTTGAGTATGTGATGGGGAATATCATGAAATGAGTCAGAAAAGGTAGAACAGAGCCAACTTGTAGAAAACCTTTAAATATCAGGCTAGCAACTTTATATTTTATCCAGGAGGGAATCTCTGAAGGGTTTTTAGTATGAATTTAACACAATCATATCTATTAAATTAGGAAGATTAGGATTAGAGATTTAGAATTGAACCTATATATGAACCTAAAGGTCATATAATCCAATCTTCCCACTTTACAGATGAACAAAGTGAGGCTCAGAGGGATTAAGTCACTTGCTCAGAGTCACCAGTAAATTTAATAATTCAAACTTGATGGTCAGGAGAGGAGGTATGAGTCAGACTGGGCCTTAAGGAATGAGCAAGGTTTTGTAGATAAATAAAAGAGTAACATTCCAAATGTAGCAAAGAGCATAGGCAGAGACATAGAAGCAGGCATGTACAAATCAGATTTAGAAGACTGGGAAGAAATTCATTTAACTGGAATTTAAAGCTTTGCTAGGAGGATGATGGAAGGTAAGATTGGAAAGGTAGATTGGACATATTTTGTGAAGGTCCTTGAATGCCACATTTGGGAATTGGTACTTGATTCTCTAGGCCAGAAATTCTTAGCCTGCGGTCCATGAACTTTTTTAAAAATATTTTTATATCTATTTTAATATAACTGGTTTCTTTTGCAATCCTATGTATTTTATTTAATATATTAATATATATACATATATCTATAAAATACATTTTAATTATTATTCTAAGGAGAGGTCCATAAGTTTCATCAGAATGCTAATAGTTCAGGGTGGGTAATAGAAATCCATAACACAAAAAAGTTGAAGAACATCTACTCTAGGCAGTTGGGAATCACTGAAGGTTTCTGAACAATAAAGTTATGTGAGAAAAGCTGTTTTAAGGATAATCTTTTGATATATGGAGAGTAGAATAAGAAAATGTTCACCTTTAAGAAGAACAATGAAATTGGTTATAAGGATATTACATTATTTCAAGCATGAATTGATAACAGATCAAAAAGTGACAGTAAACATGGAAAATAAGAAATAAATAAAAGGATAATTACAAAGAATGAACAGAGTTCAAGAATGTATGGGGTATAAGGGAAAAGAATAAGTGAAAGATGACTGAGATCTTAAGTTTGGATAGCTAGGAAAAATAATTAATTTTAAAAAAAAATCAGAAGACAAAGGTCAGTTTTAGATATGTTAACCTTGAGGCTATGGCTATGAGTTCAAGCATGCTCAGCAAGAAACCTTATCTCAATGCCTGTTGAAGACTGTATTTTGCAGATTTGAAGAATGGATTTGGAATCTAGACTCAAGTTAAAATCACAGCTCTTCCACTTAATACCTGTGTGGTCTTGAGCCAGTCATTTCTCATTTTCTCGCCTGTAAAATGGAGGTGAGGGAGGGATATCTACATGAATTCTAAAGTTCATGAATTCTAGCTCTAAACCTATGAGTCTATGGCTCTATTCCTTTCCACATATTTTTTGTGTAAACTAGACTATTGGCCACCTTCTATATATGTGCCATATAACGCCATACCTTAGCTCATGCTGTTCCCTATGCCCAGAATGTCATCCTTCTTCTCTCCCAATTCCCTATATAATTCCTGCACAATCTTTAAAGCTAAATACAAATATCAGCATTTCAGGAAGTTTTCCCTTATTTCCTCCTTAGATTTCATAGAACACATTGTAACTCTCTTACACACTTAGCATCTCTCATTTTATATTAAGAGTTATTTGTATATATGTCACCTCTTCCTATTGGACTCTCAACTCTAACAGGACAGGAAGGGTGCATTAGTGAAATTTCCTGCCTAACAATGCACTCTGCTCACAGAAGAGTATTTTTAAATATCTGTGAGGGTGGGGGCTTTTTAGATTTGATTTGGATTTGTTTTGTTTTGTTGGAGTGACTAGACTAGTGATTTCATTGGGAATAAATTAATATTTCCAATTAAGATATTCTTCTCAATACAGATTTGGTACCTGCTCTACAACTTATAGACTTAGGGAATTACCTAAAATAACAAGAAAATAAGTGACTCCCACAGAGTCATACAAAAAGTATGTGTCAGAGCAGAAATTGAACCAGATCTTCATGATTAAGCTGTATTACCTTTCTATTTTTTTCAAAGTGGGGCGGAAGATTATACAATTAGTGTGAGATAGGATTTGAACTCAAGTCTTCCTGACTCCAGGTTCTATGCTCTACTACTGTGTTTCCTGACTCCTCCTCCATTATCTTTTAAATATTTGTTAAATTATTTAAATTGCTAAATTATTTCAAAATCTGTTACTTCAAATTTTTGTTTTTAAATTCAGACATGTTAAATTGTTAAATTTTACCCAGAAAGAGCTTAATGATATCCATTTTTTGCTTTTCTTATGATGTTCTGTGTTGCTAAATTAATATCAAGTGTTGAATTTATAAGACAAACCAAGGCCTAGTGAAGATGAATAGCAGTAATATAATGGCTGAGAGAAAAATTGTTCTCTCAAGGGGCCAACTTTGGAGTTGGTCTTCTGAGTTGTAAATATATCTCAGGATTTGTGAAACCATGATGTTACTAGTACCAAGAAGAGAAACACTTGCCAAATGAGAAATAAATTGCTTCTCTTTCTACAATTTCCCAGCTTTTTGTGAGAGAACCTGAACGAAGACTAGGGATAAAAGGAGATATCCGAATGCATGCCTTCTTCAGGGAGATCAACTGGGAAGACCTTGAACGAAAGGAAATTGAGCCACCATTCAAACCAAAAGTGGTAAGGATTTAGCACTCCTTTTATACATCCCCAATCTCTTCCAGTTTGATTAATAAAAACCTTTATAGAGCAAATTTAAAATCATGGCCCCACAAACCCCAACCCTCCATAATTTTAGCTTATGGTATCATTACTAGGTTCCAAAAGGAGAGTGGAAACAAAATAATGGAAGTTTCTATCACTGGGACATTGAGAGGGCCAATTCACATCAGCTAAGGATTCATACCACACACAGCATATAACTGTAAACAAGAAATAATCTGACAAGTGTATGCTTAACTTTAGCTAAACATATTGGTTCAAAATATGACTATAAGGCAGCAAAATAAGTTTTATCTTATGGGGTTATTCTCAATATTCTAGATTTATAATGTATATTACCCATTACTAGATAGCACTCTCATCTCATACCAAGAATTTGTAGTCAATTTTCTTTCTACTTACATAACAGTTTTCTCAGAGTTAACCTACATCAGATAAGTAGATTTTGTCTTCACAAATAACAACGCTGCCTTGACTGCAGGAAAAGACTTCAGGTGAAATAATATGAAAGGAAGGATTTATGCATTCAGCGAATAAACATTTGTGCAGAATATGGGGGAATATAAAAACAAAACTGAAGAGTTTCTGCCTTCAGAGAGTTTATATTCTACTAAATGAAATAGCACATACACAGATGAATAGAAAGTAATTTCAAAGGACATTAACTATGGTGAATCGTAAGATGTAAAATGTTGGACTAAAGTGACCTAGGGATTCAAGGAAGTAAAATTTAGGAGGGAATGCATTCTCATTGGGAGGGGGGGGAGCTTGTGCCCAGACCCAGGGGAAAGCAAAGGAATTTTGAAAGTGGGGGGGGGGGCTATTTTTGCCCACCTGCCTTTTGGTACAGCAAAATAATTGTATGGATATGTGTATGTGTGTGTGTGTGTGTGTATATATATATATATATATATACGTATATATATATATATATATATTGTATTTAACTTATACTTTAACATATTTTACATGTATTGGTCAACCTGCCATCTGGGGGAGGGGGTGAGGGGAAGGAAGGGAAAAATTGGAACAAAAGGTTTTGCAATTATCAATGCTGAAAAACTACCCATAAAAAGCTATAAGAAAAAAAAAAGGAAAAAAAAGTGGGGAGGAAGTAGATCATTTTGGTTAAAACACAGTAGAACATGTGAAAAAAATGTAATATGAGATCAGCAATGGAAATGTAGGTTGGAGGCAGACTGTGAAGGGCTTCAAATATCAGACATAGGAGTTTGTATTTTATCTTCGAGGCAGCAGGAAGCCAAGGAAGTTTCTTGAGCAAGAGGGTAACATGGTCAGACCTGTGTTTTAGAAATACGAATTGGAAGAGTGAGTGGCTGGAGGTAGGGAAACCAAATATAACTATTGCTATAGTCCAGCTGAGAGGAAATGAGAGCCTGAACAATAGTAATGCTTCTATGAGCAGAAAAAAGGGAATAGATGCAACAGATTTTGAGGAGATAGATAAAAAGGACATTGAGCCACCATTCAAACCAAAATACCTCTTTTATACCTCTTCCTCATTCTCCTATGATTTGATAAAATCTCTACAGGACCCCATTTAAAAACATGCCCCAACTATCCCCATCTGTACATAATGTCAGCTCAATGTAGCATTACTGGGTTCCAAAATGGTGATGGAAACAAGCTGGGATTTTTTTTAACGTGGGGTAAACAACACAAGCCATACCTTAGATACACATCATGAAAGATACCATCAATTAGGGCTTGGTAGCATAAGGAGCAAAGTCTGGTCTATGCAGGGAAACAGAGACTCTAGGATATTACAAGTCACTGCTTTGGAAACAACTCAGTCTGCTCCACTCCAAAGGAAGAGGACCATTAGGTAGCTTTCCATTTAGAAACTGATCCTAGCACCCCATTGTAAAGTATAATGATTTATTTCCTCAAGAAAAGCATCCAAGAAGTTTCATTATGAGAGGAATGGAGTGATAATTAGATACATGCTTTTGGGAATCAAGACCAGTCCCTTTCCAACGAAAATCTCACAGTGTCATGACAGTGCTGAAAGGATCTTAGATATCATTCAGCTCCTCAGTTTTACAAAATAGGAAACTAAGGGCCCAGAAGAGGGACTGAAGACTAATTTTATGGTTGTCTTTTAAGCTTTGTATCAGTAATCTTTTTGTGAAACTAGATTGGTCAGATCCCACGTGTTTGTGGGATATATCTGTAGTTACCATCTTCAGAAAAGGTGAATGAGAGAAACATTCTAAGCTATATTGTTGTTTATAAACTAATATAAAGGGATATAAACTAAGTAATATAAAATAATATTTTAGAATAGGAAGACCTGAAATACACAAAGTTCACTAAAAAAATGAAAAGCTAAGTGAAACAAAATTAGTGACCTTCTAAATTGTCAAGGGTTTAGCTGATAGTTAAGGCATTCTTTACCTCAGCAGATTATAAATATTCTCTCCAAGACTGAGAGATAGTGAGAATAAAAGTAGGATTTCTCAGGGGACAGGTTTCTTTATCCCAAGACCAAAAAGGTCTCAAAAGGAGAATTTGTAAAAATAAATAAATAAATAAATAGGAGAATAGAATAGTGCTCAAAATGAAGCACATTAGAGAAAATTCATTAGAGAAAATTTGGGGATCAGTGAGGTTGTCATTGTTTGTCCTTCATTCTTAAAGGTGACTGATCTGGGAAGTGATGCCATAAATATGCAAGTGAATTGGATTTAAGTGAGGAAAGATAGTACAAAGTCATCAGTCTCATTTTCTCCTCTCGACTTATCTGGGTATAGATATATATCAGGACAACCGAAGATGCTGTGGGAGACTTTTGTCTTTTTAAGCCAAGATCTTTAACAGATCTCAATTTGATTGAGACAACACCCAATCAGATATTAAGATTAGATAAGAAATGAGGCAGAGAATGTCCTCTTTTGCCTAGTTAAAAAAAAAAATCAACCTGGGAGGAAAAACAATCTTGGTTTCTGAGCAAAATTAAAACACTTGCTATTTACATTCATTCTAAACCAATTATGGCTCAAAGAAAGACCAAGTGGGACTTGGCTTGGGACCTATTATTGACCAATCAATAAGAGCCAGAGGGATTTGGATTTAACATGATTCTTAAGAAAAAAACCAGCCCAAAGAAGTGGATGAAATGATCTAAATGGCTGAGACCCAAAAGACTGAATTGCCCAGTGTCCAAGCAGTATGGACTTTTAGGCTAAAGTTTTTTTTTTTTGTTTGTTTTTTTCTTAATTTTTTTTTTATTTTTCTAAAGTTTTTATGTAAACATCACTTGGAGTTGGAATATGGATGGAAATATTAAATCTGTCCAATTCGTTTATGTTTACATTTTTCTTCTATGCTGAGCTTGTCTTAGATTGAAAATGTTACCTAATTCTTCTTATAATTTATTCTTTTTTTTGTTTCTAAATTTTTCCATAGTAGTTGGAGGCAATGTCATATTGCTAGCTTGATTACCATTCATACAGACCTTGAGTAGCTAGGGAAATGGGAAGGTGAGGTGGGAAGCTAAAGGTGGGGAGAAAAGGAAGTGGGCAAAAAAGGTTTCAGTGTCTTTCCCCTGTCCTGTTTGTTTTGGAGATGGGGGAAACAGATGGAAAAGCCTTTTGGATCCTAGTGCTCTCTGCCATTCTTTTATAGTAATACATGATTCAAAATACTCTGGACCATGACAAAGTTTAAAAATCATGTCTATTAATGAAATCTTATATGTTTACAAACCTGTATACTTTGAAATGTAAAATTTTTAACTTTTTTATTGACATCATCATCATAAATCAATCCTATAGAAGGATTTCTTGGAAAGGTAGATACTCTCAAAGTCAGTTATTAGAGCCAAAACCTACGTATTGTTCAACATGTTAGAACACTGATAAATTCAAATTTACCCCTGCTCCTTGGGGCTATCCTTATGAAGGCATTCAATAGCTTATCCACTGTTGTCATGTTCAAAATATGAAATATGTATAATTTGGGAATTTTTATCTCAATTTAAGAATTACATTTAGCAATACAACCAACTACCACTCCAGTGGGTATCCATTTATCCTATATCTCAAGATAAAAGATGACATCACATAATATAGGTGCAACCTGAATTTTTCAGCATACAAAGAGGTTTTGAACTAAGTATTGACTTCATCATGCTAATTTCAGAAATTTCAGCCATCATTCAACTCCTCTAGCAGATTGCTTGGGATCACAATAGAATGTAAAGAGGATGCCACTATTTTTTTTCTTAGAGTCAATTAGGGGGTTCAGTGGACCTAGAGTCAGGGAAACCTAAATTCAAATCCAGCCTCAGATACAAATTATGTACGTCATCTTTGGCAAATCACTTAAACTGAGGCAGATAGTATTTATCACTTATAAAATGGGGATAATACTAGCATTTTCCCCATCCCACTTCCTGGCCCTTTGTTGGTATGAGGACTGAATGAGATAGTATCTCTTGCACCAGCTAAGAGCTAGCTCTAGCACATCCCTTTGGCTTTCCCTTTTAGGACTGAGACAAATTTGTACTAAAAAACATACTCACTTTTCTAGAGGCAATTGCAAATTTCTCCATGCCCTCTGCACCAGCTTGAAACCAAATGCTCAGTCCTGTGTCTTCTTGTTGACAGCCCTCTTGTTTAAGCCTCCTAGATAACTACCTACTTGCCATTTCTATTCAATAAATGGGAAGTTCAGTTACCTGGAGCTGCTGAAGGAGGCTTAATTTATTTATGATTGGCTTCCCCAGTTTCTAGAGATTGGATGACAATATCTGCTAAACTGCCTTTAATTGGTGACTAGTACTGTCTCTCTCAGTCCAGAAATAACCAAAAAGTCATTCATATGCAGAAATTTGATTGCTAATAGATATCATTGGATTTCCCCCTTTGATTCTTCTTTTCCACTTGAGTTCCCTGATATACCTTTATATAAAAAGACCAACTGACTCTAACCTAGCAGTTGCCCACTATACCATATGTTATGATGACATGTATTCAGATGTTTAAAAATCATCTCCTTGGGACTATAGCAATTGTACCCAGTAAAAGAATGTTGTAACATGTTTAATTGCCCTATAAAATAAGTATCAGTCCTAACCCCTGTCACCAGTTACAAGAGAACTGTTTCTATGTAAAATTTTAGGTCTGGTTAGGAAAAAAGTTAACAAATTAAGAGCCTGATCCATCTCTCTCTCTCTCTCTTTCTCTCTCTCTCTCTCTCTCTTTCTCTCTCATTCACTTTCACTCTTGCTTTCTTACTCTCTCTCTCTCACTTTCCCTCTTTTTTTCCCCCTATTCTAACCTGCTGAAGAAATCTCCAAGTGACTGCAGCAACTTTGATAAAGAATTTCTGAATGAGAAGCCACGGCTATCATTTGCTGACAGAACACTGATAAACAGCATGGACCAAAATATGTTCAGCAACTTTTCCTTCATTAACCCTAAGATGGAGAGGATGTTATCCTGAGGATTCAGCCTTTCAGAGCCTCTCTGGCTGAAGGAATCTGCTCTTTGAACTGGTTCAAGCAACACTTATCATGTCCCTTTTTCATCTCAGAAAAGAAAAGAAACACTCAGTGAGGAATCAGAGCTTTTACCAATATTCCCAACATTTATCTGTCGAGTAAGCCACCTCTACTTCACTAATGACAAATGTCTTTCGTTACATCTCCAGCCATCTTTTACAGAATACTCTCGAATTTCAGGGCATTAGAGAAAGGACTTGCGATGAGGTTCAGATTTGCCACCTCACTCCCTGAACAGTAATTTACTTGAAAGATGGTACTGCGAACTGTGAAAGATTGAACAACTTAATACTGCCCTAAATTAGCCCCTGCACTTGAGTACAACGTGCCGATCAATGGAGTCCTTGATGAATCGAGGCACAAACTGTGTACGAACAGTCTCGAGACCATAACATCGCTTTGCCAGATGCCATACCAATTGTCCTCCAGCTTCAGAACAGGAGCTGCTGACCTATTTTACCCCATTCACATCGATGGAAACTTAAATGGCCAAAAGAAAACAGTAACAAGGTTTTCATGGGAATCCTTTCACAATAAGTGTAGCCTGTCACTTGAAATTTTCAAAACCATTCATTCTGATTATCCACGTCCCCCACACTGTTTTGCAAGAGATAACAATGGTAAGTTGGAATAACATTTCACCTGGTGTGGTTTTCCTTGGAAGTCAAATAGACTATTTCATCCGATTGTCTTGGCAATGAAGAAATTAAATGTCGAATCTACTAAAGATGATATCAAATTATTTCCCTCAATTAAAACTTGCCTCGACTGGAAATTCCACTAATACATTTTTCACTATATCTAATGGTGACCATCCTCACTTTATAAAAGGAAAAGGAACAACTATCATGACAACTGAAAATATCTAATGTCATAATACACCAGGGAGACTTACCTGTTATCTCTTACGTCTCTTTCTGTGCAACATTCAAGATAAAGAACCATGCGTGTTACTTACAGTAGTCAGCTAATTAGAATTCTTAACTCCTGCACTATGAAAATGCCATTGCTGTTTGTACAGTTTAATAAAATGTTGTGACTTAATGGCAAATTGTATGTGTGTGAAAATGTAATTTTAAAAAAGAAATTCAAAAGGCATTAAATTTTATAACTTTCCAACAGTGAAGTTTTCTGCCCCTCCGATTCTGTGATTTTCAGTCATAAAAATTAGCATCTGACTATTAAAAAAAATCTTCTGGGTACTTAAAATTTGTTCTTTGTGGGTTTATTGTAAAAGAAAAACATAATAAGCATCATGATGATGATGATAGATCTCTTTATAAAGTATTCTGCATTTACAAAGCATTTTCCTCACCAAAAAAAAAAAAAAGCAGAGATAGTATACATGTGTTTATCTCTATTCTTCCAATAAGGAAACAAGTCCCAAGAAGAGTCTCAGGATTCAGAATTGGAAATGACCTCAGAGATAATCTGATTCAACCCCTTCATTTTACGGATGAAAAAAGCAAAGCTCAGAAAGGGAAATTCCACTAATGGAAAGCATGAGAGACATAATTTGAATCTAGGACCTCAGATTCTAGAGCCCAGGCTCTTTGCGCATTGTTCTTTGCACATTGCCAATAAGAAAGTGGCAGATTAAAAAATAATAATAATAAAAATTAAAAATATATGAAAAATAAAAAATATATAAAAAATTAAAAAGTGGCAGATTATTAACCATATGTATTGTAAAAAGAGATTCATAATCCATCATTGAAAGAGCTTGCTTGAGATGGTGTTAAGTGATACTTGTCTCTGCTCATCTCCATTTCAAATGCCTTATGTCCTAAATAGAATGATAAGCTTACTTATCTGAGCCCTATAATTATTAACTGATTATTTAGCCTTCTATTATGTGGAAATTCCTTTCATTTAACTCTCCATTTCAATTATTTCCCGTTCTTTGCCTGTGTGTGTGTGTGTCTGTCTCTTATCTGCCTTTTTCTTGCTCTAATTCTGTGTGTGTGTCTGTGTATGTGTGTGTATCTCTGACTGTATCTCTCCTCTCCTCCCGTCTCCCCATCCCCTTTTTCCTCCCCCCTTTTCTCATTTCCTTTCTCCTATGTTACTTTCCTCGTATCCATTTTTCTATGGCTGTTGAGTTTGCATAAGATTTGCCTAAAGTCTTTCCTGCTTTTATATTTTTTGAATCAGTAGCCATTTCCTTCTTTGGGTAAGTTATCCATATTGCATAATATTTCCAGGATCTATGATTTTTGACAAATTGGTTACTCTGTATACCAGTGCAGACTCCAAGCCTCCTAAGATAGTCCTAGAGAAATGCTGTAGCCAAAATAGTCATTACCCTGTGGCCCACTTCCTCCAAGCTTCCCAGGAGCCAACTTAGTGATGGAACTGCTCTAATCTCAGGTGACTTCTGCTGCATTAGGCTATACTAGCTCTATTAGCTGAGATTTTATAAAAACTAGGTTAGGAAAAAGAGAAAACAACCTTTTTTTTTTTTGCTTTTTGCTTTTTGCTAAGGCAATTGGGGTTAAGTGACTTGCCCAGGGTCACACAGCTAGAAGTGTTAAATGTCTGAGACCAGATTTGAACTCTGGTCCTCCTGACTTCAGGGCTGGTGCCCAATCCACTGCACCACCTAGCTGTCCCTACAATCTGTTCTTGAGTCATAAAGACCACTGTCTTACAATAGATCTATCTCCACTCTAAGAGATCTTTGAATAATAGAATAGAATCTAACAGGTTTTATATTCCTTCCCAATCTTCCACCCAATGAAGAAATCCCTTATTTAACACCCAAAAGTTGTCATAGTCACTACTTAAACAATTCTAATAAAGGATAGCCATCCCATGTTTAGACAACTCTTAATGGTTACTCTAGCATAGTAAGTTCCTTGAGGGCAGGCTTTTCTGTTTACATTCCTACATAAGGTTTATTAATTATTTGTTGAAAATTACCTGAAAAGATAACCCAGCATAAAGAACTGGGTTCAAGTTACACCTCCTGACACCTACAGATTGGGTGATCATGGACAAGAAACTTAACTTCCCAGGATTCCAGATAACCCTAAAACTTCAATTCCCAGATGCCAGTCTGCAATAGTAGACAATGTGTCCCCACCGAAAAGTCTTTAAACCAGTGAGATTCAGATCCAATGCAAAAGAAAATACAGCTGAAATCTGTATCTGTTTAATTTCACACAACGGTTATTATCCTTCTTGTTTGAAGAGGACCAAAATGGCATCATTATATTAGAATCAAGTTTCAGTAAGTCCAACTATGGCTGATCAGATCAGCATGAGCTCAAAATGTTCTGCCACAGGTGGGACACAAATAATCCCTACGAACATTTTGGGGTACTTTCTCTAATTTTGCATATTTTGCATTTTCTTTGGGCTAATTCAATTCTGCTTTGCTCATAAAGCACAGCACCTTCTCTGATAAGAGCATACCATGCTGGTCAGTCCTGTGCTAGTGTCTCCCATGTCATATAATCGATTCTAAAGTTCTTAAGAGATAACCTTGAGAATGTCCATGTATCACTTTTTTACTGACCACTTTGTGAGTGCTTGTGTCCATCTGATCCAAATAATTCCATAAAGTAACACTATTTTGGCTCTTTGAAAAAATAAATGTTCTCCATCTTCCATGTTTGGAGATAGCTATGATATTTCCCCAGTGTTCTATTCTTTAGGCCAGGGTTTCTTAAATTGTGGATCACAACCTCAGAAGAGCATATAACTGAATGTGGGGATCACAAAATTATGTTTTATTATCAATAAATATTTAATTTGTATATATTTTATAAACCTATGTATCAGGGAATCATATAAAAGGGGTCATGAGTAGAAAACGTTTAGGAAGCTCTGCTCTAGGCTAAACATCCCTAGTTGCTTCAGCTCTTACTGATATGGTACAATTTCCTTTTTTTGTTTTGATACAATTTCCAAATTTCTTACAACCTGTGAGATCTTTACAAACGTTCTAATTTATCAATATCTCCTTTAAAGCACACTAGAGCTGGATACAGGAATATACTCCAGATGAGAGCTGATCATAACAGAACAGAATGTAATTTTCATAGACGTTGATATAAACATTAGGTTTCCATTAGGAAAGAGCTGTGTAGTAAGAGTTAGAAGATCTGGATTCAAACCTCTGTTCCACTATTTATGAGCTACATGACCTTGAGCAAGTCTTAGTTTCAGTTTCCTCATCCATATAATATAGATCCATATAAAAATCCATATAAATCCACTAATTTTCTAAAAGAGTTAAGTCAAGTGAATCATCAAAAATCAACAATCATGAATCAAATGCATGTTTGGCTATTGCCTCTATGCTAAAACTGGGATTGAAAATAAAAGCAAAAAGAAAGCCATTATCCTGAGAGGGCTTACATTTTAATGGAGGAAGAAGTGTGGGAGTAGGAAGATGGTTAGATAAAAAGTGCAGTTACAGGGATGAAATGCTCTAAGGTCGTGTTAGGAAAAAGAAGCCTAAGAATAAGAAGCAGATCCCAGAGATGAGTAAAGAAGTATGCATGACTGACCTAGGAACTTTCTTTTAAATGAAGGTTATGAGAAGAATAAACCAATCTGCATTTATACAATTAGTTTTTTAAATTGTTTTGAATTTTAAAATTATGTCAATTAAATTTATTCCTATTAGGTGACAAATCATTCTAGATTGCCAAGATTTTGTGAGCTCTTGACTTTGTTAACTGTCATGTGTTGGGCTGCCCTTCAAGCTTTGTTTTCTACACAAATTTAATAACCATGAAAACCGTGTCTTTAACAAAGATGCTGTTAAAAATATCGAATAGTGTTAAGACCACAGACAAATTCTTATGGCATTTCACTAGAAATACATTGATTTTTAACCAAGCTTGAATTAGTTTAGCTGTGCTATAATCTAGGCCACATCTCTCTGGCTTGTCACAAGATTATCATCATAAACTTAGCATAATTGACCTCCCAAAAGCTATTTGACAATGCTTTTGGTCTGCCCCTATCTACTACCCTACACAAACTATGAGAAAATGAAATGAGGTTAGTCTGGAATGACCTATTTTTAATGAAGTTATTCTGACTCTTAATTATTTCTGCTTCCCTTTCTAAATGTTCACAAATCATTCCTTTAATAATAGATTCTGGAATTTTGCCAGAAATCAAAGTTTAGCATATTGACCTATAGTTTAAAGAATTCACCCTCTTGTCTTTTTGTAAATTGGGGACATTTGCTGATGTTCAGTTCTGAGGAATCTTTTCTGTATTTTTTCTAAAATCACCAACATCAGCCCAGTTGTTTAACTATTTGGTACTTTCAGTAAACATTTACCATTACCAAAAAATATCCTAAAGATATTCATAAAAACCCACAAGATTATCATTCCATGCTGGAGACAATTTGCTTCAGTGGAACAAATTGGAATACACACATACCCTCTCATGCCATGAACTTCTCATCTACAATCTCTCATAAATTTTCTATGAAGGCTCTACTCAATGAGCTGGTGACATTCTTCTTGATTCTTTAATGTTCTTTGTGTACCAGTGAAGTATGTACATCCTCCATCTTACTTTCCCTATATGACCAATAATAGAGATACAACAATGGGTATAGAAAGTAGAATGAGAGATTTCATCTTGGAAGTCATACTACATGTGTATCAAAATTACAATTCTGCAGGGTTTGTTCTTGATTCTTTTAATATCTTAAAAGTATCGTTATAGACCTTGGGCTGACCATCTAGTGTCTCTTTTTCATGATTCATCATCACTAGCATTTATATAAAGTCTGCTTCTTGCTATTGTAATTGTTGTGTTGTTATTGTCAAGTAATTTTTCAGTCATATCCAACTCTTCGTGGCCTCATTTTGGGCTTTTCTTATCCAAAGATATTGGAATGGTTTGCCATTTCCTTTTCCAGCTTATTTTACAAATGAGGAAACTGAGGCTACTAGGCTAAGTAATTTGCTTGTGCTCATAGAGCTAATGTCTGAGGCTGGATTTGAACTCAGGAAGATGAGTCTCTTTGACTCTAGATTTGATACTCTTATTTACTGTGCCTTTTAGTTACCAAATAATCCCCATTTTACAGATGAAGAAACTAAAGCAAGAAGAGGTTAAGTCACTCATCTTGAGTTATACAGTAAGCATTTGAGGTCAGATTTAAACTCAGATACTTCTGACTCCAGACCCAGGACTCCATCCAGTATGGCTTCCCGATGCCCTTATATACAACTAATACAAGTACTACACAGATATATTCCCTTGGTAATGTCTTTTATGATTTATTTACTCCATAATTAATCATTGGTACCATGTGGCTGCCCATTGAGCTATCATGAGTCTTTCCATTGCTCTTAGGATAAGTTGTAATTTTAATGTGCTATTAACACACAAGTTATTTTAAGTTCTTAGAGTTCAAAAGCGTCTAATATTTTTGTGGCTTGGATTAAGAAAGCTTTATGGAGAACAGTAGGTTTGAATTTGGTCTTAAAGAATGAATAGGATTTAGAAATGTGGAAAGATCACCAAGTCACAGAAGCTAATGTAACCCATACTTGAATGCCCACAATAACATACATAACAAGCCATCTTCCAGCATCTGTCTGAATGTCCAATGAGAAAGAATCCATCATCCCTTTGATGGGATACAGCTTCTAGGGAAACAAATCAATGAGGAGGTCCCCTGATTTTATAGTGCTTCATCTGTCAATGATTCTAAAATCTTCTGTCCTTAGAATAGTCCTACAAACAGATAGATACTCTGTTGGTCATTAATAACCAGATTCCTGAGACAATAGTGAATAAGACCATCCCTCAAACCTATCCGTAAGCCATAACATTAGCAAATAAGTGAAATGAAGCTCTGGTCTAACTTTGTCCTATAAATCTATCTTCTTTCTCTTGGTTCCTTGCTAATCTCTTTTGGAACTTAGCCAGCTTTAATTGGTATTACAATTACAATAAATTTTGCCCCTTGATTTAGAAATAGGTTCAAGACTGCAAATTTATTTGAGACACTTTGCAACACCAGTCTGCAACCCCAACCTTTTGGGGACCCTTTCCAACTTCAATATTTGATGGCCTTATATGGGGAGAGTCTGGCTTTCCCTGGCTTGATTCCCTCGTTGTCAAGATAAGCTCCCCATTTTTTTCTCCCTCAATACTATAGCTGGAAAAAAATTATATAAATATGTTTACACATATTGGATTTAACATATATTTTAACATGTATAACATATATTGGATTGCTTGCCATCTAAAGGAGGGGGTGGGGGGAAAGAAGGGGAAAATCTGAAACACAAGGCTATGCAAGGGTAATGCTGAAAAATTATCTGTGTGTGTTTTGAAAAAAAAGAAAACCACATAAAAAAAAAATCCTATAGCTGGGATCCCCAAGCAATTTGGAGAAGGCTTGTCTGGGTCATCTTGAGTTCCATGCTCAGTAAATATTCCTTAAACGGGGACACCCAGACTTGGAAATTTTTGCAATTTTCAGGAAAGTTCCTAGGGAAATTTTGTCATCTTTCTACCTTCTCTGAGATGTCAGAGGAGACAAAGTGCTATAGGATGACTTTTGGCAAAGATGGGATAATCCTCTTTCATGTCATTTTTGTCTGTGTCTACGTCTCAGTGTAGAACGTCTGTGTCATATTTGTTCTATGAGCTAGATTTTGTTACCTAGAAAGATTTAAAATGCAACCAGCAAGAAAAAACTTCTATGCTACAGTTAAAATGCTGGGAAGATTTCTTAACATCCTTGATTCCCACTTTAAAAAGGGAAAAAGCCTGACTTTTTCCAGTGAACCTCAGTTCTGGTCAAGCTGGGGGCTACAGAAATAAAGTAAGCTAATTAAAATTAAAATAACATCTTAGCAGATTGTCAAAATTTTGAGAGCAATGACTAAGAAATTTGGCAATTAGTCATTTTAAGATTGCAAGAAAAGTTCCTGAAAAATTGGGGATAATTCCAGATATTTACCCCATTCTGAAAGAAAAGAAAAAGCAAACTAGGTAATTAGTAACTTTTTGCTAACCTTTCCTTGATTCCTGTCTTGTCCGGAGTCCCCTTCTACTCCTTTAGGAAGACACCCCAGAACTATTAAGGGGGTTGTGGGGATTGCTAACAAGATCAATATAGCCCAAGTCCCTCTGTTTTCTAACTCCTCTCACCTCAGATCAGATTAAGAAAAGAGAATGCTAAAAAAAAAAAAAAAACTAGAGGTACTCAAATTCTGGCCCACCTGAGGAAATAGGGGAAGCAGCAACAATTGTAGAGACCCCACACAACCTTGCCCAAACAACTCTGCAACTCTGCTTGGGGGAATGGAGATAAAGTGGACGTCAAGCTCCATGGATAGCATTCCCTGAGCCCTGGCACCTGAAACTACCATCAAAGGAGATCGTGGCACTAGTCACCCAGCCTTCAGCAGGTTCTATCCAGGAACTGCCTGGGAAGAATCCAGGAAGAATCCGGCATGGCAGTGTGAGGTGAGAAAATCAGTCAGCCTCTGCATCTGGTAAGCCCACCATTTTCTGTTTCAGTTGTGGATAAGTATTAGCTATGTAATTTATGGCAAATTATTTTATCTCTGCCCAGTTTTCTGATTTGTAAAGAGAAATAATAATGGTTTCTGTAAACATGATAGCAAAAATGCTTAGCACAAAACAAATGCTATATGAAACTGCTATAATGTATATAATTGCTTCATGTTTGATAACTTTAGATGGGTTTTAAAATGTGACCAACATACAATGATTGGCCGATGTTGAAATAAATGATTTGTGTGTGTGTGTGTGTGTGTGTGTGTGTGTGTGTGTGTGTGTGTGTGTGTGTGTAAAGTAATTTGGAAGCAAATTCAACTAAATTAATGTCTCTCCAGGACTAAGAGGATAGTACATAGAGGGAAGAGAGTCTATTCCTCTTTTTTTCCCTTCCTTCCTTCCCTGATTTCAGCAGAGATATAGGAATGAAGGGATGAGAGGAAGAGAAAGAAAATATATTCAGTTCAGTGAAATTTGTTATTTGAGATATGATAGTAAAAGCAGTTTTAAAGAAGCTTTAATCAAAGCCCACTAAAGAGATATGTACATTATAACCTATTTGCACTAATAATGTTAACAGAAAATTTAGGAATTTGGGAACTTTAGGAAAATAGAAAAGGAGTTTGCTACTACTTTAAAGATTTTGACAACAAATAGTCTGCTTTTGAGTTACTGAGGGTGAGACTTCTGAGGAACCTGTTAGTAAAAAAAAAAAAATTGAAACTTTAGACTTTCATGGCTCACAAAAGAGAAATGGTTTGTGTGAATTGGAAAATAACCAAATGACAACTCAGTTTGTCTAGAACATTTAATTAGAACTTTAGGAATCTCATGAATTAAAGCTAAATCAGTTTTAAAATCTGTTCTATCTCAATTTTAAGAATTGTCTTGTTTCCTCCCTAAAACAAAAGGAAAACTTATTTAAGGGAATAGACATCTTTCCAGAGAACTTCCAAAGCAGCAACTGTCTGGGGACAGAAACAGCAAATTCAGTCCCTTCTCTGTTCCTTAATTTGTAAGTTTGCCCATTTTCTTGAAACCATTAGAGTAATAAGTCATCAGCCCTGAGAACTAAGACTGTTTAGAATGTAGTTTCTAAACAAGGAATGTGTTTACTAAGAATCTATATGTTAAATAAAATCTCCTATGTGTGAAAGTCCTGCTAAACTTTTAAAAATAATGTATTTAGCTCTAAGCTGCAATTAGTAGAATTTTTTATTAGAGATAAAATCTTTTGGGACTGTAACTGATACTCTTTTGAGTTTTGAATTCGATTGCCTGATCATTAAGTCAATAACCCACTATTCTAGAGAAATGCCATCTTCCTGAACTGTCATAGGTAGATGTATTATCTGAGCTAGAGCTGGGAGGACAACCTTAACCTCTGCTCAAGGTGGGATCTTTCTGACTCAGTTTCCCAGTTCTGTTTCTTTGTTTTGCACCTGATTGTTCCTGAGTCTGGCTATAAGGTGGAATTGTTACTGAATGATTGCTTGTCAAACAGAGATAAAGATGCTTTATCCTGTCATGTATGTGCTCTCAGGCTGAAGCCTGAAGGATCTATTTTGATGCTATTACAATCATGTCCCTGCTTTTTACTCTTATAGCAAATTTCTATAATCAGAACAAATGGTCAGTAGAATCTATTAGCCCAGTACAAGTATACCAGAGGACATAATAATGGTTTTCTACCTTAGGTATTTTTTTAAATGATTATAACTTTTTATTGACAGAGCTCATGCCTGGGTAATTTTTTACAACATTATCCCTTGCACTCACTTCTGTTCCGACTTTTCCCCTCCCTCCCTCCACCAGAGGCAGCAGTCCTATATGTGTTAAATATGTCACAGTATATCCTAGATACAATATATGTGTGCAGAACCGAACAGTTCTCTTGTTGCACAGGAAGGATTGGATTCAGAAGGTAAAAATAACCCGGGGAGAAAAACAAAAATGCAGTTTATTCATTTCCCAGTGTTCTTTCTTTGAGTGTAACTGCTTCTGTCCATCATTGATCAATTGAAACTGAGTTAGATCTTCTCTTTGTTAAAGAAATCTACTTCCATCAGAATATATCTTCATACAGTATCGCTGTTGAGGTAAATAATGATCTGGTTCTGTTCATTTCATTTAGCATCAGTTCATGTAAGTCTCTCCAAGCCTCTCTATATTCATCCTGCTGGTCATTTCTTACAGAACAATAATATTCCATAACATTAATATACCACAATTTACCCAACCATTCTCCAATTGATGGGCATCCATTCATTTTCCAGTTTCTAGCCACTACAAACTGGGCTGCCACAAACATTTTGGCACATACAGTCCCTTTCCCTTCTTTAGTATCTCTTTGGGATATAAGCCCAGTAGAAACACTGCTGGATCAAAGGGTATGCACAGTTTGATAACTTTTGGGGCATAATTCCAGATTGCTCTCCAGAATGGTTAGATTCATTCACAACTCCACCAACAATGCATCAGTTTTCCCGCATCCCCTCCAACAGTCATCATTATTTTTTCCTGTCATCTTAGCCAATCTGACAGGTGTTCTACCTTAGGTTTTAAAGATGCTTTCTTTTGCATACATATTGCACAAAGACTCATAACTTCAGGGCAGCTAGAAGATGGCACAGTGGATAAAGCACCAGCCCTGAAGTCATGAGGACCTGAGTTCAAATCTGGCCTCACACACTTAACACTCCTAGCTGTGTTACCCTGGGCAAGTCATTTAACCCCAATTGCCTCAGGAAAAAAAACCTCACAATTTCTTTTTGCCTTTAAAGGGACAAATCCAGGGGTACATAACCCTCACCAATTAACATGCACAGTCATGTACATAATATGGAGTGTAGCTTAGGGTTTCCATGACAGCTCCCACGTATTTGGACAGGCTCTGGCTATCCAGTATATAGATTTTATCTTGATCTGCAGCCCAACCCGAGAGGTTTCTCTGGCTGTAGCCATAAAAACCCTTAACTTCCAGGCTCCCCCTCCAAGGCTATGAAATTTCTTTGTCTAAAGGCCTATTTTGCCTATGGGTCTGTTAAATATTTGGGCCATGAATTAACTCCCACAACTTGTCTTCTCCTAGTGGAAAGCAATGTTATCACTCCCTGAACTTTCCTCAAAGAAACAACTGGATACTTTCCTGGACATGGCAGGGTTTTGTAGAACTTGGATACCTAACTTTGGTTATTGCCAAACTCCTCTATGATTCTATTCAAGGCCTGACACAATTCCCCTCAAATCAAGTCAAGACTTTTTAAATCCCTGAAATCTAAGCCAGTCTCTGCCCCAGTCTTAGACCTACCTAAAGCCTTTTACTCTGTATGTTGATGAAAGGCAGGGGGGCAAGTCACAGGAATCTTCATGCAGGGGAAATTCTACAATTATTGCAAGCTATCCATGGACCTAGAGAAAGGACACAAAAAGGGGGATTTACTTCAGGCCAAGGGAGACAGGCTTGCAGGTTCAGCTGCCCATGCTGATTCCTATTTGCCCCTGACCAAAGCACTTTTAATTCCCTAGCTCCCAGGAGACCCTTTCTCTTTCTGGGTAACTTCAAATGCCTTCAGGCCAACTTCTAATCCCAGAGGTCAGCCAACCAAAACTTCTCTTTGGCCTCCACCAAGCTACTCCCTTGGGGAAAAAATGCTTTCCAATCCCTTGTAAAACCTATTTTCATTGGTCACAAGCTAGGAGTGCTGTCAAGTCTGCCCAGTTTGTGCCCAAATAAATACTGAAAGGGCTTTTAAACCTCCCCCGTCTCTCCTGAAGCCCATCCAGAAGAGGGGTACATACACAGGGTAAGGCTGGCAGATAGATTATACACATGTCCTCTCTCAGAGGCTTAAAACTGCTTTTGGTTTTTGTTGACACTTTTACTAATTGGTTAAAAGCCTTCCCTTGTAAACCTGAAAAGGCTCAGAAGTTTTTGCTAAAGGAGATCAAACCCATTTAAGATTCATTATTATCTCCACTCTGCATGTCATCTTCTCTACCCAATGCTTAATGCCTTTTAAACATTATGGTGCTTGAACCCCAGGCCACTTGAGCACTCTTTTTATTGTGTATAATGTCAGTATTCTACCCATTATCCCTACTCATTTGAGAAGACAAAAGCAAGGATTTTGAGGAAATATTCTTTGGTATTTATCCTAGGAAAAATTGTCTGAATATGAGACATTCATGATAGCCTCATGTACCCTCCCAAGTCCTCCTCTGAGCTAGGTTCCTGGTTACCTAGTAACCCCTATACTAATTCCACTTCTAATTATTTTTTTTGCTCCTATTTGGCCCCTGCAATTGTAATCTACTTGTGAGATTTGTTTGCTCCAGACTCCAAGCTATGAATTTCCAACTACTCATTCAACCCAAATATCATCAGCTAACTAATTCAGACACTCAGCACTCCTCTCCAAATGCTGCTGCTGCCATCATCAAGTCACTCAGTTTGGACTACACTAGGTAGGTACAGCTCTAAGCCCTT
This sequence comes from Antechinus flavipes, assembly GCF_016432865.1. Lineage (NCBI taxonomy): Eukaryota > Metazoa > Chordata > Mammalia > Dasyuromorphia > Dasyuridae > Antechinus > Antechinus flavipes. Next base: position 171,669,683 of record NC_067402.1, read on the forward strand.
TGTTAGCCTGAAGCAGCTCCAGAAGATGAGATTTCCATCCCATTGTCCCAAATGAATTTGGGGTTCAAACTTCTTGAGACGGGGAAAATGATGGGTACAGCTTCTAGTGAAACATAGGAGTGAGGAGCCCTACTGGCCTTAAAGTACTTCTGTCCTAACAATCTGTCAAAGATTCTAAAGTCTTCTGGCTTTAAAATCAGTGATTTTGAGGTCCCCCAACCTTAGAGTCCTATTGTTCTAATAATCTGTCAACAATTCTAAAGTCTTCTGGCCTTAAAATAGTCCTACAAACATTACTGACTGTCAGATAGATAATCTATTGGTCGGTGATAACCAAACTTCAATCCTACCTGCGAGCTATAAAATTCGCAAATAAGTAACATGAACCTAACTTCATCTTATAAATCTATGTTCTTTCTCTTGGTTTCTTGCTAATCCCTTTTGGAACTTAACTGGCTTCAATTGGCATTACAATTACAATAAACTTTGCCCCTTGACTTGGAGATGGGTTCAAGCCTGCAAATTCTTTTGAGACACTTTGGACATATATCTACAACTCCCAATCTTTTGGGGTCTTTTCCCAACCTCAACACCTTGAAAAAGCACAAATACTTTTTTTAACAGTTCTAATTATTAGGAAAATCAAAACTGACACTGAAATCAAGCCAAAGCTGCCTTCCTTACAGCTTTTACCCATAACTTCTGGTTCTGTCCTGCTTCTGTTCTGAAAGGCCAAACAACAGATCTCATCTCTCCTTGTACCAGCTTTTCAAATATTTAAAGAAAATTATTTTGTCTTTTCAAAGTCTTGTCTTCTCCAAACTAAACATACCCATTTCCTTCAACTAGTCCTCATGTGATGTTGACTCAAAACTTTTTGCCATATTGGTTGTTCTCAATATACTCTTCAATTAATCAATAACATTCTTAAATTTTTGTGTCCAGAATTTAATACAATATCCTAGGTGATATGTAAGGAGGGCAGAGTAGTGTGAGATTGTCATTTTCCTATTCCTGAGACTCTATGCCTTATAGTTAAAAAAAAAATTTCATCACCCTAGTCTATCTAACATAGTAATGGCTACTTTGCCTCCTCTCATAAATCCCAGAATATCTATTTGCGTGGTTAGCCGTGTTTACTTGGACAACTGATTTGATTGCTTCCTTGATCCTGTATTTAAATTTCACCAATAGACCTAATCACATCTTTTTCTAGCTGGAAAGGCCCTTGGTTGAAGGTACATAAAATACAATTCAAGTAGAGATCTGCCCAAAGTCAGAAATCAAATTATACTTGAAATAGATTGTTCATTGGGAGAGAAGGAGAAGTTATTAGGAGAATGTATAAATTCGGTTTACCAAATCTGCCTCTTAAAAATTTTAGCTTTTCCTTTGCAATGCCCAATTGGAGTACCAGTTACAGAGAGAATTCAATTTTGTAAGGCAAAGTACGCAATATTCCCCATTCTAATCACCTAAAAAAGGCAAAAGGCAATCACTATCTCGGGTGTCTAGTGCATTCAGCTGATTTCACAAGAACAAATCCGCTACAACTAACAAAATCTCTGAATTGTTCCCATTAGACTTTACAGTCATTAGCCATTGTTCTAATGATTCGTTGGCTTGCTGTTTAACTGCCTCCTGCTATCGCCCAAGTTCCTTAGTAGTAAAAGTCCATTCCCATCCCCAATTCCCCTTTAAAGGAAGCCATTCATTCCTCAGAAGGTAGTAACAAAATAGGGCTTTGAAAAGTCTTATCCCAACATTTCCAAATCCTCCTTGTGTTGGCTCTCATTCTCTTCCCTTAGAACTCTTTATCTCTGCAGCATTTAACATTCTCCAATGGACCAGAAATCATTTTACACATCTGCAAACTATTAGTCTCCGCTCTCATTATTCTTACCTTTTTAATCTGTGCTGTTACTGGATTCAGAGCTGCTCTTCTGTCTTGAAAGTATGAACCTTACAGATCAAAAGTTCATTCATCTCTGCTTATAATTAGAAAAATCACAGGGACAAGTTGTCTTGGTTTTCCTTATTTGGCAATCCAATTTTCACAAAATCTTGAAAAAACCAAAATATACTGAGTTTTACTATACTCTCACATCAAATTCCCTAAACATCCATTATTCTAATGATACTGGGTGAATAAAAGCTTCTCAATACTTGTCCCACAGGTTGCTAGGATGCCTTATCTAGCCATCTCAACATTCCCTTTCTGCCATACTATCTCCTCTTACTTCAACAATGAATTTAACCAAGAAGTCATTGCAAAAATTCCTGCCTGCACTCATGAACCATTAAATGCAATTTTTTAAAGTATTGTATTAACAACAAAGGATAAGAAGGATAGCATTTCTAAGGTTTAAAAATTAGTAATCCCATTAAAGTAGCTACTCTCCTGTACCTCTGAATTTATCATCCAAACTGGTCATGCAAGGTCAGAAAGGTTTTCTCAGAGGGCAGAATGATTCCACAAACACTTCTAGCACCTCTACAGACTAGGGTTTTTATGCTTTAATACACAAGAAAACAAAACCAATGCTAATGCCAGGACATCCTACCCACCTCTTTAAAGAGGAACCAACTTAGCCTACATAAAACAGGTGTTGCTCACAGCAATATAATTTGAAAAAAAAAAAAACAGATATATCACAAACATAAAAATAACAGCAATCGTATTCCACAATCTAACAATAAAAATCAGGTTTGAAAATTATATTTATTATAACTAGAACAATACAATAATCATATCTCTTAAGAATTCATTGTTCTTGTACTCACTCCAGTGGGAAAAAGGCAGATAGCAAGTGCTTGGGATTGTGTACACCTACACTTCTCTTGCATATTTTCATAAGCTAGTAAGGTTGTCTAAAGGAAAAAACAACAACAACAAAATAACAAGAATTAGGAGACCAAATAAAGATACCAAAAGACAGGAAACATTGAGATCCTATACAAACTGAGCTCTTCATCTCTACTTAAACTAGAAGAGAATATCATCACTATTCAGAGTCATATGAAATAATCAATGGACAACGTTGCATCATTTGAAAAGATATTGCCTCTCGTTAAGAAGTCATGGAGAAAATTAAATTATATTCTATCAGATATTGGAGTCTATCATCCAATTGTTTTAACTGTTCCCTTTAATGGTAGTGCCTTCCCTCTGAGATTATCCCCAATTTAGCCTGTGTTTATCTTGTGTGTACATAATTGTTTACATGGTTCAATATGAGCTTCTTGAGGACAGGAACTGCTTTATGCCTTTCTTTGTTTCCCCAGTTCCTGGAACACAGTAGATTAATTAATGATTAATTAACCTCACATTTTCAAATGCCTTAAATGATAGAAGTCGGTGATGACTTTCACTAAGCCTGAAAATTAGTTTTCCTGACATTTTCTGAATTTTTCAGACCATTTCATCAACTCTGAACGGATTGCACTTATGCAAGTTTATTGTTGTTTACATTATATTGTAATAATAGTACCTATTCCAGGGAATTGCTATTTATAAGCCATGAAGCAATATATTATTAATTTTTGACTAAACTATCCTGTGTGACTTTGGGAAATACATTTTACTTTTCTGGGCCTGCAAAATAAAAAGGAATTGGACTAAATTATTTTCAAGGACTTTTTAAAATTAATATTCTCAACAGAGTTTTATGGAATCAGGAATAGGTTGGTCAAGAGACAGTGTTGATCTGGGTAGTACCTTTTCTTTCCAAAAGACATAATAATAATCAATTATCTATTATAATGATGGGGACAGGAAAAGCATAGATAGGTGACTTGCACTATGATCCAACTTAACTTAATATACTTAAAACTTAAATAGAAACTGATCCCTGCTAAGGCAACAAATTCACTTTTTTAAATTATCTATATTATACTGTATTTTTACTAATTTTGTTTAGCATTTCCCAGTTATTTTTCAGTGTGGTCTAGTAAGTACACTGTGGATTGCTTAACAATTTGGGCCTTCTGAAAGTGTCAGAGCAGAGATATCAAACTTCTGATCAAAATTAAAGTGTCATTGAGAAATGTTGAATAAATTAAATAAATTGCAATGCAATAAAGATAATGTTAGTTTGTGGTTTTCTAAGTCAATAAGCTACCTGTAGATATCTGCTCCAATTTGAATGATTCTGCTGGCCTAGAGGACCATAAATCCAAAATTCTACTGGAGGTGACTTAAAAGCCAACTGTCAATTTTTAATGGGAGTATTTATACCCAGAAATTGGCAAATGCTATGAATCAGAGCTTTATTTATTGCTTTGTTTATTATCTAGACTTGAACATGATGGAGAAAAGGGTCAGTACCTTACTATCAACATATCTGAATGACAGGTTCTTAAACTCCACACTAAAAAAAAAAAAGAGTATCCATGACAGAGAGTAGAATGAGAGGATATGTAACAAAATGACCTACAAAATATGGTGTGTATAACTGCTAATGACAGATTTATTATACCTATGGCAAGATAATCAAAGAGATTGGGGAAGGGAGATTTTTTCCACCTTTCAAATTCTACCACCTAGGCTGCCAAGATACCTCCTCTTCCTTTACATAAAATTTGCCTTTTAGACACCATATGAAACACTATCTCTTTTATTCAGTTTTACTGATACCTTTGGTGAGAGAGGAAGGGAGGAAGAGAGAGAGATGAAAACCTAACTATCTGTGAGCTTTGATTGATGAGTTCTAAATAAAATCCAAATCAAGTTCATATCATTAATACTTTTGTAAGTTCCAAAGATATTAGTACATTAAGATAAGTCCATAGTTTTGATGGTTTCAGAGGGCTGGGAAAGTCCTATCCTCAAATCCTCTTCAACATCCTAATTTAGCTGAGGTCCAACTTAGTCAATACAGATACAGATAAGGTACTAACTTATCAAATACACCAGAAAGATAGAAAATTAATATTGTATATTTAGAAATATGTATTCTTACTATCAGAGTCTACATTAATTAAAAGGTTTCCTTAGTGCTCTATTAAATATTTAAGGATTCTCTTCAATTAGAGTTGCCATGATTTTGGTGTAGATGGGTTTAATTAGCATTTGTTAGTAGGGAAAATGACAAGAAAGAAAGTCATGCATTAGAGAATTTCATTCTGCAGTCAGACTCCTGACAGAAGTAAAAGTTATAGACACTTATTTTCAGTTCAGGTGTAGGTTATTCCAAATGTTCATTTGTACTAGTAATTATAAACAAAATCCTTCAACCAAGATAATATAGAGGAAAGAAGCTTAAAATGGGGCTGGATCTCATTACCTTTCAAGAAGGAACTAGAAGCATTTTTCCTGATTTGCCAATAATCCAGGCTATTTCATGTTTTCTGGTTCATCATCTATGCCAAAACTGATAATCATATCGAGGCATTAATGATAATCAAGACAGAAACATGTAATCAAACAATTCTATTGCAATGTATCCAGACATTACAATATGCCAAAATCTTAGATTTAGAACTACCTCAGTAGCCATTTAAGTCAATAGATCCTGTTCAGAAACCCCCTTTATTGCACCTGACAAGTTGTCACTCAGCCTCTGTTTAAAGACTTCCTGTAATGAAGATTCCACCTTTCTTTTTTCTGAAGTCTTTGGAAAAAAAAAAAAGATTCTTTCCAACTCTAAGGTGCATGTCCTAGAGCCAAAAAGACGAGAGTTCAAACCTGCTTCAGATACTTTGTAGCTTCCTGACCTTCAGCAAACCCCTCAATCCCTCCCTGTCTCACTTTCTCATCTATAAAATGAGGAAAAGACTAGCACCTACCTCCCCAGAGATATGAACATAAAATGAGATATTTGTAAGATACTTAGCATTGTGCTTGACACATTGTATGTACTTAATAGGCTTGTTCCCTTCTCCCTACTTCCTTATTCATCAGAAGTAGATCCAGATTAGTTTTCCATAACAGGTGTTTTCTCTACCTATTAAGGAATGAAATTCTCATTAAAATAAAACAGATATTTATTATTAATTTAATTTGAGGAGATGGAGAGGGAGATTTCCAATAGATATGCAGAGAGTGAAAGTGTAGTTTTCCTGAAAACTACAACATACTTCTGTGATCTGTTCCCGGAATTCCCAGCTTCTTTTTTCTCCTAAGTGGTCTGTAATCCAGCTTCTTAAAATGTGCCACAGGACCCCCTTGAAACTGAATGTAGGGTCTTGTAAGTGAATGTGGGAGTCATGGAATTATGATCTATCATCAATGTTTGGGTTATATATCTATTTTATATACCTATATTCCTGGAATCACACAAAAATTTCTCAGGTAAAAAGGGATCACAAGTGGAAAAAGTTTTAAGAAGCCCTGGTCTATAGTATACTCTAGATTCATCTATTTTTCCCTCTTTTGATCTTTATCTATGTACTCTCTGTCCCATTTCCTCCTGATTCCTGGATTTTCTTATGAGAGTATTTATTATCATTATGGGAGTATATATTATCAAAGAGATTGTAATATATTATTCCATAGCCTTCTTATCTCTTCTATCCCTTTTCAATAAAGTATACCCTTTCAGAAATATATTCCATTCACAAATTCCATATCTCAAAATTACCTGTGTTTCATAAAATTGTGTATAGAAATGTAAGGTCATGGGTTTTATATATGGAGATTTTCCCTTTCAAATTATTAGACTTCTCTATTCCTATCCTGCTATCAGTGGCATCTAGTTCTGTGTATGTTATTGGGAGGAGAGGGGGAGAGCAGAGGAAGTATCTGGACTTCTATTTCCTCATGTATAAAATGAAGTATCATAGGATAACAAATTACAAGAGACCTTAGAAATCAACAAGTCCAAATCCTTCATTTTAGGTACAAGCAGTCAGATGACTTGCTATAGTCACACAACTAGTATGTACCCAAAGCAAAATTTAAACTTTGTTCTTGGTTCCACAGATAATGCTCTATTTAAGCACTTGAAGTGGGGGTAGGGGTGGTTTGAACTAAACAGACTCTGAAGTCTCTTCCATATCCCTAGGTCCATGATCCTATGATCAGAATGCAATTAAAGACAGGCTTACAAAGACTATGATAAGTTTTACAATATGATATCCAACTTCATTAAATATCCAACTGTTCTATCTGATAAATAGAGAATATGAATATTTACTAAATAGCACCATATGCAGTACCACCTATGCTAGGTGACAAAAGTTCAAATAAGATATGTTCCCTGGCCTCTGGGAGGTAAATAAGATACCTACACAAATAATTATCGTGCATAATACTAGATTATGAATATAATAGGTAGAAAACCAAAGACTATCAGTTCTGATGGGAAGAGTTGTTACCAATGAGGGGGATTGTGGGAAAAGTTTTACTTGTGTTAGGCTTTAAGGAAGACATAGGAACAGGTAAGGAACATTCGGAATGGGGATAGGAAGTGGGGGAAGAATCCAAGCAAAAGAATGAAAACCAGGAGGTTTTTAAAGGACAAAATCACTGTCCAGCTTGGTTGGAGTATATGATACATAGAAAGGGGATAACTTGAGATTATTGGATTGATTGGATGGTTCCAGGTTGTGGGGAGTTTTAAATGCCAGACAAAGAAGGATGAAATTTATTTGATAGACAATAGGAACCCACTGAAGATCTTTGAGCAGATCTTTTGAGCATAAAGGGATATGTCTAAATATATGTATTTTCTAAGAAAGATTATTCTGTAAGTAATATATGAAGGATAAATTCTAAAAGAAAAGAGATTAAAGACAAGAACACTTAAGTTATTGTATTAGTCCTCAAAGGGGTAGATAAGGACTTAAACAATTTTGGTATTAGTAAAAATAGAAGTGAAGGGACAAAATAGAGAGCTATTGGATCTATGATTGATTCAATGTGAGAAAAAAAGAAATGGGAAGTACAGAAGATGGCCTCAAGGTTATGAATATAGTAGATTAGGTGAGTATTGCTACTAAAGATATAAATATAGTATTCACTAAGAGCAAGTTTAAAGACAAAGATATTAAGTTTGGTATTAAATATGATACATCAAATGGGTAGAAAACTATTAAAGGCAATTAGAGATGAGCCAGAGGCTAGGGAGAGATTGAAAATTCTTGATGAATGATGACATGAAGTCCTGTAGGATAAAATAAATGGGTTATAGATAGATGGAATAAACAAATACATGAAAGGCAGCATGGTCATATGAATAGAGCATTCCACCTGGCGTCAGGGAGACTTTGTTCAAATCCTGTTCTTAGATATTTAATCGTTTGTACAACACTGTGCAACTCATTCAAATTCTCTCTGCCTCGATTTTCTGATCAATAAAATCAAATCAGCTCTGATAGGCTCTCTAGTCCCTTTAAATCTAAACCTATGATTCTATGATCTATGTCTTTACATATACAGTGCTTTGACAAATCCAATACCTGTTCCCTCTAATTTCATGCACCTGTAGTCTAGAATAGTTGTGAGAAATCCAACTGCAGTTTAATATATTTTCTCTATAGTCTCAAGTCAGCTAGCCCAAATAAATAGAGCATAAAGTCATTGGTGTTGAGGGACAGGGAGATGCTTTGCCATTGGCCTATGAGTCAGAAGACCTATACCTCTGACATTTGAAATTCTGACTTGATATCAAAGCCTTTTCTTGCCTTTTCTCCAGCTCTGTAGTATAAGGAACACATAAAGCCCCCAGATGCCTGAGCATATGATTATGAACGATGTGGCTGATGTGACACCAAAAGTGTCATTACCTCCAGTAGTTTACCTGTGGAGCATCAAATGCTTCAGCCTTTCTTTGTAAATAGCATAGGCTGAGCCCAGAGGAGACGATCACTTTCTTGTGAATATAATCTCTTGCAAAGGACAAATCCAACTAACAACCCTTTGTTCTTAGCTACCATATGAAGAAGGGCTGGAGGGTATAACAGCAAAACTAAATCCATTTCTTCTGTACCTTCCCTGCTGTCAACAAACAAACACTAATCTACCTCATCTTTAAAAAAAGAAAAAGAAAAAAATACTCTTTTATGACCCTGTCATCCCTTCAAGCTCTTACTCCTATCCTTTTCAAAGACAAACTCTTAGGGTAAAAAAAATGTATATTTGAGTCTTTCACTTCCACTTTTCATGCTCATTTCTGAACCATTTGCAATCTAATTTTTAACCTTGTTACTTATACACTACTTTCTGAAGAGGCAGCCCACAAAGAATCTCTCCCACCACCATTGGAGCTTAAAGTTCTTCCAGCTCAAAGCACTATGGGAAATGTAGCCTACCATGTGCCCCAATAGCTACATGCTTACTTGACATTTATTTATATGCATATACAATCTTATACTATGGTTTAACTTTTATCTTTTGTGTGACTTGTAAGCCATCAAAACTTTAACTCCTTGAAGAGTAGGGATTTTATAGTACTCTTTTTTAAAATATCCTAGAGGGTGCCCAAAGTTCACTACACTCATAATAGACTCTCATAGAATATTTGATGAATGACTAAGAGGGAAAGAAAAGAGAAAATAGGAAATGAAACGTGTAAAAAGATGGATAATAAACCATTCCATATGCAATTGTACAATTTATACACTCCTTTGAGGCAATTAGTGCATCAGTATTCCCAATTCACAGAGGAGATCATCAAGGTTATATAACCCTAGTCCCATAACCAGTGAGGGAGACCCCAAGCTTAAAGCCAAATCTTGAGACTCCATATCCAGTGCTTTTTCTACTATCATGGGAATGAAAACAGAGATCAAGTTGTAGAATGGTGACGTTACAGATTACTACTGGCTAAAAGGAGTTCCATTAAAGCACATTTTTTACCAAGACACTTCCTTCTTAAGAAGTTTCAGTGGATCCTTATTACCTAGAAGAGCAAATGCATTTGCCTCATTAAGAATTAAAAGTCCTTCATGGCCTGATAGCCCACCTTATTTAACATTACTTTCCTTCACACCACTCCACATTTTCTAACCAAACTGTCAGAGTAGCTATTCCCTAACATTAGTGCTGAATCATCTATCTCCATGTCTTTGCACATCATTGTCCCGTATGCCTAAAATATTCTCCTTTCTTACCTCTACCTCTTAGAATTCCTAGCTCCCTTCAAATCTCAGCTTTCTGAGATTTGAAAATCCAAAATCAAAATCTTTCTTGTTAGTGTTTCCTTTTCAAAAATTCTTCTGTTCATTAATCTGTATAGTAAGTTCTATTCTTCTAACTGGAATGGAAGCTAACTGAGGGCATGAAAAAGTTCATTTCTTATCTTTATAACCATGGTGCCCAACAAAGTGGTTCATGGAAAGCATTAAAAAATTGCTTTTTGAATTGAGCATTTCCTCCATGCCTGACTGAATGTCACAGTTATTGGAGTGCTTTTTACTGAATATACAGAAAAAGATGCTTTAACCAAAACACTAGCACATCTGCTACAGATGCAATCAATTACAAGAATAAGAGGCACTGAACCATTTGAACAAACACAAACACACAAGCAAAAAAAAAAAAAAAAAACCCAGCACTTTCTATTTTTAATACATCTTATTAAGGGTTTTTACTTTTCACCACAGTTTATACCTGTCTCTCAAGACTGAATACTCCCTTTTGAAAAAGAAAAACATTTAATATAGAAATGTCTGACAACGTACATGATATTCTATCACCATTGTCTCCCACTTCTTTGTTATAAGAGAGGAATGTGTTTTGTTTTTGTCTTTCTTCTGTTGGAACGTTGTTGGTTTTTCCATTACTCAAGAGTCCAAATTCCTTTCAGGGATCTTTTCATTTGGTATAATATTCTCTTGGTTCTATTTTTTCCCTCTGTTTATCTCTACATGATTCTCTGAATTCCCCAAACGCATCATTTCTTACTATACAATAAAGTTCTATTGCAGGGGTCTTCAAACTATGCCCGCAGGCCAGATGCAGCTGCTGAGGATGGTTATCCCCCTCACCCAGGGCTATGAAGTTTCTTTATTTAAAGGCCCACAAAACAAAGTTTTTGTTTTTACTATAGTATCTATATTGTATCTATAACCATCATTTTTCATCCATTCCCCAATAGATTTATGGTGCAGAATGATTTATACATATATATATATGTATATATGTAAATATATATGTAAATTTATATATATATATATATTATATTGTATGTGTGTATATATTATATACAATATATATATATATTTATATATATATGTAGTATATATATATTTATATATGGTATATATATATTTATATATAGTATGTGACCATTGAGGATTTTGTTTTGCTTTTCTATGCATATTTGGTACAAGAAATATAAATTAGAGTGGTTTTTATGCTAAATAGAAACACAGATATCACTTGTTAAACTTCAGTTGGTTGTTTTTCTTTTTTTATTTGTTGTTGAGTCATTACAGTCATATCCAACTCTTTGTGACCCCATTTGGAGTTTCCTTAGCAAAGATCCTGGAGCAGTTTGCCACTTCCTTCTCCAGCTCATTTCACAAATGAGGAAACTGAGGCAGAGTTAAATGACTTGCCTAGGATTACATAATTAGTAAGAATCTAAGACCATATTTCAGCTAAAGAAGGTAAGTCATACTCAAGATCTGATACTTTATCCACAGTACCTTCTGGCTGTTCTTTCCATATTAGGGAGTTTAAATGTTCTTTCCAATATACATAACACATCTAAGAAGTTCCTAGGTTATGTCATGAAGTTTTAAGGACCTTTTGCAGTTTAAGAAAATGTAGAGATACTCTGCTATATAGAGTACATGAGAAAATATGCAAGAATATTAATTTAGGAAAGCGCTATTCCTATGGCAGTTTCATGAGTACACTGTAGTAGCTTTAAAATAAGGAATTGAGTTAAATAAGTTAAGAGATCTCAGGATTATTACCCTTTGCAGGCACATGGGTTGGGTTTTTTTTTAAATAATAGAAGTATATATCCCAAGAATAGAGAGGATTTCATTGGAAAGTAGAACATTGAAGGTTGAGGGAACTTTAAAGATTATCTAGTTGGTTCTTGTGATTAAGATAGTGACATGAAAGGTTTTAGCCATGCCCAGGTCCCAAAAAAAATCTCCATCAAATATTAGAGGAAACAATAATCAATGAAGCAAAAGTTAATCCTGCAAATGCCATCTAGGCCATCAACATTGAGGCAAAACCCTCCTCCAGCAAGAAGATTATGTCCCATTGAAGACTCAGATGATATTTAGCATATTTAAGCAAAAACATATCTTTAAAATTAAGGTAAATACATTTTTTGCAAACTTAATAAACTACAGTATAATGTAAACATAACTTTTATATGCACTGGAAACTAAAAATTTTGTGTGACTCATTTTACTGCAATTTTTACTTTATTGCAGTAATCTGGAGTCAAATTTGCAATATCTCCAAGGTATACTTACTTATACTTCGGTTTAACCAGGAGACATACACAGCCAACACTCAGTGGGTGAATGTCCAGGTTGAGATGATTTAAAGATATGCAAGGTGACCTCAATGATATCTCTGACATCTGGTCAGGGTTTTTAAAAGCCACAACAGGGGAGAGAACCAACTCCTGATGGTACTAACACCTGCATTGAAGCACCAGAAGACAGATAGAGAAATCAGAGACAAGGCCCGATGATCACTCCTCATGGCCAATATTAAATAAGGGGGGACAGAGTCTGGTCTAGGTTTAAAGTTCCCATGTAGGTACTGAAGCTAGAAATAAGAGCAAACAAAGGAAAACTCAACTATCATGAAGAAATGCTGCGGGGTTAAAAATAAAAACCTAAAAAGGTTTGTGTATAATAGGTACAGGTATAGAATCTTTCCAAAATTGTATAGAAGAAATAAAGTAACATATGAAGATATATTCAGAACTCTTGAGAGATAAAAACAAAATGAAAGGAGAATAAATAGTTTAAACAGAAGGTGGAAAACACTGCTCAAGTAATGAACTCATAAAAATGACACTTCTTGTCATATAACAAAGTCAAAAACTGAAAAATTATAAAATGTAAGCATTTACTATCAAAAACAACCAACTTGGAAAACTGATTAGAAAAAATAATCTTGGAATCATCATATTCTCTATAAACTAAAACTATGACCAAATAAAAGAGTGTTACATTTCAAGAAATCATTGAAAACAAAGGGAAAGTGAAAAACAGAATTCACAAAATACCTCAAATCAAAAAAACCCAGCCAAACAAATAAAATTTCTGAAAATAAATTTTTAAAAAGTGAAAACAAAAAAGATTGATTAAAAAACTAGAAACTAATTTTAAAAACTAATTAGATGAAAACTGATCATTTGATTTAAGAAAAAAGGAAAACCCAGCTTTCAAAATCAAAAAGAAAAAAGAATTCACAACAGATCTATTTAGGAAATCCCTATTTAGAAAATACATTAAATTATTAGAAATTATTTTACCAAGTTAAATGCTAACAAAACCAATCAAAGTGAATGAAGTGGCCATATTTCTCAAAATATCTGTTAGAACAATAAATAACAATCTAATAACCCTATCTCAGAAAAAATAAACAAATCATCAGTGAAGTTCTATAAGGAAAAAATCCCCCACAAACATAAAGATACAGATCCAAACAGATTTTCAAATGATTTCTATCATTCAAAAAATGATTAACTCCAAAGCTACATAAATTTTCTGGATCATCCCACCCAAACTGCTTATCTTATCTGATGATCCAGAAAAGATATAATTGATAATCAGAATAGTGGAGATCTTATGCATTCCCTCCTCCATCACACATCATCTTACCACATATCACAACTGGGAAAAACTAGAAATTCCAGGGAGGAACCGAGATTTAAGGAAGAGGGTCAATATAAACATATATTCACAGACTCTTAAGTATTAAGACTAAACGGTCTTCGCTCACTGGTTCTCCAATCTAATTAACAACCTCCCTTCTGGCAGGAAAAGATAAAATTCAGAGCTGTGTGCATCTTCCACTAAAGGAAATCTTCTATAAAAAGAGGTTACTGTACCAAAATTATCATTATTGTTATGGTGGTATTGGTGATTGTGATGGTAGCATGTGTATGTTGTGTATTTTCCTAAGAAAAAAATCTAAAAATTAGGTTTTAAGCTTTGAAAGGTCAAAAAAAAAAAAAAAAAAAAAAAAGACATAACACTTAAGTCTGAAAAAATTAGTGGAAAATCTCTATGTCTTACAGTAAGATACCCATGCAGCAGAAACTAAAAAGGGCCCAATTTGAGCTTGATCTCCACTTCAATCCTCCTTACAAGTACAAAACAATTTTAGCCTGTTCCTATGGTAAGCTAATTTCTCCCCTGTAGGCTACAAGAGGGTTTTTTAATGTGGTGCTTTTGCACCCTCTAGTGTTCCAGATTAAAATTTTCAAGAGGAGAGCCGATTGCAGTGAATTTATATAAAAGCTGATGGTACACGTTAGACTTATCCAGGTTCTAAAATTCTTGGAGAGCAAAATGCAAGCAAAATGAGAATTTTGGATATTTATTCAGCTGTTAAAAGTTAAGGAACAACAACGATACTGTTTGAGGATGTATTCTGATAGAAGTGTATCTCTTTGAAAAGAGCTAATTCAGTTTCAATTGATCAAGGATGGACAGAAGCAGCTACACCCAAAGAAAGAACACTGGGAAATGAATATAAACTGCTTGCATTTCTGTTTTTCTTCCCGGGTTATTTATGCCTTCTGAATCCAATTCTCCCTGTGCAACAAGAGAACTGTTCGGTTCTGCACACATATATTGTATCTAGGATATACTGTAACCTATTCAACATGTGACTGCTTGCCATCTGGGGGAGGGGATGAAGGGAGGGAGAGGAAAAATCGGAACAGAAGTGAGTGCAAGGGATAATGCTGTAAAAAATTACCCTGGCATGGGTTCTATCAATAAAAAGTTATTTTAAAAAAAGTTAAGGAAACCATTTTCTAGGACCATGTTTATGGAATTTGGGGCTGAAAGGGGCATTAGCTCATAATCCGTTATTTTTATTGGTTCTTAAATCATTTTTTAAAATTATTGTTTACAGATGAAGAAACTGAGGCATATAAAGGCAGAACGATTTCTCTAAATGTCTCACAGGCAAGTTACAAAAGCAGGATTAAAATTCAAGTTTATTCTAGTCCTCTTGACATCAAGTCAGAAGGACTTAAGTTCAAATATGGCCTCACACATTTCAGTTATATGATCCTACATAAATCATTTAATCTCTTGTGTCTCATTTTCCTTATCTACAAAATAAGGACAATAATAGCATCTACCTCTGAGGGTTTATAAAAATCAAATGAAAGATAGATAGATGGATGAGATATAAAATGTTTTGCAAATCTCAAAATGCTAAATAATATTAGCTTTTAATTATTTCAATTTTAAATCTATGATCTACTAACCTTCTTATTAAGGACATTATATAGGACCTACTAATTTCCCAAAATACATTTTATAATGGAATTTTGCTAGACTAAATGGATAAAAGTAGCTTGGCTCTCCATTGATCATTGTTAATATGTAAAAATAACAATTGTCATTTATTTTTAGGTAATCATTTACAAAACACTTCCTGAAAATAATCCTATGAGCAAAAGTTACCTAACTTTTTGTTATTGTTCAGATTCAGGTTTTCATTTGAAATTCTTGGAGAGAAGACGCCCTCTATCAACAGAGACTGGCAAATAATTTGCAATTCATAATCTCAGAAAACTGCATAGGCCACTGAGAGATTAACTAATTTACCCAAAGTCACACAGCAAGTATATGTATGATATAAGTAGAAGTTGAACTTTTTAGATCTGAAGTTGGCTATGTTTACTACATAATGAATGATACTTCTCCCCACAAATATCAGTAGTATCTTGAGCTACCCTCTCTTCTCATACTCCTTTTTTGGGTCTACTCCAGGGGGTGGCTATTACAAATGCCAATTATTATGTGGACATGCACTTATAAAGCTATAGTTCACAAGGCACTCAGTAGTGTTTACCTTTAAGATAATTAGCTCATAGCAAAGACATTTATTGAAATGGCATAATATGGGCAGTGGTAACAATTCCCCCAATAAATTTAGGATATGCTTTCCCACAAATATATTCAGTCAGTGGAAATAGTGGACATACACAGATACAATGGCAGAAAAGTACATATATAGAAAAAGCACATGGCCAAGACAACTTATACTTCTTACACTACAGGGACTTCTCTTCTCATGATGGCCATATATTGTGACATCTGAGCTAGGAATTTTCTTGGGCTTGATCTTGTGGGACAAACATTCCTCACTCCACTGCTTCTAACTCTGTTGTGGTCAGTAGCCAGAGTCTTGCTTTGTTTTTTGAGAAGGAGCAGAAACCTTTATCCTAGGACTAGCAGAAATTTCCTCAGGTCTGTTATCTCAGAGTCTCATCTCTGAAGTCTGTCATCTCATCTACTAGGAAAAGAGGAGAGTAGGATTATCCTGGTAAATCAATGTCCTTAGTCTTAACCACTCCCTTCAACAACTTTTCTTAGTGCAATGCTGAGTATCCTAATGAGATACTTCACCCTAACTTATTGTGTCTAGCCAAAACATTTCCCAACTATTCATCTATTCAAGCTAGGCCATAAGCAGACAATGACCATTTGCCTAATAACTTAGTGACACAGGGTTCCCAGTTTTTAACTTTTAAGTATCACCACTTGTCTATTCAAATGAGTGTGTGTGGAGAAGTTAAAATCTGTATTCATAAGGCAAATTATTTGTCTTTTTTTTAACCAGTCTGTACATCCTGCAATTTCATCATACTCTCACAGGATTTGACAAGTCAGACCCGAACCTTCATCTAATCCAAGCCATACATGATAAAATTCCCAAAATATTAGAGTGATCATCCAGGCTTCTTGAAAAATTCCAGTGAAAAAGAGTTCTCTGCTTCCTAAAGCAAACTACATCATCTCTGGACAGTTCTCATTGCTAAGATTTTCCCAATATATCAAGCCTTAATCAGCCTCTGCACCTTCTATCAATTTCTGTTACTTTTCCCCTCTGAGGTCAAGTAAGGCAAGTCTTTATCCATATGGCAGACCCCTTGGTACTTGAGGACAGCTACTATATCCACCTTAATTCTTCTCCTCTTCAAACTATGCAACTAATGCTGCTGTGATAAATCACCCCATCATTTCACCCCTATTTTCACCTTGTAGATTCTTTGAATCCTTTTTTAAAATATGGTATACAGAAGGGGCAGAGCCAAGATGGCAGAGAGTACACATGTCTTTATCTGAGTTCCTCCTAATGTCTCTCAGATCAATACCACATCAAGTCTCTGAACTGGTTTTGGAGTGACAGAACCCACAAATATTTGGATTGTAACAAATTTCCAGCAGAAAATATTCTGAAAGATCTTTAGAAAAGGTCTGTTTCAATCAGCAGTGGGGGAGGCAGCTAAGCACAGACACAGCACAGGGAGCTGTAACAGGGAGCCAAGGCATTGAGGCTTCCACCCACTGAGGAAATCTACTGGGAGGCTCTTAGG
This sequence comes from Antechinus flavipes, assembly GCF_016432865.1. Classification (NCBI taxonomy): domain Eukaryota; kingdom Metazoa; phylum Chordata; class Mammalia; order Dasyuromorphia; family Dasyuridae; genus Antechinus; species Antechinus flavipes. The sequence continues at coordinate 171,687,175 of NC_067402.1, forward strand.
CTATTTGGTTTTGGTTACAAGTCAGTGGATCAGCAGATTAACTGTAAAACATACAAAGCAAATACAAAGTGCAAATAGTGAGCCTCTGAACCCCAGAAAAACATGGGACTTGGCCATCAAAAAAACAAAAAGAACTCTGACCATAGATAGCTTTTATGGAGAAAGAGATCCTCAAAACCTGAGGATCTTAAAGGTAAATCATCTCCAGATGAAGCCCCAAAGGGTGATATGAGTTGGTCCCCATTTCACAAAGTTCTCTTGGAAGAACTCAAAAAGAACTCAAAAAAACTTAAAAGAGATCTAGAAGGAAAATGGGGAAAGGAGATGAGAACTTTTTAAGAGAATTTGGAAAAGGAAAAACAAACATTATTTGAAGAAAACACCTTAAAAATAGATTTGATAAAATGGGGGGAGATGGGGAAACATATATAACTCCTTATAAAATAGGTATGAAAAAGAAAACAATTCATTAAAAATAGACTTTGTGAAATGGAAAAAATGCAATGAATAAAACACCTTATTTAAAAGTTCAATTAACCAAATTCAAAAGGAGATTAAAAAGCTAACTGAAGAAAACAATTCACTAAAAATTAGAATTGAACAAATGGGAGTGAATGACTCAATGAGACATCAAGAATCAGCAAAACAAAACCAAAAAATGAAAAAATAGAAGAAGATGTAAAATACCTCACTGCAAAAACAACTGACCTGGAAAATAGATCTAGGACAGTCAAGCTAAAAATTGTTGGACTTCCTGAAAACCATTATGAGAAAAAGAGCCTAGATATCATTTTCCAGAAAATCATCAAGGAAAACTGCCCTGATGTCCTAGAACCAAAGGATAAAAGAACCATTGAAAGAATTTACCAATCACCTCCTGAAATAGACTCCAAAATGAAAACTCCCAGGAAAATCATAGCTAAATTACAGAATTATCAGATCAAGGAGAAAATATTGCAAACAGCCAGAAGGAAACAATTCAAATATCGAGGTACCACAATCAGGATTACCCAGGACCTAGCAGCTTCCCCCTTAAAGGATCAAAGGGCCTGGAATCTGATATTCTAAAAGGCAAAAGAACTTGGACTGCAGCCAAGAATCATGTATCCAGCAAAACTGAACATTATCTTTCAGGGAGTAAAATAGGCATTCAATAAAATGGGCTAATTTAATTTATTTCTGATAAAAAGACCAGAACTAAATAGAAAATTTGATCTTCAAATACAGTACTCAAGAGAAACATAAAAAGGTAAAAAAGGAAAGAAAAAATAACTTTCTTTTAAAAGTTAAAAAGCTTGTATCCCTATATGGGAAGATGACATGTTTTAACTCTTGAGATCTGTATCTCTGTTGTGGATATACTTAGAGGGTACAGGTATAATTTGATTTTATTGTGATGATATAAAAAAGAAACTAGAGGAAGAAAGGTGTTTCTTGAAGAAGAGGGAAATGGAGTTAAAATGGGATAAATTACTTTTCATGAAGAGGCAAAAAAGACCTATTGCAACTGAGGGAAAGAAAGGAGTGGGGTTAGCATTGTGTAAATCTTACTCTCATCAGATTTGGCTCAAAGAGAGAATATCAGACACATTTAGCGTCACAGAAAAACTTGTCTTACCCTACAAGGAAGTAGGAGGGGAAAGAGGAAAGGAAAGGGGGAGAATCTGTAAAAGGGGAGGGCTGTTTGAGGGAGGGGGTGGTCAGAAGCAAAATATGGAGGAGGAGGGAAAGGGGGAAAGGAAAGAGAAAAGTATAATTGGGGAAATCAAGATGGCAGAAAATACAGAGTTAGTAATTTTAACTGTGAATGTGTAAATGGGATGAACTCTCCCATAAAACAGAAATGGATAAAGGACTGGATTAAAAGCCAGAATCCTACAATCTGTTGTTTACAAGAAACACATTTAAACCAAAGTGATACATTCAGAGTAGAGGTAAAAGGTTGAAAAAGAATCTATTATGCTTCAGCTAAAGTTAAAAAAAAAAAAAAAAAAAAAAAAAAAAAAAAGCAGGGGTAGCCATTCTAATCTCAGATCAAGCAAAAGCAAAAATATATCTAATTAAAAGATATATGGAAGGAAACTACATTCTACTAAAAGGTACCATAGATAATGAAGGAATATCAATACTAAACATATATACACCAAGTGGTATAGCATCCAAATTCCTAGAGAAGTTGAGAGCTGCAAGAAGAATTAGACAGCAAAACTATACAAGATATATATAGATATAGATAGATAGATATCAACTTTGTTCTCTCAGAACTAGATAAATCAAACTACAAAATAAATAAGAAAGACGTTAAGGAGGTAAATAGAATTCTAGAAAGGTTAGTTATGATAGACCTTTGGAGAAAATTGAATGGAGACAGAAAGGAATATACTTTTTTCTTGGCAGTACATGGAACCTATACAAAAATTGACCATATATTAGGGCATAAAAACTTCAAAATCAAATGCAGAAAGGTAGAAATAGTAATTTTTTTTTTCAGATCATGATGCAATAAAAATTATATTTAATAAAGGACCAGGGGAAAATAGACCAAAAACTAATTGGAAACTAAATAATCTAATCCTAAAAAATGAATGGCTAAACAACAAATCCAGACACAATCAATAATTCACCCAAAAGAATGACAATAATGAGACAACATATCAAAATTTGTGGGATACAGCCAAAGCAGTTCTTAGGAAAAATTTTATCTTTAGATGCTTACTTGTATAAAATAGAGGGAAAAAAAGATCAATGAATTGGGATTGTAACTTTAAAAAAAAAACTAGAAAAAAGAAGAAATTTACAATTCCCAATTAAATATCAAATTTGAAATTCTGAAAATAAAAGGGGAGATTAATAAAACTGAAAGTAAGAAAACTATTGAATTAATAAACAAAACTAAGAGTTGGTCTTATGAAAAAAATCAACAAAATAGATAAATCTTTAGTTAATTTGATTGGAAAAAGGAAAGAAGAAAATCAAATTGTTAATATCAAAAATGAAAAAGTAGAACTTTCCACCAATAAAAAGAAAAATAGAGCAATAATTAGAAGTTATTTTGCCCAACTATAAATCAATAAATCTGATAATCTAAGTGAAATGGACAAACACTTACAAAAATATCAATTGGCCAGATTAACAGAAGAGGAAATAAATTACTTAAACAGATCCATTTTAGAAAAAGAAATTGAAAAATTATTTTTAAAAGTAGGGAAAAGAGGAGTTCTATTACATCTCTTTTATGATGCAGATATAATGCTGATATCTAAACCAGGTAGGGTCAAAACAGAGAAAGAAAATTATAGACTATTTTCCTTAATGAATATTGATGCAAAAATCTTAAATAAAATATTAGCAAAGAGATTCCAGCAAGCCATTCCCAGGATAATACACCATGAACCAAGTAGGTTTTATACCAGGAATGCAAAACTGGTTCAATATTAGGAAAACTACTAGCATAATTATTTATATCAATAACCAAACTAACAAAAATCGTATGATTGTCTCAATAAATGCAGAAAAGGCATTTGGTAAAATCCATTACCCATTCCTAATAACAAACACTAGAGAGTAAAACAATAAATGAAAAAAAAAAAAAAGAATAAATGGAGTTTTCCTTAAAATGGAGTTTCCTATTTAAAACCATTAGCAAGCATCATATATAATGAGGACATAGTAGAACCATTCCCATTATGATAAAAGGTAAAATAAGGCTGCCCACTATCAATTCGCTATTACTATTACTATTGTATTAGAAATGTTAACTTTGGTAATAAGAGAAGAAAAAGAGATTAAAGGAATTGGAGTAAGTAACGAGGAAACCATTTTGGTTTGGTTGATTTGGTTTCCTCAAATCATCATTCTTTGCATATGATATGATGGAACACTTAGAGAATCAACTAAAAAATTACTAGAAACAATTCACAACTATCAAAATTGCAGGATACAAAATAAATCTACATAAATCATCATTATTTTGGACCAACAAAGTCCAGCAACAAAAGATACAAGAGAAATTCCATTTAAAATAACTGTAGATAATATAAAATATTTGGAAGTCTGCCTGCCAAGGCAAAGTAAAGAACTATATGAACACAATTACAAAACACTTTCCACACAAATAAAGTCAGATGTAACCAACTGAAAAAATATTAAGTGCTCATGGGTAGGCCAAGCAAATATAATAAAAATGGCAATACTACCTAAATTAATCTATTTATTTGGTATCATACCAATTAAACTCCCAAGAAATTATTTTACAGAGCTAGACAAAAAAATAACAAAGTTCATCTAGAAAAACAAAAGATCAAGAATTTCAAAAGAATTAATGGAAAAACTGCAAATGAAGGTGGCCTTGCTTATTAAAGCAGCAGTCATCAAAACTATTTGGAACTAGCTAAGAAATGAGTAGTCAATCGGTGCAATAGGTTAGGTTCACAGGACAAAAAGTCAGTGACTATAGTAATCTAGTGTTTGATAAACTTAAAGACCCAAAGTGGGATGAGAACTCATTATCTGACAAAAACTGCTGGGAAAATTGGAAATCAGTATGTCAGAAACTAGGCTTACACCTAACACAGTATGTCAAGATAAGGTCAAAATGGATTCATGATTTAGACATAAAGAGTGATATAAGCAAATTAGAAGAACAAAGGATAGTTTACCTCTCAAATCTGTGGAGAAAGAAGGAATTTGTGGCTAAATAACTGAATAGATAATTTTGGTTATATTAAGTTAAAAGGTTTTTTATACAAATGAAACTAATGCAGACAAGATTGAAAGGGAAGCAATAAACTAGGAAAACATTTTTACATTGAAGGGTTCTGATAAAGGCCTAATTTCTAAAATATGTAGAGATTATAAGAATTCAAGCCATTCTCCAATTGATAAATGGTCAAAGGATATGAACAATTTTCAGACAAAGAAATTGAAACCATTTCTAGTCATATGAAAAGTTGCTCTAACTCACTATTGATCAGAGAAATGCAAATTAAGACAACTCTGATGTACCACTACATATTTCTCAGATTGGCTAAGATGATAGAAAAAGATAATGATAAATATTGGAGGGAATGTAGGAAAACTGGGACACTAATTATTGGTAGAATTATGAACTGATCCAATCATTCTCAACAGCAGGAATTGTACATGGCAACAAGAAGATTTATTGATCTTATTGATCAACAAGAAGATTAATGATCAATTCTGATAGATGTGACTCTTTTCAACAATGAGACAGATGTTTCAGGCCAGTTCCAATAATTTTGTGATGAAGAGAGCCATCTCCACCCAGAGAGAGGATTGTGGGAACTGAGTGTGGATCACAACATAGCATTTTCACTCTTTTTGATTTTATATGCTTGCATTTTATTTTTTCTCATTTTTTATCTGATTTTTCTTGTGTAGCATGATAATTGTATAAATATGTATGCATCTATTGGATTTAATACATATTTTTAACATATTTAACATACATTGGATTACTTGCCATCTGGGAGAGGGAGGAGGGAAAGAGGAGGAAAATTTGTAACACAGGGTTTTGCAGGAATCAATGTTGAAAAATTGTCCATGCATGCTTTGAAAATAAAAAGCTTTAATTTAAAAATGTGGCATCCAGAAGAGAGCATAGTACTAGAGATGTGGCCTGAATAGAAGATTATCACTTCCCTAGATCCCTTTAAATTCCTACTAAAATTCCATCTTTTGTAGGAAGTTTTCTCCAATGCCTCTTCATTGCAATGCCTTCCTTCTATTAAATATTTCCTGTTTATATTGTATATAACTTTCTTTATATTGGTTTAGCTAGTTTACATGGTTGGGGTTTTTTTCTCATTAGATTGCAAGCTCCTTGAGGACAGGAACAGTCTTTTTGCCTCTTTCTGTGTCTTCAGTGCTTTGCACAGATGTCTGGCACAAAAAAAAAAAAAATGTTTATTAAGTGGTTGACTGATTAACTTCCTTCACTATGGCCACTAAGCCTATTGCAATCTCATTCCTTTCCCTTTACATACACAGTGCAAGCTGAACCATGTGTCTTTATTTTTACTCCCATCTACAAAATATGTTTGTTATATTTATTATCAGATATTGCTTCCTAGTAGCCATAATATGAACAATATTGACAATAATAGTTATCATTACTAATTACTTTAAGGTTTGCAGTGTTCTATATGTTACCTCGGATGATGTACAGCAATTGTCCAATTAGAGTTCCTGGCCAAAATTCAGAGATAATTGAAGTTTGTTATCTAAAATGTTCTAAGTCTACAGTTCCTTGTTGTCCTACTTCCTTCCTCTCTTTTTGTCCAATGGTCTGACATCACAGACATTTATCCCACTGGTGTAATGAAGACAAACCTTTTCTAGTAATTGTTATGCTAGCTCCTTCTAGGAAACAGAGCAGGGTCTATATCCCAAAGTGGGCCATAGACAAAAATTACTTCAGCAAGTACAGTCCCAAAGCATGAATGAATATTAGATGTCTCAAAGTCCAATATCCTCATTGGACAATTGAGAAAATTGAGAGCCAGAAAGATTAAACACTTAAAGGCACCCAGTAAGTAAAAGAACCAGAATTTGATGACAATACCCCTGAAGAAATCCTTGCCCTGCTCCTTGGCTATTTCCTCTTATTAATGGAGAGCTTACACCAAATCCAAAGATTAGAACTCCACAACTACCAAATGATAGCCATTTAAGGGCATCTTAACAGTTACAAAAAATTTGTCCTATGTTATTCTTATAAAGTCATTAATCCAAGTACTATTATTATCTTTTCATTCAGATAAAACAACTTATGCTCAGGTAACTAAAATGGAATATTCAAAGTCATCCAGGCAGCAGCAGAGTCAGTCAACAAGCATTTGGTGCTACTTTGTCACTAGCTAAGTCAGAAATAAAAGCCAAGTCTCACTTCCACGTTTAGCATTCTTTCCATCATAACGTGTTATCTCCCTGTCACCTTAGCTCCTGCCATTCCAGAACTAAAACTAGTGATTTAAGATGACTGACACTTTCTTAGTTCTTTCCTAACATGGTAATTAATATTTTAAAAGAATGTCATTGAAGGGAAAATATTAAGGAAAATCTTCCTCCAATTTTTCATTTCCTTCATCCCCAAGATTCCATTATTCTATCATCATTCCTTTAATGTTGAGACTTTATTCTTTTTTTTAAAAAAATTTAAATCTCTCTCTCAGATCTTTTCAGTTATTTATAATTTATCAGTTCTTTATCCTTCCATGTCAATGCATTGTCAAATCATCTCAGAATCAAGAAAGCTCTATGGGAGGTCTGGCGATTACTGAATGAGTACCATAGTAAGGCAATAATGTGAAGTTAAATATCTCACTTTCTTAAGATTTGAGAAAGAGGCAAATGAAGACATATACTAAAAGATTGGTTGGGTCCTTGCCCCAAAGTCTCTCTTCACCATTTACATTAGTTTTTACCAACTTTCTTTTTTCTTTTTTTAAGAATGCTTTTATTTTATTTTTTTGCAATCACAAATAAAAACAATTTTAATTTTTTAAATAATTTTTGAGTTTCAAATTCCCTCCTCTCTCCTTGATAAGGCAAGCACTTTGAAATAGATTTAAAATGTGCAGTATGTACAGTCTTGTAAAACATACTTCCATATTAGTGATACTGTAAAAGAGATCACATATCAAAAAAAAAAAAGAAAAGAAAAGAAAGAAATAATGTAAGAAAAAAAAGAAGCATGCTTCAATTTACATTCAACTTCTATCAGTTCTTTCTCTGGAAGTGGGTACCATTTTTCATCCTAAATCTTTAGAACTGTCTTGTATTATTGCATTGCTAAAAATAGATGCCATTCATAGTTGGTCATCAGACAATACTACTGTTATTGTCCTAAAAGCTTTTTTTATAGTGAAAGGTCATCTCAAATAATGTTCTATAACTTTAGTAAATTTGTTTCAGTCTCCTTCAAGAGGGGCAAAATGATCCTCCTAGTTTAGGGAATTGTAATATTGCCATTCAACTAACTATTTTTAAAAGACTTTATTTATTATATTCTCAGTTTCCCTTTTACTTTTGAAACTTCTTTTAATCTACAATGTCAATATCATAAGCATAGTTTTCTTTTTTAGGGTTTTTAGTGCTATATATCAACAGTCATGACTTACTAGCATTTCAAAATGCAAAAGGTAAGATATCCATCTGCCATTGGTGGTGTTTGAACATGGTCCTGGAAATTCTAGATTTTTAAAATTTTATATATTTCCTCCAGGAAGCTTGGAGGCTTGTATATGAAATATATAAGTGGAAAAAGTGATACTGCTAGATGGTACATAGAATCCGGCTTTAGAATCCAGGACACCTATATTCAAATCCTGCCTCAGATACTTATATACTATATAGCCATAGGGAAGTTACTTAATTCCATCTATAAAGTGAGAGGTTGTCTCTAAGGTCTCTAAGCTTTAAATCTCTGATCTGAAATATTTAATGATCTAAGAAAATCCTGATTACTTTTTAGTTAGGGTCCAAGGAGGACTCTATTTGGCAACTAATCAATTTTAGAGATATAAAAAGAGATATAAAAATTCCCAATATGTGATGTAGCTCTTTTCAGCAATACAATGATCTAATTCTAAACAATTCTAAAAGACTCAAATTGGAATATGCTATCCACATCAAGAAAATTAATTATGGAGTCTAAATGCAGATCAAATTATACTATTTTTACTTTGGTTGTTGTCTTTCTTTCTTGTAGTTTTCCCCTTTTATTCTGGCTTTTCTTTCATCAGATGACTAATGTAGAAATATGTTTAATATTATTGCACTTGTATAACCTATGTTAGAATTATTATTATCTTGGAGAAAGTAAAGAAAGGAAGAAAAAATGGAAATCAAAATGTTATAAAATTAAATGTTAAAAATTAATAAATAAATTCATCCTTTAAGAGAAGAGTTCAAAATAGGGTAATTCTCTTCTAGAGCTGATTCTCCTTAACAAAGAGGAACTATTTCCTAGGGTGAAATTTATAGGAATCTTGGGGGAATTATCCTTACTAGCATCTATGAAAAAGAAGAAAAATGCATAGGGTCTCTCATGAAGTCTAGATTTGGGAGGAAAAAATTTTAGAGTTGAAAAGAAGGAGGTTAAAATCCCATTCACTGACTTGAAATCCTTGAGGGTAAGCTAGCCCAGAAAAGATGGGAAATACTTTTTTAAAAATATTCTAAAGTATTAGAATAAAATAATGAAGACAGGAAAGGGAATGATCCCAATAAACACTTTGCTTAACATAGCATTCTACCAGGCATTGAGTGCTAGTATGAACTTGTTGACTGTCTGAGGAGAAATAAATGGAAGTTATCTTAATAGATCAATCTAAATGTACTTGGAACTCACCAACCAATTTGGGTTTTTTTTTAAATATGTACAAGAGGGTGGAGCCAAGATGGTAGATGGCCAAGATGTGTCCTAAGCTCTCCCCACTTTACCTCAAAATCAACACTAGATCAAGGCTCTAAATGGATTTTGAAGTGACAGAATGCACAAACATTTGGAGTGTAATTATTTTCCAGTTTAAGATATCTTAAAAGGAAGAAGAAACAATCAGCAGGATGATTTCAGAAAGGCCTGGATAGAATGCTAAGATAAGTGAGTAGAACCAAGAGAACATTATACACGGCAAAAACAAGATTATATGATGATCAATTATGATGGACATGACTCTTTTCATCAATGAGGTGATTCAAGCCAATTCCAATAGACTTGTGATGGAAAGAGCCATCTGCACCCAGACAGAGGACTGTGAGGACTGAATGTGCATCAAAACATAGTATTTTTACCTTTTTGTTGTTGTTTGCTTGTTTTTTATTTTCTTTAACATTTTCTTTCCTTTTTGAACTGATTTTTCTTGTGCAGCATAATTGTAGGAATATGTATAGAAGAATTACACATGTTTAACATTTATTAGATTACTTGTAATCTAAGGGAGAGAGTGGGGGGAAGGAAAGGAAAAATTGGGACACAAGATTTTGCAAGGGTGAATGTTAAAAATTATCTATGCATATATTTTGAAAATAAAAAAACAAAATTTTAAAGAAAGAAAATATCCAACCATCACCTCCTGAAAGAGGCCCAAGGAAATGAAAATGAAAATGAAAGTCCAAGGAAGATAGTAGCTAAATTCCAGTCCAAAGAGAAAAAAACTGCAAACAGCCAAAAAGAAACAGTTCAAATATCAAGGGTCCACAATCAGGATTGCCCAGGACTAATAACTTCCACATTAAAGGATCAGAGGATATGATATTCCAATAGACAAAGGAGCTTGGACTACAGCTAAGACTCAACTGTCCAGCAAAATAAAGTATTACCTTTTGGGAGAAAAGATGACTATTCAATGAACTAGGGGATTTTCAATCATTTCTAATGAAAAGACCAGAGATGAACAGAAAATTTTATTTCCAAATACATGATTTAAGAGAAACATAAAAAGATGAAAAGGAAGAAAAAATATGTTTTTAAAGGTTAAAATGTTTACACTCCTACTTGGGAAGATGATACATGTAACTGTTGAGAAATGTATCTTTGTCAGGGCATTTAGAAGGATATACTTAAAGAGTATAGACATAAGTTGACTTTAATGTAATGATATAAAAAAAAAAAAAAAAGGTTGGAGTGGAAAAGAAGCATTGTTTGAACCTTAATCTCATCAAATTTGACTCAAAGAAGAAATAACATGCATACTTAGTTTGATATGGAAATTTATCTTAGCTGTAGGGAAGTGTAAAGAGAAAGATATAAGAAAGGGGAGAGGGACCTAAAAAAGGGAGAGCAGATTGAGGGAGGTGCTAGAAGCAAAACACTGGTAAGGAGGGAAAGGGTGAAAAGAAGGAGAAAAATATAACTTCAAAAAAAAAAGAGGATGATGGGAAATACAGTGAGTAATCATAACTGTGAATATGAATGGGATGAATTCTCCCATAAAACAGAAGCAGATAGCAGAGTGAGCCAGAATCCTACAATATGTTGTTTACAAGAAACATATTTGAAGCAGAGATATACATGTAGAGTCAAGGTAAAAGTCTGGGGCAGAATATATTATGCTTCAGCTAAAGTTTAAAAAAAAAGTAGGGATAGTGATCCTAATCTCAGATCAAGCAAAAGCAAAAATAGATCTAATTAAAAGAGAGATAGAAAGAAACCACATCTTGCTAAAAGGTACCATAGATAATAAAGTAATATCAATATTAAACATATATGCATCAAATGTTATGGCATCCAAATTCTAAGAGAAACTAGTGTGAGTTACAGGAAGAAATAGACAGCAAAACTAAACTAGTAGGGTTTCTCAACTTTATCAGAATTAGATAAATCTAATCACAAAATTAAAAAAAAAGAAGTTAAGGGGGTGAGTAGAATTTTAGAAATGTGAGGTATGATATATACACCTTTGAAAAAACTTGAATAGGGACAAAAAGGAATATACCTTTTTCTCAGTGATACATGGCACCTATACCAAAAAAAAAAAATAATAATAATAATAATAATAACCATGTATTAAGACATAAAAACCTCACAATCAAATGCAGAAAGACAGAAATAATAAATGTATCCTTTTCAGATCATGATGCAATAAAATTTACATGTAATAAAGGGCCATAGAAAAATATATCCAAAAATAGTTGGAAACTAAATAACCTAATCCTAAAGAATGAATGGGTGAAACAACAAATAATAGAAACCATCAATAATTTCACATGAGAGAATGACAATAATGAGATAACATACCAAAACTTATGGGATACAGCTGAAGCAATTCTTAAGGGAAATTTTATATCAATAAATGCTTACATGAATAAAACAGAGAAAGAGAAGATCAATGAATTGGGCATGCAACTAAAAAAGGAGAAAAAGAACAAGTCAAATTAAAATATTAATTTAATTTAATTTAAAAATTAAATTAAATACCTATAATCAAAGGAAAGATTAATGAAACTGAAAGTAAGAAAATTATTGAACTTATAAACAAAACTAAATTGGTTTTATTAAAAAAAATAGATAAACCTTTAGTTAATTTGATTAGAAAAAGGAAAGAAAACTAAATTACCAGTATCAAAAATAGAAAGGTTGAACTTACCACCAATGAAGAGGAAATTAAGGCAATAATTAGGAGCTATTTGGCCCAACTGTATACCAATAAATCTGATAATCTAAATGAAACTGATAAATACATATATTATATTTATACAGATTGCCCAGATTAACAGAAGAGAAAATAAATTAGTTAAATAGTCCTATTAGACAAAAAGAAATTGAACAAACCATTAATGAACTCCTTAAGAAAAAAATCTCCAGGGCAGCTAGGTGGTGCAATGTAGGTGGTGCAGTATATAGAGCACCAGTCCTGAAGTCAGGAGGACCTAAGTTCAAATCTAGCCTCAAGACACTTAATACTTCCTAACTGTGTGATCTTGGGCAAGTTACTTAGCCCCAATTGCCTCAGCTAAAAAAAACTTCTCAAGGGCCAGATGGATTTATAAACGAATTCTATCAAGCATTTAAAGAACAATTATTTTTAATATTGTACCAACTATTTGAGAAAATGAGGAAAGGAGTCTTAACAAATTCCTTTTATGACACAAATATAGTGCTGATACCAAACCAGCAAGGGCCAAAACAGCAAAAGAAAACTATAGACCAATTTCCCTAATGAGTATTGATGCAAAAATCTTAAATAAAATAGTAGCAAAGAGATTACAGCAACTTATCACTACTATGACCAAGTAGTATTTATGCCAACAAAGCAGGGCTGGTTCAATGTCAGGAAAACTATCAGCATAATTGACAAACTAACAGAAATTATATTTATCTCAATAGATGCAGAAAAAGCATTTGATAAAATACAATATCCATTCCTATTAATAAACACTAGAGAAATAGGAATAATGGAGTTTTCCTTAAAATGATAAGTAGCATCTATCCAAAATCATCAGCAAGCCTTATATGTAAAAAAAGAAAAACTAGAAGCATTCCCAATAAGATTGAATTGAAGCAAGGTTGCCCATTATTACCATTACTACTCAATATTATGCTAGAAATGTTAGCTTTAGCAATGAGAAGAATTGAAGGAATTAAAGTAGGCAGTGAAGGAACAAAGTTATCACTCTCTTTGCTGATGATAGGATGGTATATTTAAAGAACCAACTAAAAAAATACTGGAAACAATTAAAACTTTAGTTTTAAATAAAAATAAACCCACATAAATATTGGTATTTCCTTATGTTACCAACAAAGTTCTGCTTTAAGAGAGAGAAAGAGAAATTCCATTTAAAATAACTGTAAACAACCTATGGAGAAAGAAGGAATTTGTGACCAAAGAAGAACTGGAGCTCATTATTGAACACAAAATAGATAATTTTGATTATATTAAAAAGTTTTTATACAAATAAAACTAATGCAGATAAGATGGAAGGGAAGCAATAAATTGGGAAAACATTTTTACATTCAAGGGTTCTGATAAAGGCCTCATTTCTAAAATATACAGAAAATTGACTCAAATTTAAACAAATTCAAGCCATTCTCCAATTGATAAATGGTCAAAGGATATGAACAATTTTCAGATGAAGAAATTGAAACCATTTCTAGTCATATGAAAAGGTGCTCTAAATCACTATTGATCAGAGAAATGCAAATTAAGACAACTCTGAGATACCACTACACATCTCTAAGATTGGCTAAGGTGACAGGAAAAGATAATGATAAATGTTGGAGAGGATGTGGGAAAACTGGGATAATAATACATTGTTGGTGGAGTTGTGAGCTGATCCAACCATTCTAGAGAGCAATTTGGAACTATGCCCAAAGGGCTATCAAAATGTGCATACCTTTGATCCAGCAATGTTTCTACTGGGCTTATATCCCAAAGAGATCTTAAAGGAGGGAAAGGGACAACATCTGCAAAAATTTTTGTGGCAGCCCTCTTTGTAGTGGCCAGAAACTGGAAACTGAGTGGATGCCCATCAACTGGAGAATGGCTGAATGAATTATGGTATATGAATGTGATGGAATATTATTGTTCAGTAAGAAATGATCAGCAGGATGATTTCAGAGAGGCCTGGAGAGACTTACAGGAACTAATGCTAAGTGAAATGAACAGAACCAGGAGATCATTGTACGTGGCAACAACAAGATTATGTGATGATCAGCTATGATGGACTTGGCCTTTTCAACAATCAGGTGACCCAAGGCAATTGCAATAGACTTGTGATAGAGAGAGCCATCCATATCCAGAAAGAGAACAATAGAGACTCAATGTGGATCAAAGCATAGTATTGTCACCTTTGTTGTTATTGTTTGTTTGTGATTTTTTTCTTTTTCATATTTATTTTCCCCTTTTGATCTGATTTTTCTTGTGCAGCATAATGAATATTATATTTAGAAGAATTTCACATGTTTAATTTATATCTGATTGCTTGTAATCATGGGGAGGATGGAGCAAGGAAGAGAGGGAGAAAAATTTGGAACACAAGGTTTTGTAAAGTTGAATGGTGAAAACTAACTTTGCATGTATTTGGAAAAATAAAATACTATTAACTAAAAAAGAAAAAAAAAATTGTGCATGGACTATTTTGTTATCAGTCATTTGGATCATGTCAGATTCTGTGACCCTATTTGGGGTTTTCTTGCTATAGAGATACTAAAGTGATTTGCCATTTCCTTTTCCAGCTCATTTTACAGATAAGGAAACTGAGGCAAATAGGATGAAGTGACTTGCCCAGAGTCACACAGGTAGTGTATGAGGCTGGTTTTGAATTTAGGCCTTCCTGACTCCAGGTCCATAATTCTATTCACTGCACCACCTAGCTTCAATATTGCCTATATATATATTTGAAATGGTCTTGGTTTTTCTTGATTTCTCAATAGGTGGAGAATTTGGAACTAAAAATAAAATAAAATTTAATTTTAAAAGAAACGATAAATGTAAGAACATGGCATAGTCCCATAAAATATCTAGAGTTTAAAAGCTAAGAGTAAGCTTAGGCTGGTGAAAGAGCTAAAATATGCCCTAGTGACACTGTCAAGCACATAGCTTAATTAAAAACAATATTAGCTAGAGGTCATATAGTGCTTTGAGGTCTGCAAAGCATTGTACATTTTCTCATTTAATCGTCAGAACAAGTCTGTGAGTAGATAATATTCCCATTTGACAATTTGAGAAATTAAAGCTAAAGATGTTAAAATACTTAACAGCTATTAAATACTTGAGATCACATTTGAACTCAGTCCTTCTACTGTCTAGGTTCTATTCTTTACATTACCTGGCTATCAGTTAAAGAGTAAAGACAATATATATGGAAACAAAAGACCTTCTACTAGTTACTGTCTTTCTGTCTTTAAGCCTGAATTTCTGAATTTCTTGGATTTTATCTGTTAAAATAGGGCAACTAGGTGGTACAGTGGAAAGAGTGCCAGGTGTGGAGTCAGGAATATCTAAGTTTAAATCCACCCTTATACATTTACTAAGTTGTAAATGTATACATTTATACAAGTCCTTTAACACCATTTGCCTCAGTTTCCTCATCGATAAAATGAGTTGGAGAAAGAAATGGCAGTATCTATAGAAAGAAAACTCCAAATAGAGTCACAAAGAGTCATGCCCAATTGAAATGACTGAACAACAATATCTCTATTAAAATAAGGCATTTAAACTGAATAATTTCCAAGATACCTATCAGTTCTAAACCCTAGGAAAATTTAAATTTCGCCTTTTATTAAATCTCCAAGTCATTCAGTCACCAATCTTCAAGGAGAGATTGTACCTATTCTACAATTCATCAACAGCATGGCAGATATTCAATTTAACAAAAATAGCTTCCGCAAAAACTATCTCTTTTGGCCAATTATTCTACGACAAATCATTTAACAGCCGAATCTTCAAATGAGCACATTATCTGAGGTTTTCTTTAAAATGATCTGTTAAAATTCACAATTGTCTTTTGGTTGCTAGATGCAACTTTGCCTCTGGTTTTTTAAATTAAGTTTAAATGATCATTCCAAAGGGCTTCTTTTCCTGCCCTCCAGGAAATGAAAGTACTTCACTATGGCTTAGATAGTTGAAGTATATTCCTTCATTTCAACTGATCTCCTTATCTCTTCAAATCATTTTTTTCTGTTTTTTGAAGTATTTGAATTTTTAATTGCCTTGGGTTTTTTTCCAAAGTAGTAATTGTGTGATTAACTGTGATTACTCATCAAACATAAACTAAATAACTTCACACCAGACATTTTAATTGGACTATATTCTCTCTATAGTTTAACCAATGAAACCTGTGATCTGGGATTAAAAGTTTTTGCTGATAAGCAATATTTGTTTGGATTTGGATTTTTTGTTTATTTTGTGGTTGTTTTTGGTTTGAGTTTGGCCTTTATTTTTTTTTTTTTTTTGGAAGGAAGGGAAAGGAAGGGAAGGTTGGCACTTTCTTCTTGTTCAATTAACCACTAATTGTCCACATGGCGATCTAAATTTGTGTTAATTCACAGAGTCTCAAATAGTATCTATAAAAGGGACATACAACATATGATAAGACCTACATTCAGATAATAAGGCTCTTATTTCTGAAATATTGCTATTACAAATAAAAACCATGCTAACTTTTTTTTTTCCTTTTTTTTTTTTTTTAATTTTTATTTAATAATTACTTTATATTGACAGAATCCATGCCAGGGTAATTTTTTTTTTACAACATTATCCTTTGCACTCGTTTCTGTTCCAATTTTTTTCCCCTTCCTCCCTTCACCCCCTCCCCTAGATGGCAAGCAGTCCTTTATATGTTGGATATGTCCATGCTAACTTTTTACCAACAGTTCACTTTTCTACCCAGAAAGCTTTGGGAAATTTGGTTGAGGAAAATATACTCATAGTAAACAATTGAAAGAGGTAGAGTACAATTGATAAATAGTCAAAGGATAGGAACAGACAATTTTCAGAAGAAAAAATTGAAACTATTTGTAGTCATATAAAAAGGTGCTCTAAATCACTATTAATCAGCGAAATGCAAATTAAGACAACTCTGAGATACCACTACATACCTGTCAGATTGACTAAAATGACAGGAAAAGATAATGACAAGTGTTGGAGGGGATATGGGGAAACTGGGACACTGATACATTGTTGGTGGAGTTGTAAGCAGATCCAACCATTCTGAAGAACAATTTGGAATTATGCTCAAAAAGTTATCAAATTGTGCATACCCTTTGACCCAGCAGTGTTTCTCCTGGGCTTATATCCCAAAGAGATCTTAAGGGAGGGGAAGGGACCCACGTTGCAAAAATGTTTATGGCAGCCCTTTTTGTAATGGCCAGAAACTGAGTAGATGCCCATCAATTGGAGAATGGTTGGGTAAATTGTGTTATATGAATATTATAGAATATTATTCTTCTTCAAGAAATGACTAGCAGGATGATTTCAGAAAGGCCTGGAGAGACTTACATGAACTGATGCTGAATGAAATGAGCAGAACCAGGAGATCATTGTACAAGGCAACAAGAAGACTATACAATGATCAGTTCTGATGTACGTGGCTTTCTTCAACAATGAGATGATTCAAACCAGTTCCAGTTGTTCAGTGATGAAGAGAGTCATCTACATCCAGAGAGAGGACTGTGGGAACTGAGTGTGGAACACAGCATAGCATTTTCACTCTTTCTGCTGTTGTTTGCTCACATTTAGTTTCTTTCTCAGTTTTTTTTTTTTCCTTCTTGGTCTGATTTTTCTTGTGTAACAAAATAACTGTATAAATATGTATACATATATTGGATTTAACATATATTTTAACATACTTAACATGTATTGGACTACCTGTCATCTAGGGGAGAGGGTAGGGGGAAGAAGGGGATAATTTGAAAGAGAAGGTTTTGTAAGAGTCAATGTTGAAAAATTACCCATATATATGTTTTGTAAATAAAAAAGATTTAATTTTTTTTTTTTTTAAAAGAAAGAGGTGGAGTAGAGGGAGCCTAGAAGATATATGTCTTTTTGTCTCTGCAGAGATTTTTCAAAGCCTAAGGAAATTATTTCTGCATGAAGGATAGTGGAATAAATTCTGAGATTCTGACACAAGAAATGGATTGCACCTACTTCATAACCAGGATCCCAATGATTCCTTTGTAGCAAAAGTAGGAGTCGTACAATAGAATAGAATACATTTTATTTGTCCTTATTGACATCTTCTTTTTTGAGATTTTGAGGAATTTGAGATGACACCACCAGGAGACAAAAGACAAGCAGGATTTGGGAGATATCAGATACCTACCTAGATGAGGTTTAGGGAGAAAAAAGAAAGCCCTGATAAATCATCAGCCAGAGTTTGTAGAGATGCCATAGATAGTGCTGATGCAGGCTGCTTAGCCATCAACCAGGGTCCAATTGGGAAAACCATGAGTCTTTGTTCCTTGTCCTTGGGGGATACTGCCAGTCTCTCCCTCCTCACTAGTCACATGAAGCAAAAGGGAACTTGCTTAAGAACTTTTCAAACCCTCACCAAACATCTGGAGGGAGAGGTAGTGACAAAGGAAAGTGTGTATTTTCTTTTTCTTTTTAATTCTTCCTCATTGAAACAATGTGAACACATACTGAGAGTCTACATCTATGAATGCTAAGGGAAGATATCTGAGTGAGTGGAATATCTCATAAGAAAAGGGAAATGAGCCAAAAATATAGAATGAATAAAATAGTAAAATTCATTTTTATAAAATTTCATTTTTTTAAACAATCAGCATTTCATCTCTATGGGCAACTATGTGGCCCAGTAGAAAAGTAATGAGCCTAGAGGCAGGAAGACTCATTTTGACTTCAAATGTAACCTCAAACATTTACTAGCTGAGTGAACCTGGTTAAGTCATTGAACCCCAATTTCCTCAGTTTCTTCAACTGTCCAATGAACTGGAGAAGGAAATGCAAATCACTCCAGTATCTTGACAAGAAAACCTGAAGAGGGATCACTAACAAGAAGTTGGACACAATTAAAAAGACAACGATTTCATCTCCTAGACAAAATTATGACCTAGGAATAAGGTGAAAAAGTCACATGGAAAGCTGCAGGGAAAACTCTTCTGGCATGTTCAGGCTACTAGCCTGAGGTAGCAAGCAGCAAAGAGAAAAGCAGCTCCCTCAGATATTGTGCTCCACTCATTCAAACCCTTGGATTAGATTTTTTTTTTTTTTGTGACTACACAAATGTGCCAGTATAGCAAAAAAGTGCCCTATCAGAAGTGCTTACTTCCTCCCATTTATATACCACTTTTATTTATGCTACATATAGTGTAAAAAATAATGGTTCAGTGTATAGTAATCTGGTTCTTTTTTAAATTAACTCAACAAATAATGATTTAATTCCTGCTATGTACATACAAGTTCTGTGGGAGACACACATAAAAAAAAATTTTTTTAATCCATAAATCCTACCTTTTTTTCTTTTTTGAGGCTGGTTTTCCAAGTCTTGCCAAGGCAGGAAGTGAATCAACTACTCAAAGACCTAAATCCAACACTAAGCTTTAGCATGCTTTGTCTGACCTGATCCAATTTAGTGCCCCAGTTCCAAGAAGGTCACCATATTGGTACTAAATTTGATGAGAGTTGAGAACACACTATCAGCTTGAGTCAGAGATATGCTGGTAAATGTTTAACAACCAGCTCTCCGAAGAAAAGAAAGAATTGTATTCATGATATACTTTTAAATTTAATTTGCCTGAGTAACATTCCTCAATCCCTTTCTTAAGTGTAGCTAATTAACAAAACAATAAATTAGGACCAGATTTGCTGATTTCCTAGAGTAAATGGACGGGAGATTTAACAATCAGATTTTTGCTACTTCAAGCATATTCCTGGATTTAGCTCCTACTGAAGCTCAGAGAAGCAATCTATGAGCCTCAGCAAAGATTCAAGGTGTTTTCACCATAGCAGCTTCCTGGGTCCTGCTTTTTTTTTTTAAGTTACAACTTATTTAATAAGATGTTTTTTTTAAAGCTATAGTTTTTTATTGAGGCAGTTCAGATTTTTAAAATGGCAATATAGTTAGAGCTTCAAAATAAGCAATTCCTGATGTGACATGAAAATTAAGATAAATTGAGAAGCCATGGTCTGAGCATGATCAATTTATGAGTTAGGCTAGTGGTAACCAATAAATTGGGTCAATGACCGCTCTCAATAACCAGAGATTGAGATCACTGTCAGGGTCTTTTTAACCAAGGTTTGTCTCCCTACTGTTTGACTTGGCCATATTTCTATTTGGACATATCCTTGCAAAAATAAGATAATCTGAATGGTAGACATTTTAATGAGGAGCATGGCTGAGTCACCTTGCTTTCTCTACTTTATTTCCTGATTGGGAGATGAAGTAATCCTCAAGTGATAGGATTTAATGAGCAGGTTCTAGTATAATCTAGGAGGGATTTGATCGAATCAACTTGAATTTAAGTGATGTCTAACAGCTTTTCTGGCTAGCTAACTAGGTTAAGTTTAGTGGAGACTGCGTCATAAAACAGCTAAAGAAAAATTCTGGGGACATAAATTGACAAGTTGTAATTCTCTATCAATACAGAAAAGAAAATGCATTGAATCTGAAAACCCGAAGATGGCAGCAGAGAACAGCAGCTGGACAGAGATTCTCATAAGAAGTAACAGTTCAGTTGCTTCTAATTTTTTATGACCCTTTTTTCAAGCTTTTTTTTGGGCAAAAATACTGGAGTGTTTTGACATTTCCTTCTCTGGTTCTATTACAGATAGGGAAATTGAGGCAAATAGGATTACACAGCTTGGATGTCAGATTTAAATTCAGATGAATCTTTCTGAGTCCAGGGGAATATTCTATCTATTATTCTAGATTTCCAAAAAGACAGAAACCTCCCATAGTTGAAATCTCTTCTAGCTACAGTGAATATCTTTCAATAAAAGGCTTATGTTTCTAAGTTTTATACACTTGTTATTTCCAAAGAATCTGGAGGTTAGTTTAATCAGTCATTTAGAGGGCAAATGTTGCTTAATGCAAAAAAAATCATAGGAATAAAAGAGAATTTGATTTATCCTCCCAATTATTTCTCACAACCTCATCTGCACCTTTGATTCCTTTCATTTCACAAATCAAATGCATTGCTAAATTTTGTTATTCCTACCTTCACTATCACTTTGGCTCTCATTGATTGGCCAACAATAGGTCCCATAGTTTAGGGCCAGATTGAATCAGGGTAAATTTAAATAACAATTGTTCTGTTTTGGCCAGAAATGCTTAAATTGAATTTTTGGGGGGGTTGTTTTGTTTTGGATTTTGTGCATAAACACAAGAGTAAGCCTGACTTATCTGGGGAAAGAAAGAAGGCACTTAAACATCTTCAGAAGAATGTCCTTGTTCTTTCAACTGTGGAGCCTATTTAATATCTTGAAAACACTTCTTTTGATATGCTTCAGTTCATCTATATCCTTTCTAAAATGAGATGTCCCAAATGGAACAAAATGTTCCAAATATGTTTCAAATAGGGTGAAGTTCAAATAGAACAGGCTATAAACCACATATTATGATGATTGTCTTTTTTAATGCAAACTAAAACTGCATTAACTTTTGTTCACTGCCCCCAAAAAACTATACATATAATGAAATTCAGTCTATCATTGAAATCTTTTAGAATCCCAGTTCTTTATTCCAAGATGTACTAGCTACCAAAAACAATTCTGATTTCCTACAAATTTGATAAAGATGAAAAAAAAAGGAAACTGAGGATTTATTGAGCACCTACCACATGCTAAGAGTTTAACAAATATTATTTCATTTGATCATCATTACAACAACCTTACAAGGTAGGTGCTTCATTATCCTTATTTTAGAGTGGGACAAAGCAAAGCAGACAGAATTTAAGTAACTTGCTCGGGATCACAAAGTTAATGCATTTGAATTAATGTCTTCCCAATCCAAGACCCAAGGCTCTAACCATGTCACTACCATCCATATCCACCACCACCTAGGATCTATGCATTTATTAAATTCATTAATAACAGTATTTAATAGGACAAATTCTTTAAAGAAGAAAACCTTGTAGCTCTCCTATAGGGATTTCCTTCAAGCCAAAATCTGTATCAGTAAATCATAGAAACACAGAATCACTTCTGTGACTCAAGCAATTATGTTCAAATTCACTGAAGCATATTTTCATCCAGCAATCAACTCTCTCTCTCAAGTCCTCTTATATTATATGAGAGACTTGGTCAAACGTCTTACTGAAATTCATATACCCTTTATGGAATCCCTCTGTTCCATCACTTTAGTAATTCTATACTTACTGAACTATCCACTCAAGAAATAATTTTAGAAGTAGTAGGGTTTATTCCCATGATAATGCACAAACATCTATTAATGAATAATTTAGCTAATCTTATAAAATAAAGAGAAGTAGTAGAGAATTTAAAGAAAGCATGGTGAGAAATCCAACCATGCAAAGTCATCCTTATTTAAGAATAAAATTTAAGGAGGGCAATGAAGAGATCTGCAAAAATTTTTATAATAAACTTTTCATCAAACCTTACCTGATTATTTAAAAAGCTGACTAAAAGAGCAACAGTAACAACAACTTCCAATCTTTGCATATTTTCCTAACTATGTAAAATTAGTATTAAAAAAAGGGGGAATAGCTAGGTGGTGCAGTAGATACAGCATCCACCCGGAAGTCAGGAGGAACTGAGTTCAAATATGACTCAGACATTTAACATATACTGCCTGTGTGATCCTGGGCAAGTCATTTAACCCCACTTGCCTTAGGAAAAAAAAAATGAAAAATTGGTATTAAAATAATCTACACATACACTGAAGGAATGGGTATTAGTGGGAAATATGCAGATTTTCACAAGTGATGCTCTATTGTATAACCACCTTTTTACCACCACACAACTGACTAGAAAACATGTAGAAAAGAATATAAGTTTTCATTCCTGTTTGCTGTTGTTAAAAACACTTAGTTCAAGACAAAAAATTCTCTAAAGTCTTTCTTCCAACCCATAGTCTCTTATCAACTGGGAAACGAAGGAGTTGACTTAAATGGAGTCAATGGCTTAAATAGAAAAAATTCCTTCCAACTCTATATGGAAGGTATTATAGAATTCAATTGCATCATAGCTCTTGAGAACTTGGTCTATCACAATAAAAACATCTGTGATTTCAAGCTTTAGCCATTAGAGGGAGGCAAAGGAACACTAATAACAGAATTGGAAAATAAAGAGAATTTGACTTGGATGAAATCTTTGTCCAAACTATAACTGAACAAGAATGCCCTTTTTATCAGATATGATAGGTGGTCGTCCATCTTTTCTTTGAAGTCTTCCTGTGAAAGGGAACCTGCCACTTCCCAAGGTAGTCCTTTCCACTTTTGAAGATCAGATTAAAATTGGTAGTGTAGTTGATGTTCTTGTACTCTGGACACCACTTGCCTAAACCTGAAGGCATCTAGAATCACAAAAACAAATGTAGCATAGTTTTGGACTTCAGGAAAAAAATGGTTCAATGAATTGGACTATTTCAGTCTTTTAGAATTAGGTAATTTCTACCTACTAGAAAGCTGATTAAAACTCAGAGAAATCTGGTCTGTGAAAATTAAATATTTGTCATGTGAACATATTTACACTACAAAATATTAGTAATAAAAAAGACCCCATAATTATGGGGTCAAGATTAATCTATCTATTCTAACCTACTCATGTTACCTAGCCTAGATGAACTACATCTTTGGATTAAAATAGCAGATAAATACTATGTTATATCATTGTCGATTGTATTTGAAATAATTTGGAAAATAGGAGATGAGAAAGAAAAACATCCTCGTTTTCCAAATGTGAAAGGAACAGAGTCTCCAAACCCATAAGCTTGACTTTGATTACAAGGAAAATTCTAAAATGAATCATTAAAGAAATGGTTACAAAGAACAAGTTATACCAGACTTAATTTTTTATCAAAACTTCTGATTGTTTCAACTATTTTGTGGAGAAAATGGAGAGATACAGAGAGACAAGAATACAATTGAATTATTTGGAGAGCCAGATTCAGAGCAGTTGTTGATAATTCAATGTCAACATTGACATTGGAAGGTCTCTAACAGAGTATTATGGAGGTCTATACTTGCATTTAGCATTTTTATCAATGATTTGAATAAAAGCATAAATAATATAGTTATCAAATTTGACACAAAACTAGGAGAGAGAGCGAATAAATTGAATGAAACAGTCAGGATTCAAAAGGACCTTAACAGGCTCAAATATGGGACTAAATCAATTAGGGATAAATGTAGGGATTTATACTGGCATTAAAAAAACCTTTCACAAAAATAAGATGGGGAAGACATGGATAAACAGTGGGTGTTCTGAAAAGGTTTAGAGGGATTAGTGAGCTGCAAAATTTTGAGTGCACAACATGATTAGCCACCCAAAAAAAGCTAATCCAATCTCTGACTGCATTAGGAAGGACTAAGTTTTTAGTCCCACTATGCTCTACACAATAGACCATATCTGGAATATCTGTTTAGTTCTGGATGATTTGAAGGACACTGATAAAATGAAGACTATCTAGGTGGAGTCAATGAAGATGATAAAGGACCTAGAGTTCATGATAATATATAAGTCATTTAAAGAAATTTGGTATAGGCTAGAGAAAGGATTCAGAGGGAACATGATCGATTTCTTCAAGTATTTGAAGGGTCATCATGTAAAGAAATTAGATGTGTTTTGTTTACCCCAGAGGAATGTATTAAAGTTGCAAAGAAGTAATTTTAGACTTAAAGTCAGAAAAAGCTTGCTCACAAGTAGAACTACCCAAAAGTCAAATGACTTATTTCAAGAGTTGGTGAGATCCTGCTACAGAGGTCTTCAAGCAGACTCTACATAACTACTTGCCAAATATCTTATAGCAGAAATTCCTTCATGTATGGGTTGAATTTTAAAACTGCTGGGGTCCCTTCCAATTCACTAATTCTATTACTACTTAAAAAGATGGAAATTCTATAACTCCACTTAATTACATATTATGATATCTAATCATATTCACTATGTATTCTATATCTTCTATAGTGAGCATCATTAATTCTTTGTCTTATATCCCTAGGTTAAATATAGGTTAAATCCCTAGGTTACATATATGTATGTGTGTATATATATATATATACACATATATGTAAAATCATTATCTTACTTTTGGATTTTTGATCTCTCTCTCTCTCTCTCTCTCTCTCTCTTTCTCCCTCCCCTCCACCCCCCACCCCCTTATTATAAGGAGATGGTAGTTCTAGCAGAAATTGTTCCATGTTTAATTGATTGACCCACCCAAGCCCTGGGAGTTCCTTTGTACACAAAAATCAATTTAGTTAGTTTCATTTAGTCGATAAATAAAGCTCTCCTGATAATAATCAGTTTAGTAAACTTCATCTAATCCAGGTATACAATGTTAACAAACTTTCCTAATCAAAATGACCTTGTGGTCAATAACCAGGGTCACCTTCTGAGCCACCCACAGGTTGACGGCAACTTCATCCCACTTGGTCTGCCCAGTGGGAATCTGACCAGTAATAGCCATCAGGCACAAGTTCAGAGATTCAGAATTTGGGGCCAACTGAGATACTTAGCCTCTTATTTGCATGTCTCTGGGAAATAAACTGACATGATTCTTGAGCACTTGCATTTCTTCTTAGTACCTCACCCACAATCACCTCATAATCACCACCACAGGAAACTGAGTCAGGGAAGTCAAATAACTTTCTACAGTCACATTCTCAGAGGTGGGATTTGAACTCAAGTTTTTTTTTAACTCCAAAGAAAAGAGTCAATTCTCTTTATACTATACATGAGACATGATTTGTTCTCCCTGACACTAAAAGCTCTTCCCCTTGATTCTTCTATCTCATCCAGATATTGTGTTCTCCCAAATGTCACTTACTACCAGTTGTGAATATTCAAAGTCCTTAGTTCCCTAGGAAACTTTCATCACATATTCTCTTTATGTATACTTTCTCTTATTACTGCTTTGCTATGCTTTGATCGAATGGCATTCTTTACTATTCATTATGCTGTACACAATTATTTTGGGACTGGTATTTGGTGGAAAAGGAGTCAAGTCTTGAAAATAGAATTTGGGTTCCTAACTTCCTCTCCCCAGTAAGGACAAAGCTTTCAGAAGTTAATTAAATCCAATAATATCCTCTAGACTTACAATATATAAGAGAGAAGATAAATATAATTCTAGCCCTTCTCTCTTAGGAGAACAATGATCTTTGGCCCCAAATTCCTTCTCTTCCTCCTGGGAAAAATGAAAGTTTCCTTTGGAGAAAGATGGAGAGAGAAGAGCTTAACAGTATATTCCACCTGCCTTCAAGCCATATACGAGGATATCCCCAGGGCTCTCGTTATATGTAGGGGATCCTCTTTGATTATATTAGGTATTAGAGATATAAAAAAAGAGTCCATTAGGGATCTGGAATAAGCAACCCCTTACAGCACCTTCAGTTGAGTGGGGTAGCCAGGGAGAAAAGACAAGGACCAATTTGCCGTCTATGGAAACAACCCAAAACACTTTTTTGAGGCTATTATAACTTTTTCAAGAAGTATAGCTGCTAAGAAGACAATCATAGAATCATACAGGTTTATAAATTTTATACTATAGGGGAATTTTGAGGGCACCTAGTCCAATTCCCCTCATTTTTATAGATAAAAATACTTTTAACATTTTATTCTCCAATATGCACTCTTCAATCAAATGATACCAGTCTCCTGATTGTTCCACAAACAAAATATCCATCTGTCACTCAGGCACTCTCTCTGGCTATCTCCCATTCTTGGAATGCTTTCCTTCCTCTATTCCAACTACTGACCTCTCTGGCTTCCTTTAAGTCTCAACTAAAATTCCCATCTCCTACAGGAAGCCTTCTTCACATCCTCTTAATTCCAGTGCCTTTCCTGGTTAATATTTCCTATTTTATCCTGCTATGCATATATTTGTTTGCATGTTGCCATAACCCTCCATCCACTGCCATTAAATTTTAAGTTCCTTGAGGGCAGGGACTGTATTTTGCCTCTTTTTGTATCTCTGGCTTAGCACAGTGCCAGGCAGATAGTAGACACATAATGTTTATTGAAGTGACTTGCCCATGGTGGCAAGGGCAGTGCAGGGAGAAAAGGAAAGGTTCTGAGGAAGAGCAGAAGAACCATACATGGATAGCAGTTAGCAAAACTTTACTGCTAATCACAAGAGAATAGATACCAATAGGTATAAGCTCCATAGAACACAGTGGAATGGCTTCCAAAGAACAAGGTAATTACCCTCTTGTTGAAGACCCAGAGACCCTCAAGGTTCAAATATATATTGATTTTTAGACAAAGAGCAGATATGGTGCTAATTGGAAGATTGCCCCCAACCTAAAGTAGTTGGGTAATCTAGAACATTAAGATAAGAATATTTTCTTAAAGATTTAATAAAATATAGAAAGTGAGAGTTGCGGCTCAGGAAGCTTAACTTTATGACATACAAATAAGAGGCTGGGTGTTTGGGGTAGGAGGCATAATGACCCATCTCTGGGTTTATTAACCTTAGCAGACATCCTGGGAGGTTGGGTCCATGCCGGTCAAATCTGTTTCCACCAGCTTACATCAAGTGATAAAGCTGGGATGGGACAATAACTGGATGGGATAGAAAGGACAATGGGAAAAGGGGAAGGATTAGTGTTATTGATCAAAACAGAAATGAGTCAGTGGAGAGGAAGAGATTAAAGATTCAAGAGAACTAAGGGAGAAGTTTGATCCATCTAGTAACTTCGCATTTTAATTGCTCACTCTTGCTCACTGGTGATTAAGCTCTGGTGTGTTTCCATGTTGCTGAAGACCTAGAAATGCCATCAGTGTCCTCCAATGTCCTGATAGCCTAGGACAACCTGATACAAAGTCCTGATTACCGCACCCAAGTTACAGCTCTAAAGACAAAGTACTGAAAAATCTCATTTCTAGGAAATATAGAGGGCAGGAAGAATTTTGTAGAAATCTGGAGAGAATATGAAATATTTCTGCTCCTTCCAGTATGAAGAGAATAAAAGAAACTACAAGAAAAGATAGAAGGATCAAAGAAAAGAATCTGTACCTTTCTTTAAGGAAGAAACAAAGAAGATGTAGAAAAGGAATGGGGACTTTCCTCCCCTATAAGGAGATAGGAAGGGAGAAAAGGAAAGGATATATCTTTGCTTCAGGAATCTACTATTTTGGGCAAATGCCTTAATCCTTTTAAGTCTCACTTTCCTCAGGTGTTTAAAAAATGAGGGGAGAAGCATTAGACTTAATAATCTCCAAGGTCCTTTACAAATCTAAATTGATGATTCCATAGTCACATGATCCTTTTACTAAGATGTTAGAGGTACATTTCTTTATCGGCTTTTAGAAGCCATCTTTGTTCAGTGAATATTGAAATGTTTGTATTTATTAGTAACTATTAAGGTAATAATTTTTTTTAATTTATTTTCAAGAAATAAAAGGAGGGGAAGGGAAAAGGAAAGAACACTGAGCTTTTGAGTTGAACCATCTCAGAGAGAAGCTGAATCTTCACTCCTGGAATAATGGTGTATATATCTACAGTATTTTTGGAAGAGATGTTATCCAATAATGATCAAAGAAAGAAGAGATAATAGGAGTGGTAGCTAGTGTGACTGATGGTCAAGGGGAAGCAAGGAAGTTATTTTTTCTTCTACAAGCAGTATGGAATTCTGTTGTCTTCTTAGAGCATATCTAGGATTTATCAGCTTGTTAAACCCAAGAGAAACTTCCCTGCTTTTGATTCAAATAATTTTGCCACAGGGAACCCAGAAGACATTGCTAATTATTAGAACATGTGAGGGGAAGGGGGGACCTGAAAATTTTGGGACTTAGAGCAGGTATTTTCATCATTGTTGCCAAAGATACAAGAGATTGAGAAGAAAAAGGCAAATTGTATTTATGAATTGCTCATTAATATAGCTGATGCAATGGATAGAACAGTGGAGTTAGAATCAGGAAAATGCAAGTTCAGATAAAACCTCAGAAACTAATTGTGTGACACTGAGATAGACACTTACACCTTATTTGCCTCACTTTCTCATCTGTAAAATAGGGACACAATAGAGAAGAAAATAGTAAACTACTCCGGTATCTCTGCCACAAAAACTTCATGGATAAAGTCAATAGGGTTATTTAGAGTTTCAACACCACTAAACAACTGAACAAATGTTAAATATAAGTACAGAAATTGGATTTAAAATATAAACATGCTTGTTTATTTGAATGGTGATAGTACACAAACCCAATAAAGATAAATTTGTCTGGAGTATTGCAAATCTGATCAAGAGGGCATTAAATTGAAAATTGTGGAGAAAACTGTCTACATATACTTGCCAAGCCAGAGACTACACTGAAAAGTAGGGACAGCTTAGGAAGAAGAATAGCAAAATAGACAACTGGTTAATAACAGGAAAGAATATCCAAGAATAGCTCAGCAATAAAATCCATGGTTTCCTTTTGTCCTTTGGATAACAAGTCAGATAAACTAGAGGTCATAAGTGATGAAGACAAATTTGATGCCATAGAAATCACTGAAACTTAATATAATAGGAATTAAAACAAACTCTGGACTGCTAAACTTTTAATTTTTAAAAATTATGAATCTACAAGGATGGACAGAAGCAGCTACACTCAAAGAAAGAACACTGGGAAATGAATATAAACTGCTTGCATGTTTGTTTTTCTTCCCGGGTTATTTATATCTTCTGAATCCAATTCTCCCTGTGCAACAAGAAAACTGTTCGGTTCTGCAAACATATATTGTATTTAGGATATACTGTAACCTATTCAACATGTAAAGGATTGTTCTGTTTGCCATCTGGGGGAGGGGTGAAGGGAGGGAAGGGAAAAATCGGAACAGAAGTGAGTGCAAGGGATAATGTTGTAAAAAATTACCCTGGCATGGATTCTGTCAATAAAAATTTATTTAAAAAAAAAAAAAAGAAATGGGATAGAGAATAGAAAAAGTGTGAGAAGTCCTCATCTAATCCACCCCTCTCATTTTGCAAAGGGGACCCTGCTTTACCCATCATCACACAAGCAGAATCAATATTTGAACTTAGCTCCTTCAACAATAAATCTGCTTTATTTCTTAAAAAAAAAATTATGAATCTCAACACCAAAAAAATAATATTTCCATACACATGGCAAAACATAAAAAAGATGAATACATATGAAATCATGAATATCCATTTTGCAGAACTTGCTTAAAAAATAAAAAATAAATTCTAAATGTCACTTTCAAAACTATCTGTGCTTTCCTTTGAATTTCCTTCTTTTCTCTTTCGTGCATTTTTTTTAATGTCACAATGGTCCCCTTTTTTTGCCAATACCATTACATTCTCATTCTGATTCTCCCCAAATTAATAATTAAAGTGGGAAACCCCTCATGATAAATAAATATACTCAAGCAAAATAAATCCACACAATGGCTATACCGAAAAATGTCTCTATATCTCATGTCTGTTTATACTCTCTCAGGATGTGAGTAACATGCTTCCTCTTAGGTCCTCTGGAAACACAGTTAGTAATTGCATAGATTAAAGTTACTGTTGTTATATAAAGTATTTTCCTGATTCTGCTCGTTTCACTCTGCATTATTTCATACTATCCAAGACACTCTGAAATAGTCTCTTTGGCATTTCCTATAGCAAATAATAATCAATTGCCCATTCTCTATTGTCTAAGAGGAAATCTGAGGAATCCTCTCCCTACTCCAATTCAAACTCTTTGTTTTATTTCCTTTCCCTTTCCTTTTAATCCTTCCTTCAGAAAGAAGAAATTTCTTTTGCTTGCAATTTTTCCCTCCTTGATATTAATTTCTCTCTTAACCTTCCTCTTTATTTTATTCCTTTCCCCTTCCTTTTAATCCTTCCTTCAGAAGGAGGAAATTTCTTTTGCTTGCAATTTTTCCCTCTTTGATATTAATTTCTCTCTTAACCTTCCCCTCCCTACCCTTGCTTGTTGAGTTTGATACGTTTCTGCACCGAGCTTGTATATGTGTGTTTGCTCAACCAGAAGCTTTCAAGAGACCCCTCTCAGTCCTGTGACTTTCTGACCACACTTGGGTTTTCTCAGGGAAGGTATATGCTCCAGATATGGAGTCATGCAGTGTCCAGTCCCTGTTTGCATTAGCATTCACTTTGCTGGAGGGGCTCGTTATTCTTTTGTTTGCATATTTCAGATTTACTTTTTTGTGCACTTTGGGATTAC
Source organism: Antechinus flavipes (assembly GCF_016432865.1). Classification (NCBI taxonomy): domain Eukaryota; kingdom Metazoa; phylum Chordata; class Mammalia; order Dasyuromorphia; family Dasyuridae; genus Antechinus; species Antechinus flavipes. The sequence continues at coordinate 171,718,455 of NC_067402.1, forward strand.
AAGTTGTCCCTGTAGTTGCTGAGTGGATTTCTTGATTATTATTTAGTGTGGAACCAACTTCAGGATTTTGGTGGAGTAGTCATATAGGAGCTGGATGCTCTGCTTCCTTTTCAGGTACCCATTTTGTCAAGAAATCTCCAAGTACTACATCTTTTTCAAAATGAAGTGAACAGTTTAAAAACGGTTATGAAATACCATTGTATATTAAGAAAATACTCTTGGGAGAGTATAGTGAAGAATTAATAGAAGAAGCAGACAGAATATTATCATATGTTATACTACTACCTCATATTTAGCAGGAAAAATTAGGTAAGAATTTTGAGAAACATAACAAAACTTGCATGGAAGTATAAATATTGTAGTAATGGGTAGCTTCTACTATTGAGGCATCTACAAGAGTACACTCTCTCTTGCTCTCTTCCTCCCCCTCTCTCTTAAAAGCAGAACAATCAATAAATTCTTGATTTGCTCTAATGAAATTTTCATTCTTCAGAAGAGAAAATACCATGTTAAGTATGGCTGACCAGTTCAAAGTTAATTACAGAAGTAGACACAACAGGAAAATTGAAGGAAATTAATGACCCCATCATAGAGCATGTGATAATGGACAGGAAAGTTACATATGGTTTTCCATACATTTGGGGAGAGTGGATTTAAATTTATTTAGATAAAGCACAGATTGGAGCCGATGACCTAAGATTCTATAGCAACAAAACTTTTGAGAATGACATTACAAAGATACGAATAAAATCTATGTCAAAGAGAAGAAAGGGGAATCTTGAATTCATTAACTAATAGAGTTCAAAATGTAAAAAAGATGGAAGCGAGAACAAGCAATGGGAATGAACACTCAAGAGTACCATGGGCCTATAACAATATACTCAAGAATGCTCAAAGCCCACAATGAGCTAAGAGGATAATGAATCCTAAAGACTACAAAAGGGATATTTTCAGGTTTTTGTCTGAAGGAAGAGCAAAGAAAGATTAAAACTGCCTTCTTGAGGTTGCTAGGGCGATAAGAAATAATAGTAAGAAGGCAAAACTATTCAATTTTTACTTTATTTTCATTTTCTCTATCTAGAAAAGTGATTTTTGGACTAGAAAGGAAAAAATCCAGTGGTTAAATGGGAGTTGAAATCAAATCTAAGTAAAGAACTCGTTAACAATACACAATTGCTTTCAACGATTTACAGTCATAAAAATTGAATAAACTACATCCCAAGCCCTTGCTAAATCTGAGATCAGCTCTCTATCTATTATGCTATATTTCCTTTTGGAGCACACTTGTTAAATTTCTGTTGAATTAAATTAAGATCCGGGCTCACATATTTCCTAACATATTTATTAGCTATTTGACCATAAATTTATAACTTCTTAGAACCCAGTTTTCTGGGCAAAATTAGGATAATAAAAATGCTATTTAGTTCACCAGATTAGAATGATAGAGTGCTTCCCATATCTAGCAGCCCAATTTTCTTTAAATCTCCCACCTCAACATATATTGGATCACTTGCTGACTGGAGAAGAGAGTAAGGGAGGAAGGAAGGGAAAAATTAGAACACAGAGTTTTGTAGGAGTAAATGTCAAAAATTATCCATGTATATATTTTGAAAATAAAAGGCTATAATTAAAAATAAAATAAAATAAATAAATAAATAAACATCTCGCCTCACAGAAAATTCCCCCAATCAGAGTTCTCGCTTGGTGGCTATAGCCAGACATAAAGGGAAATAGGAGTCCAAGACATTTATCCTAAGAAATGACACTCTATGGGTCCAATGAATCATGGGAAATAAAGTGTTGGAAGTTTTTCTTTTCGGGCATAATTACTCAAGAGACCTGAGTTCAAATCCCATCTGGACAAATCAATCCATTATCTTTAGAGGTCTCAACTTCCTCATCCTTAAAATGGAGATGTTTCTAGTATGTCTACCTCACAAGGCTGTTCAAATCTAGGGCAGGTCTGTCTGCTTTAGTTTCTTCAATTGTAAAATTGGGATAATAATAGCATCTATCTTGAAAAGTTGTGAAAATCTAATAAGGCAATGTTTGTAAAAGGTGCTGAACATAGTACCTGTCACAAAATATATAAATACTTTATTTTATTTTATTTTTTATTATTTTTTTAATAATTATAAGTTTTATTGACAGAAGCCATGCCAGGGTAATTTTTTTACAATATTATCCCTTGCACTCACTTCTGTTCCAATTTTTCCCCTCCCTCCTTTTCTACCCCCCCCCCCAGATGCAAGCAGTCCTATATATGTTAAATATATTAAATATGTTAAATGTGTCACAGTATATCCTAGATACAATAATGTGTGCAGAACCAAACAGTTCTCTTGTTGCACAGGAAGAATTGGATTCAGAAGGTAAAAATAACCCGGGAAGAAAAAAACAAAAATGCAAACAGTTTGCATTCATTTCCCAGTGTTCTTTCTTTGGGTGTAGCTGCTTCTGTCCATCATTGATCAGTTGAAACTGAGTTAGATCTCTTTGTTGAAGAAATCCACTTCCATCAGAATACATCCTCATACAGTATCGTTGTCGAAGTGTATAATGATCTCCTGGTTCTGCTCATTTCACTTAGCATCAGTTCATGTAGGTCTCTCCAAGCCTCTCTGTATTCATCCTGCTGGTCATTTCTTACAGAACAATAACATTCCATAACATTCATATACCATAATTTACCCAGCCATTCTCCAATTGATGGGCATCCATTCAATTTCCAGTTTCTAGCCACTACAAACAGGGTGCCACAAACATTTTGGCACAAACAGGTCCCTTTCCTTTCTTTAGTATCTCTTCGGGGTATAAGCCCAGTAGTAGCACTGCTGGATCAAAGGGTATGCACAGTTTGATAACTTTTTGGGCATAATTCCAGATTGCTCTCCAGAATGGCTGGATTCGTTCACAACTCCACCAACAAGCATCAATGTCCCAGTTTTCCCGCATCCCCTCCAACAGTCATCATTATTTTTTCCTGTCATCTTAGCCATCTGACAGGTGTGTAGTGGTATCTCAGAATTGTCTTAATTTGCATTTCTCTGATCAATAGTGATTTGGAACACTCTTTCATATGAGTAGAAATAGTTTCAATTTCATCATTTGAGAATTGTCTGTTCATACCCTTTGACCATTTATCAATTGAAGAATGGCTTGATTTCTTATAAATTAGAGTCAATTCTCTATATATACAAAATATATAAATACTTAGTCTTTTACCCTTTCCCTAATAGTAGGGACTGGGAAGGAGAAAATCCAAATGACTAAATGGGATTTGAAACTAAATATAAGTAAAGAGATAGTTAATAGTACATAATTGCCTTCAATGATTTATAGTCATACAAAGTGAATAAACTATATCCTGATATTTTGAAATTCCCATATTCCCAGAGAAGCAAAACTTCTGTATCCCTTCATTGATATTGTGAGTCATATGGCCTGAAAAGATATTGTTGGAAAACTACATCCAACAGAGTCTAGGATTTCTTGTCACCCAGAGAGGAAAAAAGAGTTTTTCTAATGTTTGAAATTCAAGTAGAAGTTTATTTTCCTTCTTTTTTTTTTTTTGGTAGGAAGAAAGGATCACATTAAACAAAACCTATTCCATATTTGCTATCTTGTCAGCTTTAGTGCTTTCAGGAAAATTGAAATCATTTTGGGAGCCAGAAAAATGAACCAGATACTGATGTTTCTACTGTTTTCTCTGAATGGAAGCATGACTTCAAGTTTTTATTTGTTTCTTTGGTGAAAGGTTTAAGCAGATACCTTATTAGAGAAAATGCATTAGAGATTGAAGATTAGGTGTTCAGGAGCTAATGGAGGCTAAGTTCCCAGAGAAGACTAGAAGGAAAGAGATCAAGAGCACAATGGGAGAGGTTAGACTTTAAAGAGAGAAAACATATCCTCTGAGTCTAGAGAATAGGAAAAGAGGATAGTCATAAATGTAGAGAGGAATTTCACTGTGAAGGAAGAAAAATAAAGGGGGTCTAGTTAGTCTCAATTTTCTCAGGAGAGTAAGAGAACAAATTATCTACTAAGAGTGTTAGAAGAGTTGGAGCTTGAAGAGAGATTTTTAAAAGTCTAAAAAAAGAGCTTAAATAGAAATAAGATATCACTGTATAGTGGCTCCTGTCGTCATGGTTGTATAAGTTCCTCTAGTAATATTCCTCAGGGTGGGGAGTAGAAGCAGAGAAAGTGGATGGATGGTAGAAAACAAAATGAGTAAGAATTGAGGATTGGCAAGGCATGAATGACAAAAAGACAAAGAGGTAAGGGACCAGATAACTGAAGGCTCAAGATTGTAAAAACAGAAATATTGATCTTAGGGAATCATAAACAAAGATTAATGATAAATGCAATACTTTTAGTTGAAATATGCACACACACACATACAAATCAATAAACATTTATTTAGAATGTGATTAGAGAAATTAAAGACCTTAGGAAATCTTTTTGTCAAATAATGAAATAAATTCTAGTCTCAATAACTTAAGAAAGACTGAGAATTTGAGCTCTATAAGATAGCTCCAAAATACAGTTATTCTCATTGATGTCATAGAATTTTGGAGCTGAAAGGAACATTAGTCATCATCTAGCACTGGTCTCTCATTTTCAATATAAGGAAACTGAGACTCATAGACATAAGATGATTTGTCCCAGAAGTTGCCTATCCCTCTTGCTGCCATACCATACCATCTAAGAAAGAATAATAACATAATAATCTATTATATGGTACTTTAAGTTTACAAAATCATCAACAAGCATCTCATTTGAGCCTCATAAAAACCCCATGAGATAAATAATACATGTATTATTTTTCCCTTTTTACAAAAGAGGAAATTGATATTCAGATAAAATGACGTGGTCACATGGCTAATAAGAAAGCTGAGATTTGAATCAGGCTTTTTGACTCCAAGTCCAGTGTTCTTTTCATTTTACCATGTTGTCTCATTTTAAAGAATTTTTAGGCTTTAAGAAGACAAAACTAATAAGATGATATGCACCCCAATCTAGCCGACAAACTCAAGACAATCAGCACTAAAGAGATCCATTAAAAGAGAATATAATTAGAAATTACAATCATATAAAAAGATTCAGAAAAACTTTTGACAAAATACAACACTTATTTCTGTTTAAAAATATATATATTGTCAATGGGAATAAAGGAATATTTCTGTAAAATGATAAATATTATATATCCAAAATCAAGAGCTACCATTATATATAAAAATGAGGTAAATAAGATTCCTTTTCCATAAAACTAGAAATAAAATAAAGATTCCATTGGCTCCACTTCTATTTGCCATGGAAATAGAAATACAGTCTACAACAAGAATACAAAAAGAAATTGAAAAAATAAGCATAGGTAAGAAAGAAATTAAATTATCACTTTCTGCAGATAATAGGATGGTATACTTAAAGAGCTCTAAAGAGTTTTCTTTATTTTTTTTTCTCTTTTTCAGTGGGATGAAGTATGGCAAGAAGAGATTCTGTTCATTAAAAAATAAAATACTTTTAAAATAGAGGTGGAAGAGATTCATATGTAGAATATTGCATGTCAATGTAGTTTTGTTTAAATGTTTATACTATTTCGTCAGAAGATCTCTCTCGTGGAGTGCTGACAATCTGAAAATGGAAAAAATGAAACAATAAAAACAAAAAACTGGATAAATAAAAAAAATAACTTCAGGGAAAAAATATGTGCCTCTAAAACCATGCCTCTAAAAAAATCTAAAACTAGATTTTTGCTTGGATTTGAAATAAAGATATTTTGAAAATAAGAAAAAATATACGTATCTGGGGTTGGGAGACAGGGAGTATAGTGGAGGGGGAATAAAGGAAATGATTCAATATTAAATTCATGTAGATAAGGGTCAGCCAAAGGTCAGATTCAGGAAATCACAAAGACAAACAATCCAGAGAACTGAACAATCATAAACAGAGACATAGAGCAAAAAACGATGGAGGAAGAATCTTAGAGGAGCAAGGTCCAAAATGAAAGGGGAAGAAGTATGATTTATCATCAGTAGATTGACAGTTTATCTCAAACAGTGAATCACATCCTTTACCACAGTACCCAGGATAATAAAATGTCCCATCCCCCTAAGCTATGGTTATACATCCATTGGTTCAGAATACATAACTTCCTGACATCCTCTTCAGAACTGCTATTCTAAGTTAATGCCATAAGAAATATGCAATATCTAATTGAAATATGATTCATATAGCAGAAAGGTTTAAAGTGATGCTTGTTTGACGCATTATAATTTATGTGAAATAAACAATCCCATCATTTCTAGTTCCATCCATTTAATTACATGCATATGATTTAGCAGTATCACAATATCAGTTTTTCCAGTCTTGAGTAATTCAGCTCTATTCCCCTTGTGGACCTTTCTTCCCAGCTATCTGAATTGTGCCTTATCACTCCTGGAAACAGATAAGCAGGAAGGTGGGTAATAGCACTGGCCCATTGAACGATTAATTTATTGATTTAACAAACATTTATTAAGTACATACTGGAGCCAAGACACTGTAATAGAAGGACAGAATGATACAACAAAGACTCTGCTTTTAAGAAGTTTACCATTAATTACAAGAAAAAAAATTGTATACCAGTAATGATGATGATACAAGGAATAATGTCATAATTGCAAAAAAGCCCTAGCAAAGCATTTGTGAGGTATTTGAGGAGCAAGAGATCTCTTTAGTCAGTGAATGTGAGGCAGTGATACTTAGGAGCCAAGAAAAATTAGAGCTGATCTTTACCAAGATCTCTCACATACTTGCCATGGATTTGAAGGCATTTTCTTACCATGGTTCTAGGAGGCAAAGGGTAGCACAATGGATAGAGTGCAGAACTAGAAGTAATCTAAGAAATATTTAATCTGATGCCCTTATTTTAAAGATAAGGAAACTAAAACTCAAAGGTTAAATAGGTTGCCAAGGATGACTCAGGAAACAATTGGAAGAACCAAGATTCAAATCCAGTACTTTTGACTTCAATGGAGATTTGGACAATTAACTACCGTTGGAAAGAATCTTTGAGAAATGTAGATAATTATCTGTCCTTGAAAAACCAGAGACTACAGATCAACTTTCACTTATCAATCTTACTTCTATGAAAAAATGAATTTTGTCTTCTAATCAACTAACAAATAGAATTTTACATCATAACCTCTTTGTAAATTGGAGACTTTCTGTCCTTAAAATTGATTTGTTGACATACAAGCAAATGTTATATATCATATGTATATTATATATGTTATATACATATTAGAACTATTTGTTTTGACCTATGTATCTCTAAGTATCAAGTTTACACAAATCCTGAAGTTGCCAAACTATTCAATCAAGTCTACTTGGTACATGCTAGAACCTCATAACAGTGACACTGAAGATTAATACTCTTGACTCAGATCTTACAAGGCTAGTGAAGAAGGATCTGAAATCCTCTCCTGTCTCACCCCCAAATACCTGATGTCATCTCCTGTAATAGAATGAAAGCTCTCTGAGGGCAGGAGCTATCTTTTTTTCCTTCTATCTTTAGCATCTAGCATAATCCCTAGAATACTGCAGGCACCAGATAAATGTTCATTGATTGATTAATTGATAATGAATCTCTAAAACAGTCATATCTATAACCTTCACTCCAGGAACCCAGTAGATCCTAAGTGAGTAGTGAAGGAGGCAAAGGAGAATGAGAAAAATTCTGTATTTATTAGACCTTTAAGTTTTCCAAGAGTTTCACTTTCACCATTCACAAAAAAATCAATCCAATTTTCCCAAGGCACGAGTTGTTCCCTGAAAGTAATTTAAGTATCTTGGAAGGTACATTTCACTCTTGAATGGTTCTGAATGTTGCTTGTTGACCTACTCTCACTGCTAAAGCATAGTGCAGTCTCCCAAGAATCCTCAAAAAGAGTTTAACATTCAAAGGATTTAACATTTAACATGTCCAGGATGAAAATCCTGCCCTCAAAAACATCTCAGCTATCACGGATGCATGACTCCTGAAATGAAGGTTATAGATATGACTGGTTTAGCGATTCATTATCATTGATGACTTTCCCAGCAGAGTCACCGGTACCAGTAGAAATAGTTGTCACTTACCTGTACCCTTATTACAACCTGTGTTAGCCTTTTTAGTTGCTTTTCTCTCTCTCCCCTTCCTGACCTCAGAATTATCTGCTTCTCCTGGGCTGAACTATTTGGCAGGTCAGAGTGTAAACTTCCTTGAAGACAGGAATGGAATCTATTAATATCTTTTATATAATCTAACTTTAATGATACAACCTCCCCTACTTTCTCATCTCCCATTAAAATGTAAGGAAGTCCTTTAAGAAAGTGACAATATAACTTTTATTTGTACCCTCAGTAGCTTAGCAGTTGTGGTGACTTCTCAGACACCCATGAATAATGTCTGGAATTCTGTGTTATTTACAATACCACTGACTTCCTTAATAAACGACCTTTCATCCTCTCCCAGATTAACCCTGGGAAAGATAGGAAGGATAATGAGAGATCAAAGAAATGAGTTTTCACCTTGCTCCTAACATCTAAGTGTCTGGCAATTTTCTCTCTACCTGAAGGCATTGTTCTTGGACATAGGAATCTGAATTCTGAAATTCAGAATTCAGAAGATTTGGGTTTGAATCTTTATTCTATACTCTCTTCCCTTGTGACTTTGGACAGCACATCCAATCTCTCTCTAAATCTGTAAAATGAAAAGAAAAAATGCACCACATGCCCTCCTGGGTCCCTTTTAGCTCTAAATCTGTAGAATGAATATCAAATACTAATAAACACCAAGTTCTGGAAGCTATATCTCCAAAAGCAAGACTAGAGAACTGAGATCATTCTCCAAACCATCTAATTCCAGAATTAATCCTAAGTAAAATTAAAAGAGATTTTTTGACTCCTTCCTACCCTTACTCTCCCCCTGTCCTCTATGGAATCCCCTGCTTTCATACTGTCTTAGACTTCCCTGCTGCTGAAGACAAACAAAATTACAATGTAGAGATAATGGATAATAAAGAAAGAAGAAGCCCTAGAGATGAATCCTTTAGTCCCTACTCTACATTTTATAGACCAAGACTTCTAAAACTTTTTCTACTTGCAATCATTTTTGCCTGTGAAATTTTTATATGGCCCTGGACATGTAGGTATATAAAATAAGTACACAAAGCAACCATTTACTGATAATAAATCATAATTTTGTGACTCTCACACTCTGTTATAAGACCCCATATGGGTTTAAGAAACTGGGTTATAGATGATCAGAGAAAGGAAATTGTATACTTGCCTAAGCTCAGTTATAGCATTAGTGGGTAATAGGTGAGGCCCTGTAACTCAGATTAAATCCCTGTTGAGGGAGCATCATATTACCTTTTTTAAATAATATTTTTAAATGCTATAGAATACTAGGTCTATACCCCAAAGAGATCAAAGAAAGTGAAAGAGGAAACATGCACTCAAAAATAGTTATAGTAATTCTTTTGATGATGGCAAAGAATTGGAACCTGAGGAGAGAAGGCTCATCGATTGGGGAATGGCTGAAGACAATATGATATATGATTGTAATGGAATACTATCGTGTTGTGAGAAATAATGAGCATGGTACTTTCAGAAAAACCTGGAAAAATTTATATGAAACAATGCAAAATGAAGTAAGCAGAAACAGGATAATAATTTATATAGTAATAGCAATATTGGGGTAATAGGAGAGCAATACTGTAATGATAATCAAACTATGAAAGACTTAACAACTCTGATCAATATAATGACCCATGACAATTCCAAAAGACTCATGATGAAAAATACTATCCACCTCCATAGAGAGTATTAATGGACTGAAGCATTTTTTTTCTTTCTATTTTTCTTGCTTCCTCCCCTCCCACACATACACAACATGACTAATATGGAAACGTTTTGCATAATTTCTTCTGCATAATAGATATCATATTTCTTGCCTTTTCAGTGGGTGAGGGAAGAATGGAGGAAAAGAGACAATTTGGAACTGTAAATAAAAATAAAACTTTTAAATACTATAGCATATAATACTTAGCATTAAGAATATTTTAACATTATTTAGAAAAAGACAATATTTAACCTAAATGAATTTACCTCTAATAGGAGAATTTTGGACACAATGGTACTACTGTACTGGGAATCAGAAGACCTGCATTCATATCCCCTTTCCTGCCCCAACTTCTATGTTCTTGGCAAATCTCTTAAGTCTGTGAGTTTCATTTTTCCTCATCTGCAAATGGAGAAGATTGGGCTAGATTATCTTTAAGAGGCCTACCTGTGAGGATCAAATGAGATAAAGTTTGTGAAGCTTTTAGCACAGTGTTTGGCATATAAATAGGTGCTATAAAAATCCTAGTGATGGATAATGATGATGATGATGATGATGATGATGATGATGATGATGATGATGATGATGATGGAGGAGGAGAAGGAGGAAAGTATCAGGAAACAAACAAGAACTGAAAGAAGCATAAGGTATTTTCTGAGATACAAGTGCTGGTGGTAGCATAAATGATGTTCTTGGGCAATGGGGCATAGGACACTTGAACCTGGTTTTTGAAAAGAAGGAAAATAAATAGAAAGGAATTGAAAAAAAAAAAAAAAGAAGGTAACTTCCTGACAGAGAGAGATGATAAACTCATGGTGAATACAGACTGACACGTTTTTGGATGTGGCAATTGAGGGAATTTTTTGTTCCACTGTCAATCTCCACTGGGTTTTTTCTTTTCTTTTTTTTCAGTGGGAAGAGAGGGGAGTGGAGAGGGACAGAAAATAGATTTTTTTTTAATTTGTTGGAGAAAAAAAAGATTTAAAAGAAAGAAAAGGCAATCCAAAGCAAACTTTATCTGGTTCACAATTTGGTCTAGAACCAAACCTGGAACCATTTAGACCTCATCCTGGGAACCTAGTCTCTCTTTTATGTTTTACGAATTTGCATGTCATCCTGGAGAGGCCATTGCTAATCTTCTCTGTATCATTCCAATTTTAGTATGTGTGTTGCCAGAGCAAGCACTCCCTATGTTTTAGAAACTTTGGAGAATGAATGAGTTTTGTTCTGGCTTTTTTGAGAAGCATCTTTAACCCAAATGGCTGCCTAAGTGAGTAAGAGGCAGGAAGGGACTCGAGCTCACACCAGCTGGTATTTTTCCATCTGTTCCCCTTGATTACATAACAGTGCACATTTTTAGAAGCTTCATTCTCACTGCAGTGACTTTTGAGCTGCATCTTCAGCCTCCCGGTCCCCAGACTTTCAACACTTCTGACTCAGCAAGCCCAGGGAGACTATTTATTGTCTTTCAGATGGTGGGGAATCTGGGGGAGATTTAGGGAATTCTTTTGCATTTTGTTATAAAATTGATAAGCCAGAAAAAAGTTTCACAAATCACTTTGAGGTCTTTCACAAAACCTTATCTGTGTGTGTGTATGTGTGTGTGTGTGTGTGTGTGTGTGTGTGTGTGTGTGTATTTACCAGGCCTGGGATTTTATTAGCATAAAAAAATTACTGAAAATTCCCCACTGTCCCATGTAGATCAGCACTTGCACTACAGCACATAGACTTAAACATTGTCTGGGGCCTTAAGAGACTGAATGACTTGTGCAGGGTCACGCAGTAAGTGTCAGAAGCAACACTGGAACTAAAGTCTTTCTAAATCACTAGCTGGCTGTCTTTTACTACACCATAGGGCCTCCCCTTCCCAGATTCATTCATTCATTCATTCATTTAGATTGGGAAGTGGAGGAGGAGCTTCTCTGCCTCAGTTGCTACCTAGCTTTAATCTCTGAATGGGAATTGCCTCAGTCAGACCTTTTGAAGACCTTAGTTTAGCCCTTGGCTCCCATTGCATCCAGGGCCATCTTTGGTCATCTTGCTCTCCATCTGGCCACTGGACCCAGATGGCTCTGGAGAGGGCAGGTGACCTTGCCCAGCCGTCCCTCACTTAGAGCATGTCATGGTATCTCACTGATGTTGTGGTCCCCCCGAGGACTAAAGCTATTACCAACAACCACAACAACACAGCTCCCTAGTGGATACACATGGATGGGCTTCCTTCAGAGCTTTATAACAAATAGAATCCGGTTTTGGAATATGGGGACCTGGCTTCTACTTAGGTTACTCTCAAGTCACAAACTAGCTCCTTTGTTTCAGTTTTCACATCTATAGAATGAGGACATTAGACTAAATAGTCTCTTAAGATCCCTCGAGTTTACAATCAATGATCCTGTGATTTAGTGAACTTTCCCCAATATGTCAATAACTCTTGGTGTGGTGATTAATTAATTATTAATTAACTAATTATGTACTTAATAAATTCTAATTGACTGAATGATATATCGGCTGTAAAGGCTGGTAATTTCATAAATACAGAAAGGTAAGTCTCAAAGATAGGATTTTTGAGGTGGAAAGGATATTGGAAAAACTCAGTCCAAACTCATTTGATCTGCTTAAAGTCATACAATTAGCTCATCAAGAAACATTTATAAAGTGACTACTACTTTAGTACAGGGGTAACCCACTGTGCTAAGAACTGAGGTTACAAAGAAAAGTAAAAGATAGTCCCTGTGCTCAAAGAGCTCACAATCTACTGTCTGTCTGTGTGTGTGTGTGTCTCCCTGTTTCTCTATGTGTGTATGTGTCTGTCATTCTCTCTTTAAGTCTCTCTCTGTCTCTCAGTCTCTCTGCATGTCTCTGTGTCTGTGTGTGTCTCTGTGTCTGAGTGTCTTTCTCTCTGTGTCTGTGGCTCTCTGTGTCTGTGTGTGTCTCTTGTGTGTCTCTCTGTGTGTCTCTGTGGATCTCTCTGTGTCTCTTGTGTGTCTGTGTCTCTCGCTGTGTCTCTGTGTCTCTGTGTATGTCTCTGTGAGTCTGTGTCTGTATGTGTGTCTCTCTGTATGTGTCTCTGTGTCTGTGTCTCTCTCTATGTATGTGTCTGTGTGTGTGTGTGTGTGTGTGTGTGTGTGTCTCTGTGTCTCTGTGTCTCTGTCTCTCTCTTAGTAAAATGAAGAGACTTGCCTAAGGTCAAACTAATAGTCCATCAAGAAACTTTTATAAAACGGCTACTATTTGCCAGTCACTGTGCTAAGAACTAGGGTTACAAAGAAAGGTAAAAGACAGATCCAGCTCTCAAAGAACTCACAATCTAATGGGAGGAGACAGAATGTAAATGACTATATACAAACAAGCTAAATAGAGAATAAATTGGAAATAATCAACAGAAGGCAGATATTAGAATTGAGGAGGATTGGGAAAGACTTCCTATAACCGATGGGATATTAACTAGGACTAGAAGGAAGCAAGGAAAACTAGTAAGGTTCAAAATCAGGACTAGAGCATTGGTTACCAGCTCTTTTTTTCCAATAAATCACAACTCTCTCTACTTTTTGCCTTCAAATATCTACTTAATCAAGAGGACAGTCTGTCATTTCATAATTAGAATTAGGCTTGAAATACAACTATCTTTGAGATATCAAACACACAAGTTAATACTGAGGTAAAATAATAATGATGATATGTAAAGTCTCGTACTAGATGATCTCATCTGACTGTTACAAAACCCAATGAGGTAAATACTAGAGTTATTATTATCATCATCTGGAAAAGAGAGATAATATTAGCACTTACCTAACAAGACTGTTGGAAATCAAATGAGATGGGGTACAGAAAGTGCTCTGGCAACCTGAAAGTTCTATAGAAATGTTAGTTATCGTTATTTTTATCCTGGTTTTATGGATGAAGAAGTTGAGACTGAAAAAGAACAGTCTCTTACCTAACAGCTTGTTATCTGTCTCCACTTATATTTTTGTATGTCTCTGTGTGTCTGTCTCTGTCCATCTGTGTCTGCCTGTCTGTCTGTGTCTGCCTCCCCTTGTCTCCCCCTTTACCCCCTCTCTGTTCGTGTGCATCTCTCTTTGTGTGTCTGTGTGTGTCTCTCTCTGTATATCTCTTCTCCCTCTATCCCTTTTCTCTCCTCCCCTTTTCCCCCTCCTCTTCTATTTTTCCCCCTTTTTCTTCCTCTTGCCCTCATTTCTCCTCCTCTCTCACTCCCTCTTGATCTCCCCTTTTCCCCCTTTTTCTCTCTTTCCCTTTCTTTCCTTCTCCCTTTCTTTCCCTCTCTCTTCTCCCCCTCTTTCCTCTTCCCTCTCTCTGTCTCTCTCTGTGTCTATGTATGTGTGTCTCTGTGAGTATGTGTATGTGTTTGTGTCTGTATGTCTCTCCCCCTCCCCATGTGTCAGGAGGAGGTCCCCCAAAAGTCTAGCACCACCTTGTTTGTCCTCTCAATGACAGCACAAAGTGTCTGTCACACCAACTCTGTCCCTCCACATCAATATTTTTTCTGCCAATTAAGAGAGTCTCATGCATAATGCCTCAGGCTTAACTGGGAATTCAAGTTATAGAAGGAATAAAATACTGTGACATTACTCACAAGGAGAGAGAAAGGGGACCACAGCAAGATTCTGCCAATCTCATAGTGCAACGGAAAGTGCATTCAGTCCAAATGCTGGACTATGTGACCTTAATTCCCAGTTATTTAACTCTGTGGACTCAGTTTTTTTACCTGTCAAATGAGGATATTGAAGTAGATAGAAATTTTGCTAAGACTCCAATTCTAAATCTATGATCCTTTGAGGAAAGATATTAAATGTTTATTCAAAACAAATATACAATTTAAGAACTGTATAATAATAGAACTAAAAATGTATATGCAGAAAATATGTATCATAAGGTATTTCAAATACTTCAAATACATTAGCTAATTCTCATAATTTCCTTTGAAGTAAAAAGCTACTATTTTACAGATGGAAAATTGAAGTTCAGAAAGTCATTGTTAAAGCTATAGCTTCTCCAAGCTACTTCCAAGATTAAAAGTTTAACATGAGATAACATGGTGGCTCAATGGAAAGAGCACCAGCCCTACAGTCAAGAGAATCAGAATTCAAATCTGGCTTCAAACATTTAATATTTTCTAGCTATGTGATCTTTGGCAAGTCACTTACCTCCAATTGCCTCACAAAAAAAAAAGAAAAAGGAAAGAAAGAAAAGAAAGAAAAGTTGAATAAGAATTCAATCTCCTAAAATTAAATGATCCTCAGCCCCCAGACCCTTTTCACTTTGTCTTCAAAGAAATGAACAAGTCATTTTATAATCAATGATATGATGTCCCATGGCAGGAATGAAAATGAATAATTGACTTAAGATAGAAATTGAAGGTAAAAAAACAAGGAACATAACTTAAGTCACATACCCTCTTGCCATTTATTTCCCAAAGTACAATCCCCCCTCACCAAAACTTGGGAAACTGAATGATGCTAATTGGTGCACACATCTTTACTTTCCCAAGCTGCTTTTTGACTTGCTTGATTGATAAATGCTGAAATCTCAGTTCCTGAACCAATTAGTCTCTTCTACTCAACCAGGGAAACCTCAAGGTCAGAAGATGATAGGAAACTTTGGTGCAGCCAGTAGAGATGTCCTTGGCATCTCATTACACACTACAGTTGATCAAAGGAACATGGTTGCTTCACAGGACTGTTGACTCATATATCCTTACCACTCTTCCATTACTGCTGTTATTTCTGAGTATATTGCCCCACTAAGACCAAAACAGGGGTTATAACCTCCCTATAGTGTAGTTTTCTCTTCTGAACCTTCCCCCTCTCTAGTCTCGGCTCCCAAGCATTCTTATGAGTTCCCTTGGATAGGCAGAATTGATCTTATTCCCAAAACTTGAGGGAGCCAGTATTCTTACATTTAACATTTTTTCAATTCTACAAAGATATAAATCAAATACTGCCTTCTCCTCCCCTTGAAATTACCTTTTTTTTTACCTTCTATATATTTTGTATATACATATGTAGGTTGATGGGGAAGCTAAGTGGAACAGTGGATAGAATGGCAGACCTAGAGTCAAAAGTACATGAGTTCAAATGTGACTCCTAGACACTTCCTAGCTGTATGATCCTGAGCCAGTTGCTAAACTCCGTTGCCTTATTTCCTCACTTGTAAAATGAACTGGAGAAGGAAATAGCAAAGGATTTCAGTATCTTTGCCAAGAAAACCCCAAATGGAGTCACAAACAGTCAGATACGACTGAAATGACTCAACAACCACAAGGGAAGAAGATACACATTAAAAAAAAAAGTGTGATGCAACGTCATTTTGAAGGCATCATGATATAATGGGCAAGGAACTAGATTAGAGTTAAGAATACCTGTGTTCAATTCCCACCTTAGACATTTCATACGGAGTGACAAATCAGTTTCTTGATGCTTCTGTTACCTCATCTGTAAAATTAGCGTGGTTGACTCAATGATGATCTCCAAGTTCCCTTCCACATTTAAATCTATGATCCAGCATGGATCGCAGCCGCAGCTATTTAAGATCCAAAAAAGAAAGCTCTTGCCACCCAAATTCTTGGCATTGTCAAATGGTTCATCATAACCAGAAACTGATAGGATTTTATCAATGGAAATTTCATTAAAGGAGAGCTAAAAGCTGCTTTGCCACTGAGCCCTTAGCCCCTTCCATCTGGTTTGGAGTAGAAATCTTCCATATATATGGTCTCCAGAAGAATGTGAGCCCTTTTAAGCAGGGATTATTTTATCTGCTTATATTTCCCACTTATTACAGTGCTCTACACATAATAATTGCTTAATAAATGCTTATTCTATCATTGATATTATGTAGAATGTGATTGTGGTGAAAGAGACCCAGGCAAAGGGAAATTTGAAGAGAAAAACACTTTTCTCAGATGGGGAGATTTTTGTTGTTGTTCAGTCATTTCAGTCTTGTTTGACTCTTGACAATTGTAAATTGTAAATTTGGGATCTTCTTGGCAAAAATAGTGGAATGTTTTGCTATTTTTTCTCCAGCTCATTTTGTAGAAAAGAAAACTGAGGTTAAACAGTGTTAAGTGACTTACCTGGGGTCACACAGCTAATAAGTGACTGAAGTTGGATTTGAATATAGGTCTTTCTGACTTCCAGTCTGCACTTAGCTGCCCCATGGGAGCTATATCTTGCCGTTGGACTCAGGTGACTCTATAGGAGAAAGTGAGGCTGGTGACATTGCACAGCGATGAGTCATTTAAATCCAATTCACTTGCGTGTCATGGCATTACCTCCCTTATGTCATGGGATCTCTTTGAGATCAAAGGACAAAAAGCAACAAGCTTCATGGGGAGATTAGGGACAGATTTATTCCTTGCACCTAAGCCAAATCCTGAACAAAGAGAGGGATTTCACAGAATACCATACAGATACCTGGAATTACACATGGAGAGGCGAAGAATGCAACACGAGGAGATGAGGAAGGAATACATTCCAGATATGGTTAGATAATCAGAGATAGAAGAAGGAAGGGCAAGACTGGGGAACAGCTGTATGGAGGAGGGACTAGAGGCAGAGATCAAGTAGGAAATATGACAACAATCCAAGGGAAAGATGATAAGTGCCTGAATTAGGGTTTGACAATCCAAAGACAGAGGGGATAGATGTTAGCATTGTATCAATATAGAATCGTGTGATTTACCAATTGATCAGATAAAGAAAATGAGGGGACAGGAGAGACTCCAAGTAGCCCCAGTATGAGTAATGAGGAGGATCATGGTGACAACAGAACAAACGTGGCAGCTGGGAAAGGGGGTGTGTTTGGGGATGAATTTAGCTTTATAGTGTGGGGTTGGATGTGCTGGCAGAACACTTGAAGGGAGATTATAGCCTCACATATGTAGAGTTAAAAGAGACCCTTGAGAATAATTTCTTCAATTTACAAATGAGGAAACAGACTACAGGAAGTAAAATGATTTGCCCAAAGTTACACATCTCGTAAACCCATTTGAAGCAGAAATTCAAACTCAGATCTTTTAGATTCCAAGTTCAGAATTCTACACCACATAGTGGCCTCACAGTGCTTAGCAGGCAACTGGCAATTGAGGTCATAGTCTAAGGCAGTGGTCCTCAAAGTGTAGTCCAAAGAATTGTTGGGGCTCTCTGAAACCTTTTCAGAGGGTCTACAAATTCAAAATCATTTTTATTTCTAATATAGTAAATAGCTATAAATATAATCCATGTGAACAAAAACTCTTTGAACAGATCCTCGATAGTTTTTTTAACAACATGAAGATACTGAGAACAAAAGTTTGAGAACCATTGGTCTATAGACTATAGAGCTAATTGTTAGAACTATAAGAGTGAATAAGATTATCAAAAAAAGATCAAAGAGGGAGAAAAAAAAAGTCGGACTAAGAACAGAATCAGAGAGGTGCACCCACACTTGGGAGACAGCCAGAGGAAGATACACCAGAGAAAATAAGACCAAGAAGGAGCAGTCAGATATTTAAGAGAACCAGGAGACAAGACCGAGTACGTCAGTCAAGAAGCTTATTATGCTCCAGCCATTGCCGTTAGCACTGGAGATGCAATGAGTAGCAGAAAAAGATTATTTTGTTCAAGGAGCTTACATTCTAATGACCGAAACAAGATGCAAATAATTTAGCATATACAAGATAGATAGATAGACACACATACACACAGAGTATGAGACACAGAGTAGATAGAAGACAGATGGAAGGGGGAAAAGAGAACTAGATTTGGAATCAAGAAAGACTTGAGTTCAAATGTAGCCTCAAATACTTATTAGCTGTGTGACCCTGGCAAGTCACTCCACCCTGTTTGCCACAGTTTCCCTCATCTGTAAAATGATTTGGAGAAGGAAACAGTAAATCACTCCAGTATCTTTTGCCATGAAAATCCCAGATGGAATCATGGATGATCATATATAATCAAACAACAAGATGGAAAGCAATCTAAGGGAGAAGGCATTAGCAACTTGGGGAGAGTAAGAAAAACCTCCTGAAGAAGATAGAATGTGAGCTGAATCTTGAAGGAAGCCAAGGATTCTAAGGGGCAAAAGTGAGAGAATCAGGAAGGAAGGGGCAATCATTAATTTCAGGATCTAGAGAACGGTCAAGATCATGAACTAAAAAAAGGTAGGAGGGTATGTCAAAAAAGAAGTCAACAATGACCTCAGGGAGAATAAAAGCCAAATTGTATGGATAGAGGAGACAGAGAGTGAAGGAGTAAAGGCAGCAAATGAAACCTCTTTCTAGAAGTTTAGTAACTCAGTGGGGAGAACTATAGATTGGGAGAGCTTGATTTGGTAGCAGGGCAAGAGAACCTTTGCCAGGATAATATGCCTTTAGACAGAAGGGAAAGAGTCATTATGGGACATGGTCAGGGGTGAGATTGAAAATGAGAGACAATGAGAAAAGAAGTAAGGGTTGAGGCTATCCAATGAACAGGGGGAAGGATTAGGCTTAAGAAGGAGAAAATAAGGTAGAAGATAGGCAAAAAAAGAAAGGTTTTAAGATATGAAGGAGAAGAAATAATAAACCTCATAATAGATACCTTTGGTTTTTTCCTTAATGAGTGGAAAATATATTTATTTGCTTTAAAAAAAAGACTCTAGGGGCAAAGTTTGTGATTATCAGAAAAGCTTTAGAGCAGCCACTTTGGGGAAGGTGGTGGGGATTCAGTCAGAGATCCAAAAAAGGATTGTGGGAGCAAGGGCCCAGTTGAGGTTACATAACACAGCTGTGTGTGTAGTATGGATTTAGCTACAGTTTAGTAATTTATTCCAACGGTATTAGTATTATCCCAGAAGAAGGAGCTAAGAATATGGATGGTGGGTAGGAGAGAGGGTTTCAAAATGTCCCAGTATCAGGTTGTGAGGGAACAGGAGTGGGAGTGGTATGGGATGGGGGAAAGGAGAATGGAAAAAAATCCTGTTTTCCACTAAATGCTTTTAGCTCCCTTAGTAGCTTGCTGCTTTCAAAGGCCCTTGTTCCTTCAAAAATTCAGGATAATAAGATTAATATATAGTTCTAGGATTTGTGATTACATCAGAACAGGCACTTTTTTCCAACATAGGTCAGGACCAATCTGTACTTTAATGAATACACTTTATGAATTACTGTAGTTTAAATCAAATTCACCTAATTATGAAATAATGCAGTGTCAAGAAAAGAATAGTATGTATGGAATAAGAAGACCTGGATTCAAATCCTAACTCTACTCATTTAGCACCTGGGCTTCATTGTCCAAATCAGGTTAGACTCTCAGAGGTGATAAACTGCCAGCCATGGGTAACATGCCCATAGTACTCCTAGTAGCTAAACCAGATTAAAATGTAATTGGAAAACATTTAGCATAATTTATTTTAAAATATAATAGGATATAAATAATATTTATACTGGTTTTCTAAGTTAATATATTGTAGATCTTATTTATGGCTTAGTGGCCCCAGTTTCTATTTAAGTTGGACCAATGGATTTTCTAGATATCTAGATTTCTAAATATGTTACCCATGGCTGGCAATTTATCACCTCTGAGAGTCTAACCTGATTTGAACAATCTCTAGATAACACTACTCAATTCTATGGTCAGTTTTCTAGTGACAAGTTTCTACACATATATCTAAACTAGTCCTTGGATGCTGGACACAACCTTAAAAATTCCTGACTCTATATAACTTATTTGCTTTTAAAGCATCTCAATGTATGCATTTCATCTCATGATATATATGATTTAGAAATGTAAAAGCACTCTATCAATAGTTTAATAATATCTAGTATTTATAATAATTTTTTTTTATTTTTCTCAGTTGTATCCAACTCTTTGTGGTCCCATTTGAGGTTTTTGTTTTTTGGCAAAGATACTAAAGTAGTTTATCATTTCCTTTTTCAGCTCATTTTCAGGGAAACTGAAGCAAACAGGATTAAGTGACTTGCCAGGATCACACAGCTAGAAAGTATCTGAAGCTGGATTTGAATTTAGAGCTTCCTAATTCCAAGCCCCACTGCACCACCTTGCTGCCATATTTATAATAATAGTTAGCATTTACATGGTACTTTAAGATTTACAAAGCATGGGAGCAGCTAGATAGCCCTGTAGATAAAGTATCAGCCCTGTCCCCTTTTTGTCATATCCTGGGGGGAGCAAAAGCCAACGGTTCCCCAGACCATCTGTAGACAAAGTGATTTGCAAAACCAAACGTGGTAAAGGCTATAGTTATAAAGTCTAGTTAAAGACAAGCAGAAATCTCAGCTGAGCAATAACCCTGAGCCAAAAAAACCAAACAAAAATGAAAGAGAAGAAAAAACAAGAGAACTAAATGTGCTTCCTCTATACAGACACACTCTAATGAACTAGAGAAGGATTTCCTTCCTCTCCATGCCCACAGGCGCTGACATTTTGCCTACGTGCCAGGCTACACCAGTCTGCTCATCCAAAGGAAAACTTATCCCCCAGATGTTCTCAAGAGAAAAGCAACAGCCAGCCTCTGGAGACAGCCAGACCTCAAATTCAGCCTGCTCTGGCCAAGGGAAAGTTGGCTTCTGCTCTGTGTAAGTCATAGTTTGGTCTTGGCTTAGTCATCATGGGTTCCCATCTTGTTCCAGGGTGGCCTTTATTTATAGATTCATGTTGTGATCCCTATTAAACTACAAGTCTCTTGAGGACAAGATCTATCTTTTGTCTTTATTTCCAGCTCTTAGGGTCTGGAACCCAGTAGACATCTAAAAAATACTTGTTAACTGTACTTAAAGTTCAAAACTTTACTGATAAATATAAGCACAAATTGCCATCTATCGCATCCCCAACAGTGATGGAGAACTTACAACTCTATGATACAGCTTTCCACACCTACAATATTTCCCTTAGTCGATAAGCCCTGTTATATTAACTTTACAGGACATTTGTGCTCTGAGTTCTATGACCCAAGTCTTTTAACACACTCTGGCAACCAACCTCATGGAACGAAATCAAGAATCAACTGTGCAGCAAATTAATTATGTGACCTTAGGCAATTTATTTAAGCACTCTGGCATTCCATTTCCTCCTATAAAAGGGAGGGGAGGGAAAAGGGACCTTGATCCCTAAGGTTATCTTCCAGCTCAAATACACACACCACACACACACACACACACACACACAATGTCCAATCACCTCATTTTATGGACAGTGAAATAGAAAACATTTAAAAACCACATGCATATATATATATATATATGTATATATATACAAAAATACAACTATGTGTATGTGCTTATACATACATATATACATATATGGCAAAGAGGATCAAATCTTTATCTAGTAGACTATGAGAGAACTTTCACTTTAATATCTCAATATTCTACACAAGAATATGTAGTGATTTAAGAACCTAGAAATATTGTTCCATTACTTGGCATCTATCTGCATTTTTTTCATTATTCTTATATTTGCATGTGCATCTATATAAGATGTAGATGAAATATATCTAGATGGATACACACACATATACAATGTTCAATCCTTTCTTGGACAAAGAAATGGAAGACATTTTTTAAATGTGTATATATAAATGAATGCATTTGTATGTATACATATATATAAATATATGACAAAGGATCAAATATTTATCTAGTAGATAATGAGATAACCAGTACTCTGAATATTTCAATTTTCTACACAAGGATATGCAATGATTTAAGAAGTTAGAAACATTGTTCCATTATCTTATTTGTAATTTTTTCATTATTCTTACATTTGTATTTGCATGTATCTATCTAAGTATCTAGATAGATACAAACTCACATTTTAAAATACCTTGTCCTATATTAAAATACAATAATTCCTGCTCTGGCTACCCTCCAAGTCTTCCAAGATACTTAGATAAAATAAGAGATGAACATGTTCTATACAGAGGACTCCCAAAAGTCTTGAGGCAGTTTTAAACTATTTTGGGGGACATACTGCATAGCTATCCATCATTATCTTTCTGTGGAGGAAATGAAGATTTATAAAAATAACATGACTTTTTATAGCCAGATAGTTGGGCAGAAATCTAGACATATAACCAGGAAGACAGATTTGAATCCTAAGATTCTACCTGTGTGATCCCAAGTAAGTCGTCTTATTTTTCTCAGCTTCAGTTTCCTCATCTGTAAAAATGATCATAATAGTACCTAGGAAATAAAAATATAAAGTGCTTTGAAATTCTTCAGATGCTACTTAAAGCTTAATTCACTTATTCTAGAACATGTTTGTAGAATTTAATTTACTGTCATTACCAACAGCAGCTTAAAATTTCCATATTGCCAAGTCTTATCATCTGAGGAGACAAAGGGCATTTGGGTTGCTGATATAAAATTATTTGAATGGAATAAATTTATTTCACAAGCAAAGACTTGTGAAGAAATCTTGCTTGAGTCCCTAAAACTCTATTCCAAAAGAATCCTACTGGGCAAATTTTTTCTTGTCTTTGGTCTGAGAGACTATGTTTTAGAGAACATAACATCACTATGACTCAGATCAATCTGGTCCTAACTTGCTAAAATAGCACAGGTCCTGTTGGCCAAATGCATGCAATAATCTATTGTTGGAAAAAAAGAAATTAGAAGGTAAAATTACTGTCTCCTAAACCAGTGACCAACACTACCATGCTGTTTATGTTCATGAATTTGTTTTAACTATAACACAGTGCAGGCTATCATTTGTTTGATAATAGTTTGTTGTTCTGATTGTTCCTGAGAGCATTTTGTTGGTAACTAGGTTGCCTAATGGTCAGAAAGCTAGACTTGGACCTCCAACACTTACTAGTTGAGTGACTTCAAACAAATTCCTTAAAAAAAAATTCCACTTGCCTTAGTTTTCCCAACCATAAAATGTAACTAATAACACCTTTCAAGGTTGTCATAAGGATCGAATGAGATAATATTTGTAAAGCACTTAGGGCAATACCTGACCAATAATAGGAGCTGTATAAATGCTAGCTACTATTATAATTATTATTATTGTCAGCATTTTAGAAAACTTAACAGCATATTCTTTCAGTGATAAACCTTTTTATGTCCCACTCTCATCTGTCTTCAAGTCAAACTTAAAATTCCCTACAACATATCTTCCTCTGAAAATATTTTATTCCATTGTTCCCTTTTTCCTTATCCTGTTAAATTATAAAGAAAAGTGTCAGAGGGGAGTTCAAATCTGATGTAAACCTGACAGAAAGAAGCAACTTTATTAGCCAAGCCACTTGTGACAGAATATAGCAAATCTAAAGGCCATCAGATGTCACTATTATCTATTATAGTTCTGTCCTTTGGGTTCGGAAATTTTTATTTTTATTTTTTAAAGCCCTGGAATTCTACAACTTATATTTCCACAGCCAACAGTTCCAGAAAAGTGACCCTTTCATATGAGTGAAGAGGATAGTGGGAAGCAATCAGTCAATCAACAAGAATTTATTAAACACCTAAGTGCTAGGAATCCAAAAAAAAAAAAAAAAAGGCAAAATAAAGTCCTTGTTCTCAAGGAGCTTATATTCTAATGAAAGATAACATGAGAATAATCACATACAATCAGGAGCAATTACATATAATCAAATGGACAAGGGGATAGAATGCCAGGCCTGGAGTCAGGAAGATTCATCATCCTGAATTTAAACCTGGTCTCAGACATTTACTAGCTGTGTGATCTTAACAGTCACTTAACTCTGATCTTAACAGTCACTTAACTCTGCCATATATATGTGCCATATATATTTTGTGGTAATAAGGGACCATCCTTGGAGAAAGTGAAACCTACATTAACAAAGCACATCAAAACTACAACCCCACTTGATTCTTTCCTAGTGATCTGGTCCATACCAGAAAAAAGACCGTTCTGTCTGCTTATCCCTGGGGTGAGATTAGTTCATCTATGGGCCAAGGTTTTGTCCCAGAACCAGCTAACCTAAGTCAGCACCATATTTGTCCCAGACTCACGTATCATTTTAATTGAGACCTGAAGGAAGTCAGACAAACCAGGAGGCAGAGATCCAAAGAGATCCAGTTTGGAGAGCAATCAGAAAATTCCTGGGGTCAAGAGATGGACTGTCACATTCCAGGAACAGCCAGGAGACCAGTATCCCTGGCCAGAGTACCTGGAAGACAGTAGGGACCAAAAAATTGGAAAGAGTGGAGGGACCAGCCTACAAAGGGCTTGAAAACCAAACAGAAGATTTTATATTTGATCCTGGAGATAGCATAGAGCCACTGGGGATTTCTTAAATGGAGGGGAGAGGATGGATTCAAGTAGAGGAGAGACTTGAGTCAAAAAGAATAACCATCAGCCTATTGAAATGGACCTGGAACCCTTTTGATGTCACTAGATTAGGGTACCATTATCATTTTTGCAGAGAGGGAGCATTTTGCCCAGGGTCACAGAACAAAGGACATATAATCAAGTTCTAAAGCCATGTGTCATGATTTCGAATCTAGGGATCTTTAATCTTCTTACACCTTATTCTGCTTTCTCATTTTTCTCTAACTGTTGGCCACCAATAATTATTAAATCTCCTGCATGTATAGAACATATGAGAAATTGTAGAGAAAACTGTTTTTTCTTGAAAAAAAAAGATAAAAATGCTCACAGATAAGTAAATGGAGAAAAAAATAAAGTAATTTCAGGAGCTAGAGAGGATGCTAGCATCTGATATGATAAGGAAAAGCTCCCTGAAGGAGGTAGGACAGTAAAGGTGGGGGTTCTCGTAAGGTGGCTGGGAGGAGTGAGTGCATTCCAGGCCCAACATACCGCTTGCCTAAAGACACAGAGATGGAAGGTAGAATGCAAAAAAGAACAGCTAAGAGGTTATTTGGAAGAAACCATAGAGCGGCAGAAAAATGGTAATATACAATTAGCCTGGAAAGGTGGCCTGGAGCCAAAAAGCAAAAGGCTTTAAATACTAAAATAAGGAATTTGTTTTTACCTTCAAGGCAAGAAAAAGCCACTAAAACTCACTGAGGGTAGGAAGCAATGTGGGCAGACCCCAGATATGCATGCAATAACAGCAAGGCTGTGTACAAGTATGCCTGCTAGATTTGTGTGCTGTCGCACAAAGATTAGAACTCTAGAGTCCTTCATTCTCCATTCTTCTGATCCTCCATACCTCCCAGTGGCTTCCCTTCCCCTTTCCTTCATTCCAACCTTCTCTTTAATCCCAGTCTGCTTTCTCACCTTTTTTCCCTGTTTTCTAACTTGTTTATTCAATTTCAGTCATCTGGCTCTGACCCCTTTTGGGATTTTCTTGTCAAAAATACTGAGTTTGCCATTTCCTTCTCCAGCTCTATTTTATAGATGCAAAAACTGAGGCAAATAGGATTGATAGATAACATGTTCAATGTTCAAACTCATGTTTGAAGTAAGATTTGAACTGAGGAAGATGAATCTTTCTGACTCCACTTTGCCTCCAAACTCTCCCCTACCAACCAAAAGTATGTGACAATGTACCTCCCTTCCTTCTTTACAGAGGTAGGACAATACCATACAAGATGCTCAATTTAGTTGATGTCTTCATAAATTTTGCCCAACTTTTTTCTTTTTTTTTTTTTTTTTTTTTTTTTTGTTCTTTGTTATATAGGATGGTTCTCAAGGAGAGAGGCTATATTGGGAAATGAAGATACTATAAAAACAAGATAACAAATTTTAAAAGTTAATTAAATTTTAGAAAGGAAAATCTTGTCTAGAAAATCGTTTTGTTTCTCTGTGAATATGAATCAATGTGTTCTATCTCTCAGTAGGAATCACAGAGGCATTTTCATTTTAAGTTTTATCTTGAATTGTGGAGTGAATGATTTTCCCCTAGCACAGGAATATGTCTCCCATGCAGATGTTAAACTGATAAAAGATCCTTTGAAAGATATAATGACATGGATAACTATGTTCAATGAACCTCTGATTATTAAGCCAAACTAGGCATAAAAATGGAAAATGTAGGCTCAACAAAAATGTTTCCTGCTGACATGCTAAGCACAGTGCAGAGTCAAAGGAAGAAAGGCTTCACTATAGATGGTGAGATCCCATGTCTTCCTGTGAGCAGATTACGTTGTACTGAGTGCATCCTAAATGAGATCAATAATCACTTAGAAGAGTTCAACATAATTAGCCATGGAGCAAAGAGAGCCAGACAGACAGAGATAGAGAGAAGAGACAGAGAGAGAGAGACACATACAAAGAGGCAGTCAGATAGAAACCAAAAAAGACACAGAGAGAGAAAGAGACAGACAGAAACACAGACAGACACAGAGAGAGACAGAGACAAATGGAAACAAAGAAAGGGAGATACAGATTGACAGTCAGAGACAGAGACAGACACAGAGAGACAGACAGATGCAGACCAAGAAAGACACAGAGACAGACACACAGAGAGAGACACAGAAGCAAAGAGAGAGAGACACAGAGAGACAGAGAAAGACAAAGAAAATCCATTGTTCAGATTATATTATATGTAGTTTAATGAGCAAGCCATACATCTGGTCCATCAGTGTATATATCTCAATCAAGCATTTGTAGTTGGACAATGTACATTATACATTGTAAATGAACAAGGATTGCCTTTAGGAAATTATATAGTCTTTTCAATGGTTTTTAGCTTTTCTGTCATAAAAGGTCTGGTTTTGTTTGCATGAGGTTTTTTAAATTTATTTACATATAATGATATGCAAGTTGTAGAACACAATAATCTCTGAATAAATTGCAAGGGATTGAATAAAAGAGACAGGTCTGAGTAGGCTACAAGTATTACCAATCACTCAGTCAATAAGTGTTTAATAACTACGTATTATATGCTAGGTCTTATCTAAGAAACTGGGGAATGAATAAATTAAAAGCATTTATTAAGTATGAATTATGTGTTAGGAATTGTGCTAAGTCCTAGATAAACAAATGCAAAAACGAAACAGTTTTTCTTTTCAACAAACTTTAAAACTGTTATGAGGTAATATTGTATATACAGTAATGGTGATCAGAGAAGGATGTTTTAGCTTGGGATGTCATGGGGATGGTAAGTAGAGCCTTGTTATATTTCAACTCTTTTGTGTCTGACTTTTTGTGACCCCTTTTAGGATTTTCTTGACAAATATATCGGAAGGAACAATGATGGGCTAGAATGTTGAAATTGTAACAAAAATTAAGTTGAAGCCATTTCATGATCTTTTAGGAGGCACTCATAGCCAAAAATATATCACCAGAATTAGATGTTGTGCTTCTCAATACTATCAAAATCATTAACTTCATTAAAAATTGTGCCCTTAATGGTTATTTGTTTTCAAACCTTATAAAGACATGGATTCCGATTATAAAAGATGGCTCTTAAGAGGGCAAAATTTTAACAAATTATTGAAATTGAAAGATTAATTTGTTACATCTTTGAGTGAACAGAAATTTTGTTCATTTTTTCATAATAATTTATGGCTTCAAAATTGTATTATTTGTTGGATTTTTATTTTTGCTGAGATAATAAGGGTTAAGTGACTTGCCCAGAGTCACACAACTAGTAAGTGTTAAGTGTCTTGAGGCCAGAATTGAATGCAGGTCCTCCTGACTTCAGAGCTGGTGCTCTATAAAACTATATTGCAGCATCTAGCTGCCCCATTTGTTGGATTTAAAAAAAAAATGATTTCAATATTGCTTCAAGAAAAAAAAAGTAACGTTTAAGTTAAAACATAAAATTAAAAGTTTTACTTAAAAAGTTAACATTTGAAAGATTAGGGTGGGAAATGGTTTATTAGAAATGTTTACAACTGAGCAGCTAGGTGGCACAATGGATAAAGCACTAGCCCTGAAGTCAGGAGAAATTGAGTTCAAATCTGGTTTCAGACACTTAACAATTGCTAGCTGTGTGACCCTGGGCAAGTCATTTAACCCTGATTGCCTCAGCAAAAAGAAATGTTTACAATTACAGATGATTTTATAAAATAATCTTCCCAAAAATTTAATTGTAAAAGTTATAATTGATCATTGGAAGTGCCTAGAAACACAGTTTTAGAAACACTTCCCTTCAGAATATGATTTTTAAAAATTAAGTTGAGTTTAAAAACTACACCTAATTGAAATCAAAAACATCATTCATCTGCTATTAAAAATTTATGTGATACAGGCTTAAAACTCAAGCTTCCTAAAAATTGTTGAATGAATTTTGGCTTCAGTTTGGGACATAATTTCCAATAATTTCTGAAATAGCCCTCAACATACTTCTGTTTTGTATTTATGCTGTGTATTTATGTCAAGCAGTGTTTTCAGCACTGACAAATATAAACTCAAAATATCAATAAACTCTGAAAAATAATGAAGATGCTCTACATCTTACAGTATCAAATATTCCCCCAAGATTTAATGTTTTACATAAAAATAAACAAGCACATCCATCTCAGTAGTATACAAATTTGTTTCGTTTTTAATAAATAGCAAAATTATATAAATATACAAAATTTTAAAAAATTTTAAACATTTAAAACATTTTTAAATGTTTTAAAATAAATTTCTTTATGTTGAATTATCAGTAAATGTTTGATTTGTATTTCTATTTTACATACCAATACATCTGGGGTCACATAAAAGTATTTCAGGACAAAAGGGGTCACATATGGAAAAAGTTTAAGAAGTTCTGTTCTACAAAAAGCCTTCCCTAAGTTCTCTCACTTACAGTGCCTTTTCCTTTCTAAATTATTTCCTATTTATCCTGTATATAGCTTGTTTTGCACATAAACAAATGTCATTTCCCCCACACACACCTTAGATTGTAAGCTCCTTGAAAGCAAGCACTTTCTTTTCCCTTTTTTATTTTTTATTTTTTGTATTTCCAACAGTTCGTATGTCTCACACATTGTAGGCACTTTAAAAATGTTCATTGAATAAATGAATGAATGGTCAGATCCATGGTTTCTTTAGGAAAACTGCTTTGATGGCTGTGTGGAAGAAAAATTGGGGGGAGGAAGGCTTTGAGACAGGGAAACGTTATTGCCAGGGTCTAAGTGAATGGTGATTAGGACCTTAACTAGTATAACAAACATAAGAATGGACAAAAGGAAACTGACTCAGGGGATGTTGCAGAAATAGAAATGGTAAAATTTGGCCAATGAATATGTGAAGTAAGGGAGAACACAAAGTTGTGAACATGAGTGAATGAAAGATTCTGGTACTCTCAATAATAATAGGGAAGCCTGCAAGAGGAATGGGTTTTGATGAAAAGACAGAGTTCTGGTTTATATATGTTAGTTTGAGATGCTCACGCCCAATTTGAAATGTCTAATAAGTAGCTAATGATACAGGGTTACTCTCTGGAAACAAGTTAGACTAGATCTATACACTAAGCCTCAGAGCCATCTGAAAAGAGATACTAATCAATGAAAGTCAATAAAATCACTAAGGGATGATAAAGAGAAAAATAGAGGAGTGCATTAATACACAGCATAAATATAGAACAGCAGAAGTATGCTTAGGGTCATTTCAGAAATTGTTGAAAATTCTGTCCTAATTCCTAGCCAGAAATCATTTAACATTTTTAGAAACTCAAGATCTTTAGGAAATACCCACAATTAGAGCACATGACAGGGTAGCTAGGTGGTAGAAAAGTACCTGGACTACAATCAGAAGACTTTTCTTGAATTCAAATCTGGTCTCAGATAATTATTAGCTGTATGACTCCAGGAAAGTCTAGATCCTTCTCACCTCCATTCCTCATCTGTAAAGTGAGTCAGAGAAAAAAATGGCAAACTACTCCCTACCCTTGCCAAGAAAGCCCCAAAGAGGGTCATAAAGGGTCAGACAAATGAAAAATAGCTGAACAACAAAGAGTAAATAAACAACATGAATGACAATCCAGCAAAGCAGACTGAGAACCAAACAAATCGGGAGAGACTTGAGAGGGAAGGATATCCTTTCCAGAGAAGACAGGGAATCCAGGGAAAGAGTTTGATTGGGATGTCAAATGCTGCTGGGAAGTCAAGAAAGCTAAGGATTAACAAACAGTCATTAGATTTGGCAACTAAGAGAATACTGAAACCTTTGGATGAATAATCCAAATAATGCTGAATAATAAGTAATGTACAGGAGAAGCATCATAAAGGACATTTTCAGGGAACAGTTTGATTGGAAAGAGGTAGGTTATTGAGTGAAAAAAAAAAGGGCATCTTGTATTCTTCACTAGTACCCTCTGTGAAATATTTATAGTAGGGTCCAGAAAGAGGAATATGGGTACAGAAGTTAGATCACAACATAGTATTTTCACCCTTTTTGTTGTTGTTTATTTGCTTTTTTCTCATTTTTTTCTTTTTGATCTTATTTTTCTTATGCAGCATGATAAATATGGAAATATGTATAAAAGAATTGCTTATGTTTAACCTATATTGGATTACTTGCTATTTAGGGGAGGGTGGGA
This sequence comes from Antechinus flavipes, assembly GCF_016432865.1. Lineage (NCBI taxonomy): Eukaryota > Metazoa > Chordata > Mammalia > Dasyuromorphia > Dasyuridae > Antechinus > Antechinus flavipes. Next base: position 171,749,722 of record NC_067402.1, read on the forward strand.
GGAGTGAGGGAGAAAAATTTGGAACACAAAGTTTTGCAGGAGTGAATGTTGAAAACTATCTTTGCATATATTTTGAAAATAAAAAGCTATTAAAATTTTTTCAAAGATTAATAGCAGGATATGGACAAAATGAGATACAGGATAAGAAGATACAGAAGAGTGCCAACATACAATACAGAGTGTGGATAGAGTGCTAAATTTGGAATCAGGAAAACCTGGGTTCAAATCCTGCCCTCAGACACTTACTAGGCACATCAACCTGGGCGAGTCCCTTAACCACTCAGTTTATTTTCCTCATATGTAAAATGAGAGGATTGGACTCATTGACCTCATAAGTTACTTTCCAGCTCTAAATCTATGATCCTAAATATTGAAATACAGAAATTCAGTCTAAAGGAAGGGAGCAGAGATAAGTATTGTTTCAAGTGGGGCTGTTTAGTGGACAGAACTTTCCTAAATCAGAGCTATTAGTCTCTGCTCCCTACTCTAGTCAGAGAGTCAAGAAGCATCTCTTAGAAGGTTTCTATTTGCCCAGCACTGCGCCCAGAGCTAGAAATACAAAAAAGTAAAAACAGACACTTTTCAGCAACATCACTTAGACATGCACAGTACATAGCCCATATGGTAGGTGCTCAATTATTGTTTTTGTCCTTCGACTCGAGGAGGTCCATGGCATGATGGAGGAGCTGCCATGGCATGCAATGAATTGGATTTAATTGAGGGAGAGCTGGGCAAGGTCACCTGGCTCACTTTCCCTTCCAGAGTCATCTGGGTCCAGTGGCCAGATATAAATAGGACAACTGGAGATGACCCTGGATGCAATGGGAGACTTTGGCTTTTTTAAGCTAAAGTCTTCAATAGGTTGATAAATGCAGGGTGATCTTCCAATTGTAGGTTTCACCCTATATCACCTCCAAGTGGCAAGAGATGAAAGTACAATATTGGGAATCAGATCACAAGATGGCTTTAAATCTTTTTAGCTTTAAAAAAAAAGGACCATAGAGATTTGTTTATGTTGATTCCACATATATTTATAGACCTACTTCTTATCTCTCCAATTAAAATAGAAGTACATTCAGAATGGGATTGGTTTGGTTTTTGGTCTTTGTAACCCCAAAGCTTAGTACAGTGCCTGACACATAGTAGTTGCTTTCTAAATTCTTGTCAATTGGTAATTCAACACCTTTATTTCACAGATGAGGAAACTAAGACAAGGAAGAGAGAGTATTCCAAGATGTTACTGGTGAGTAACATTGTGGATTTGAATCCAGGACCTCTGGCTCCAATTCAGGGCTCTTTCCACTTTATACCACTCTGCTACCTTTTTTTGGTAAGAGGAAGTCTTATATGAGCAAAAAAGAAAATTTTAAATGATACCAACTCAATTCCTTAGTCATTATTTATAATCCTGCTGGCAGAGAACAGTACTTGTGGCTGACTTTTATTTGCATTTTTAAAGAGTAGAAGGCTAATTCTGACTGAAGATGGCACATTTCTTTGATTTTTCACTGTGAACACTGAGTGAGAAAAGAGCACGAGGTGAGAAAAATCAACACACCTTTTCTGGAACTTATAAGTTGAGCCTGGAAATAGCCTCCCAGATAAAAGAGCTGTCATCAGAACTAAGCTTCAAGTCCCCCTTCCCCCCCACACATAATCAACAGAAAGTTCTCTTAGTTGTTCCTTCCATTCGTGTTCACAAAATTCCTTTTGGAGTGAAGTTGGGCCAAAATCATATAAATCCAGTGAGTTAAGAAAGATAATTCTCTATATCTATTGCTTCCACTTTGCCATATTCATGGATCAATTTGAATATTCCCAACAGAATTTAAGCCTGAACTTCTTGACTGGTGCTTCCATAGTCATCATGGAAATGCCTTTCATAAATACTTGTTGATTGATAATTTTACCCTCTTATTTTACAGATAAGGAAACTGAGGCACACAGAAGGGAAAGTGAGTTTCCCAAGATTGTTCCTATTGTTTCATTTACACCTTCTTTTATACTATCCCAACCCCAATCTCCCATCTCCTTGAAGTGATTCCCATATTTATTAGGAAGACTAGATTCAGGATGACCTGAGCTTAAATCTTGCTTAAGACCTTAGAATCTTGTATAACTTTGGGAAAATCATTTATTCTTTAAGGGCCTTAATTTCTAAAACATAGGAGTTAGAATCAATAAATTCTTAACTCCTAATTCTAAATCTATTATCCTGTGAGTATGTAATATGTTGCCAGTAGCCATTAAGTAATAATATTTTATATAATCTAATATAAGCATATTAATTATCTCATCTAATATAATTTATATAGTGCCTATTGTGTGCCAGACACTGTCATATGATTGTGATTGTGTTATGATAATATAATCATATTAATTATCTAAAGTGTATATATATAGATATAATTATTTTATTACACTTAATGTGTACCAGAAACTGTGATTGTATTAATATCATAACATAATCATATTATTTCATCTAATAAAAATTTATATAGTAACTATGTGTCAGATATTATAATATGATTGCACTAATGTGATAATATAATTATTAATTATCTTATATAATTTATATAGTACCTACTATGTTCCAGGCACTATGTTAAACAATTCGTGAATATTATCTCATTTGATCTTCACAGCAACCTTAGGAGGTAGATACTATTATTCTCCTCATTTTATAAATGAGGAAACAGACTAACAAGGGTGACACTGCTAGTAAGTATGTGAGGTTAGATTTAAATGAACTCAGATCTTCCTGACCCCAAGCCCAGCACTCTATCCACTGTGCTTAGTTCTCTCCATCAGACGAGGAACATTCTGTTCAGGTCCAAAGTTTTGCCTGGGTTTCACTGAAGCTAGCTTGACTTTTCACCAAAAGTCAATTTCTCAGAAGTGGCAGAGATGATATTTTTTTCCAGGGAGAAAACAAAGGACGTTCTGACTTGGTAAGGACATGGCGTTTCCTCTAAAACAACGATCCAGATGGATTGCCTCCAGAGTAAAATATCAATCCATTTACACCAAAAGACAATTACACCTCCAGTCCCTTGAAATGTCAATTTCATTTTCTCTGCTGTTCTATGCTTTCTGGGTGTTTCAGTGGAAATATTTCCAGTAATTCTTCATTATAAACTCATTCTACCCGCATCCCAACCCTACACCCTACTCTGTTTTAGAGAAATGGAAGAATTTCCTAACAGTGGAGCTAAATCAAGTGAAGATAATTAAATTAAATATTGCATCTGGTTGCTGAGGCTATGTCCCCCTCACTAACAGTCTTTTTTAAAAAATAGACCAGACATCTATCAAGAGGCACAAAAGAGCACTACAATGACCAAAGAAGAACTGGCTCTGGAGAAGGAAGATATGGATAAAGTTCTTCTGAACCCTTTCTGTGTGACCTTGAGCCTTAATTTCATCATCTGTAATTTGAGGATATTGTTCTTGATTGGCTTCTTAGGTCTCTTCAAATTCTAGATCCATGATTCACTGAACCGAACTTCAAGACCCAGTTGATTCTCACTGTAGAACCATGGTTCGATAACTTTATTTCTCTAAGCTTCAGTTTCTTTGTGTAAGATGAAGTACTCTATGTGGTCCATAAGGTGTTTATAAAGATCAAATGAGATAATGTATGTGCATGTGCTATGAATGATGTGCAATTATTTCTCTGGATTGGTTTAAATGCAATTATGTCAATCACTAGGAAAATAGACAACATCTTCTAGACTTCCATGATTTTGAACTACAGGATTACACACATAAATATAAAATTTCATAAACTTTAAAGTACATCAGCTATTGATACTGACTTCCATGCCCTCTTTCATAGAGGAAGGTTTGTTTTGAATATCACCAGGAGATTGAAATATGTAGCCTTCATGATGGTATAAAGCTAGGAACATAGAAATCAAAGATTCATACTTTCATCGTTGTGAACATTTCCTTCACTGGTGCACACAAATCACAGCCCCTCTAGGATTTGGTAGATGAGCCAGCATCTAGCATAATGTTTAGCACATAGAAGGTACTTGATAAATGTTTGTTGACTATTTCGTTGATCTTCAAAAATTGCTTTAGCTGAAAAAAAATCATCCCTCTGCAGCAAGCAATTTAGGAATGAGACTGGAGCCCTAAAGATATTTTATATAGCTTTTAAAATTCAATACAATATAATGCAACACAACAGGTGTTAAGTACTTACTCTGTGCTAAGTGCTGGAGAACACAAAAAATGAAAAAAATTTTTTCAAGATTTTGTCTTGAAAAAGCTTTCAATCTATTCAACAAGTTACGTACTTATAGTAGGAGAAACATCCACCAGCTTTCCCTGCCATGTAAGATACACCAATTCTTTTCCTTAAAGGATATTTTAAAATCATTTTGAAGACACAATTCACTCAGAAGACTAAAAGGTTCAGATCACTGATATAATAGTATCTGGTTCTTGGAACACAAAAGGCCAGGACCGAATTAGCTTCCAGCAGCAGTTGAATCTTCTGGCTGGCAGACCAGCTGCATGATCTACACAGGTTAACTATGCCCAGCTGAATCCAATGTTGTATCTTTGCTGAAGAGTAGATTAAGTAAACCTTTTGTTAAATCTTGGATAGACTACAGGTGTCTCATTTTGGTCAGCTCTCAAACCCAGCGTTCTAGACTAGCCTCAATCAACCTGGTCCATTATACTCTCTCTGGGAGCTTCTATTCTAAAAAGCATTATAGGGTATAAGGCACAGGTTATAGAAGAGCTTGGACCATATTGTTGTTATCTAATGAGCAGATGGCTAATCCTATTCTCTCCCTGTTTTTGCAATGAATTTCTACTGAATCTTGTTTACCAAGTGCAGATCATTCATGTTATCTCACTTTCTCTTTCAACAGAACTGAATTTTTTCACTATGGTTTTTCTTTGAGAGGCAGCATTATGTCATTGATAAAGTCTTGAAGTAAAGACTTGAGTTCAAATTTAATCTTTGGTATATACTATGTGTCCCTAAACAAGTCATTTTACTTGCCTGTAACCCCAGACAAGTGTTTAAGAATATAAATTGTATAGCCAATGCCAACCCTGCATTAGTAAGAGTTTTCTATTGTGAAGTTCTCTAGTTCAATGAAATCACAGATCCAGTTCCATTCCATCATTTCTGAATATGTCCCTCCCTTCTGTCAATCCAGGAAGCCATTCTTTGCAACAAATATGTTAGAAACAAGGTAAAAAAATTACCCTGGCATGGATTCTGTCAATATAAAGTTATTATTAAATAAAATTTTTAAAAAGTTAAAAAAAAAAGAAAAGAAAAGAAAAGAAAATAATTGTACCAGCTTAAAATACTTGGTAGTCTACCTACCAAGACAGGCCCAGGAACTCTATGAATCCAATGACAAAACAAATTTTACAGGAACAAACAGAAGTCTAAACAACAGTATCTGACAGTATATATAATATTCTATATCCACAATCCCCCAGAGATGCAAAGAGGAGATGTTATGTTGTCTTAATTCTTCTCTGGAGCCAAGCTTGATCCTTATAATTACAAAGCATTCAGTTTTATTTTCCTTTTTTTTAAGAATGAAAATGCTATGTTGGGACCCACACTCAGTTCCCACAGTCCTCTCTCTGGGTGTAGATGGCTCTCTTCATCACAAGATTATTGGAACTGGCCTCAATCATCTCATTGTTGGAAAGAGTCATGTCCATTAGAATTGATCATTGTATAATCTTGTTGTTGCCATGTACAATGATCTTTTGGTTCTGATTACTTTACTTAGCATTAGTTCATATATGTCTCTCCAGGCCTTTCTAAAATCATTCTGCTGATCATTTCTTATAGAACAATAATATTCCATAACATTCATATGCCATAATTTATTCAGCCATTCTCCAACTGATGGGCATCCATTCAGTTTCCAGTTTCTTGCCACTACAAAAGGGGCTGCACAAATATTTTTGCACATGTGGCTCCCTTTCCCTCCTTTAAAATCTCTTTGGGATATAAGCCCAGTAGAAACACTGCCAGATCAAAGGGTATGCACAGTTTGATATCAGTTTTATTTTCCAAAAGTTTCTTTATACAGCTCTATAAGGATTTCTTTTCCCTTAACCAAGATTTTCCTATTTAGCTTATGCCGTTGACAACCTCTTCTTCCCTCTTCTATAATAAAGAAACAAGGAGAAGACGTTGTTTCCTGAATTTTAGTATCATTAACAAATCTCATCCTGATATGATTCTATTGTGGATACTGTTAAGAGAAATCCACACACTCCAAATACATACTTCATGGAGTCGCTTGCACATATCAAGCAGATACTAATTCTGCAGTAAGACCAAAAAAGAGTGATTTTGTCATCTCATTATCTCCCAAATTCTGGTGGCTAACCCATACCCCAGGACTCCTTACACCTGGATCTCAAAAGCAAACATGAATAAAAGGAATAAATGCCATTAAGAATTGCAACATTGTCCAGAGGACTAACGATGAAGCATGCTACCCACCTCCTGCGAGAAGTGAAAGACTCAGAGTCCAGAATGAGACAAATATTTTTTTTGGACATGCAACTGTGGAAATTTGTTTTGATTGACTGAATACATGTTTAAAATGGGTTCTGGTTTTCTTTTCTTCTCATTTGGGAGTTGGGGTGGGAGGCAAGAAGGTGGGTTTTTTGCTGATTGAAACAAAATATAATTAATTTTTTTTAAAAGAGTGAATTATTGCGATGGTCAGAAATAACATTGTGTCCTTTGAAAGACCTAAAATGACTTCAGTGTAGAGACACATCAAAACACCATAACTACCAACTACTTCTCTATTATTATTTCCAAAATTTTAACTAGAAGTGACACTGGTTAAATTCTGGCTCTTGCCCTTGAGTCATATGGCCATGGTTGTCCTTGAGAAAGGTAGAGTTTATTTTTTTTAATGAGTATGGGATGACAAACTCTTAAATTGATTTATAGGGTTGCCTTGCATCAACTAACATCTTAACATACTATCAAACCATTCCAGTCACTCATTTTTCAGTCATACCTAACATTGAGTTTCTTGGCAAAGATACAGGGGTGATTTGCCATTTTCTTCTTCAACTTATTTTATAGAGAAGGAAACTGAGGCAAACATGGTTAAGTGACTACTTGCTCAGACAGCTAGATTGTGACTGAAGCCAGATGTGAACTTATCCCAGCACTCTATCCACTGTGCTGCCTAGCTGCTCTAATCACACTATTGAAATGTAGCTTAAAAACCAGGCAGTTCTGAGATCCCTCTTCAATTGATCAGGAAAAAAGAAACCTAAAGAAAAATCAGAGGCAAGAAAAGAAATTTGTTTTTAAATAGAGAACCCCAAAGTCAGAAGTGCATGTTCTTGGCATTAGCCCCAATTCATCATTTGATTCATGAGCAATTTCTCCACAGACTTAGGTTTCCTTGGGGTGGGGGTGGGGGAGAAAAGGAAATAAAAAATAACATAGCTTATTATCTATGTGAAGATGGCTACCATGCTTCGATGAGATGTCCTTGCCTATTGCTCCTATGACTATTACCACTGCAGCTACTACTGCTGTTGCTACTACTCTTGTTATTCATCTATATTTGTTGACAGCCCCAAATATGACAAAGTACTTTCTTCAAAACTGCTCTAGTGATGGATGGAAAAGAGGGCAAAGCATATACATGCAAGTAGCATTTTTGCTTCAGATGACAAGTACTAAGGTACAATGACTAAAAAAGGGCAATTTTCCAAATCTCCCATTGTAGGGCCACAGGACTTTGATTTAGAAGGAGGTGGTCTCAGATGCATTACTTAACTTTTTCAGGCCTCAGTTTCCCCATTTGGTAAACAATGGGGTTAAACCAAAGTATCTTTCAGCTCTAGATCTCTTATTTTATTTATGATCCCAAGGAGATGTTGTTCAACCTGATCATTTTACAGATGAGGAAACTGAGGTCCAAAGCCAGAAGTCATACAGAAGTGCCTAACCTAGGATTCTAATTCAGGCTTTGCGACTTCTAATTAAGTGCTTTTTCTACTCTATTATTATGTCTGTGAGCAGCTAGTAGATAGAGCACTGGATCTGAAGTCAGGAAGAACTGAGTTCAAGTCCAGCCTCAGGACTTACTAGCAATGTCACCCTGAATCAATCACTTAACCCTGTTTGCTTCAATTTCCATCTGTAAAATGATCTGGAGAAGGCAAGGCACTACAGTATCTGCCAAGAAAAACCCAAATGGGATCATGAAGAGTTGGACATGACTGAAATAACAATATGGTGTCTGTGGAATAACTCCTGCTCTTCCACAGGCCAACTTGACTCAGAATCTTTTTCCCATTTTTTCCATGGAAACTGAAATTATGGTGCCAGATTCTGGAAGGCAAATAAAGGACACAAACATGGCTGTTTTGTTTTTTTTTTTTTTTTACATAGAAGCCACACCTCTATTTTTGCACTTGGTCTCATCATCTCCTACCTTGCATCTTCATCATTCCCACTTTCTCAAATCTTCAGACTCTCCCTACATATTTATTTCTTACCTACTGCTTTCAAATATGCCCATCTCTCCCCATCCAAAAGCAAGCAAACAAAAAAACCTTTTGACCCTAAAATTCCTTTAATCTATCATTCTACATCTCTCCTCGCTTTCTCAGTCAAACTTTTTTTTAAAACTCTCTATATTTGTTCATTTGGCTTTCTCTCATTGCATTCATTTCCCCCCATTTGAAATCTGACTTCTGATCTCAACATTAAGTTACTTGTGATCTTTTAACTGCCAAGTCCCATGGTCTTTTCTTGGTCCCAATACTTCTTCCCTATCTGCTACATTTGACAGTTTTGACTGGTATATATATATATATATATATATATATATATATATATATTATATATATATATATATATATATATATATATATAATATATATATATATATATATATATATCATCTACCAGGGGTTTTATATACCTATAAAACCCCTGATAGATGATAAATAAATACATACATAAATACTTAGATACACATATAGATAGATGGTAGATATATGCATACACAGAGACATATATATACATATATATACGGATACATAAATACATAGATAGATGATACATACATACATACACAGATACAGATCGATTCATATATACATATATAGATACATACACAGATAGATAGATGATAGATACATATATACATACACAGATCTATACATATATAGATACATACATAGATCTATTTGCATATACATGTAAATACATACATAGATAGATAGATACATACATACATTAACAGATAGATATCTATATACATATATAGATAGATACATAAATCCACAGATTGATACATATAAAGATACATACATACACAGGTAGATACATATATACATATGCAAATAGATACATACATATATACACAGATATATATACATACAGATACACAGATTGTTATATGCATACATACATAGATACACAGATAAATACATACATTCACAGATAGATACATATATAGATAGATAGATAGATAGACACATATAGATAGACACATACATCCACAGATCGATACATATAAAGATACATGCATACACAGGTAGATACATATATACACATACAAATAGATATATACATACATACACAGATATATACATACAGATACACAGATAGATTATAATTGCATATATAGATACACAGATAAATACAGATATAAACAGATATATATATATAAAATACAGATAGATATTTTATGTACATATACATATATATGTTTACACATATGTATGTTACACATAGATATGGTAGATACATACACAGATATATGGTTATAAACATATACATACAGATACACACAGGTAAATAGATTCATACATACATACACAGATACATTGATGCATATGAATGGGGGGTGGTAGATGGGTAGGTAGATAAAGTAACCAATGCTGGAGACATCTCAAACTTAACACATGCAAAACTAAACTCATTCTTTCCTCCCAAACTTTCTGTTTTTCAAACTTCCCTATTATTGTTAAGAGCACGACTATCTTTTTTATTTTCTCATTGTTATCTTCAGCTTCTCACTATCACTCCCCACCTCCCCATCTCCAATAAGTTCCCAAATCTTGTGTTTCTCCCTTTTCAACATCTATTGCATCCAAATCTTTCTCTGTACCTACTCATCTTCATTCAGGGCTTCATCCCCTCCAGCCTAGATTATTGAAACAGCCTCCTTCCTAATTGATTTTCCTGCCTCAAGTATCTTCCCACTCACCTCAATCCTACACATTTTTATTAGTTTCTGTTTTTTTGTGTTCATACATATTTGTCCCATCTCATCTAAAAGATAATGAGCCTCTTAAATACAAGCATTGTGCATTTCATTAAGTCCCCTGGGAGCTTTGCTCACAGAAAATATTTAAGAAATGTTTGCAGGCTAAGCTTTTATTTTGTACCCTTCTTATAAGATGTATTGCAGACAAATGTGCAGACAAATCTTGAAAGAGACAGAAAATCATCCTGACTTGCTCAAAATCACAAAGAGAGCTAGTGGTAAAGATAGGATTAGAAATATCAGCCTAAAACCTCTGCTGAGTCAACTGAATCTTTGTCTTTCATTTTTCCTTTTCTTTTTTCCATCTTTATTTCCTTCCTCCCTTTCTCTCTCCCTTTCTTCAAGAATTTGTCCATATCAAATAGACAAGTAATTATTAACATACCAACCATGTGAATAGCGCTGTGCTAGGAATTATTCGTATAAATTCTGTTATTAACTGAGACTACAATTATACATTTTCATCTGATTTCTAAAGGTCTCTTCTAGTCCTAAATCTTATGACATCTATTAAATTGTGATTTATTTTTTTTTAATTTTTAACAATAGCTTTTAATTTTCAAAATATGTGTAAAAATAGTTTCCAACACTCACCCTTGCAAAACTCTGTTCCAAGTTTTTCTCCCTCCTTTCCCCCATCCCCTCCCCTAGACAGCAAGTAATCCAATATATGTTAAACATGTACAATTTTTCTATATATATTTCCACATTTATCATGCTTCACAAGAAAAATCAGATCAAAAAGGAAAAAAATTTTAAAAAGAAAAAAAAAAGCAACAAACAACAACAAAAAAGGTGCAAATGCTATGTTGTGATCCACATTCAGTCGCCATGGTTCTCTTTCTGGATGCAGATAGCTCTCTCCATCACAAGTCTATTAGAACTGACCTGGATCACCTCATTGTTGAAAAGAGCTAAGTCTTTCAGAGTTGATCATCACATAATTTTGTTGCCACTAGGTGCAATATTCTGTTGGTTCAACTCACTCCATTTAGCATCAGTTCATGTAAGTCTCTCTAGGCCTTTCTGAAATCATTCTATTGATCATTTCTTATAGAACAATAATATTCCATAACATACATATACCAGAACTTCTTCAGCCATTCCCCAACTGATGAGGGAATCAATTTCCAATTTATTATCATTACAAAAAGAACAGCTACAAATATTTTTGCACATGTTTATGCTTTTCTCTTTTTTATGATCTCTTTGGGATACTGACCCAGTAGAGACACTGCTGGATCAAAGGGTATGCACAAAAACTGATTTCCAATGAAAGATGCATGACATGTTTGATGCTTCTAAAAATGGCTCTAACTAGTTTTCATGTAATTTGAGTCCAGTAGATTTTTTTTAATCTTTTGCCAATAAGAGAGATGTTTTGTTTGTTTGCTTCCCTTCCCCACCCTTTCCTCTGTAATTCTAAATTGCTGTGTATTTAAGGGGAATTCAATCTGTGTCTGAACAGATTAACTCATCAAAATGTAGTAAGTATCAAGTTTTTGCCAAAACCATCACCTCCACTGAGAGAGGTCTCAGATGGATATCACTGTTAATTAGCATTTAGATGGCATTTTGCAGACATTACATTCAGTTTTAATACATTATGTTCCTATACAGACCCAGGAAGAGAGGCTGTTGAACTAAAATTAGACTTATAAATTAAAGAACATAGAAAGAAGTGATGTATAAGGACACATGACTCTCTGTTGGTTCAGTCTCTGAGGGCTTTTCATAAGGCAAACACATTTATGTTCATTAGTCTGACACTGCTGGTTGATGGCAACTAGATGTTATGTTCTATTAAATGAAAAGAACATTAGGCCTGGAGTCAGAAGACTTGAATTTAATCTCCAATTCTGCTCTGTGAGAGTGACCCAATATTTCATTTCTTGGAGATGCAATTTCTTCATTGAGAAAATGGAAATATATATATATACATATATATTATCTACCTTTCACAGCACATTTGAATCTAAGGAATACAGAGAGACAATATTCATTGTGAATTTACCTAGTTATATGACAATGACATTACAACACAGGAAACAGAGAATACATGAATCCACGCAAATGACATGACACCCAAATCTCCTTTGTCCTGATCTGAGACATCCCATTGCAGACCCATAATTCAACCAGACACTGGTCAACTCTGTCACAGATTTTACCACAGACTTCTAATTTGTCTCCTTGTCTCATTATGATTTTCCTAATATGTCATCTGATCATGGCAACCTTCTACGTGATAAATTCCAATGATCCCCTGTCTGTCTCCAAGATCAAAGTCCTCTATTTGGCATTTAAAGCTTTTCAAAATCTGGTCCCTTTCTGCCTTTCACTCTTTTTATATTTTATTTCTGTCCACTAACTCTATAACCCAACCATACTGATCTTTATTAGAGACCTGTCTCATAAACATATTTTGTCTCCTATCTCTATTGTATTGGTTGATTCCCATGGATGAAATACCGATTCTCCCAACACCTGACTTAAAATTCCTGGTTTTCATTAAGACACTGCAAAAGAATTGGAAATTGAGGGGGGGAGCATTGATGAATGGCTGAACAAGCATATTATTTTCACTTTTTTAAATTTATTTTTTGTTTTTCTTTCTCCTTTGTTCTGATTCTTTTTTCACAACATGACTAATATGGAAATACATTTAATATGATTGTACGTGTACAGACTATATCAGATTGCTTGCTGTATTGAAGAAAGAGGAGAATTGCAGATGATATGATGGTATACCTAGAGAACCCCAGAGATTCTACTAAAAAGCTATTAGAAATAATTCATAATTTTAGCAAAGTAGCAGGATACAAAATAAATGCCCATAAATCCTCAGCATTTTTATACATCTCCAACAAAATCCAACAGCAAGAGATACAAAGAGAAATTCCATTCAAAATAACTGTTGATAGTATAAAATATTTGGGAATCTATCTACCAAAGGAAAGTCAGGAATTATATGAGCAAAATTACAAAAAACTTTCCACACAAATAAAGTCAGACTTAAATAATTGGGAAAATGTTAAGTGCTCTTGAATAGGCCGAGCAAATATAATAAAGATGACAATACTCCCTAAACTAATCTATTTATTTAGTGCTATACCAATCAGACTTCCAAGAAAATATTTTAGTGATCTAGAAAAAATAACAACAAAATTCATATGGAACAATAAAAAGTCAAGAATCTCAAGGGAATTAATGAAAAAAAAAGTCAGATGAAGGTGGCCTAGCTGTACCTGATCTAAAACTATATTATAAAGCAGCAGTCACCAAAACCATTTGGTATTGGCTAAGAAATAGATTAGTTGATCAGTGGAAAAGGATAGGTTCACAAGACAGAATAGTCAACTATAGCAATCTAGAATTTGACAAACCCAAAGATCCTAATTTTTGGGATAAGAATTCATTATTTGATAAAAACTGCTGGGATAACTGGAAATTAGTATGGCAGAAATTAGGCAAGGACCCATACTTAACACCATATACCAAGATAAGATCAAAATGAGTCCATGACCTAGGCATAAAGAACAAGATTATAAATAAATTAGAGGAACATAGGATAGTTTATCTCTCAGACTTGTGGAGGAGAAAGAAATTTGTGACCAAAGATGAACTAGAGACCATTACTGATCACAAAATAGAAAATTTTGATTATATCAAATTAAAAAGCCTTTGTACAAACAAAACTAATGCAAACAAGATTAGAAGGGAAGCAACAAATTGGGAAAACATCTTCACAGTTAAAGGTTCTGATAAAGGCCTCATTTCCAAAATATATAGAGAACTGACTCAAATTTATAAGAAATCAAGCCATTCTCCAATTGATAAATGGTCAAAGGATATGAACAGACAATTTTCAGAGGATGAAATTGAAACTATTACCACTCATATGAAAGTGTTCCAAATCACTATTGATCAGAGAAATGCAAATTAAGACAACTCTGAGATACCACTACACACCTGTCAGATTGGCTAAGATGGCAGGGAAAAATAATGATGAATGTTGAAGGGGATGCGGGAAAACTGGGACACTGATGCATTGTTGGTGGAGTTGTGAATGAACCCAACCATTCTGGAGAGCAATCTGGAATTATGCCCAAAAAGTTATCAAACTGTGCATATCCTTTGATCCAGCAGTGTTACTTCTGGGCTTATACCCCAAAGAGATACTAAAGAAGGGAAAGGGATCTGTATGTGCCAAAATGTTTGTAGCAGCCCTGTTTGTAGTGGCTAGAAACTGGAAAATGAATGGATGCCCATCAATTAGAGAATGGTTGGGTAAACTGTGGTATATGAATGTTATGGAATATTATTGTTCTGTAAGAAATGACCAGCAGGATGAATACAGAGAGGCTTGGAGAGACTTACATGAACTGATGCTAAGTGAAATGAGCAGAACCAGGAGATCATTATACACTTCGACAACGATATTGTATGAGGATGCATTCTGATGGAAGTGGATTTCTTTGACAAAGAGACCTAACTGAGTTTCAATTGATAAATGATGGACAGAAGCAACTACACCCAAAGAAAGAACACTGGGAAACGAATGTGAACTATTTGCATTTTTGTTTTTCTTCCCGGGTTATTTTTACCTTCTGAATCCAATTCTCCCTGTGCAACAAGAGAATTGTTCGGTTCTGCAAACATATATTGTATCTAGGATATACTGCAACATATCTAACATATATAGGATTGCTTGCCATCTAGGGGAGGGGGTGGAGGGAGGGAGGGGAAAAATTGGAACAGAAGCGAGTGCAAGGGATAATATTGTAAAAAAAATTACCCTGGCATGGATTCTGTCAATATAAAGTTATTATAAAATAAAATAAAATAAAATATTAAAAAGAAGAAGAAGAGAAAGAAGAAGAAGAAGAAGAAGAAGAAGAAAGAAGAAGAAGAAGAAGAAGAAGAAGAAGAAGAAGAAGAAGAAGAAGAAGAAGAAGAAGAAGAAGAAGAAGAAGAAGAAGAAGAAGAAGAAGAAGAAGAAGAAGAAGAAGAAGAAGAAGAAGAAGAAAGAGGAGAAAATGGAGGGAAGGAAAAAATTTGGGACTCAAAATCTTACAGAAAAGGTTAAAAACTATCTTTACATGTAATTGGGGAAAAACTATTAAGTTCAAAAACAAACAAAAATACAATGCAAGGGACAGCTAGGTAATGCAATGGATACACCACTGGACTTGGAATCAGGAGGACCTGAGTTTAAATCTGTCCTCAGACTTCAAATCCAGTTTGACCCTTACTAGCTGTATAAACCTAGGCAAGTCACTTAACCCCATTACCTGAGAGACAAGACTTAATGCAAATATTAACTCTTCCTAGAGATCTTTCTTAGTTGTCTTTCCCTTAAATACTAATGTTATCACTTCTAATATTATCTTCTATATACTCTGCATTTATCTTATATGTACTTAGAATGTAAGCTCTTTGGAGGCAGGGATTATTTTTGCTTTTTCTGTGTATCCCAGTGTGTAGTATTCTACCTGGTGCATATAATCACTTAGTAAAATGTTTATTAATTAATTAATTGTTGTAGTAAAGACCTAGAAACAGTGTTCCTCTTTGAGGAAAATTATGATATATGACTATCATCAAATATTGGTATACTATAAGAAATTATGAGGAATACAGAAAATAGGGGTAAAAGACCATTGAGTCCATCTCCCTTATTTTCTAGATAAGGATATGAACTGATACACAGTGAAGTAAAAAAAAAAATAAGAGAAATAATATAAATAATGAATATACTCTCCCAGAGAAAAGCTAATTAAATTATCCTTCAGGAGTCTAAGAGTTAAGATGACAGGAAAAGATAATGATAAATATTGGAGGGAATGTGGGAAAACTGGGACACTAATGCATTAATGGTAGAGTTGTGAAATGATCCTACCATTCTGGAGAACAATTTGGAACTATGTCCAAAGGGCAATAAAATTATGCATATCCCAGGGTTCTAAGAGTATCTGTAAGAGGTCAAGAATATCTTTCCCTAACGCTGTTTGCTCAAGTTCCCATTCTGGTATATTCTTCCTGTTCCACCACTGATTAGAAACACAGTCTCACTTAATCAATTAAAATCAACTAGCTTTAGTGTGCAAATGCAGCAAGAATAAAAGTTTAAAAGCATCCCTGCAAGAAACCTGAAAGCATACACTTCTCTTTTGACTCATGCATAAAAGGGGTATAATAAATAGATGGAACCAGGAAGACTCATCTTTCTGAGTTCAAATATGATCTCAGATACTTACTAGCTGTGTGACCCAAGGCAAGTCACTTGCCTCAGTTCCTTATCTGTAAAATGAGCTGAAGAATAAATGGCAAACTACTCTAGTATCTTTATCAAGAAAACCCCAAATGTGGGGTTTAGGCATGAAGAGTTTAGGCAAGACTGAACAACAACACTGTCATTTTGGTCCCATGTGACCCATAAAATCCACTTCTGATTTTGGCCTAACCAATAATGAATATATTGCTCCCTCTTGGCAGCCTTTGAACTATGTTGAGATAAACTGTCTGCTTGGGAACTTCACTCTTCATCAAATTGCTTCCAGCAAATCCCAGCATGGATTTGCATTCCCAGACTTCTGTTGATCCTTATTCTGATCTTCTAGAAGCTCATATATTCATAGTTATCTCCAGGACCCCTTCACCTAAAGCAGGAAAAAAAAAACAAACACAGAGGGAAAGGGGAGGAAAGACCTCCAAAAGTCAAAGATTAAAATATCTATTCTTTATAGATGTGGCAAACTATGGTTTGTGAATACTACATATTTCATCATAGATGGTTGGTAAAATTCCTCTGGAGTTCAGGGGAGGTATGAACTCTTCAGTCATTCTAGCTATTTCTGTCTCCATGTTTCCCTTTCTACTTTAGAGCAGGAGCATAATTTGAACAGACTGCCTCATTCCACTTTTTGATTGCTATTATACATAGATATAGCCAGTGAAGGTTCTTTCATTTGCACTCCATTATTAAATAAGCCTCACACACTCAAAAGAGCAAATAAGACCTCCTAACAAAATCCAAAGGAAAAACACAGAAAAATTATCTGTAGGTAGTGGTAGAATTGCTTTTTTAGTACATCCCATTTAGTACATCCCAAGTAGAATTCCCATTAAGAATAAGTATTCAAAGTCTTAGCTCTGATATTTGGCCAGGCTTCTAAGTTTATCTCTTGTTATTTGCAAAAAGGTGGTGATGTGATCCATGAGGAAGGGATGCACCAAATAGGCCACCTTGTCAGAGGGAACTCTCTTGGTGCCTGTTATTCAGTTTTTTCACATTCTGGATTTCAAAATATAAATGGAAATTTCCACTTGGTGGAGAAATTTCCACTTTGGTCCAATCCAAAGATAGATGGGGCCAATTACAAATTATATAGCTGCCTTCTCAGTAAGGAGACACTGACAAACAGTTCTAGACCTCATCATGTCCTTATATTGTGGTTCATTTTCCCCTTATTTTCATTTATATTTCCTTTCTGGGGCACAACTATAATAACAAAAACCATCACCAATACTGAGACATACACAACATCCATCGTTTGATTGTGCCTTTCATTGATATATATCTCATGGATATAGTTGTTGGTCACTGTGCCTAACCTCAACATGAGGAGAATTACAGCCTATTCCCCACTTCCAGCCCATAGTCCATCATCTCAGTTAAGACAAAAAATGACCATCAAATTATGCCCAATTCCAGGCTTCTTCTAAATTCCACAAGAAGGAGATAATCTGTGGTGTAGCCAGTTGTTTGTGGTACATGGGCAAACACTAGAAAATGGGCTTGCATGATTTAAGACTTTAGGTCTTGATCGTTTTGTGGGTAGGTCTTGCTTCCTTTCCTCAGGCCCAGAATCTGTGACCCTTTGTAGGAAATCTGTTGTCTTGATTAAAAAAAAAAAAAAAAAAAAAAGGCAACTCTAATTTCATTCTACTTCACCTGGGAGAATATCTCAAACAGTCCCAATACTTTAACCCCCACTCAGGCAGTCAACAAGCATTAATACAGTGCTTATTAGGTGCCAAGCACTATGGTAAGAACTGGGGATCCAAAGAGAAGCAGAAAGAGTCTCCCTCCTCAAAAAGCTCATATTCTAATGGGAAAGACAAACATGAAAATAATTAGGTATTCACAAGATATAGAAAAGAATAGAGAGAAGGTAATCTCAAAAAGGAAGGTGATAGCAGCTTGAAGGAAAAAGAAATTTGCTTTTTGTCTTGAAGGAAGCCAGGGGAAAATAAAGTAAAAAGAGAGAGTATTCCAGGCAGAAAGAAAAGCCAGTGGAAAGACATGAGATAAAGAAATAGAGGGCTATGGTGAAAAGCAGCAAGTAGCATAGCAAAATTGGATGATAAAATATGTGAAGAGAAGTAAAGCAAAAGAAGACTAGAAAAAACGGATGGGGGAGTAGGGAGGGAAACTAGCTATGTGAATAGTTATCAATAGTTGTGAATTCCAAACCAATTGAATATTTTATTCTAGAAATAGTGGGGAATCATTGGTGTTTACTAAGTAGAGGGTTAACATCATCAAACTTATGCTTTAGTAAAAGCACTTTGGTAGCAATAAGAGAAGAAAAAGAAATAGAAGAAATCAGAATAAGGAAACAAAACTACCACTCTTTGCTGATGATAGGATGGTATATTTGTAAAATCTTAGCAAATCAATTAAAAAACCAGAAGAAATAATTAACAATCTGAGCAAAATTGCAGGACATAAAATATATCTATATCAATCATCAATATTTCTATAGTTTACCAACAAAGTCCAGCAGCAAAAAATTCCATTTAAAATAACTGTAGACAGCATAAAATACTACAGATTTTATGAACTCAATTACAAAACACTTTTTACACAAATAAAGTCAGATCTGAATAACTGAGAAATATTAATTGTTCATGGGTAGGCCAAACCAATACAAATAAATTTACTAATTCAGTACTATACCAATCAAACTATCAAATAATTATTTTACAAAGCTAGAAAAAAGAATAATAAAATCATGAGGAAGAAAAAAAAGGTCAAGAATATCAAGGGAATCAATAAAAAAAAAATGTTAAGGAAGGTAGTCTAGCCATACCAGATCTCAGACTATATCATAAAGAAGTAATCATGAAAATAATTTGATACTGTCTTAGAAATAGAATGGTAAATCTACAGTTAGGCACACAATGCATAGTAAATGACCACAGTAATCTAGTGTTTGATGAACACTAATATCTAAACTCTTGGGACAAGAACTCACTATTTGACTAAAACTACTGAAAAAAATTAGAAAATAATTTGGCAGATACTAAATATAGATCAATTTCTCACACTGTATTTCAAGACCAAAATAGATATGTGATTTAAACATAAAGGATGATACCATAAACAAATTAGGTTCACAATTAGGAGACACAAATGTGTTATTGGTGAAGTCGTATATTGATCCAACCATTATAGAAAGCAATTTGTAACTATATTCAAAAGACTATAAAGTTGTGAATATTCTTTGATCCAACAATACCACTACTAATTCTGTATCCCAAAGAGATTATTAAAAAAGGAAAAAAGGATCCACGTGTAGAAAAATATTTATAGCAGCTCTTTTTGTGGTAGCAAAGAACTAAAAATTGAGAGACTGTCCATCAAGTAGGGAGTGGCTGAATAAATTGTGGTATATGAATGTAACGGGATACTATTGTTCTATAAGAAATGAACAGGCTGATTTCAGAAAAACCTACAAAAAATTAGATTAACTGATGCTGAGTGAAGTGAGTGAACCGGGAGAAAATTGTACACAGTTAACAATCAGCTATGATGTTTTTAGCTCTTCTCAGTAATGCAATAATTCAAAACAATTCCAAGGGACTTGTAATGGAAAAGGCTGACCACATCCAAAGACAGAACAATGGAGTCTGAATACAGATCAAAGCTTACTAACTTCACTTTTTTTTTCTTATGGTTTTTCCCTTTTGTTCTGAAAGTCTTCTTTCACAACATGACTAATGTCGAAATATGTTTAACATATTATATTATATTAACATATATAATATATATGAGATTGCTTGCTGTCGTGGGGAAGGAAGAAAAAAGGTAGGGAGAAAGAAAAAATTATAGCTCAAAATCTTGTAAAGATGAATGTTGAAAATAGTCTTTACATGTAATTGGAAAAAATAAATACTATTTTTTTTAAAGAATGCTCCTTCTAGAAAAGTTATTCAATGTACAAAGATAACAAATAAGTGTTTCCACTACTACCCCCCCAAAAAAAATGCTTAAAACACAAACAACTCATAAGCATGTATTAAATATACTTAAAACATGAAATAACCCATCCTTTCTATGAATACACTCATGAAAAGTAAAAACACTCTGTAGAACTTCTGAAAAGATATTTCATTCACCCCTCTGACCTGTATTGTCCATGAAACTTGCAAGTCTAGATTTCCTAGGAAGCTACAGCATGGCTTGGGCTTTCTTTGAACTTTTAGCATCAACATTCTCCCAGCAGTTTCTTCTACCGGGGAATCCTCACTTCTAAGAAATGACATAGTTGTGGAAAATAGCTCTCATTGGGCAATCATCAATGACTTAGAAACTCATAAATTCTCTAATTCATGAGGTACTACCTCATGGTTGGAAACATTGCTCTCTCTAGTTCACTGTTCAATTTTATGTGCTTAGAACAATAAAAACAAAGCAGAAGCATCAAACAGGGACTTGAGATATAGGCTCAGACTTACATGTCCTTGCAGCTGTGTGTACTTAGCCACCATTGCTGTTGAGGCTTGAAAGTAGGGTAAGAAAACCCCTTTTATCCTTTGCTTTGCCCAAGGCAAAACTGAAGAGTCCCACTCGTAAAAAGGAGAAGTGGGAGAGGGAAATAGGATATTTCTCCATCCTTTAAAACTTGTTGATTGGGTCATAGGGAACCAATAAAGGATTATTCCATTATTTCAAAGTGAAAGTTTTTCAGTGCTTAAATAGAGCATCCATCCCACAGAGCTGGAGCTTGCATGCCCAGCTTCATAGCAAGCATCTTAACCCAGCAGGTCCGGAGGTTCACTGATCCTTTCTTATTACATTTGTAGTTACGTATCTAACACCTCATTCTACACCATTCCCCTCTTCATATGATATTGGAGAAGGAGAAAGATATGGTTGAGTATGGTTGCCAATGGAGAAGAGAAAGAGGAAGTGACATAACAGAACTTCAAGGAAAGGGGGCCAGTCTCAAAGTCAGAAAGGGACCCTAGAGAGGCTGCTTCTTACTCAGATCAGCTATCAGCTCTACCCTTCCTGTCCACAAGCAATGAAGAGATCCTATGTCCCTGTCAGCATAAGGATATACATAACCAAGGAAAACCGTTTCCATGGGAAATTCTATCTTCATTTGAATGTATATCCTCACTCTAGGAGTCAAAACCCTAAGTCTTCTACATCCTACATCCCTGTCCATGCCTGGAGTCCTGAGTCCACAGTTCTTTCAAGGGGCTCAGCCTCCATTTGATGACTGGATCTAGTAGATGCAAGAGACAAAAATCAAGTGAAAAGGACATTTATTGCCTGCAGTCCTTTGTCTACTTGCATGGGGCACAAATGTGAAGATACATTTGAACTATGTTTCCTAGAAATTTTTAAAGTGAATTAATATCATCTACTCTCTAGGAATTACCAGATTGTCTGGAAAGGTGTACAGATATGGCGCTTTTTGGTAGATGTTACGTTAAGTATTCTTTTTTTCTCCTCATACTAAGAATCAATGTTGTCTATAGTGTTACTTAAGAATACCTCACTACTCATGTGAGAGTGATTACATTAGGGCAAAGTCATATGATTGGGAGTCCATAAAATAGAGCCAGTTCTAGAAAGAAAAAGGACTGATCAAAGGAGTTCAAGTGCTAATTTTGGATTGGCTAAAATCCACATTTCCCTGATATCTCTTGATGAACAAAATCAGGATTAGGGCTAATTAAGCATGTCGCTTAATGGTTGAATGGGTACATATTATTAGCCTGCCAGTAAAATGAAAGCTCTGTGAGAGCAAGGATGGTTTTAATATTAATCTTTGTGCCTAGAGTCATGCTTGGCTTGTAGTAGGTACACATTAAATACTTAATGAATTAAAATCCTTGATTTTCCCTTTCTCTTAATCCCTATAACTAATAAATTGCCAAATCTGAACTGGGAAGTAAGGCAGAGAAGGAGGGGTGGAGGGGAAAGGGAGAGGGACTTTGAAAGGAGAATGTCATGGAAAGAAAATAAGCATTTATGTAGCATCAGCTAAGAGCTGGGTTCTGTGCTAATTGCTTTACAAATATTATCATTTGATTCCAATGAGTGTTTTTATTATTCCCATTTTACCATTGAGGAGGCAGAAAGAGGTTAAGTGACCTGCCCAGCATCATACAACTAATATCTGAGGCTGTATTTGAGCTCAGGTCTCCCTAATTCCAAGTTTAGCATTCTGAATACTGCACCACCTAGCTGCCTAGTGACTTAAAAAAAAAGCAAATAGTCCTACACACACACACACACACACACACACACACACACACACACACACACACACACACCACTCAGAACAAAAGTCTAGCTGATTATCCATTTCTCCATAAAAACTGGCAGTATTCTAATTCAGGTCCTCATTACCTCTTGCCTGGACCATTACAAAAGCCATCTAATTGGTTTCCCTGCTTCCATCCTCCACACAGCTGTCAAAATCTTTCTTTGGCACAGATCTGACTATGTCAGTCCCCTGTTCAAAAATTTTCAGTGGTTATTAAATGTGAAAATAAAAAAATGTAAATCTCCAGTGATTCCCCATTGCCCATAGGATAAAATTAAAACTATTCAGCTAGTTATTTTAGGCCTTCTACAATCTGCCACCAGTCTATCTCTCCAGTCATACTTCATAACATTTCCTTTCATGAGCTCCATATTTTAGAGAAATTGGACTATTAATTATACTCCAAAGTCAGCATTCCCTCTGCTATCTCTGTGTATTTTATTTGCACAAATAAATCCTCTAGCTCAGTGTACTTTTTATCCCCACATCTCAGTATTCTTGACTTCCATCAAAGTTTGGGTAAGTTGGTAAGATCTCTGGGAAATCTCCCCAGTTAATTTTCTCCACTCCACTCCTAAGTCCCCTTGAGAATAAAGATGACTTTGTATTGTCTTCATCTCCCCAGTAGATTGCAAAATGCCTTGCATCTAGTAAGAACTTGATGACCATTGGCTGAATTAATTATTGCTAACAAGGACAGAGGAAAAGTGTTGGTCATTTCTTCTGGAGTTCTGTGTTTGCACCTAAAGATCCATCATTAATTTCTAATTATGTGTGTTCTCCTTCTAAGACAAGGATTCTATTTTAACTAGACTGACTCACTATGAATGAAAAGTATGAATGAAAAGGGGATTTATTATTTACTACACAAGAAGACTCATCTTTCTGAGTTCAAATCTGCTACTTACTGTCTGTATGACTCTGAGCAAGTCATTTAACCCTGTTTGCCTCAGTTTTCTCATATGTAATAAGCTGGAGAAGCAAACCACTCTAGTATCTTTGCTAAGAAAATCACAAATATAATCACAAAAAGTCAGACGTGACTGAAACAACTGAACAATAACAACAAAAATATGCATGATGCTTGGTACATGGTAAGCACATATGAAGTGCTTCCTCAATGAGAATCAGTTGCTTGGTATAGCCAAAATATATATACTGCCCCTGGTGTCAGAGAATATTACTTCAAATTCTATTCCAAAGATTTAGTTGGATAAGTCAAAACCTCCTTCCCCGTTGCAGTTTTCCCAATTGTAGACTGAAGGAAGTGGACACAGACTCTAAGGGTCTTTCCATTCAAATGAAAGTAAAAGAAATCATTACCATGAAACTCTATAATATTGAATTATGATTATCATAATGATTTATTTTCCATAGCACGAGAGGAGACAAACTGAACTTCAAGCACTGAGTGCTGAAGAGTCATAAATTATTGATTTTTGGATAAAAGGTAATTTAGAAAATACAACCATTTCTGAAGCTTAAAGAACTTAAGATTTTCTAAAGACCACATAGAGAACAAATACAGATTTGGAATTTGAACCCAGATTCTTGGACTTTTGAATCCAGCATTCTTCCTTTTTTATGTTAAGGGCCCTTTAAAAAAAAAAATTATTTTATTCTGAACTTTAAACAAGCATTTCCATAGTATAATAGGGGGAAAAGAGTATATGAAACTGCAAATTTATTGTGTATAACTTCCTATTCTTTTTTAATATATAATAAGGTGATCATATAATTTTTCTTTTTTTCTTTTCTTTTTTATCATTTTTTCTTCTTACTACACTTAGCAGCCTAATTAACACTCTATCCCCAGTGGAATTCTAGCTTGACTACACTTGCCTTCAGAACCCCAGGAGAGAAACCATGGAATCTTAAAGCATGCTTTGAAAATACCAGCCACACCATGGAACATTTATAATTATCAAACTATACTGGGGCAAGATAGAATATTGCAAAAATACATAGACATGCCATATATGTGCCTATATATAGCCATGTGATAGAACATGTTGCCAGTGCTATAACCCGCTATAACTGATTTCATGTAAATGAGCAATAGACTGAAAATATCAGTCTCCAATCCTTTCCAAAGCCAAACAGCCATTCTTTCAGTAAAATTGCATTCAAGAGACTAGGGGAAGTTTTACTTGGTTTAAGTATATTCATTCAAAAATAAAAATCTGTGAAGTGCCCATGACTCATGTTTATTTATAAAAATTAATACTTGGAAACATCCTTAAAACCAAAGACCTGAAGGAAGAACCCTGTTAATTCACCCAGCAATGTTTCCATGCAGGATTGCAACTATGGTCTCCAATATATATCTCCCAACTCCAACCCCGTAGCAAAAACATATCATTCTCATAAATATTAGTTTCATTTACATAGTACCTTTTGATTGTGACGGTTTTTTGTACATTATCCCATTTGATCTTTAAAACAACTTTATTGATTAAGTGAAGTTATTGCCATTCCCATTCTACAGATGAGAAAGCTGAGGTTGAAAAACCATGAATCCAAGTTCCTAGGGATAATCAAGAATAAAGCTAGGCTTTCAACTTAAAACTTCTGACTCCAAATCCAGTGTTTTTCCCACCCTACTGCCTTCTCTCTAGTTTGTTTGCTTTCATTTTATAACATTCCTAAGGAAAAATATCATAATGGTTTTGAGGGTTTCCAAGCAGATTGGTGATAAAGTGGATTGAGGTACACAAACTCGGAGAGACTCATATTCAAATTCTTCCCCAGATGTCTATGATACCCTGGGCAAGTCAGTTGACTTCTGCCTCAGTTTCCCCACCTGTAAAATGAGGACAATAATAGCATCTACTCTCAAAAGGTTGTTGCAAGGATCAACTGAGGTAATATATATGAAGCCCTGGCAAATTTGAAAAGGAATGTAAATGTGTTGGCTACACATGAAGTTCTACATGAAGTTTTATTTTAATAACCTCCATACAAAATCCCTTGCGACAAGTTTCATGTTTCTCATTCTATTTTTGCATCAAATGGAGAAATCTCCAAAGATTATTCCCTTTTTAACCAAAAGATACTATCTCTAAACTAGGAAATGGGACTTATGACCCAAAGAATATGATTTATTAAAGCAGCACCAAAGTTTGTATTATCTGTGGTAGCTAATAACTCTTCCTCTTTCTCTGTCCTTCTCAAGTCAACAGAACTTAAAAGTGCCTCTTCCACCCAGAACTTTAAGTATTCAGCAACAAAGGCTATACTAACATTTATTTGGCTCTTTCAAAAATAAATATTATTCCATTTCAAAATATTTCCAGTAAGAATATTACAGAGCCTACTTTTTTCTCCCTCCCCCAGCTAATTAACTCCCAGAATAGCCTTACAAATGACTGAGACCTAAAATTTTCCTGCAAATGTTTTGAATGTTTTTTCTCCCCTAGCTTCTTTTACAATTAATTCAAGTACCCAGCATCTGACAGGTGAATAGCAAAACAGGATGTCTTCTTACCATAACTGTCTGCTTTGCTGCATATCTACCGGAATTTAATTGGGCTTACTT
Organism: Antechinus flavipes; assembly: GCF_016432865.1. NCBI lineage: Eukaryota > Metazoa > Chordata > Mammalia > Dasyuromorphia > Dasyuridae > Antechinus > Antechinus flavipes. The sequence continues at coordinate 171,776,148 of NC_067402.1, forward strand.
TTTTTGTTTCTTCTTCTTTTTTATTCTTTTTAAGCACTAATGGGCAGACTTAGAAATGCCCTATTATTTGCATATGGGTTTAGCCCTGTCAGGGGTGAATTGAGGACACAGTGAACTGCCTTAACCCTCGCCGACGACAGGAAGTCCCCTGCAAAAAAGGAGCATAGAAACTACTTTTCAGACCTGGGTGGCTTTTTTTTTTCTCTCTTTTTCTGGAGAAAAGGCATCAATTTAATTTCAAACAGAGCATAAAAACTTGGAGCCCCAGAGGAAAAAGAAGCCTGCCAATAACCCCAAGCTTGCCTATTAAGTCATCTACCCCCCCACTTCTCTCTGCTTAATGGGAGGCTTTTGAGCCACTAAATTGGAAACTGCTGTGGCTAATTTTAAAAGGTCCAGAGTATGAGAAAAAAAATCTTCTTCCCCTCCCACCCACTGTTTGCTGATGATAATGACCAATGACGAAAGTACTCTGAGCATCTCCTGATTTCTGTAAGGATGAGCTGACATCAACCCATCACCCTGGAGATCCAAAATATGGCTGTTGGGTTGTTTGGGACAGGAGGACAGTTATGTAGAGTTTTAGATTTTTTTCCATTCTACCAATTTGGAGACCCTTTCTTTGTGAGATGGGAGAACAGAAATGAGATCAGTGAGTCAGCAGTGAGTAAAATTGTTGAATAACCTCAAAGAAAGATTACTTATTTCACTGGCATTATATCACAGCTAACATTTGTATAGTGCCAGCTTATAGTAGACACTTAACAAATGTTTATGGACTAAAGCGTTTACAATGTCTCGGGCACTTTACAATTATTATCTCATTTGATCATCATTGAAAACCCTAGGAGGAAGGTTCTATTATTATCTCTATTTAACAGAAGAGGAAACAGGCTAAGTAGCTTGCCCAAGATCACACAGCAAGTAGGTGTCTGAGGCTACATTTGAATGGAGGTCTTCCTAATTGCTGGCTCCAGTCATTGCTCCATCTGGGTAATCTTAATCCATTCCGTTCTAATCCCATTGATACCCATTAGTCTCAACCCACTCTCTTCCTTGGCTTTCTACCCTGTTATCCAACATCCATGACTTTCTTCAAGAAAAAAACATACCAGGTAAAAAATGTAATTTTTTTTTTAATAGTAGCCTTGCCCCAAGATGGACAAAGGAAGTACTGGTTACACACAAATCAAAAGGAAGTCTGTATTCCTTTGGGTGATTTCAGAATGGGATTCATGTGGTTTTCTTAAGAGAAAACAACTGATTCTTCCCAGACAGAGTTCATAAGAAAAACACAGTCATCCATTGTGTTTATGAACCTTTGCTCCCAGGAGCCAAAAATGGTGGAAAATTCCAAAATAACACAAAGTGTATGCTGATTTTTAGGCATGGGTAATTATCCTGGGAGGCAAGCCAATATCGGCAACTCCATTTGGCAGTGCAATGTTTTATTCAAGGTCCTGGAAAGTAATCCAGGCTGTAAATTCGAATCCCAATTTCACCATTCATGCACACAGCTCTAAACAGGCTCAAGTCATCTAAGCTCTCTTTGACTTCTTAGTAAAAGAAAAGACATACTTGCCTCTCAGGGCTAATAAGAATTATTTCATTGAATAGTTTGGGTTTCTTTGTAAATTAATGATGCTATATTTATTTTAACAACAGTGTCATATTATGTGCAAGATATTATGCTAAGTCATAGGATCACAGAATTAAAGCTGGAATGTGCATAAAACTTTATATTTATCCCTATTTATTAGTTCAATTCGTCCTAAGAGTCTGGGAATTACTTCTCTACCCCCCCCCCAAATATTTTTTTCACTTGTTTTGATTAAATCATGTATAATTACATAATATGTTATCTCTCCTAATAGAATGTAAATACCTCTAAGGCAAGAATTGCTTCATATTGGCTTTGTATTCTTAGAACATAGGTCTGGCATGCAGTAGGTGCTTAATAAACATTTGTTGATTAATTATGATCCTGTTAAAAATGGAAATCAGAATAACCTGCCATGACAAGCTGAGGCCATACTAACTCTTTACAGAGACAGCTTCCATTTTCAGATTTTCACTTTTCATCTCTTTAATAATGTTTTCTTATTGATGCATAATTAATCAATTGATACATAATTATAGCAACTCAGCTTGGTTCCAGAGAAAAATTTTAAAAATTCAACTCTCCTGCTTTGCAGAGGTGGGGAACTATGGAGATAAAATAGTGCATACATTGTCAAATATGATAAATGGTAAATAAATATGATAAATAGAAGATGTTTTGTTAAAATGCTTTGATTCCTTTTTCTTTTTTTATCTTTACTACAAGGGATAGCTCACTATGAAAGAGCAGAGATATTTGGAAATGAAGGTGATATAAAAACAAAATGCATCAAAATAAAGTTTGAAATTAAATTAAAATTTATTAACATTAATACATTTTAAATTATACTAGGAATAAAAGTTGCACCAACTAGAATGTAATAGCTATTATATAAAAGTTGAGCTAACTGGCATATAATAGTAATAATAATGACAATAACATAGTATGCAAATAACAATATAATATTATTAAGATAGAGTGATACTACATAGTATAGTGATATACTATAATAATAGTTATTATTATCATTAATATTATTATAGTAGCTAACATTTCTATAGTATTTACTATATACTAAGCACACCTGAGGAAGAGCATTGCAAACTTACATTGTTCTGATCAATCACAGTCAGACACATTAACTCATCTCTAACACAGTGATGTTATTTTGGTTCAAGAACAAAGATAACAACAACCAAGAAATCACTTGACAATTATTATCCTATTTGATCCTTACAACAATGCTATTATTATCGCTGTTTTATAGAAGAATTTGCTAAGGCAAACAGAGATTGCCTAAGTCACACAGTTAGTGAATATTGAGATTCATTTTGAACTCAGGACAGTGTTCTATCCACTGTTACCTAACTACCCCTGTAATTCACATATACCATTTTATTTCCCCTCTCTTTTTTAAAAACAAATCAGAATATTTGCCCTTCTCTAATCAATAATCATTTATTAAGCCCCTATTATGTGCCAAGGACTGGGTTAGATGTTGGAGAAACAAATACAAAATTGTCATGGCTCCTGTCTTCAGTGGACTCACAATCAATTAGGGGATAGAATATATAGCTCTAAGTACATGTCTTTGCTGGTAATATAGGTATGTGATCTTGTGCTACCTTTTTAATTATCCACAATCCTATTTTCTCTATGAAACCGGGACCCAGAGAAGCTATGTTCATTTTCCTGAGGTTAAATGGCCAAGTCATAGCAGAGCCACACGTGACCCCAGACCTTTTTATTCCTAGATCAATGATTTTCCATATTGATCTATATGGATTACACACACCATTTCTTCCATCTATAGTAAGTGTAATTCTTTTGTAATTATATATTATTAACTATATGTATATTATATATATGTATGTATACATATTATAATTATTATTTTGAAGGAATTCTTGACTTGAAGAGGAGCTAGATTTACTTCTGCTCCAGAAGACAGAAATAAGACCAATGAATGTAAGACAAATGGAGACAGATTTGGAATAGTGGAAAGAACTTCCTGACATATATACACACATATTATAATTATTATTTTGTAATTATAATCTCAATTTGAAGGGATGTTTGAGGTCATCTGGTCTAGCCTCCTACCTCAGGCATTAATCCTTTCTATACCATACCCAACAAGTGGTCATCCAGATCCTATTTAAATGCCCCCAGTTGGCAGAAACTCACTACTTCCCAAAGCAGCTCATTTCAATTTTTGGACAGCTCTAAATGTCAGGAAATTCTTTCCACTATACCAAAATCTGTCTCCATTTGTCTTACGTTCGTTGGTCTTAGTTCTGCCCTCTGGAACCAGAGTAAATCTAGCTCCTCTTCAAGTCAAGAATTCCTTCAAATATCTAAAGGATGTCATCAAGTCCTCCTGACTAGTCATTACCCATTCCTTTAACTGCTCCTGATGACACATGGCTTCAAATCCCTTAAGCCATAAATCAGACTGGAAAAAATACTCCATATAATTTTTCCTTCATGTTTATGCTTCATGCTTCATGTTTAATCCTGAAGTCAGAAAATCCTTGCTATGGGAAAAAATCTGACTATGCTTTGGCAGGGAAGCATGGGATTACCCATTCTCTGGTTCACCACTACAACCCACATGCAGAAAGACATGAAGTTCACAAGTTCAAAGCATAAACGGATTTATTTTTCAGATTGAAGGAAACAAATAGAGTTCATGTCAGAGCCTAGAAAAAATAATGATAACCACAATTAAGAAGTGTTCCTCAGAGACCATTGTCATTTCAGTTACTTATAGCATCCAAAGCCTCCATTGCAACTGCTCCTCTTGTATAACTTCTCAACATTTGGAACATATTGAGGTATCTCTGAACCGGGTGATTTCTTCCATGAAACTCTTTCCATTACCCCTATATCTTAATCTATTATTTAAAAATACAAGTCCTATTCTTAGGTAACATCTTCATAACCAAAGCTATTTTTCAAAATGGGCATCTCCTTCTGAAATCCCTACTTTCATCAGTAATGGAAACACCATCAACGTCCTTTAAGTCTCCAATTTTCTTGCCCAGGACTACATAATCTCCAGAAATATGACATAACTTGTTTTTCATAGTATCATTTGTCCCTGTATGAACAATCAGGAGTAGGTAGTCTTCAGAGTTAACAAGTCTCAGAAATGTTTCCAATGCATCACAATAATGAGAAAGGGAAAAGGACTCTTACTTCCAGCAAACACTACAAGAAAATGCAGCTGGATAGCACAGCAAGTAAAGTGCTGAGTCTTGAGTGGGAAACTCCTGAGTTTGAGTCTACCCTGAAACACTCATTACTAGCTGTGACTTTTGGCAAGTTTCTTAGTCTCTGACCACATTTTAAAATGGGGATAATCATAGCATCTATCTCTCCCTGGGTTATTATGAGGATAAAATAAGAAAATATTTGAAAATAAAATGTTGTGACTCCTGATGGGTACCTAAGAAGCTATTTATCAACTTCAAGGCATGTCTGCTGGACATGAGAGAGAGCATCCTAAAATATGTCAGACCCAAAGACTAGCACCATTACTGCTTATTCATATGGGGACAAATGAAACATTATCAGAAGGCATTACTAGAAAGCTTTATTGAGGATTATGAAAATAAGAACAAAAACTAGATGGTACTTTCATATCACTGTTGTCAAATGAAGAAAAAAATTACAGAAAACAGTAGATTTGGAGGAAAGAATATCTATTTAGAACATAGCTGTTTGAAAATGGATCTATTATTTCTGGCTTGAAATCAAGTAATAGCCTCTTAGCTAATAAAGGCTCTAACAAGAGCCAGTTGGGAAGAAGAATACATGGAATACTATAAAAAAGAAAAATATGAATAAAATATTCTTAGAAATATTTAAGATTAGATCTTAGAAATCTGGGAAGATTTTAAATTGAAATTGAATGGGAAGAAAATTATGCCTTTAAATCTGTCGATTCAGATACTACAGAGAATAGCAGGTACAACACAGGAAGAGGTCTATAATCAAAGTCATTTAATATCCAAAAAGATAGTCAACAACCAAAACTGTAACCAAAATATGGGAAACATAGGAAAAAGGGAAGCTTCTTAAGATATACAACATTCTTCCATATTTTCAGAGAAATGAAGTACTACATCACTAATATATAGAACCAAAGGCATGTAATTGAAGCCATATAAAATTATTGTGTTATCCTAAAAGTATGCATTAAGAGCTCAAAGTAAACTGAAGCAAAAAACAACTAAAGGAGAGGAAGCTTTATTGAAAGTAAACAGAAGCAACTTTAAAAAAGTTAAAAATAAAAGTATGAATTGCTTGAAAGGACTATGTATGAATTGTAAATGAAGATAACACTTGGTAGTCCAAAGTCTAAAAATCTTTGAGGAAATAAGAGAAACAAATTTGGGGCTTGGATATAAAAAAAAATCTCTAAAGATATTATTTTAAATTGGGGTGCCATTGGAAAAGGTCAGCCAAGTACAGCCAAGTCAGAGGTACCAGTAGAGGAAAAATAAAATTTAAAAATATTTTAGTAGTAAAATAGAATAAAGGAGCTAAAGGTAACTTTGTGGGACTGCAGAAGAGTTATGTCTTTGTTGGCTCATATCCTTATTGTCCAAGCAATTCTCAAGATCCAGATTGCCTAGCCAAGAGGATCAGCCTTTGGCTTTAGTCCTTCAGCCACTGAATTCATCTGCTGATGATGGTGCTCTTCTCCTTCAAGAAGCAACAGTGATGGAATCATTTCCTGCTGGGGAGCCAACAGTGCATGATTGACCTCTCAAACTCAGCCTACATGGCTAAAAACATCAAACTCACAAGGTTACTTCCAGAGCTGAAAATGTTCATTTCTTTGGATTAACGGCCAATAATTTATGCTCAGGGAATAGGTAATGGGGAGGATGGGGGAGAACCCAGCGAATGGGAGTCAGAGATTCAGATTCACCAAGATAATCTCATGCTCTCACAACTAAATGCTTATAGCCACAACTGGAGTGGGAAGGGAAGTATTGTTACATGTATATTCTGGGCATTTGCTAAAATACTTACTCCTTGCTGAGATGCTGAGATGCTTGTTGATCCCTAGAACTAGCAAGTTGTGTCCCAAATAATTAGGCTGTCAGGAGGATTAAAATTGCTTAGGAAAAACCAGTTCCCTATTTTTGGAGATTCATTCAGTTCTTTCTCTATATTCAACTGAGACCTAAAAGAAATCAGACAGCTAAGAGAAAATAATTTTTAAAAATATTTTTATTCATATTTTCTTTTTCTTACAGTATTCAATGTATCCATCTCACCCCTCAGCCCAGGAAGTCATCCTATATGACAAACAATATTTTTAAAGGAAAAAAAAAGTCAGCACAACTGATCAATCTATGAAAATGTCCAAACACATGTGCAATGTGTAGCACCTGTGGGCCTTCCATCTTCACCAAAGAGTAGAATAAATGTGTCTTCCCAAATCTTTTCATTTGAGTCCTGCTTTATCTTTATATTTTCGTTACTTCTACTTTTGATTTTTTTTGGCATATTATTCTTTTTATTTACATTATTATAGTTACTGTATATTGTTTTTTTGACTCTGCTTACCTAATTGTATCATTTTATATAGATCTTTTCACCCTTCTCTATATCTTTCACATACATCATTTCTTATATCACAATAATAATCCCTTACATTCATGTATTACAATTTTTAACCATTTCCCCATTGAAGGGCATCTAATTTGTTTCTACTTCTTAGCTATCACAGAAAGTGCTGCTGTAAATATTTTGGAATATATGAGGACTTTTTTCATATTTTTAATTTTTATTTAGTATTTTATTTTCCCCTAATTACATGTAAAACCAATTTTTAACATTTGTTTTTTAAAATTTTGAGTTCCAAATTCTCTCCCTTTCTCCCTCCCCACCCTATTTCATTGAGAAGGCAAGCAAAATTCTCAAGAACAAAACCAAAACTCTCAAGGAAAATAAAGATAGTTTTTAAAAGTATGCTTCAATCTGTATTCAGATACCATCAATTCTTTCTCTGAGGATGGATAGCATTTTCCATTATGTCTTTCAGAATTGTCTTGGATCCTTGTCCTGCTGAAAATAGCGAAGTCATTCACAGCTGATAATCTTATAATATTGCTATACTTTGTACACAATACATTTCACTTTTCATCAGCTCATGGAAGTTTTTCCAGGTTTTTCTGAGAGCATCCTGCTCATCATTTCTTATAGCACAATATTATTCTACCATAATCATATACAACAATTTATTCATCCAATTGATGGACAATTTCCAATTCTTTGACAAGAGAAAAGAACTGCTATAATTATTTTTGTATATATAGATCCTTTTCCTTTTTTATCTCTTTTAGAATACAAACTTAATAGTGATATTGCTAGGTTAAAGAGCTTGTATGGTTTTATAGACTTTAGGGTACAATTCCAACTTGCTCCATAAAATGGTTGAATCAATTCACAACTCCATCAACAATGCATTAATGTCTCATTCAGTAAAAGTAACTGACTAGTGAAGGAAATAGCAAACCATCCTACTATTTTTGCCCTTCCACCATTTGTCACTTTCCTTTTCTGTTTTATTAATCAATCCAATAGATATGAGGAAATAACTCAGAATTGTTTAAATTTGCATTTCTCCAATCAATAGTGACTTTTTTATAGAGCATTTTTATATGACTATAGATATTTTTGATTTACTTCATCTGAAAACTTCATATCTTTTGATCATTTTTCAATTGGAGAATGTTTCTTATTTAAGAATCTATATTCTTATATATTTGGTTCAGTTCTCTATGTTTGAGAAATGAGGCCTTTGTCAAAGAAACTTGCTTCAAAAATTTCTTCTTAATTATTATTGCTAACTTTATTTTCCTCCATTCCGTTCCCCCATACATATCCTATTTATTCCAACTTCTCTCTCCTTTCACCCTATCCCGCCTCAAAAATGTTTTGTTTCTTCCTCAATCTTCCTTATCTTCTATTACCACCCCATCTTCTATTATCCCTTTCCTCTCTTACTTTCCTTAAGTAGGGTAAGATAGATTTCTATGCCCAATTAAGTGTATATGTTATTCCCTCTTTGAGCTAATTTTGATGAGAGTAAGTTTGACTCACTCCCCCTGAAAGTCCCCCCCTTCCTTCCCACTATCAAAGCTTTTTCTTGCCTCTTTTATGTGAGATAATCTACTTTGCCTTTTCTCTTTCTCCCAATACTTTCTTCTCTTACCCCTTATATATCTTTTAAATATCATTCTTTTATATTCAACTCACATTTGTGCTCTCTGTCTACATACATTCCATCTAGATGCCCAATAATGAGAAAGTTCTTATGAGTTTACAAATATCATCTTCCCATCAGGAATGTAAAGAGTTTAACTTTGTGATTTCTCTTTCCTGTTTACCTTTTTATGCTTCTCTTAAGTCTTATATTTGAAAGTCAAATTTTCTGTTCAGTGCTGGTCTTTTCATTAAGAATGCTTGAAAGTCCTTTATTTTGTTGAATATTCATTTTTTAACCCCAAAGGATCATACTCAATTTTACTGGGTAAGTGAATTTTGGTTGTAATCTCAGCTCCTTTGCCCTTTAGAATTTCATATTCCAAAACTTCTGATTTTTTAATGTAGAAGCTGTAAAGTCTTGTGTTATTCTGAGACTCCACTATACTCGAATTATTTTCTTTCTGTCTGTTTATGATATGTTCTCTTGATCTGGAAGTTCTGGAATTTGGCTATATTATTCCCTGTAGTTGTCATTTTGGGATCTCTTTCAGGAAATCATGATGGATTTTTTCTAATTCTATTTTACTATCTAGTTCAAGAATAACAATGAAGTTTTCCTTATCAATTTCTTGAAAGATGATGCCTAACTACTATTTTGGATCATGGCTTTCAGGCAGCCCAATAATTTTTAAATTCTTTCTATTTTCCAGGTCAATTGTTTTTCCCATGAGATATTTCACATTGTCTTCTGTTTTTTTTTTCTTCATTTTTTTGGTTTCGTTTTATTGTTTTTTGATTTCTTACAAAGTCATTAGCTTCCATTTGCTCAATTCTAATTCTAAAAAATTTTCTTTAGTGACTTTTTGTACCTCTTTTATCATTTGGACAATATTAATTTTGAAGGAGATATTTATTTTTTCTTCAGTGAATTTTTGTACTTCTTTTTTTATTTGCCCAATCTATTTTGTAAGACTTCTCTTTGGCTTTTTGTATCTCTTTTACTATTGGATCTAATCTTTTTTTAAGAAGTTATTTTCTTCACTATTTTTTGAGTCTTTTACCAAGTTGTTGATTTGTTTTTCATTATTTTCTTACATCATTGTCATTTCTCTTCACAATTTTTCCTCTTCTTTTTTTTATTTAATTTTCAAAATCCTTTTTGAGCTCTTCCATGGTTTGAGATCAGTTCATATTTTTCTCAGAGGCTTTGGATGTAGGAGCTTTGACTACATTATCTTCTTCTGAGTGTGTCTTTTGATCTTTTTAAGTGGATTATACCTTGTAACAAACATTTTTTAAGAGAAGGGAAAAAAAATCCAGCAAAATTAACTGGCTAGTTAGTGAAAGAAATAGCAAACCATTCTAGTATTTTTGCCAAGAAAACTTCAAATGGAATCACGAAAAGTTAGACACATTTAAAATGACTGAACAACAATAAAAATTAGCCATCACAGTAAATAAATACAATATAGTTATGCTTAATATGCTGTATTATATTCAGATGCTCTATTTCCTCTCTTTAAAAAAAAGTTTTTTACAAGAGATGGTTCACTTAAGAAGATGGAGAACTGTACAGTGAATCTAGAATAAGGATCTGGGTTTGAATCCCACCTCAAATAATTATTACTCACTCAAACTTGTATTCCCTGTCAAATTCCCTCACTTTCCAAAAAAAGAATTGAAGCCCAGGGAGGTACAAGGTATTAGATGAGTTAGTTAACCTTCAAGATCATTTCCAGCTATGATCCCATGGTATCTGAGGATCATCCAGCTCCACATTTGTGACCTTAATATTCAAAAATAAAGGCAACATAAAACAAATAAATAAAAATAAAACAATTTTTTAAATTTAAATGTTATCAATCTTATGTTTTAATGGGTATTTTTCTTGATTACTATTCTGTAGGCATTTGACGAGTCCTTTGAGTTGGCTGAGTAGGGTGATATAGGAATGTGAATGAGTCAATGGAAATTTTACAAGGCATGAGGATCTTTTTTAAGTCTTCTGAAAAACTCTGATCAGAGACCACAAGCATGATGAAAGGCCCCATTCACAAAGAACAGTTCAACTAAGGAACAAGAAAATAAACCTTGAATAGACTTCTCTATAGTAAAGCACAATGGGCAGTTGGAGTGAGTAAGGTTTCTCTGGGAAAGAAAGAGGGGAAAGAAAAAGAATGGAATAATTTAGCCAAAATAAAGCTGGTTCTTGCCTAGTTTTCCTTGAGAATGCCACCAGCCTTAGGAGTTCCACATTCTTCATTCCCTGTAGGAAGCCAAGTGACAATGTTCTGCATAGTCGGATGAGATAAATTTGTCCAGTACCGCATTTGGAAGGCATTAAAAGAATAATGGCTCCAGTGATTCAACTGTAAAAACAAAAAAAAACTCAGAATTTAAAGAGCTGCTTTAACCATGGTATACATTTAAAACAGATAAGGTTTGATAACTCTTAGAAAATATTAATGAATGTTAATGTTAATATTTATATTTAAATTCAATATTTTTAAAGTGCTTTGCAAAATTTAAAGCACTATAGAAATACTAGGTGTATATTTCCATAGGATTTTGTCACTTTACAAAAATTTACATATTTTATTTAATGCTTACAATAACTATGAATTGGTCAATACATGTATTCTTATCCCCATTTCACAGATGGCTGTACAGCTTCAAAGAGGTTCTATAATAATAACAATACCAGAGACAGCTAAATGGTGTAGTAGAACAGCAGATCTGAACAGAACAAATTCAAAGAGATTCTATAATAATAATAGGGGTAACTATGTGGTGTAGTAGATAGAACAGCAGGTGTGGAATGAGGAGGACTCACTTCCTGAGTTCATATTTGGCTTTAGACTCTAGCTATGTGATCCTGAGCAAGTCACTTAACCCCATTTGCCTCAGTTAACTCATCTATAAAATCAACTGGTAAAGGAAATATCAAACCACAAGAAAACTTTGCCAAGTTTTGCCAAGAAAACTCCAAATGGGATCATGAACTGTTGGATGTGGCTGAAATAACTCAATAACAACAAATAGTAATAATGATAATAATATAGAGTATCAAGCACTATGCTAAGTGCTTTACAGATATTATTTCATTTAGTCCTCACAATATCCTTGGAAGGTAGATGCTTTTTAATAATATAACCCATCTTATACCCAAGCAGAGTTTAAGCAATGTGTCCAAGATTGTACAGCTAGTAAATATCTGAGATCAAATTTGAATTTGTACTCCATGCACTGCAACAACTAGCTGGTGATTTGCATAGACATAGAACTATTAGGAAGTGGAACAGAAAGGAACTTCTGTCAACCAGGTGTTAGAAAGCCAATCATTTTACATACACCACACTTCCTCTCTGCTCTTCTTTGCATCTCCTAATGAGCAAACCAGAGCAAAGTCCTTTTTTTCTCTGAGAACTATTTTTGTCTCTTCCTATAAAAGATTTATTTTCCTTATCTCAAAGATGCTGTGAATATACATCAGATTATGTTTGTAAACATTCCTGAGGTACTTCAAGTGATAAATGACATAATGTACTATTTAAGAGCAATGGAAGGAACAAAACTCCAATATCTTACCTTCATGGGTTAGAGGTAAAAACTCCTAGAGGGAAAAAAATGTTGCAGAAATAATGCATGTCCCTATTGGGGTTCTTTACTATGATACCTTAGATAGCAACACAAATGAAAGCGAGGTAGTTCAAAATTTCACCACAAATCTAAAATGTATTTTGCTTTGGGGTACTGAAAATTTCTGAAGCATTTATTGCTTCGTGCTATCTAAACAACACAACTCTCCAAGATCTGTCAAGTCTATATAAAAGCAAGGAACTATGACAGTTCAGTTCAAGATGCAGGGAAATCAGCAATTTTTCTCTCTGAGATGTTTCCAGACAACAGTTGCACATAAAGATTGATGACAATCCTTTGTTCTCTAAAAGAACCAAAGTGATTCCTCAATCAGAGTATAGAAGTCTTCCTACTAAAAGCATAGAAATCATTGTCTTGCAAGTTTTTTCTCTTTTACTCTGTGAAAACAATGAACTCTGCCAACCCTGAAAACAAATTTGTTCAAACACCTAAAGAAAATGAAAGGTCAGTCAGGATTCACTAGTTGAGCTTGTGCATAAATTATTGATCCTTGGGAATAAATTAAGATACTTCATTAACTCTTTCAGGCCACTGGGATAAATTTGTTTGGATGGATTTCTAAATAATCCCCCATTGACGCAAAAGCATCTATAATAGGAACTAATTTGCTTCAAAGCATAGCATAGAAAGTTGATATTTATCCTTCATTCTTGATATGGGGAGATGATAAGATAATATGCAAGTAAATTGGATTTCAGTGAGGGATGCTGTGAAAAATCATCTGCCTCCTTTTCTCTTCCAGAGCCATCTGGATCCAGTGGCCAAGTATAGATAAGAATGACTGGAGATGGCCCTGGATGCACGGGAAGGACTAGACATTTTCTCTATTATCCAAATCTGAACTGTTGAGTCAACAAATCAAGGATGAATGGGATTGGATACCATGGGAGTTAGGGAGGAAGGGATATACAACATTCCACTAATCCTAAAAAAAAAAAAAAAAATTTAGCATCCAGGTGGGGAATTGTTCTGCCTCCTGGGGAGAAAAAAAAAAACCGTGGATCAAAGACCTGGGCTCTTGTAACATAAATTGTTCAGCTTGGGAGAAGGTTGAATAATTTTGAAGTCCAGCCCTCAGGGAAACCACAGTCAGAGGAAAGGAGATCAGAAAGTGAGCAAAAGGACAAAATAAGAAGAAAAAACTGAAATTACCTAAGATCTTTGGAAGGAAAAAAACTCAAGGACAATCAACACATGCAAATTAATTAATAGAAAAAATGTGAATAGGAGAAAATATGGCTTCCAAATTTAGTAAACAAAATACTGCAAAACTTAAAATACTTGATAAAATAGAAGACCCATGGGATTTGAGGAGAACATGGAACTATGACATATTTTTGAAGAAGTTTAAAAGAGAAATGAGAATTATAAAAGGAGCATTTGTAATCTGCACATCAAAAATAATAGTTTAGAAAATCTGGAATCTGTGACATCAAGTTTCACCAAAGAAACAAAAAACAATTGATTGGGAATTCAGATACAGATATGAAAGCTATTGTAGAAGAAGAAAAGCCAAAAAAAGAAAAGAAAAGAAACCCCAATAACATCAAAAGAAAACAATCTCTTTAATGCAAGCAAAACCTACTGATTTCAAAGACAGGATATTCAGAGACACCCTAAAATTATAGATCTTCTAAGAGAACATGACAAGTCAAAAAGTCTTAACACTGAAATACAAAAATACTGTTCAGAACTTCTGGACATGAGGAAAAAACACCAAGTGAAAGAATTCATAGATCACCCACAAAAAAAAAAAAAAAAAAGGTTGTGAACTCAATATATAGCAGTTAAATGTCATTGAAGAGATATAGTACTGTGTTTACAATAGTGAGAAGAAAAAAGTATCATAGTAGAAACAAATAGAAGAAAATGTAAATCTAACTCATAATTTTAAATTTGAATAGATTAAACATTCTAAAAATAATAATAAATGAGAAAATAAAACCTTACAATCTGTTGCTTACAAGAAATACATTTTTAAAAAAAGAAACAAAGACATGCACAAAATAAAACAGAAAAAAGTTACTATGCATCAAATGAATACAAAAAAGCAGGAGTTGAATCATTCTATTTGTTAATGCAAAACATCCAAAAGATAAAAAGGGATAAACAATGAAATAATATTATGCTGAAAGGAGCTATAGACAAAAACCAATGTCTATAATAAACTTATACACTCCAAGTGTCTTAGCATCTAAATTCATAAAAGAAACATTAACTAAATTGAAAGAAGACGTAGTAATACAATAGTGATAAGAAACTTCAATATCTCTATCAGTTTTAATTAATTCCAACAGAAAGACAAATTATGCAAAAAATATAGAACTGAACAAAGTAATGAAAAAACTAGAAATAAAAGACATATGGTGTCTTTTGGAACTGCAAAAAAATATGGAACTATTATCAGCACCAGCTGGAACTTTTACCAAAATTGACCAAAAAGAAAAAAGAAAAAAGAAAAAGAAAAGAAAAGAAGAGAAAAAGCAGAAGAAACCATTAGTACAACTGATGAATATATTGAAAAAAGTCCAAAAGTATACACAATGTGTTACACCTATGGACTTCCAACTTCCATGAGTGCCTAGAGAGGGTTAGAGCATTCTCTGATATCTCTTCATTTGAGCTGTGCTTGATTTTTATAATGATTTTGTCTTTAAAAAATATTAGCTGTCATATGAGATGACTCTCTGCAAGGGGGAGGGAAATGAAATAACTGATAATTATGATGATGTAAAAAAAAGAAAAATATCAATAAAAATTTTTAAAATACAATAATATGAAAAGAAAAAAAGAAATTCATAAGGGAACATGAATAACAATTTTGTTATTATACTGTCAAAATTTACATACATATACATTATATAGATATAAATATAAATATAGGTACATATATAGGCATATGCTATGTGTGTGTATGTATGAAGAACTCTGGAATAAATTGTCTGACATGGAAGATACCAGCAAAGGACCACCCAATCTAACATGCCCACATCAGTGAAGACTCTATAAACTGTTTCTACTGGGCTTATATCCCGAAGAGATCTTAAAGGAGGGAAAGGGACCCGCATGTGCAAAAATGTTTGTAGCAGCCCTCTTTGTAGTGGCAAGAAACTGGAAATTGAGTGAGTTTCCAGTTTCTCCAATTGCATCAATTGGAGAATGGCTGAATAAGTTATGATTTATGCATGTTATGGAATATTATTGTTCTGTAAGAAATGACAACAGAATGATTTCTAAGAGACCTGGAGAGACTTACAGGAACTGATGCTGAGTGAAATGAGCAGAACCAGGGGATCATTGTACACAACAACAGGATTATATGAAGATCAATTCTGATGGGCGTGGCTCTCATCAACAAGGAAATGATTCGGGTCAGTTCCAATGGTCTCGTGGTAAAGCAAGCCATCTACACCCAGAGAAAAGGCTGTGGGAACTAAGTGTGGATCACAACATAGTATTTTCACTCTTTTTGTTGTTTGCTTGCATTTTGTTTTCTTTCTCTCTTTTTTTTCCTTTTTGATTTGATTTTTTATGGAAATATGTATAGAGGAATTTAAAATATATTTGATTAAGACTCTATGAACAAAACTGTAGCTCATAAGAAATGTGATATTGATGTGGGAAATATTATCTCTATCTACACCTATCTCCTTACTTCCAAATCCAATAATAAACCTCTTTTATCAATCTAGCTCTCGGGCCAATAAATGTTTTTATTGGGAATTCGCACAGCTACTAGAACCCATTTACCGCCGTATCCTTGCGCAGAATCCAAGGGGGTTGCAGGGGAGCTTTGCTTGACTCCCTGTACCCCAAACCTGCCACTAGACCTCAACTAAACCCTAATTTCATTTAGGTACCCCAAATCTAGACCTCAACAATATGTGAACATTTAGAGACATTTCCACCCCAAATGTTCATATGCATTGTTTGGGCATTCCAAGCTAATATTGGTTTGATAACCACAGTTGGGCACGTTATATCTTGATTCCAACATAGAGATGTCATTTTGGTCCTCTTCAAGAGTAAAGAGCAACAACCAACCGTAGATATGTATATACACACACATATTTTTGTTCAATGTATACAGTTCAATTATATGCACACACATATACATACATATATAGAATGAGAAATAATATAGCATAGTATGTAATTGTGAGTTGACCTCAGAATCAAGAAAACTTTAGTTCAAATCCTCCTCTTCATGATGGAAATAGAGTCAAGGCCTCTCCTTTATCTCTCTGACATAATTCATTCATACCTTTGCTCCATGTTTAGTCCAATCACTTGGATCCAGACACTTAGAATCCCTTCATCATTCTGAGATAGTCTCCTATTTTTATAAAATGTGCTTAGGGCATGAGCCAGATATCTCTCACACAATGGCTTTGGTTGATTAGTTGATTCAAGAAAATGTAAAGTCCCCATTGAGTTCTGATTGTCTGATTAAAAAAAAAAAAAATGCTTAGACTTAGTCACTGTACCAGAGCCAAATGGATGATTTCATCCTTATCCTTACATATCTTTGCATACATAATCATATCTGGAAAAGTAATCACTATGGAAGTTCATGGTTCCTTGTTCTTGTTCTTTTGGTAGTTGAAATGTTTTTGATTGTTGCTAATAGATTCATGATATAAAGAGAAAATTAGACAAAAAAAAAGCAGATACAATTCAATTTAATTCAAACAAGCATGTGTTACACATGTATTGTATACCAAACAGTGTGCTTATTGATAGAAATACAAAAGCAAAAATAAATTCAATTTAATCCAAATAAGCATGTGCTACACATCTATTGTGTACTAAACACTATGTTTATTGATTGGAATACAAAGGCAAAAATAAATTCAACTTAATTCAAATAAGCATGTGTTACACATCTATTGTGTACCAAACACTATGCTTATTGATAGGAATGCAGAAGCAAAAATAGAAAGTCCTTGTTCTCAAAAAGCTTATTTTCCTGGGAGGAAACAATAATAAGGAAAGATAACTAAGTACACTATGTGCACAAAGTAAATAAAAAGTAAAAGCAAAGGGAATTTAATCATTTGGAAGATCAGGAAGACCTTATCCAAGAGATAGTCTTGATTAGAGCTAGGACAGTCCAAGGTGGAAAAAGTAGGAGGGAGAGTATTGTAAGAACATTGTGCAAATACATACGTTTTTGTTTGAGAAATACCAAGTAGACAAGTCAAGCTGAAATATTGAGGCACTTTGATACATGCTTTAGGCAGGGGAGAAGATCCTGTTCATCCTCATGCCTCTTCTTTCTTTGAGCTGTTAAGAAGTTATAACCATGATTAATTCTAAGTTTCAAAGAGATGTTAAAGAAATTATTTTCTCACTCATCACTCACCATAATTTCTACTTTATTCCCACTTTGTGATAAATGGAGAAAGGACTGTGATATGGGAATAAGAAAAATTTGAATCAAGGATATGGTCTGGCTCAGAACCAAAAAACTTTTAAGAGCCTTCCATAAAACCCTATCTAATAAACCCATATAACAACCCCCCACCCCAGTCCCAAACATCCAGATATATGATCAGTGTATCCTTAGAAAAAAAAAAAGCAGGGAGAGGGAAAAGATCAGGTCAAATCCCCCATCCATCCCTATCCTTAGTTAAAAAGCTTAGGCAAATCACATAGGCCTCCTTCCATTAATCATGAGGATCCCCTTTAGGGCAAGATAACCAAGAGTAAATGGAAATGTTGATTACATATTCAGAAAAAAATCCATCATTCACAACTTGGCCCCTGGCAAAGAGGTTTTTAACCTGAGAGCTGTAAACTTGAGGGATTTTTAATATGTTTATAGCTAAGTATTGGTATATAGATTTTAATATTTTGATGTTTATATACTATATGTCAATAAAATTGGCATTCTTTATAATCTAATGTATTTTATGCATTGAAAACTATTATTCTGAGAATGAGTTTGTAGGTTTCACCACATCATTCAAAACAGTCCTATCTCCTACACTATGTTTCCTCCTTAGAAAATATCAATAATGAATAATTACAGAATATTACTCCACTAAGGTAGGCTTATCAAATTAAATGATTTGTGGAGGACAAAGGAGAGAAAGGAGAGGAGAGGAAGGGAAGGGAAGGGGGAGAAAGAGGGAAAAGGGAGAAGGGAAGGGAAGGGGAGAAGAAGAGAGGGGAGAAATTATGTTGTTTTTCAGCCATTTTAGTTAAGTACCTCATTTGAGGTTTTTTTGGTAAAGATGGAATCTTTGGATTCCATCCAGGAATGGCTCGCCATTGCCTTCTTTCCTAGCTTATTTTACAGATCAGGAAACTGAGGCAAACAGGATTAAAGTGACTTGTTCCAGTCACACAGCTGGTAAGTATCTGAGGACAACTTTGAACCCAGGACTTTCAAATTCAATTTTATTTTTTTTAAGTTCAATATTCTATTCACTGTGCCATATAGATGCCTCAAATAAGCACCACATATGAGACTTGAACCCAAGTCTTCATGCTCCAAGTTCAGTCTAATCTCTCCCATCATTTGGGAGTCTAAATGGCTTTACTAAAGTCACAAAAATGGTTAGCAGCAGAAGTAGGCCTTGAATCCAAGTCTCCTGATAGGCTAGTTCCCAGCTCCATTACATCAGGACAAAATCAGAGGCTGCAATTGCCAAGTGGGTCAATTAGCTTTGCTCAGTTCCTAACTACTGTTTTTCATGTGGATGTTGTTAGTTCAATTTCCATGTGGGCCAATTAGCCTTTCTCAGTTGCTAACAGCTATTTTGTTAGGACATGCTGCTCTTCTGTGTGTTAGGCAAAAGATTGTGAGCACATGATCAGATCCATGTAAAACCATCCCCATTCCTAAAAAGCAAAACAGTATTATTGCAGGTAAATCACAAGTGTCACCTTTGTAGAAGAGGACAGCAATGAAGCTGATGTGTCCATTAAAAGCAGAAAAGGGATGGATATTATTGAAGTTTGAATAAATAAGATCAGCTGCAAGGAAAAAAAATCACTGATTATCAGAATTGGTTAGTTATGGAATAGTGCAGTCTGTGTGATGATCTTGTCTAGAGGTCTTTAGGAACAGGTCAGACCCACACAGATCTGGATTGATAGGCAGGGGTCCTCAAACTTTTTAAATAGGGGGCCAGTTCACTGTCCCAGACTGTTGGAGGGCCGAACTATTGTAAAAACAAAAACTTTGTTTTGTGGGCCTTTAAATAAAGAAACTTCATAGCCCTGGGTGAGGGGGATAAACGTCGTCAGCTGCCACATCTGGCCCGCGCTGTAGTTTGATGACCCCTGAAGAGGGTTTCCTGATGGTGCAGAATATTGAGCTAAAAAGCTACATTTCTCCTACAGATGAAAGTTGGCAAAAAAAATCAACTTTAAATGCTTGAAAGCATAATTCCCAACTAGAGAGCAATAGGTTAGAGGATTTATCATTTAGACAGCATCCTCCCAGGTTTTACAATTGAGAAAATGAAGTGAGTACCTAAGAAATAAAGTGATTTATCTAGAGTCCCATGGGCCATAAGCAGCAAGTCAGGAAGGCAGTGCAGGTCTTCCAGCTCTCTGGCCAATGGTACCTTGCTGCTAGTATAATGCCTAGGGAGATACTCAATAAACACTTGTGGAATTGATTTCCAGATCCATTTTATCCAGCCCAGTGTCTCTCTTGAGTTACAATCTTATATCGCATGTTATCTTTTGGACATCTCAGTCAAGATGTTTCTTAGGCATCTCAGACTTAGCTACATAGATACATACATAAATGGATGGATAGATGGATGGATGGAGGGAGGGAGGGAGGGATGGATAGATAGATGGATGGAGGGAGGGAGGAAGGGAGGGATACATAGGTAGATAGATAACATCAGTCCTGTTCAACCATTTTTTGATTCAGTTGGCAAACTGGTATGAAAAACTACACAAATAATTGAGATTTATAGTATTTAGATTATCTGGAATACTAGTTGATGTTACTCAAAAAATGAATTGCAAGGAAACCAAGAAGAAGAAATGATTATGAAAGAAAAGAAAGAACAAGAATTTCACCTTTCCGGAGCTAAGGCAAGTTCTGGGAAAGTTCTTAAAATATGTAATGAGAGTACATACATTCCATTGCATCAAGTACAATGTAGTAGAGAAAACCCTAAACTGGGAATCAGAAAATCTGCATTTTAGGCTAACTTCTAGCTCTAATAAACTATATGATCTTATTTTAAAAATAGGACCATATAGGTAAATCCCTTGGACTCTATAAACCTCAGTTTCCCTATTTATACAATGAAAGGCATGGACTTGAACAATTATATAACCTTCCTAACACTAAAATACCATGAAATGGATGGTTTAGAATCTTAGACAAATAAAATGACATCTATTAGCTGTCCAGAAGGAGAAAGTGAATGGACACCGTCCTGCATTTGGTGATTTGTTTATATTCACAAAAAGAATAGCAAATATATAATTCTAGGAAGGGGAAAGAAGATTGTGGAATAAAAAATACAATATATTTGATAAAAGTGTTATTTTCTCTACAAAAATAAAGCTTTCTCTTAAAGTAACTATAATCATATCACTTAAAAGGAAGAAGGATTTACAATTAAGCTATCAAATAGACAATTCTCTGGAATTTCTTCCAGTTGTTGTCACTAATTCACAATAGGTGATGAATAAGTTGCCATTTTGATTCTTAAATCCTTAAAATTAAAATCAAATAATGAAGGAGAAAGATCTATATTGCACAGTAAGGGAAGGATTTTTAAGTCATCACATGGGAAGTTATATTGGAAACTAGTTAGATTATCTATAGGTGAGGATATACAATATCTTTTTATTAACTGTGTCCCTATCATTGAGTATTATGACTTGTCCTCAAAAATCATCTAAGCACACACATATACACACCACATATCCCTTTATTTTACAAATAATACCTAGAAGATAGTGAATTTAAGTGGTAGCATCAGTACACGAATGCACGATTTATTTTTAGTCCAATGTTCTTTTCACTATATGTTGTGCCCTAAATTTATGTTGTATAAAAACTAAAAAACTTCCTAATGATTAAAGCTATGACAGGGACATGGGCTGCTTTGGGAGATGATAGGTTTTTTCTATCTAAAGTTTTCTCTTCAAAGCAAAGGCTCATTGCATTCTTGTCAGAACAGTTGTAGAGGGCATTCTTGATTAGGTATAGATAGGCTGGTTGAAAGGGCTTCAGAGTCTCTTTTAATTGGGAGATCCTGGGCTTATTTAAAACTGAACTATCCTGATCTCATTCTGACTTCCAATCACAGTTGTTTTAGTTGTGTCCAACTTTTCATAACCCAACATGGAGTTTTCTTGGCAAAGACCATTACTGGAATGGTCTGCCATTTCCTCCTGCAGCTCATTTTATAGATCAGGAAACTGAGGCAAACAGGGTTAAGTGATTTTTTCAGGGTCACAGAGCTGGTAGGTATCTGAAGTCAGATTTTAACTCAGGTATTCCTATTCCAGGTATATTGCCTATTGCTGATTTTAACAGATAAGACCAAAGAATAGAAGTTGAGTAGATTAGTCATAATAGTTGTAACCCAAGAATCAAGGAGTACAGAGTGAAAGGAAATGCTAAGAGGAAATGAATTGAAAGTTTTAAAAACTGAAATTGTTATCTTTTCTTCTTCAAAATTCCTTATTACTATCAAGGACATTCCCATCTTCCCAGTCACTCAGACTTACAGCATAGGTACCATCCATAGCTCCTCATTCACATTCCACTCTCATATCCAACCTGATGCTTGTCCCTGTCAATTCTACCTAAATTTTCACTGTCAGTATTTACACTTTAATGGCTACACATCAGGACTTGATTAATTTCATTACTTTTGCTCTTGTCCCAATGCCAGATTAGAATTCCCAGAAGGCTCATGATTTCAGGGCTTCCTCCCCTCCTTATTCTATCCACTGTGCCATCTAGCTGCCTATCTCAGCTAGGCCTGTCATTACTCCTCCCCTAGACCAGCTATCAAGCTCTAAGTTCAAACAAGTCCTATTTCCTTCCAAGGTTGGTCATCTAGTGGTGAGAAGTGATAAGATCCTTCTCCAGTTCCTTGGAATCATAGAATATCTTGGAAGAAGTCATCTAGACCCCAGCTTCTTTAAACTGTGGTTTGCACCCTATATAAAGACTCCTAACTGAATGCAGGAGTCACAAAATTATGATTTATTATCAGAAATATTTTTATTTGTATACATATTTTATATACTTATAATAAAACTTCTCAAGTGAAAAGGGGTAACAAGTGGAAAAAAATTATGAAGCCCTGATCTAGACCAAACCATACTGGAACACACCTGATTAATGAGTATTTGTCTCTTTAAAGACTTTAGGGTTAAGGAAGTTGCTCCCTGATGAGGCAATCTACTTTTTGGGTTGGACAACCCTAATGACTAAGAAACTTGGCTTTATGTTGATCTGAAATCTGCTTCTGTGTAACTTCCAACTCATTCTTTTACTTTCCTCTAGGTCTAAATTTTGTAACTGTAAGTAAGCACCGTAAGATGCTTGGGAATAACTATAATGCAACCTCTGAAATCACTTCTCCTACTTAAAAATGCAAAGTTCCTTCAAATGTTCTTCCCATAGGATAGATTCAGCCTAGAGTCAGGAAAACTTTTGATTCAAATATGCCTCAGACACTTGGTAACCTGAGTACATTACTTTACCTGATTTGTCTCAGTTTCTTCATCTATAAAATGAGCTAGAGAAAAAATAGCAAACCACTCCTGTACCTTTGACAAGAAAACTCCAAATGGAGCCAGAGTAAGTAGAAAGCAACTAAAAAATGACTGAACAAAATGTACTTTATGTAGCTTGTCAATTTCCCTCCTCAAATACACCACTTAGACACTATTATATTTACTCCAATCAGAGTCTGACCAGGTTAGAGCCTATCGGGACTAAGACTTCTCTCATTCCGGACAATGTATCTCTATTAATGAAGAATTAATACCTAAAATTCTTTTAAGCTTTTTGGCTGTGATGCTACATTGAAAGAAATTAAAATACAAAATGATACTCTCCCTTCTTCTTTTTCTGTATTGACTATGGTAGAATGGTAGAAGGGGCAAGAAGAATGTTAAAAAAATCACCATATTGCAGACTATCTATAAACATGACTTTGTTGTTTATTTTCTAAATGTGAAGTTCTTATTCAATGGCCAGAAAATCAACATACTAGTAAAGGAACTGAATCTGACCAATCTTGGCATTCTTGGAATAAATAAAGCCAAAAGAAAGAAAGCTCTAGCTAAAGGGAAAGATAGCTCACATGTTCTTCTTGGGAAGTCAAAAAAAAAAAAAAAAAAGGATTCATGGCAAGAAGATGATCTAAGACCTTGAATGATGTCAATTGAAAATTGATTGAAGGATCTGGAGATGATTACCCTGAAGAAGCAAAGACCTGGGGGAAGACATGTTAACTGTTTTCAAATATTTAAAGGATTATGACATAGGTTTCTGTAGCATGATAGGTGCAGAGCCTGGAGTCAGCAAGATCTAAATTCAAGTCCATTTTCAAATACTTACTAGCCATATGACCATGGGTAAGTCACTTGACCCAATCTGCCTCGGTTTCCTTATCTGTAAAAATGACCTGGAGGAGGAAATGGCAGACCATTCCAGTATCTTTGCTAAGAAAACCCTACATGGGGTCACAAAGAATCAGATCTTATTAAAACAACTAAAGAATAACAACATGAAGTGCAAGGAATGTTCTGTTTGTTCTCAAAATGCAAAATTGGGAGTAAGAGAAGGGTATTGCTAAAAGGCAGTTTTTAAATAAGACAAAGAAAAACTTCTAGTAAGGGAATTAGGCTCCCCTTTTCACTGGAGTTCTTCCAGTTATGTTACATACTATAAAGTAGATTCTTATTCAGATGTGATTTGAAACAAATGGTCTGTGAAGTCTTTTCCAACTCTGAAATTTCTGTGAACTGACTCATTGAGAAGCATGAGGTTGAATTACACATTAATTACTAATACAGATTAAAGAAGAAACAATGGAAAAACAGTTGACACTCAAGTTTTGTTCTTTTCATAAGAAGAATGTGATCTAAATTTTTGGTGCTTAATTAAAACAAAAGAAGTGATTTTTTTTTAAATCTTGCTTTTCTTGTCTAGACTATTACAAGAAATTAGAATTCTATTTCCCATAGCACTTAAAATCCATTACATAAGTTGGCTTAGGAATACTGCCAAATCCATTTCTGAAATTTTAAACAGTGATTTTAGGGTCTAAGTGTGTTAGAAAGAGAGTTTATATCTATTAGGGAAGATTATTTCTCCATGATTATTTAAAAGAAAGCATAACAGATAATGAACTTCACAGTTAGGAAGGTTTGAAAGATATTGAATTTTCAAAATATCAACTACAATTAGAAGTCATACCCATCCTATATTGGGAAAGAGAGAGAGCCACTGATTTATCCAGCATTGACCAGAAATAAAACTCTTATCAAAAGATAGCAGGATTTAGTAAAGCTAGAAAAAAATCATTTAATCCCCTTCATCTTTATAGCACTCCTGTTATTCTGACTGTCCTCTCACTCAAAAGGAAGTGGCAGAGCTTCAGCAATTAATCAAAGAGAATGGGTGACAAGAAAGTGTGATGAATCATGCTAAGGTAAAAGGGAAAGGGGAATACCAGGGCAGCATGATGACATCCATCCTTTTACTGGAGCAATACAAAAATTAGGTCTGGGAGCAATAAACTAGCCCCAGCTAGAAGTCTCTGCTAGTGATAGGACTGCCAGGACCAAAAACAATTTTTGAAAATTAAAAATTAAATGTTAAAAGGAGTTTCTATTTTGGCCAGTCTATGCTCCTGTGCTAAAAATAAAATTAAATCAATAAAACAGATTCTGAGTCCACTGGACATTTGTCTTCCAAAAGCCTGAGGTCCAGATTCTTTTATCTTTATCTTCATATGATTCCTAGTCCTGCTGGCTATATAATCAGACAAGTGACAATTCTATCCTCTGCATTCCTTTGCCCACTCAAGAATTGGAAATCCCACCTAATTCAATTCAATATTATAATGAATGAATTCTCACCAATAAAGATATCTCATCAAGAAACAGAATGAGTCACGTGCAAAAATGTTTGTGTCAGCCCTTTTCATAGTGGCTAGAAACTGGAAACTGAGTGGATGCTCATCAATTGGAGAATGGCTGAATAAGTTATGGCATATGAATGTTATAGAATATTATTGTTCTGTAAGGAATGACCAGCAGGATGAATGCAGAGAGGATTGGCGAGACTTACATGAACTGATGCTGAGTGAAATGAACAGAACCAGGAGACCATTGTACATGGCAACAACAAAAGATTATATGATGATCAGTTCTTATGTTCAATCAGTTCAATAATGAGATGATTCAAACCAGTTCCAATTATTCAGTAATGAAGAGAGCCATCTACACCCAGAGAAAGGACTGTGGGAACTGTTTGGATCACAACATAGCATTTTCACGCTTTCTGTTCATGTTTGCTTGCATTGTTTTCCTTCTCAGGTTTTTTTTTTTCCTTTTTTCTGATTTTTCTTGTGTAGCAAGATAACTGTATAAATATGTATACATATATTGGATTTAACATATATGCTAACATATTTAATATGTATTGGGACTACCATCCATCTAGGGGAGGGGGTAGGGGGAAGGAAGGAAAAATTTGGAACAGAAAGTTTTGCAAGGGTCAATGTTGAAAAGCCCATGCATATGTTTTGTAAATAAAAAGCTTTAATAAAAAATTTTAAAAAAGAAAGAAAGAAACAGAATGGGTTTAGGACATCATGATCCCTGTGAAATACCACTTGATACATTATCACTAATACCAAATTATTGATAACTATACCTAGTTAATTGGATATTTGTTGGTCTAAATATCAAATAGTTAACTAATTAAAAACATACTTCTCTTGTCAATAAGAATGACTGCAACCAAAAAAATAAAAAAAGCCATCAGATATCTTACATTTATTTTAATGTAAATCAAATGTACTAGAATTGTTGTGTAGAAATCAAATTATTGGTTTTGATAGATTGTTTCTGAAAAAGTCTTTTATAGCAGGCCTTTTTCTAAAAGTATCTGTAAAATGGTCCGAGTCCAATTTAAAATTTGCATTTAAGCTGTTAATGCTTAATTGCAGTGGTACTGCTAGCAATGTGCTACCCTTAACTAGTATTTGATGACCTATGAGGGATTCCTTGTAAGTACAGTGTTTTGTTTTTGGGTTTTTTTTTTTTTGTCATGGAGACCTATTGTGTAATTTCCCTTATATCATGTCCTCAAGGTTGCTTCCCCAATAGCTACTTCTTTCCAAGTTTTTTATCTAACAGATCTATTTTCTTCTTTAGTTTTCTACTTGTTTCTTAATTTTGGTAGATTCCTTTTATTTTTGCACTACCTGTATAGGTATAGATAGCAAACTATCTCTTTTGACAATTTTTTTATAAAAGAAAAAAAAAAAAGCAGTTCAACTAAAAGCAAGCCTTTGTGATTCAAGATGTTATATTCACTGTTTCTTCATTCTCTGCATGTTTTTTTTTACACTATTATAGGAGAAAATGAAGCTGGTAAGACACATTCTGTTCTTAAAATCATTTTGGTTGATACATAGAATCAACTACAGTACTTCTTGCAGTATCTCCATGAAGACACTAATGACTAGGGCAAACAATGAAGTCAAATGAAAGCAAAGATAAAGGGCAGAATCGACACCAGGATATAAAAACCAAACTCCAGGCAAGTCTGGCTCAGAAATTTGGGTTTTTCTAAACACCAAAAATTCCAGTGGTGACAATATCAGAGATTTCAAGCCAGAAAAATAATTGCAGACTGGATCAGGAAGGAATCTAGTCCAGTAGTCCTCAAACTTTTGTTCTCAATATCTTTATGTCATTAAAAAATTATTCAAGTATATATTTCCCATGTTTAACATATATTGATTGGATTATTTGCCATCTAGGGGAAGGAGTAGGAGAAGGGAGGAAGAATTAGAACACAAGGTTTTGCAAGGGTCAATGGTGAAAAATTATCCTTGAATATGTTTTGAAAATAAAAAGCTTCAATAAAAATAAATAAATGAAACAATTATTGAGGATCTTCCCAAAGTTTTTATTTATGTGGGTTATATTTATAAGTATTTACCACATTAGAAATAAAAACTAATTTTTAATTTGTAGATCCTCTGAAAGAGTCAAAGATCACCAAAAGTCTCTAGACCACTCTTTGGGAAACACTGATTCAGCGGGAGCTAACTGAGCTAACCTGCTCCCCAATGTGTGAGCCCTTTATGATAATGGAATGCACTCCCTAGCCTTAAGATCCACAGTGCTCCCTCCTATTACAGCCATGTTGGCAAGTTCATAGCAAAAACTTGTTGACTATAAGACAGGATATGCACATGGCACTGGTGACTGTGGGAAGGACTTGGGAAATGTTTTCCTGTAAATCCACTTCTGGAATCCATTTGAAAGATTGTACAAGCCATTTAGAATCACATTACTTCACAAATGAGATTCTCCTGAATAAGTTGTCTGAGAATAGAACCCATCGATTCTTGAGCGACACTGAAAGGAGAAGAATATCTCTGCAGCAAGAGATGAGTTATACAGAGAGAGGCAGAGCAGAGCAATCGCTCCCTTCCCAGCTGCACCATCACAAGAGAATATAAGCCGCCATGTGAAAAACCAAGGAGCTTTCCCAGAAAGTCATAAGCCTGAGATAAATGTGCAAAGAAAAAGAGAGAGGGAATGAGAGGGAGAGGGACCATAAGGGAGATGGGCAGGGATGTGGGGGCACCATAGCAACAAGAAATATGAGCCAATAGCAGCAAGCAGAGGTAGCAGGTGAAGACGGTGGCAACTGGGTTAATGGGCTTGGAATTCCTGAAGCCAGGTTGGTGGCTGTAGGACGTAGGAGCTGTGAAGACATGGAGGTGTGGTGAGTCACCATCACAGAAGGAAACAGATAAGTGGAGAGATGCTGATGTTGCTCTTCTGTGAGGTTTTCGATTTTATTTACACTACTGGAACTTCACTTAGTGGCGCTGTAAGATTTTGGTTTATTTTGGATTTAGGGAGGATTTTTTGGTTAAGGGGGGTGTTGTTTTCTTCTTTGTGGAAACTGAACTTTATGGAGGAGGGAGAAGGAAAATTTTACTCAAGCCATCAAATTAAACAAATTCTTTGCGAAAGAAGCTAAGATATTCATTTCTCTATTTTTTACATGCATTTTAGAAAATTGTTTCTCATGCTTTATTAGCTTCATGATTACAAGGAAACATAATAAATCTAGGAAAGAACTAAAAATGGGCCTAATTTAGGTAGTGCCAGACCTTTGTTGTTGTTGTTGAAGTTGATTCCATTTGCAGTTTTCTTGGCAAGATATTTGAGGGATTTGCCATCCCTTCTTCTGCTCACTTTATAGATGAGGAAACTGAGGCAAGCAGGTTTAAGTGACTTGTCCTAGCACACAGCTAATAAGTGTCTGAAGTCAAATTTGAACTCTCAAAAGGGAATCTTCCTGACTCCAGTCCTGGGAGTCTTCCTCCCTTTCTTTTCCTCTCTCTCTCTTCCCCTCCCTCCCTCCTCCCCTCTTTCTTTCTCTCTCTTCCCTTCCCCCTTCCTTTCTTTTTTCCATGAAAAGTTTAAAAGGTTCATACTATAAACTAAAAATAATGAATAGGAATTGGACTTTAAAACAGCAATCAAATACTCTCTCTTCTCTAAGAGAAATGTTTTCAGTTCCTTCAACAAATCTTCATGGGGCATGATCTTAAGGCTCTTCATCAACCTGGCTATTCCTTTCTGGACAATTTCTAATTTATCAATGTCCTTCTAAAACCATTATTTGGTTTTAGATTATGATCAAACCCATATGAGTCAGAGCTGTAGTCCTAATCCTTGGATTGCACTCTAAAATAATTCAATTCAACAAATTTATTTCAAATAATTTATTAAGCATCTATGCAAGGCATTATGCTAGACATAGACAAACAAAAAAATAAATACAATCAATGCCCTTCCCTCTAAAAGAGAGGAAAAGCAAGTTATTGCTTTCATAATTTTCACATTTTTTCCTATTCATAATTCTGCATGGACAGAAACTAATAATATTCCACCACAAGTCCCTTGGAAAGAGTTACTATGTAAATTTTAATAAGATAATGGAAAAAGAATGTATTTGGCTCATTTTGCAATCAGAGATTCTTGGGCCAATTCCTATTCATTATTTTTAGTTTATAGTATGAACCTTTTAAACTTTTCATGGAAAAAAGAAAGGAAGGGGGAAGGGAAGAGAGAGAAATAAAGAGGGGAGTAGGGAGGGAGGGGAAGAGAGAGAAAGAAAGAGGGGAGTAGGGAGGGAGGGGAAGAGAGAGAGAGGAAAAGAAAGGGAGGAAGGGGGAGAGAGAGAGAAAGAAAGGGAGGGAGGGAGGAAAGAAGGAAGGAAGAAGGAAGGAAGGAAGGAAGGAAGGAAGGAAGGAAGGAAAGGAAAAAAAGAAATAAAAGAAAACAAAAGAAAAGGAAGGAAAGAACGTACAATTAGCTTGCCCCTCAGTTGAGGGGAGTGTGAAGCTCTGAGTTTTTTTTGATTAGGGAATTCCGGGTCCTATCATTATTATTATATATGTTGAAGTCCCCTGGCAAGCAAATAAATTGAATTTGAGTAAAGTAGGGCTGTGCAAGGTCACCGGCCTCACTTTCTCCTCCACTGGGGTGAAAGTCATTACAAGGACAAAGCTATCCAGCAAATAACCTTGTATATATCTGGGAACATAAGCAAACCAACTAGCGCACAGTTTTGAGCGTGTGAACATCTAACCACCTGTACTGGCCTGGCACCCCTGTTCTAGAACCAGATCCAGTTCCCAAACAATAAATCAAAACATTAGCCAAACTGCTAATATATGCATAATATAATATATGCAATAATATAATATATGCATGCTATAACTCCTCCTCCCATTGTCTGATTTCCATAGTTATCATGTACTTTTGGGATGTCTTTTTGGAGAGCCACTGAATAATGTGGCTACCACCCTAGAATACATGGCAGAGATTCTGACCCAATGAATTTTCAGATATCCATCCCTAAACAGCCCCTGAAAAGTAATTCATGATTATTAAACTACTTATTGAAACTTTTTTCCCCTGAGGCAATTGGGGTTAAGTGACTTGCCCAAGATCATACAGCTAGGATGTGTTATGTGTCTGAGATTGGATTTGAACTCAGATCCTGCTGACTTCAGGACTGATGCTCTATCCACTGCACCACCTAGCTGCCCCCATTTAATGGAGTCCCTGCCTCTTTCTCTGGTACAATTTAGCTTGCCCTTCCGTTGAAGGAGAATGAGAAACTGCATTCCTTTGATTGGGGAATTCCGGGCCCTATAATATTATGTATGTTGAAATCCCCTAGTAAGAGAGCAGAATTTGGGAGAAACAGAAAGACTATAAATCTGCTAAGAAATTCATTGATGAAGAAAAGAGAGTGTCCTTTGATTTGGCAGATAACTATTACTAAAACCTTGATTGGATGATAAATATGAATTGAATGAACCTCAAAGGAGAAGAGGTCATGACAATGGCAATAGAGGAAGAGTCTGAAAGTGGAGATGGGGAACAAGGAATTTTCTGTTTTCCCCTATGTTAAAAGAGTGAACAGGAATGAAATGTCAAGAGAGAGTTAGGACTCGGTGACTGCTAAAAGATGGAAGAAGTAAGAAAGGCAAGGTATAAGATGAAATGAAATTTCTTTACTGGGAAACTGGCTTTCCAGAGAGAACAGAGGAAGGAATGGTTAGATCTGAAGTGGGACACAGGGATTTGGGGTAAGGGAGCAAAGGAACAGGTGTGGAGGACAGGAAATGGGAACAGGTTTGTATTATATTAGCCCAGAGTTCGGAATCCAGAGTTTGATAGTCTGAGAATATGCTATTAACCCAGAACCTTGAAAAGACAGGATCAAGAAAGTTCCAGGCAGATAGGCTGATAATGCCCTGAGCTGATATAAACTTAATCTGCTGCTGTGCTTAAATCCCAAAGGTGAAGATGGAAGCCCTAGGTAAAGGACTAGCTGGATTAAACCAGAGGGCAACTAGATCCTCCCCATTGAAGGAGGTTAAAAACCCAAATATTATTTAGGTAAATTATATTGCTATCTTGGAGTAATTGTGTTGCTTTCCCCCTTTTATTGATTACAGATTACCTCAATTTTAGACCTAAAAATTATAAATAAATCTATCATTTTCAGTGCAAATTGCCCTAGCCTAATTGCCCTAAAGAAAGTACAGAAAGTATA
The DNA here is from genome assembly GCF_016432865.1 of Antechinus flavipes. Classification (NCBI taxonomy): domain Eukaryota; kingdom Metazoa; phylum Chordata; class Mammalia; order Dasyuromorphia; family Dasyuridae; genus Antechinus; species Antechinus flavipes. Next base: position 171,807,983 of record NC_067402.1, read on the forward strand.
TAACAGAAAGTAGAATTAAACTCATTCACAGTGAATGGTCTCAATTTCTCAATGCAGTACTGTATGAGATCAGGTTCTTACTTATTGGGTTGGAGGGGAGGGGGGCTGGGAAGAAATCTTGAAAAGAAAAAAAAAAGTAATAAGTGAAATGGAGAATCAATAATTAGAAGGAATCTAGGTGGCATAGTGGATGGAGTGCCAGACCTGGAGTCAGGAAGACTGAGTTCAAATCCACCGTAGGACCACCCCCCCCCATAGCTGCGTTACCCTGGACAAGTCATTTAACCTGTTTGCCTCAGTTTCCTCCTCTGTAAAATTAGGACAGTAACAGTATCTACCTCCCAGAGCTATTGTGAGAATCAAATAAGATAATAGTTGTCGAGTACCTAATATAGTCCTTGCCACTAATAAGCACCATATAAAGTTAGCTCTTATTAATCAGGGAGAGGTGCTTAATATAGTCCCTGTCAAGTAGTAAAAATTTTATAAATGTTAGATCTTATTAATTAGGGAGGAGTAAAAGGCTTATCTGCTGCACTGACTTCTTCCTACTCCATTCAGGTATATATGAATATGGAGAAGGAAGCAGCATTAGAATTCAGCAAAGTATAAGACACAATGGAAAAATTAAGTAAGGTACCCAAGGGGATTTGAGAATGGAAAATAAGAGAATAGAAACTGGTTCTCTAAGGGATCAAGGTTGAGAAGGGTGGAAAGTATAAGCCAGAGTAGGGATAATGGCCTGATTAGGCTATTAAGGTTGAAGTGTCAGTCAGAATGAAGAATAGTTATGATGGAAAGAGATGGAATGATAAAAGATCATGAGTTGATAAAAGAATTTCAGAATTCTTGATGATAGAAGTAGAACATTTACAAGTGAAACATATAACAATCAAGGGTGTAACCCTCCTACTGCATAATAAAATGGGGAAAAGAAATAGGCCATGGGAGTTGAGTGGATTTAGAAACAAAGAAATTACATTATTTGAGTGACATCATCCTATATGACGAAATTCTCTTGTAAAAGGAGGTGGAGGAGTTCAGGTGGAGAGAGACACACGCTGAACCTAACACTGATTACACTGAGAAAGGAGGGAGAATGTCCTGGAGATTTTTCAGATAACTTTCAACCACCAGGATGTAGACTGGATGAGAAATGTGGATAAAATGAACTTTAAAGGAAGAGAGGTTGCTAATGTGATGGTAGAAGAATCCTAGGAGGGGAAACAAAATATATTCTAACTCCCACTCTAGAACCTATGAGTTGGGATGGGGAACTTAGAGAAAATGTAACCAAGTATATGAATAATATGAAATATTATTATTCAGTAAGAAACAACCAACAGGATGATTTCAGAAAGGCCTGGAGAGACTTACACGAACTGATGCTGAGTGAAACGAGCAGGGCCAGGAGATCATTATTTACTTCAACAACAATACTATATGATGATCAATTCTGATGGACCTGGCCATCTTCAGCAATGAGATGAACCAAATCAGTTCCCATAGAGCAAGTAATGAACTGAAGCAGCTACACCCAGCGAAAGAACTCTGGGAGATGACTATAAACCACTACATTGAATTCCCAATCCCTACATTTTTGCCCATCTGTATTTTTGATTTCCTTTACAGGCTAATTGTGCACTATTTCGAGTCCGATTCTTTGTGTACAGCAAAATAATGGGTTGGACATGTATACTTATTTTGTATTTAATTTATCCTCTAATATATTTAACATGTATTGGTCATCCTGCCATCTAGGAGAGGGAGTAGGGGGAAGGAGGGGAAAAATTGGAACAAAAGGTTTGGCAATTGTCAATGTTGTAAAATTACCCATGCATATAATGTGTAAATTAAAAAGCTATTAAAATTTAAAATAACAATTTTTTTTAAAAAAGAAAAAAATATAACCAAGGTTGGAAAGGATAGCCAAGGATGGCATGTCATGGGAGAAGTCAGTTTTCTGCAAGTACTAGAAGATGGGAGAAACATGAAAGGAATAACTAGTAGAAGAGAAAGTTTGAAATGAAATGAAGTTTTCCTAATCTGTTAACTTTTTTTTTTCTGAGACAACTGGGGTTAAGTGATTTGCCCAGAGTCACACAGCAGGAAGTGTTAAGTATCTAAAACCAGATTTAAACTCAGGTCTTCCTGACTTCAGGACTAGTGCGCTATCCACTGCACCACCTAGCTGCCCTCTGTTGACTTATTTCAATAAACAATAACAGTTCACATTTGAATAGTACTGTAAGATCTGCAAAGCATTTTTCTCAAAGCAACTCTATGAAGTACAAAGTACTATCCTTATTTTAAATATAAGGAAACTAAGACTGAAATTTAAGTGACTACTTGTCTAAAGTCAATCAACTAAAAGTAAACAAACAGAATTCAAATTTGGTTGTTGTTCTTTGTTCTCAAAAAGGATCAAAATATCACTATGTTAGAGATAAGTTACAGTGTGTCCGGCTGTGGTTCATCAGATCACAATGAGCTCTGCCACAGATCACAAATAGTGCCTATAAACATTTGGGTGTTTTAATTTTGAGCATCTTGTGCTTTTTCTGAGCTAATTCAATTCTGTTTTGCTCATAGAGCACAGCTCCTTCTCTGATAAGGAGCTGCTGGGCAGTCCTGTGCTAGTGTCCCCCATGTCATACAATCAATTCTAAAGTTTATAAGAGAAGCCTTGTATCCTGACTAGCAAATCTCTGAGTTTTTTGCCAGGAATGCCCCAAAATAGTTAAATACCCCAAGGGGCTAACTGCCACAGTCCCATGACCTCTGACCAAGACAAACCCAAAAGAACAGAATTGTTGTAAAGATAAAAAAAAAAACAAGAATACTGGATATGGACAAAAGTCTTGCATCTGGGCAGCATGTTCCTTGTTTGGGTCTCAGACAAAGATGGCTCCAAGATATTGGGCCGTGATGGCTGTGTTATAAGGTCAGAGACAGCATAGTTACACTCTAGACCCTAATGAACAAACCCTTCCCATTCTTAACTCATTGCTGAAATTCTGACACATAAAGGTTTGATTTAAGAAGGAAAAGGTCTAGGAGAATTAGCTTCCAAAGCATTATTTGAGAATAGTAGGCTCAGGCGAGGAGCAATAGGAACATGGGAATTGGAGAGTACCAGGTCATAAACTGAGGTAGAAAAAAAGGGATTAGCATCCAAAGAAACCCTTTTTCATTCAGCTTTAAAAACTTTGCTTTAAATGGGCTTTTTGGCCCATGGTGAGGAAAAGACTAGATTAAATAATCTCTTCTGGCTCCAAGATCTACATTTCTCTTGTAACCTTTCTGTCAGAGGCAATCTTCTGTTATCTGATAAAATCCCAGATCACCTAGTGGGGCTTCCACTTCTCTGGCTCACTTGCTTCCACCAAGATAATCTAGGAATTGCATCATTTAACACTCCACACCTAGCATGTCATCACCAGCCCCTCTTACAAGCAATGAGTATAATAGGCTTAAAGAACGAATACGTTTATATCTGGGAAATCAAATAAGATTCAAACCAAAGCCCCTAGAAAATAACCCTTGCAGCAATGAGCAAGCTTTCCTTCAGTCACATGGTTCAGCCTCAAACACAGTTTATTGTGCCCCGTACCTCTCCTGGGGGCTACGGAGTCCCTAAGGCTGGGTGGTCTACTTTATTCAGCCTGCAATTCCAAACAAATTCCCGAAGGTGGCACCAAAAGCCCTTCCAAGGTTGCTCAACCTGTTGTGAAAGGAGACGCATCTGAGCTTCTCCATCCTCCCTATGATCCTGCTCTCAGCAGGCTGGCATCTCAGTTCAGTGGCTCCCTCAGAAGGTACTTAGAAAAAATGCTATCAGTACCAATCACAGGGACTTTCCTCACATAGACAGACAGGTTATTAGAGATGATTAGACAGGTACTGATTAGATCAATGATAAGATGGAGGTGGTTCGTGAACTACAGATATTAGATGATAAAAGATCATTGGATAACAAAGAATGATTAGAAAAGTAATAAAATAGGTAAGAGTAGAAAAGTGTAGGTAGAGATTATTAAATAAGACTGAGAGATGATTACTAAATAGAATATAGCCTTAATGTTTTTTTTTTCCAGCTGTAAAATGGGGATTGTTGTGAGAATTAAATGAAATAGTCTATTTTTAAAACTTAAAGTTTTATCTATTATTATTATTATTCCAAAATCTATTATTGGGGAATTAGTGAAAAAAGGAGCTAATGAAATTACAGATTTGCAAAGTATTACATCATAACTAAGAGATTATGCTTGGAAAATCATGCTGCATAGTAGTATCCAGTAAGTATGAATTAAATAGGTGTATGTTTTGTCACCCTTCACTACTGTCAATGATTTGAGAATTAAATGATAATATGTGTAATTATAATAAAGAAATTTGATTCCAAGAAAGATAAAAAAACATTCACTCATTCACACCATTCACCCTTCTCTGCAAAGATCTATGTAATATTGAATATTCTGTCAGATTCCATTATGTTGGGGAGGGGATTTCTTTTTTATTCTTTGTTACAAGGAATGATTCTTTGAACAGAGATATTTGTATAATCACAAAAGATAAGAAGAAAATAACAGTTAAGGAAGCATTAATCTGCTGATACTAATGATAACAAAGACTTGTCTACATCCTGTTTATCCCTTTACAAAATGTAAAAAAGTTATCTAATTGAATCATGGAGGGGAACTGGCCATATACCTGATGATTTTTTTAATGACTTTTTAATTATTTTAATAGTATTTTGTTGTATTTGTAAGAAATGAATTCTTCTTAAAAATCTCCTCTGAAAATACCTTCATCTCTGGTCAGGCTTCTGTTAGATTAGAAGACAATAGCAAGGATCTTTATATGAACCTTCCATACAAGAGGGTGAGAACCTTCACTCACCTCTTTCTATGGTCATTGTTGGTTAATGATTAATTTTTAATCTTTGCCATATGATTGTCTGACTGGCTGACCTGTTAGTCTGACTCAGCACTCTCCTGACATGCCAAGAAACCACTGGATGATAATTATCCTGAACGTGACCTTAGGCACACAGGCAAAAGGCTATAAATGGTCACATTTAAGTCCAAAAAAGTCTACATACTTTGCTCCAGAGGCTACTGATTTTCCATAGATAACTGAAGAAAGTAACTATGACATCTGACTATGTAAAAGTATTACCAGCAGGGGAAACGTAAACTTGTTGAGTTCATTTTTGAGAAAAGGCAAACTGACTTTGTTTTCTGAGAAAATAAATTTTCCTAAACATGTGCAGAAGGGAAGAAATATTGTTTTAACCAAATATAGTTAAACTATATGAATAATGTAAGTTAAACCACTGGTCTCAGAATGGGGAAAAATTGGGTTGAAGTCCTTTCCTTAAGAAAATCTGACTTCTGTGACCTCCAGACCTCAGTGCTTCAGGCAACTCTAAGATTACAGGTTAGTAAAATGGCTGAAAATCTGTTCTTGTAGAGAAAATTTTCTTCTCTGATGTTCCCTGTAACAATGAAATCACAGGTTTGATCCCCCCCCCCAAAAAAAAAGAAGTTAGACCATGAATGTTCATAAGAATGTTCATGTTAAGCAAAAATTTCCTCTATTAATCATCTCCCATTTATCCTGAATGTCAGGCATTCAGTGTCAACATGTATAGGAGTGCTGCTCCTAGAATCAGGAAGATTCATCTTCCTGAGTTCAAATTTGGCCTCAACTCCAGGCAAGTCACTTTAACCTTTTTTGTCTCAATTTCCTCATCTGTAAAACAAACTGGGGGAGGAAATGGTAAGCCATTCCACCGTCTCTGTCAAGAAAACCTCAAATAGGGTCACAGGGAGCCAGACACAGCTGAAAAAATGACTCATCAACAACCTTTATCCTATATGTAGTATGGTGTGTGGGTGTGTGTGTGAGAGAGATCCATATTGGTTTGTATATTATCTCCCCCATTAAATTGTAAGCTCCCAAAGGGCAGGGGTCATCTTTTACTTCTTTTTGGCTTAGCACAGTACTTAGTTCATAATAGGCACTTAAATGTTTACCAGTTGCTTGGTTGAAAATGTCATTTATTAGGGGCAGCTAGGTGGTGCAGTTGATAGAGCACGAGCCCTGAAGTCAGGAGGAGCTGAGTTCAAATGTGATCTCAGACACTTAACACTTCCTAGCTGTGTGACGCTGGGCAAGTCATTTAACCCTAAATGCCTCAGGGAAGGAAGGAAGGAAGGAAGGAAGGAAGGAAGGAAGGAAGGAAGGAAGGAAGGAAGGAAGGAAGGAAGGAAGGAAGGAAGGAAGGAGAGAGGGGGGAAGACAATTCACAGCTCTAATCAACAATGCCATAGTGTACTTGTTTTCCTATAATCTCTCCTACATTGGTCAGTTCCCTCTTTTGCCATCTTTTACAGCCTAAAATGTCTATTGATGAGCAGATTGATTTCAGAAAAGCCTGGGAAGAGTTACATGAACTAATGATGCTGAGCAGAACCAAGAGAACATTGTACACAGTAACAGCAATATTAGGTGATGATCAACTGTCATAGACTTGGCTCAGCCAAACAATAATGTGATTCAGTAGACTTGGGATGAAAAATACCATCCACATCCATAGAGAGAATTATGGAGACTGAATGTGGATCAAAGCATAGTATTTTCACTGTTTTTGTTTGTTGTTTTCCTTTCTTGTAGTTTTCTCCCTTTCAGTATGTTTTTCTTACACAATGTAATAAATATGGATATATCTTTAAAAGGATTGTATGTGTTTAACTTAGATTGTTGTCTTGGGAAAGGGGAGATAAGAGAGGAAGAAAAATTTGGAATATAAAGTTTTATAAAAACGATTGTCGAAAACTATCTTTACAGATATTTGGAAAGATAAAATACTATTGAGAAAAAAAGAAAATATATTCCAAAAAAACAACAAAAAAGAAAATGTGTCATTTATTTGAAGAAGGCATATAACATATAGATGTTCACATATAGATATGTGTGTTTGATGAGAATTTAGAGAACTGAAAGTCATTTTAGAGGTCATCTAGTCACCTTAATTTAACAAAGCAGGAACCTGAGACCTAGTCAGGTTAAATGACTTATTTAACATACAAGTAAATAGAATAAGAAATGGTCTCAAAGGTGCTATCACCTAACTTTCTCATTGTATAGATAAGGAAAGCAAGACCCAAGGAGGTTGTGTCAAGGCCAGTCAGAGGAAGGATTGGAACCCAGATTCTCAGACTCTAGCATCCTTCATCCAGTGATCTCTTAAGAAAAAGCACTGAGTATACATACATATATACACATATATATGTGTATATATGTATGTATATATATATGTATACTATATATAGGTTGTCTATATATAGGTTGGTTTGTTAGTTGGTTTCATGATAAAATGATTGGCTTACATTGATACACAACAATAAAAAAAATTCACTATTTCTTCAGTTTGTTTAGTTGAATGACTTACTGCTAGAGATTTTCCCCATCTATTACTATATCTTACATATGTTTGGTTAAAAGGTCATATTGATTCATAAAGAAAAGCTAAACAATAATGATTTTAGTAAAAAGCAGATGCATGTTGAGTCAAAAAAATCCCACTTATTAGCTCCACCCCCTGGTCCTCTGTATGACCTTAGGCCCCCAATTCAATTTATTCAGCAAGCATTTATTTAAAACTTAATATGTGCCTTGGCACATATTGTACTAAGTTCTGGGGATTTAAAGGCAAGAAAAGAAAGCCTTTCCCTCTAAGACCTTACCTCTCAATATTTGCTCAACTATAAAAAGGATCAGATAATGTTTACATTATGAACGAATGAATGAAAAAGGCATTTGCTAAGCCCTTTCTATATGTCAAATACTGGGTAAGCACTACAGATACAAGAAGAATAAGGTATTCCTCTCTCCCAAGGAGTTTTCAATCTGGGAAGAGACAACATATTATTTATCTCATTAACTATTGTGAAGATCAAACAAATTCTTAAAATATATGTATAAATGTATATGTGAGCATTTTATGAATTATAAAGCAACATACATTTTACTTTTTATTGAGAAGCAGTATGCTATAGTACCTGGTACATAAGTAGGCATTTAATAAATAAGGAACATCAGGCTTGGAGGCAGGAATTCAAGTTCTATTTGAGCCTTGTAAAATATCACAATGATATTAAATCTTTTAGAGATTTAATGAAAACCCTTTGTAAGCTATTTAGTAATATAGCATCATAGGTCTGGAACTGAAAGGAGTCTCACAGAACATCTCATCTAATCCCCTCATTTTACAACTGAGGGAGAGTAGATTTTGCCCGAGCTGACACACATAGTAAATTGTCAGAAGTAGAATTCAAATCTAAAGCCTGACTTATTCCCCAATACCATGTGATCTCCAATTTTTTGATCTAATGGGTTTTTCCCTCCACTGGAGATCTAAAGTTTTTTCTGGGGATCAAGAATCACAAGTTTGTTTGTTTGTTTGTTTTGCTTTGTTTGGGGGTTTTGCTTTTTTTGACAAGGTACCTCCATTTTGCCTTTATGGATTAAATTTATCACTTTTTAGAATCAAAGGTATAGCTTTTGTATTTGTTCAAAAATCATTTAAGAAACCTCTCTCATTGTTCTACTTTCCCTCTATAATCTCACCAAGAATCAAAATATTTTTCTTATCAAGCAAGAAGGGGTACATAACTATATATACTCACTGAAATTTTTTTTTTTTTTGGGTGCAGGAATAGTTTACGGTAGCAGGAGCAGTGAGCCATGACTCACTGGCCAATGTTCTCAAGGCAGAGTCAGTGTTCAGAGTTCCAGTACTGAATGGAATCTGGCTCCATGACAAATGTTCTAACCCAAAGTTGGGAAAACTAGTAGTTTCTCTGAATGAATCATTCAATGAAGGGACTCAGTGGGGTGCTAAGTGCTGAGATATGTGTTGACTCATAGACAAGTAATGGCAAGGATAAGCAAAATGGGTATCATTGGCTCAGGTGTCTACAGAGTTAAATGAGCAGCTTCAAGAACATAACTGTGATACAGGGGATAGAGTGCCAGGTCTGGAGTCATAATATCCCACTATATCATATAAACTATGGACAAATCTGGTCATTTGGGTCATCCTGGCCTTATAGTTTGTATGTTGACCTTAGAGTCAAAAAGACCCCTGTATTCAAGTCTAGACTCTGACATTCATTAAGTGTGTGATTTTGGGTAAATCATTTAGCCTCTCAAGATATCAGACAACTTCCTAAAATGTATCTTCTGGCAAACCATCAAAGAGCATTGAAGAGCCAATAAAACAGGCATTATACTAGGCATTGGTGATCCAAAGACAAAAATTAAATACTCTCTGCCCTGGAAAAACTTAAATATTATCTAGTGAGACATGTATAGATGCATACATAATAAATACGGAAGGACTGAGAGAGGCCCTAGCATCAGAAAATCAGGGGAAATTAATTGAACTGGACTTTGAACTAAATATTCCAGTAAGTTTCAATGAGGAGGGTGTGTATTCCAGGCAATTAGGAGATGTATTCATGTGAAAAGACCAGTCATAGAGGAATTCCTACAATAACATTTCCTCTGTTGACAAAATTACTGATCTTTGTATTACTTTTTCAGCACTGTCCTAAAAAAAGCTGAGATATATGGCTTGTCCCAGCTTCCAAACTAGTGTATGAATCTCTCAAAAAACCCTAGAGATGGCACATTTCCTGGAAGGCAATATTGGCACTATAAGATAGATGTATTAGATTTCCAAGTCCTATATTCTGAGTTTTTTTATTATTATCCTCTTGTGCATTTTCTCTCTCTCTCTCTCTCTCTCTCTCTCTCTCTCTCTCTCTCTCTCTCTCTCTCTCTCTCTCTCTCTCCTTCCCTCTCCTTCTCCCTCTCTCTTCCTCCCTCTCTCTGTTCCTCCCCCCCCACCCCCATCTCTCTCTGTTTCTGTCTCTCTGTCTCTTTTTTTCTCTCTTTTTCTGTTTGTATGTGTGATTATACCTCTCTGTCTCTCTCTGTGTGTCTCACTCCTCCCCCCCAGTTTTTCCCTCTTGTCTACTACATGCTAGCATACAATTTGTGTTTGTGGTTAGTGTTGGGTCTAGAATCCAGAAGACCTGAATTTAAATGTGACCTCAAAGACATTAATTCTTTGACCCTCAACTTCTCTCTGCCTCAGTATCTTCAATTGACAAATAAAAGCACTTTCCTCCCAGGGTAGTTGTGAAAACCAGATGAGATAATATTTGTAAAGTACTTACCACTGTGTCTGGCACATAATTGCCTGGCACATAATAGATGCTTGTTCCCTTCCCTTCTTCCTCCTATGGCTACATAGAACAAGAGTCTAAGATCTTCAAGGCTATCACTCAACTCCATTAAATACACTCCTAGGAGAAAGTTTAAGTTTTTGTTTGTTTGGTTTAATTAACTTTTGACCCTATCTTAACTTGAGTGTTATAGGTTATATCAGGCTAGCCAGAAAGCAGTGAAAGGCTATTCCCCCCTACTGCTTAGGAAAATGATAGGAAGAATCTCCTAATTTCCAAAGAAGGCCAGATCCTTTTCTTAAGAATCCTATCAACAGGGGCCAACTAGTTTGTGTAATAGAGCACCATCACTAAAGTCAGGAGGACCTGAGCTCAGATCTGGCCTCAGACTTGTAACATTTCCTGGCTGTGTGACCCTGGGGAAGTCACCAATTGCCTCAGCCAAAAAAAGAAACAACTAGAGCTATACTGGCAGAGTGAGCCGACTCAAATTTTGTCCCAGGATTCAGAATTTAAAAAGAATAGAAAACCTTTTAAAGTATTTTAGCAGCTAGAAACAACAGACTTTTGCAATTAATTATCAGTAGGGATTGGTCCTATAATTTCACTAGTACAGTGAGCTATAGTGCTGAGTTACAGGATGGCACATAGTCAATATGTGTCAGAGGGACAATTGAAAGATTTAATTCATATCTTCGAGGATCCAATGCTGATTAAAAAAAAAAAATTATTATGCCACATTGACTCTAGGAACCAGCCAGAGAGATAGATTGGAGTGAGTTCTTCCTGTTCCCTGTATGTCCTAGTCTTTACTCCCTATCCCATAAAGTAGACAAATGTTTTCTACCATTTGCTATTTGTGGAAGTTGCCCTTAGTCCCAGAATTTCTCATTATGACTCTGCCACCAACTTCCAGCAATGAAAAGTGGCCTTCAAATAAAGCAGTAGAAATTATTCCCATATGTGCCCTAAATGAGGAAAAAAGTTGGCCAATGGTGCTTCCCACTGTTTTCTTTTGTTCCAAATTCAAATCATGTTTTCTCTTGGCACTTGAAAGCATAGCTGCAGACAGTGAGTTAGGGATGAATATCAATTACTTGAAACCAAGGACGTGGGGTAGAGCCATCTACTTTTGTCACAGCTTGGAGCATCTGATTTTGCAAGCTCCTTCCTCCAAATGCCTTTTTTGAAAACAAGTAAATAAGTTGGCAAACAAAGCGGGCATTCACTCAGGCCATTACCCATGTAACCTTGGCTCGAGTCAATGAGGCACATTTATGCAATAGGACCCAGATTTGCAATGATCCTGTGATTATGAAATAGTTTGTGCTTATGCCCCCAGTTAGAGCTCAACAGTGGACTAGGGTTTTAGCTTCCAGCCCTGTACTAAGGCCCCTCTCTCCATTGGCTTCCAATACTTTCCACACCTCAGGTGGCAAAGGATCCCAAGGAAGCTTAAAGGCACAGTCAGAGGTGTTTATAAAATAGATATTAAGAATCTAGCGCATTTAGTCTTCTAATTTAAAAAAAAAAACAACACACAAATAAAAGGCAGGAGCAGAGCAAGGAACCACCTTTTCCTCATGTCAGTTTTTCTTTCAGTGTCCCTACTACAATGATGAGCTCTCAACCAACACCACCACAGGCACACACTTCCCTTTGTTCCTCCCTTTCCTCAATTTCCTCTGTTCCCAAACTACAAATCCTACCCCTTACCTTCTGGTAGTTACATCCATCCCTCAAATGCAATCCTTCCTTAACCTGATCACTCAGAATCCTTGTCTTCCTGCAAGAGTCACTTCAAGATTCTTTGTTTTTTGAAGTATTGCCTAATCTTCCCAGCTGCTACTAGTCTCTCAATCTCAAAGTACTTTACATGATAACTTATCTATATATACATCATACCTCAATTCCTTGAAAGGAAGGGCTATCTGATTTTGTCTTTGTAACTCCAGTAGGTAGCCCTGTACCTTCAAAATGATAGGCACTATATAGAGAATTGACTCAAATTTATAATTGTTCAAGCCATTCTCCAATTGATAAATGGTCAAAGGATATGAACAGACAATTTTCACATGAAGAAGTTAAAACTATTTGCAGTCACATGAAAAGGTGCTCCAAATCACTATTGATCAGAGAAATGAAAATTAAGACAACTCTGAGATACCACTTCACACCTCTCAGATTGTCTAAGATCACAGGAAAAGATAATGCGGAATGTTGGAGGGGATATGGAAAAACTGGGAAACTAATACATTGTTGGTGGAGTTGTGAATGGATCCAACCATTCTGGAGAGCGATTTGGAACTATACTCAAAAAGTTATCAACTTGTGCATACCCTTTGGTCCAGCAGTGTTTCTACTGGGCTTATACCCCAAAGAAATACTAAAGAAGGGAAAGGGACCTGTATGTGCAAAAATGTTTGTGGCAGCCCTCTTTGTAATGGCAAGAAACTGGAAACTGAGTGGATGACCATCAATTAGAGAATGGCTGAATAAATTATGGTATATTAATGTTATGTAATATTATTGTTCTGTAAGAAATGACCAACAGGATGATTTCAGAGAGGCCTGGAGAGACTTACATGAACTGATGCTAAGTGAAATGAGCAGAACCAGGAGAGCATTATACAACAATCCATTTTGATGGATGTGGCTCTCTTCAACAATGAGAGGATTCAAACCAGTTCCACTTGTGCAGTGATGAAGAGAGCCATCTATACCCGGAGAGAGAGAACCATGAGAACAGAGTGTGGAATACCACATAGCATTGGCATTCTCTCTGTTATTATTTGCTTGCATACTTTTTTTTTCTCAGTTTTTTTCTTTTCCTTCCTTCTTGATCTGATTTTTCTTGTGCAGCAAGATATATATAAATATGTAAATGTATGTTGAATTTTACATCTATTTCAACATATGTAACATGTATTGGACTACCTGCCAGCTAGAGGAAGGGGTGAGGGGAAGGTGGGGAAAATTTGGAACAAAAGGTTTTGCAAGGGTCAATGTTGGAAAAATTACCCATTCATATACTTTGTAAATAAATAAATAAAACATTTTTTAAATGATAGGCATTTAATAAATAGTTACTGAATTGAATTGAAGTTAAAATAGGGAAAGGCTAAGAATGGTTGTTCTGGGATTCCACATTAAAATGTCATTTTTGTCTTTATATAACTAGCATATAGCACACTGTCTGGCACATAGCAAGCATTTAGTGAATATTTATTGATTGATACTATTTTTGTCTTTTTCTTGTCCCTAATGCCATAGTATTCCTCTTTTGGGCTTTTGAAAGTCTTCCCAATCTCTAAGCCCCTCTTCAAGTCTTATTACATATTTCTCCTCTCCATATACACTGTGGTCCAATCAAACTGTTTGTTATTTATCTGTTGTTATAATAACATTGTTGTTCACCGTTGCTTACTGAAACTTACTATTTTTTGCTCACAGTGCTTCAATGTACTGGCTATCATGCTGGGAATCTATTTCCTCCTCACTTCTTCCTTTATTGAATCCGTAGTTTCCCCTAAGACCCAGATCAATCATGATCTTCTACATGAGATGTTTCCTAGTTAACCTCACCAAAATGACAATGCCTTCTCCCCTCTCCCTATTTTTATATGGGTTTTATATATGTCTATGTGCATTCTGTCTTCCACATTAAAATGTAAGGTCCTTGAGTGCAGGTCACATTTCATTTTTGTCTTTGTATAACTAGCATATAGCACATTGTCTGGCACATAGCAAGCATTTAGTGAATATTTATTGATTGATACTATTTTTGTCTTTTTCTTGTCCCTAAGGCCATAGTCTAATGCCATTAACATTTTAGAAAATGTTTCAATATTTTAAATTTTATCTGTTACTTTCTGTCAAGAGGGAAGTAACCTGTTCCATCATCCGTTCTCTGAAACAAATGGCTGGTCGTTGTGCTGATCAGAGTTTCAATAAATCAAAGTTATTTGTTTTTACACTACTGTTGTTATCTTTAAAAAATGCTCTTTTTGTTCTACTACTTTTACCTGGCATCAGTTATACAAGTTTTCTCAGGTTTTAATAAAACAATTCCTTTTATCCTTTTAATGGAAAAATAATATTCTGTTACATTCATATATCATACTTTATTCAACCATCATTTATAAAATAAGGTTAATAATATCACCTACCTCCCAAGATTATTATGAGAGTCTTAGGACAGGGCCTAGCAGTATATAAATGATAGCTATATTATTAATTTATTTGTCTTTTTGGTTCCTATAATGGAAGAGGGGACTAACCAAAGAAGTTTATCCACAAAATCAGGAAGAGCTATCCATTTAATCATCTTTATTTTAAAAGTTTTGGATAGGTTATTTTTATTTATTAGCACTTCAAGTTTTTTTTCAATTCCAAATTCTCTCCCTTTCTCCAGCTCCTCCCCCACTCATTGAAAACGCAAGCATATGATACCTATTATATATGTGAAATCATGCAAAACATATCTAATATTGCCATGTTGAAAAAAAAAAAAGCCAGAAAGATAAGGTTGAAAAAATAAGCTTATTTATTACAAGGTAAAACTTTTTTTAGGCAATTGGGTTTAAGTGACTTGTCTAGGATAACACAGCTAGTAGGTGTGTGAGGCTGAATTTGAATTCAGGTCCTCCTAACTACAGGTCCCAGGTCCCATAATCTATCTGCCTCCAAATTATTGCATCATTATACAAAAAAGCAAGTTCACAGGGACCATCAAAGACTTGTTGACAAAGAACAATTCATTCAGTGTTAGAGAGGCAAGGGTACAGATCTCTCCAGAATCAGTTTAAGACACAGACTTTTCCCTATCTATCCTCCATTGGACAGAAAGTACAGGTTTGGGTCTGGCAGATGGGAAGGGCTTCCCTGATTACTCACATCTACATGTCAGAGTGTTGTGAGGATCAAAAGAGATCATAAAAGAGATAATAAAAGGATAAAGGAAAACCAAAAGGAAGATAGATCCATGGACACCTACCCTCTCTTTCTGGACTGTTCTTGTCTTCCTTTTCCTGCAAGTCCTCCAGGAGGAGAATCTCCCCAACTCATTGGGTATCTTCTCTGGCGGTATCAGTTAGAAACTTGGGATGTCCATCTGATTCCCCTCCCTCCCACAACATATCCAAGCTACCTCCTTTTCTGATGATACATTCCTTGATCAACATTCCTTATATATACTATGCCTGGTATATATGACATTGTTGCAAAAAAAAAAAAAAAAACCTACTAAATTATAATGTCTTTATGTTCACAGTGCGTCTCTCCACTGCCACTGGAGTAAGCTGAAATTTTACTCCAGATTTTTTTTTCCGAGATGTGTAACTTGACAGAAGAACATTAGTGCTAAAAAGATGGATTTTTTGCGGCAGGTGGCAGACTGGGATTGTTAATTTCCCACAGAATGCCTGCTCCCTTTATCCTAATTCAATTCTTGAAAAGAAAACGAAATCAACTCTAAAAGAGAATTACTTAGTGACTAAAAAAGGTCACTAGATTATGGGGAAATCCTGAGTACTTTTGCTACAAGCAGATACTAAGCTGATGGTAAATAGTATATTTTTTCTACACCAAAAGAAACACTAAAACCACAAGACTCATAAGCATGAATTGACAAATAACTTAAAACTGAAACAGTAACCCACAACTCTTAAATAAGGTGAAGAGTTGGTAAAAAAAAAAAAAAAAAAAAAAGTATTTATTAAGGCACTGTGCTAAAGCTGAGGATATAAAGGAAAGTAGAAGACAATCTGAAGCCTCAAGCTCACAGTCTCATGGATAGACCAGGGGGTACCAATGACATTAATTCACATGACCGGGACAAGTTCAATTTTGCAGGTACCAAAAGACAAAAGTTGTTTCTCAGAAGTTCACTAGTGGATCAGAGGTGTATAGTGAAAAGGATATTCTCTGCATCGAGAGAAAAAGCTGGTAAATAGAAATATGTGTAGATTTTTTTAATGACAAACCGACATTTCTCTTTATTTACTCCCAGATTTGTTTTTTTTTATAGCTTTTTATTTTCAAAATATATGCAAATAGTTTTCAACATCACCTTTGTGAAACTTTATTTTCCAAAATGTTCTCCCTTCCTTCTCCCCACCCCCTCTCCTAGACAGCAAGTAATATAGTATATGTTAAACACATACAATTCTTCTGCACACACACACACACACACACACACACACACACACACATTTGTGTCTGACAGTAGCCATATCTAAGATGCAGCAGGGAGGAGGGAAGCAATAAAAAGGGGAAAAAGCAACTTATATAACTTTATTATATATTTAAAAGAAATAGCAAGTTGTATATAATACATTTGAACTTTCATGTGCAATCATCTTTTTTACTACACTATGTTATGAAAATGCTTGTTTTAGTCCATAAAATAAAATTTTTAAATGAAAATTTTTAAAGGACCCTAGAATAGAATAGATTGGATTCTAATTCTTATTTTTGATGCATTAGCTATGAAATTGCCCAAACCTTTAGTGTTCTTATAGATGAGCTATAATATTACCTAATTTATAGGTTACTATAAAAAAATTTTTAAATATGTGAATTATTTGTCTAATATGATAAAACAACCAATTTATAACAATAGTTTATTTATTAATTTATAGCAATGTAACAATTTACTACATAACAATTATTTATAAAAATCCATCAATTGGGGAATGGCTGAACAAGTTGTTATATATGAATATCATGAAATACTATCGTGCTAAAGTATGACCTTGAACAAGTCACTTAACACCAATTGTCTCATAAAAGAAAAAAAAGATAAAAGAAATGAATGCTAAAAATTCTTTACACATAAGAAAATTATGTATAAAACATTACACATCAGAAATAAAGACGTACCAAGAAAAAAAAATTATTATCTCTTTTGATCCTCACAACACTCTCCAGAATCAGTTTAAGACACAGACTTTTCCCTATCTATCCTCCATTGGACAGAAAGTACAGGTTTGGGTCTGGCAGATGGGAAGGGCTTCCCTGATTACTCACATCTACATGTCAGAGTGTTGTGAGGATCAAAAGAGATCATAAAAGAGATAATAAAAGGATAAAGGAAAACCAAAAGGAAGATAGATCCATGGACACCTACCCTCTCTTTCTGGACTGTTCTTGTCTTCCTTTTCCTGCAAGTCCTCCAGGAGGAGAATCTCCCCAACTCATTGGGTATCTTCTCTGGCGGTATCAGTTAGAAACTTGGGATGTCCATCTGATTCCCCTCCCTCCCACAACATATCCAAGCTACCTCCTTTTCTGATGATACATTCCTTGATCAACATTCCTTATATATACTATGCCTGGTATATATGACATTGTTGCAAAAAAAAAAAAAAAAACCTACTAAATTATAATGTCTTTATGTTCACAGTGCGTCTCTCCACTGCCACTGGAGTAAGCTGAAATTTTACTCCAGATTTTTTTTTCCGAGATGTGTAACTTGACAGAAGAACATTAGTGCTAAAAAGATGGATTTTTTGCGGCAGGTGGCAGACTGGGATTGTTAATTTCCCACAGAATGCCTGCTCCCTTTATCCTAATTCAATTCTTGAAAAGAAAACGAAATCAACTCTAAAAGAGAATTACTTAGTGACTAAAAAAGGTCACTAGATTATGGGGAAATCCTGAGTACTTTTGCTACAAGCAGATACTAAGCTGATGGTAAATAGTATATTTTTTCTACACCAAAAGAAACACTAAAACCACAAGACTCATAAGCATGAATTGACAAATAACTTAAAACTGAAACAGTAACCCACAACTCTTAAATAAGGTGAAGAGTTGGTAAAAAAAAAAAAAAAAAAAAGTATTTATTAAGGCACTGTGCTAAAGCTGAGGATATAAAGGAAAGTAGAAGACAATCTGAAGCCTCAAGCTCACAGTCTCATGGATAGACCAGGGGGTACCAATGACATTAATTCACATGACCGGGACAAGTTCAATTTTGCAGGTACCAAAAGACAAAAGTTGTTTCTCAGAAGTTCACTAGTGGATCAGAGGTGTATAGTGAAAAGGATATTCTCTGCATCGAGAGAAAAAGCTGGTAAATAGAAATATGTGTAGATTTTTTTAATGACAAACCGACATTTCTCTTTATTTACTCCCAGATTTGTTTTTTTTTTATAGCTTTTTATTTTCAAAATATATGCAAATAGTTTTCAACATCACCTTTGTGAAACTTTATTTTCCAAAATGTTCTCCCTTCCTTCTCCCCACCCCCTCTCCTAGACAGCAAGTAATATAGTATATGTTAAACACATACAATTCTTCTGCACACACACACACACACACACACACACACACATTTGTGTCTGACAGTAGCCATATCTAAGATGCAGCAGGGAGGAGGGAAGCAATAAAAAGGGGAAAAAGCAACTTATATAACTTTATTATATATTTAAAAGAAATAGCAAGTTGTATATAATACATTTGAACTTTCATGTGCAATCATCTTTTTTACTACACTATGTTATGAAAATGCTTGTTTTAGTCCATAAAATAAAATTTTTAAATGAAAATTTTTAAAGGACCCTAGAATAGAATAGATTGGATTCTAATTCTTATTTTTGATGCATTAGCTATGAAATTGCCCAAACCTTTAGTGTTCTTATAGATGAGCTATAATATTACCTAATTTATAGGTTACTATAAAAAAATTTTAAATATGTGAATTATTTGTCTAATATGATAAAACAACCAATTTATAACAATAGTTTATTTATTAATTTATAGCAATGTAACAATTTACTACATAACAATTATTTATAAAAATCCATCAATTGGGGAATGGCTGAACAAGTTGTTATATATGAATATCATGAAATACTATCGTGCTAAAGTATGACCTTGAACAAGTCACTTAACACCAATTGTCTCATAAAAGAAAAAAAAGATAAAAGAAATGAATGCTAAAAATTCTTTACACATAAGAAAATTATGTATAAAACATTACACATCAGAAATAAAGACGTACCAAGAAAAAAAAATTATTATCTCTTTTGATCCTCACAACACTCTAACATGTAGATGTTATTATCATCTCCATATTTCAGTTGGGGGAACTGAGGTAAACAGAAATTAGTGACTTGTGACTTGCCCTGGATAATACAATTAGTAAAGTATCTGAGTATGGATTTGAACTCAGGTCTTCCTGATTTCAGACACAGGGTTCTATCCACCTGCACCACCAAAACAGTTTTTCTTCCAAAAGGATATTCTGATCTCTTGGGAAATAGCTATCTCTTCCCACTTTTTGAGGACAATTCAAATTATAGATCTTGAAGTTGTGAAAACTTTTAATGTTTTCACAGTAAGTTTTTGGGCAATATGCCAATATTCTCCCTCCCATCTATCTCACTCTGTACCTCTTAAGTCCAAAATAATCAAACTGATCAGAGCCAAACTACCAACACACTTCAATAATGACTTAGATATAGGCTAAATAAAATCCTTTAACTCATTTCTTAAGAAACACCAGTCAAATGGTAAAAATGTGCAGTAGTCTCCCATTCTTTTCTTAGATATAAACCAATAATGTTGTTCGGTCATGTCCAATTTTCATGATTCCATTTGGGGTTTTCTTGGCAGAGATTTTGGAGTTATTTGCCATTTCTTTCTCCAACTTATTTTACACATGATTTACAGTCAATCAGATGACTTGCCCAAGATCATAGTGCTGCTCTCTATCCACTGTGCTAACTAGCTGTCCCAATGGCCAAAAGGTACTTGGACCCAATCACCATTCCTGAAGAACAGCATAAAAAAGTTGCAGCTGAAGCTGACACCTTCACAATAAAAGAAAAATCCATCATCAACTTTGGGTGGCCCAACCTCAATTTAAGATTTTCCACAGTGAGTGAGGTGATCCACTTATACACACTATCATTAAATAAAATTGAAGGTGTGGAAGAAGCATTTCTCAAATTAAGTAGAGTCTTGGTTCAAAGCCAGAATCTGGGAAGGCACTGCAGACAATTTGTTGTTGCCCAATAAAAACACTTAAAAGCTCCTGTACTGGATGAGAAGTAGGAATAAGTATCTATATATGTATACATAAGCATCTGGGTTAGATTGAAGCAGAGCTGAGTTTAAATACACTCTCAGGTACTTACCAGGTATGATCCTAAAGAAGTCATTTAACTTCTGTCCACCTCAATTTCCTCACCAATAAAATGGAGAGAATAGTATCATCTTCCTCCCAGGAGTGTTGTGAGACACAAAGGAGATAAAGGAGTTTGTAAATAACTATACAAACCTAAAAGCCCTATATAAAAACTATTGTTATTATTACCTGTATATACCTATAGTCATTTACTCTGTCCTCTTCCATGACTTCAGAAGTTCCTTCCAAGAATAACAAACATATATTGGATTACTTAACTGTCTACAGGACAGGGTGGGGGAAGGAAGTGAGAAAAAATTTGGAACAAAAGACTTTGCAAGAGTTAATGCTGAAAACTATCTTAGCATATACTTTGAAAATAAAAGACTTTTTTAAAAAATTCTTCCAATTATAGACTTCTACAGAATCCTAAGAATGAAAGAACTCACATAAATTCATTTTTCCCATAAGTAGGAAAGTCATCATTGTTCCAGAGCTGAAAAGGATTCAGATACCATCTACTTCAATTTCTTTATTTTACAAATGAAGGCCAGGAAGGTTTACAGGTTCATGGTCACAGAGGTAGAAATCATTGAAGGCAGGATTTGAACCCAAGTCTTCTGATCCTAGAACACAGCTCTTTCCCATTGAACCATGCTCTTTCTGCAATATCACCATGAAACTCTGCAGAGACCCTGCAGAGCGTGAAAGAACCTAAATACATGTAAATTTCTTTTCTCTTATTTTGCTAGTACTTTTTTTAAATGACAGTTATTATTTTTTTCCCTTACATTTGGTGAAATAAAGAACCTCAAAGGGAAGTACAAGTTGTGTTTTTCCACTTTAGCTTCAGATCTATAGGATCTGAAAGTTGGATCATTATTAATAACTCAGATATGATGAAAAAAAAGTCCTCAGGATACCTATACCAAAATATACCATTTGCTAACTTTGATCCTCAGGCTTCATTACTGAATTTTTTTCATGTAATGGTATTTTTTCCAATAACATGTAAATTTCAACATTCTTTTTAGTAAGATTTTGAGTTCCAATTTTTTTTCGCCCTTCCTTCTTTAAGTCCCCCAATACAACAAGCAATCTGATATTGGTTATACATATACAATCATTTGGGAGGAATTATACATATACATTCTTTTTTACATATTTCCATGTGATAGAAAAATTTGAACAAAAGGGGAAGACCATGAGAAAAAAAAACAGAAGAAAAAAAGTGAAAATTGTATGTTTTGATCTATAATCAGTTTCTATAGTTTTTTCTCTGCGTGTGAATGATATCTTCCATCCAAAATTTATTGGGATTATTTTGGATCACTGAACCACTAAGAATAACCAAGTCTATCATAGTAAATCATTGCCATGTACAATCATTTTAAACATATTTCTATTTTAATTATGTTATAAAAGAAAAATCAGAACAAAAGGGAAAAACCACAAGAAAGAAAAAACAAAAATGAGAAAATAGTATGCTTTGATCTGCATTAGTCTCCACAGTTCTTTCTCTGGATGTGGATAGCATTTTACATCCCACATCCCATGTTGATTGGAATTGTCTTGGATTACTGCATTGCTGAGAAGAGCTAATTCTATCATGGCTGACAATCAAATAATGTTGCTTTCTGCTCACTTCACTCAACATCAGTTCATATTACTGCATTTTCAAAATAAATTTTATGATGTTCTTTAAAATATTATCAAAACGACTCCCTGTATCCCCACTCCAACTATAAGACAGCTGTTCCATATAATGGATAATATTTTAAAGAACAAGAAACAGAGAAAGAAGCAGAGAGAGAGAGATAGAAGAGAAAAGCAATCAGCAAAAAAAAAAAAAAAATTTACAAAAGTCTGAAAATATATGCAGTATAGAACATCTAGATCTTGTGCTCTTCCCGTTATACCACTCTTTCTCTAAGATAATTACACACCAAAGCCTCTAAAGAGTATGGAGAAACCAAGATAAATGTCAAGTTCATTTCTCTTATCCTGGCAGCCCTTTTTTGATGAGTTTCTTATTATCACATTTTTTTTCTCACATTTTCTGAGAAAAAGAATGGGTTGTTTGTCTTTTCATGTCTTCCACAATGCTTATTCAGTATAATTTTACATTAACTTTTATAATTTTGTGGTTGTTCTTTCTATTGACATTATTGTAGTCATTGTATAAAAATTGTTCTTTAATTCTACTTGGTTCCACTGTACTTATTACTTACACGATTTCTTATGGCACTTTAATATTTTATTTTATTCATTCACCACAGTTTTGCTTAGCCATTTCCCAAATGATGGGCTTCTACTTTGTTTCCAATTCTTGGTTACCACAAAAAGTGCTCCTATAAACATTTTGGTGTATATAGGCCTTTCTTCTTATCAATGATATCCTTGTGGTATAATCCTAGTAATGGAATCTCTGGGTCAAAGACTGTACATTTTAGTCACTTTATTTGCATAATTCCAAATTCCTTTCCAAAATGGTTGTGCCATTTCACAGCTCCACTAAAAATGTAATACTGTGCCTATCTTTCCACAATTCTTCCAACACCATTTCTATCTTTTATCATATTTACCAATTTGTCAAGTATGGGGTGAAAACTCAGGTTTGTTTTGATTTGCCTTTCTCTTAATATCAGTGATTTGGAGCATTTTTTTTTCATTGCTATTATGTTGTTTTATTGTTTCAGTCATGTCTGATTCTTCATAATTCGATTTGAGGTTTTCTTGACAAAGATATTGGAATGGTTTACCATTTTCTTCTCCAGCTCAATTTATATATGAAGAACTGAGACTAATCAGGTTAAGTGACTTGTTCAAGATGACAAAGCCATTGAGTGTCTAAAGCCAAACTTGAACTTAGGAAGATGAGTCTTCCTGATTCCAAGCTTGGCACTCTACCCACTACTGTCTTGTGTTTTTTAAACAATTGTTAATAATTTGCAATGCTTCTTTTGAGAATATTTTGTCCATATTCTTTGCCCACTTATCAACTGCCTTTGATCTTATATATGTGTGCCAAAAGTCTTTAGTACAGTTTTTTTTAATAGCTTTTTATTTACAAGTTATATGCATGGGTAATTTTACAGCATTGACAAGGGCCAAACCTTTGGTTCCAATTTTTCCCCTCCTTCCTCCCATCCCCTCCCCCAGATGGCAGGTTGACCAATACATGTTAAATATGTTAAAGTATAAATTAAATACAATATAAGTATACATGTCCAAACAATTATTTTGCTAGTACAGTTTTTTTAAGCTTTAAAGATAAAACCACCCTAAGATTTTTGAGATACTATATATACTCTGTCTACAAAGACATACATATATATATATGTATATGTATATGTACATGTGTGTGTGTAGATACAAAACCCTTACCTGAGAAATTTTATAGAAAACTCTTCCCCCATTTAATTGTCTTCCTTCTTATCCCAGGGGCCTTTTATTTTGTTAATACAAAAGTTTTTCAGCTTCATGTAACCAATTATCTATTGTAAAACAGTGAAAACTACTTTGCCTGGTATGACCCTAGGCCCCTAGGATGTGTTATGCCAAAGCTAATAAACTCAAAACTAGACATTAGCACCACCCCCCAGATTTTCAATGAACTAGCATAACTGGAGTTAATTCCCCTAGGTCTCTGCCCCTCATTCCTCATGTTAGGCAAGTCAGAAAACTTCATTTCACTAGTACTAATTATATATTATTAATGGTCTGGTCTCTTATTTATATTAGGTGACTCTTTGTCTAAAGCTCTATTTCAAATTGGAATGTGATAATTCCTGGGCCTCTGCCTAAAGTGTGAAAGCCATTTCACAATTTCACATTCAAACCATATCACATTGGTCAGAGACAATGAAAGCTACAAGACAAGAAATTCCTGTTGGTATCTGTTCTCTTACTCCCCTTATGAGAAGTAATAACATTTTATTAACTGCTATCTCTGAGTGCCTCTAACATTTTTCATTCAAATTCTTTTGTATAAATTGGCTCAAAAAGGAAATAACATATATACTCAATAGGAGTATAGAAATCTATCTTACCCTGCAGGAAAATAGGAAGGGAATGAAATATGAGAAGTGGGGTGGGTAATAAAAAAAAAAAAAAAGAGGTTATATTGGGGGAGTGATCAGTAGCAAAACATTTCTGAGGAGGAGGAAAGGGTCAAAGAAGAGAGAGAATAAATGAAGGAAAATGCCAATTGCATTAGTGATTGTTTAAAAAAAATTGTAGCAAGTTTCTCTGATGGAATATTATTGTTCTCTGGAAAATGATAATATGCTCTCAGAGAAAAAAAAAAACTTAGAAAGTCCTCCATGAATAAATTGAAATATACTGTATACAAAGTAATCTCAATGTTCTGGGATGATCAGCTGTAAATTACTTTGTTATTCTCAGGACTAAAATCATACACAATACTCTGAAAAACTTGTGATGAAAAATCCTATCCATATCCAGAGAAGGAATTGATCGAATCTGAATGTAGATCTAAGCATTCTCTATTACTCTCTCTATATATATTTTTAACTTAATCTTTCTTGAGGGTTTTTATTTTCATTAGGGTGGGAGATCTATGTTTTCTTTCACAACTTGACTGTTAGGGAAATGTTTTGCATAATTTCACATATGGTTTCTTAATTGTGTGTAGGGATAAGGGAAAGAATCTAAAACTCAAAAATCTTAAAAACAAATGTAAAAAAGTTGCTTTGAATATAACTAGGGGAAAATATTTTTAAAAGAAGTTAAAAAACAAAAATAAAAAACAAAAACAAATTCTCCTGTACTATCATCTATTTTATCTTTTGTAATTGTTTCTATCTTTTGATAAGAATATATCTCCTATTCAGAGAACATTGCATGCAGTAACGGCAATATTGTTTTAAGGATGATTTTGAAGTAATTTTGGCTATTACAAAGATACAAATTAAAAATAAAGAACATATGAAGATACTATCTGCATCTAAAGAAAGAACTGATAAATAGAATTATGAACAGAATAATTTTACATATTATATATATTATATATGTATACATACATACCTATGTATGTACATGTGTGTATTGTATATGTATATATACATGACACACATATATATTTATCTATATGTGTCCATCTCTGGAGGGCAGGAAAAAAAGGAAGAAAAGAAATTTACACAACTTTGTTGTATATTTGGAGAAAATAGCAAGTAGACTTAAAGTTTCATGTGCAATCTTTTTTATTATACTGTTATAGAAACTCTTGTTTTCTTCTGTGAATTGAAGATGAAGTAAATTTATTTTTTAAAAAGATATATATGAGGTCCTCTTCTAATCTTTAATGATATGACCTTTAATATTAAGATTACATATCCATTTTGAATATATTGTAGACTATACCATAAGACAGTGGTCTAAACTTAGTTCCTGTCAGAAACGTTTTCCAGTTTTCCTAGTGGTTTTTCAAAAATAGGGAGTTCTTTCCTAAGTAATTAATCTTTTACAATTTATTAGATACTTAGTTGTTGAGTTCCATTGTTTCTGATTCACCCTGCTTCATTGATTTCCTTCTTAATTTCTTAACTAATACCAAAAGGTTTTGATGACTGTTTAATTATAATGTGGAATAAGGCTCTTCATTGCTATTTTTTTCTATTATTTTACTCGAGAGTCTAGATTTTTTTGCTTCTCCAAATGAATTTTATTTTGATTTTGTAAGATCTTGTAAACTATCTCTTCAATAATTTGATAGGTACAGCATTAAAGCTGTAAACTTACTTGCTAGTAGTGTCATTTATATTATTGCCATTGTCCAACCACGAGCAGTGAATATTCCTCCAGCTATTTAAATTGTTCCATATTTCTGTAAGGAGCCCTTTATAATTTTGTTTTTCAGTCAATCTCACACAATTCCAATTCTTTGTGACCTCATTTGAGGTTTTCTTGGCACAGATAGTTCATTTTACAAATGAAAATACTGAGACAAATAGGGTTAAATGACTTGCTTAGTCATATAGCTATTAAGTGTCTAAGCCAAATTGGTATATGAGTCTTCTTGACTCCAGTACTCTATTTACCATTCTATCTATCTGCCTATATTTTGTCAATGAATCTATAAAAATAGATTTTGGTTTGGTTGTAATTATTTAACTTTTTATCATTTTTTGTAATTATTTTAAATTGTACCCCCTTATGTTACTGCCTCTTTTCTTTTATTATTATTATTACATAGAAATGATATTGATTTTGTAGTCTGAAACTTAGCTGAAGTTATTGCCTCAATGAGAATCATTGCTGATTCTCTAGGACTTTTTTTTTTTTTTTTTGTGCTGAGGGAATTAGGGAAATGTTAGGAAATGTTAAGTGTCTGAGGCCAGATTTAAACTCAGATTCTCCTGACTTCAGGGCTTTCTAGGATTTTCTAAGTAAACCATCATATCATCAACAAATAGGAATGGTTTTATATCTACTTCTTTCAGTTTTTTTCTCTCATCTTATTTCTATAACTAATATTTCCAGAATTATATCTGACAATAGTGGAGAGAGTGAGCACCTTTGCTTTATTCTGTACTTAATAGAAAAACTCTAGTATAAAACCATTGCATATGTTTGTTTTTTGTTTTAGATAGATACTTTTTATATTAAAAAAAAGTCCCCATATATCTATATGTTTTTAGGGTTTTTAGGAGAAATAAATGTTTTCTGCCTTTATTGAATTAAATAATCGTGAGGTTTGGGATGTCTGTTTTTAATATGATCATGATACTAGTTAAACCATCCTTGCATCCCTAATGTAAATCTAACTTAATTACAATGAATAATTCTTGAATGAATTTGCAATAGTATATTGGACAGATTTTATTTGAAAAATTTAAAATGATAATTAATGATACGGGTATAGTTCTCCTCCTAGGTCTTATTCTTCCCAGTTTAGGTATTAGAATTGTATTCTACATAATAGAAGTTTGGTAAAGTGCTTTCTTTCTCAAATTTTAATACAAATTTTTATAATATTGGTATTAACTGTTCTCTAAAAGTTAAATAGAATTCTCCATTAAATCCATCTGGACTAGTAAGTTTTTTTCTTTTGGTAGTTTTATTTCTTTTACTAGATTAAGATGTCTATTTGTTTGGTCTCTGAATTTGGCTATTTATATTATTGAAGGTACTCTCTAGTTCTTTTGTGTTCCCAGTTTTGTTAGTATGTAACTGTGTCTTTTTTCATTTCTTCTAATTTTTTTATGATTTCACCTTGTTCAGTAGCTATTTTGTTGTTCTGATTTCTGCTTTTCTTTTAGTCAGGTTGGCTAAAGATTTACCACTTTTGTCAGTCTTTGTAAAGAATCAGCTTTTGGTTTTGTTTACCATTTCTATAAAACCTTTTGGTTTCTTGCTTATTGATAATCTCCATTACCTTCACTGTTAGTAGATTAGCATTTAAAGTATAAAAAAAGAAAACACAAAA
Source organism: Antechinus flavipes (assembly GCF_016432865.1). Classification (NCBI taxonomy): domain Eukaryota; kingdom Metazoa; phylum Chordata; class Mammalia; order Dasyuromorphia; family Dasyuridae; genus Antechinus; species Antechinus flavipes. The sequence continues at coordinate 171,835,830 of NC_067402.1, forward strand.
CTTTTTTAAATTCTTGTTCTTTTTTCTTCCTAGTTTTTCAGCTATTCATATAAAGTATTACAAGGATACCACCTACAGAACCCATACACAAATACCATTTACAGAATTAAATCACATAGATACTTACCAGATATAGAATCTATGCAACAATGACACAAAATCTGGAAATAGCCTGCATCAAATGAATGAAATAAATACATCCTACATGGCTCTAGGGATGAGGATGAAGAGTTAATTGGTATAGTTTTTCTTAGCCTATGGTTCATGCTTCATTGATTCTTTTATGGCACAGCCGTTTTTCCTGACCTATCTATGATTAAACCAGCTGCTATTCTTGGAAGTACAGTGTGCTCATCACAACAATGAGTGTCACACAGTTCTATTCTGTCTCCTGAGAACAAAAAAAAATTAACAGGTTTTATTCTAACTCCTTTAGAAATCATAAAATATTTAAATAATAGTTTTTTTGTGTGCCTTCTTCACTTTACTTATTTTATAGATTTTTTTTGTGTTTTATGGATAAGTTTTGTCTTTACTTCATGATCATTTCTAGGGGTAGTGGAAAACACCTTTCTCCATTCTCAATCAAACCCTCAATTAAGTGAAAACAGTCAATATAGTGATTGCATGCATGTATAAAGCATCCTGCCCCAATAATTCAATGTTTATTTCCTCATATTTACTTTGTTTTATGCAATAATAATAGCTATCACTTATATAGTGTTTTAAGGCTTAGAAAGCACTTTGTTTGCTGTCTCATTTGACGCTCATTAACCTCAATAAAAACCCAAAAAGAAGGTATTATTATTATCATCATCCCCATTTAACAGATGAGAAAATGGAGGCTGAGAAATCAATAGATCTAGGAAAAGTCCAAGGCAGAATATTGTCTCATTTTCTGACTCTCAGTGCAAAACTCCATCTACTATGCTACCTAGCTGAAACATGAATATATAGTCTTTCCTGACTGAAAGTAAGCTTCTTATGATGAATGTGAAAATATGTTTAGAAGATTTGCACACATTTAACCTATATTAGATTGCTTGATGTCTTGGGGAGCAAAGATGTGGGGAGGAAGGCAAAAAAAAAAAAAAAAGTTTTACAAAGGTGAATCTTGAAAACTATCCTTCCATGTATCTGGAAAAATAAAATACCATTTAAAAAAAGTAAGCTCTTTAAGAATAGATGCTATTTTTGGCTTTTTCCTTTCTGTCCTCAATATTGTGTCTATCACATAAGCTCAATATGTACTTGCTCACTTCTCTGTCTCTTGGGTTTCTTTGAAGGTTTTCTCACCCATCTTTGGTTTTTGGGGGGATTACTCAGTGTTTTATTTCTTTTCATTGATATTGTGTGACATTTGTAAATTACAAGCTTTTCCATAATTCTTTTAGGTACTCAAACTTAGTTTCCAGCTTTTTACTATCACAAAGAGCTCTGCTATGATCATTGGTCTTGTCATACCAGAGGGGCTTGCATAACTCAATGAAACCATGAGCTATGCTGTGTAGGCTTACATAAAATAGGTTGACAGCCAGTGGAGAAAAAGTTGGCAAACTACTCTAGTATCTTTAACAACAACAACAACAACAACAAAATCCCATGGGCAGTGTTAAAATACTAAAAGAAAGGCCTGGGGTACTTTGGTCCATGGGATCATGAAGAGTAAAACACAACTGAACAATTAAACAATGACAAATGAGTATTTGGGGCCTTAGTTTATTTTTGACTTTCTGGGAGCATATGCCCAGTAATAAATAGGATCTCTGGGTGAAGGAGTATGAACAATTTAGCCATTTTTCTTGCATAATTTCATATGGATATTAAGAAAGATTGGATGAATTTATGCCTGGCAACAGTACATTATCATGCTTATCTTCACATGGCTCCTCCAAAAAATTCACATGTTTTGTCAGCTCTACCAATGTACATAACATAAGGCAAAAGAGAAGGAAATAAGCATTTATAAAACACCTATTATGTGCTAGGCACTTTATTGTAATGTTCTGGTTTAGCTTTCTAGAGGTCTCTGGACCAGCCTTCATTTCAGCTGAGTAATCACCATGAGAATTAGCCAGAGATAAAGTCCAAATTGTTTATTGTCTCCTTGCCTAGGGCTCCACTAACTTTCTGGAGGCCCTTCAGACAGGGCGTCGGTCTCAGTGGGGGAAGCAGGAGGACAGGCCAGCCACTATAAGGCTGATGAAGATGGAATATCTCTCTGAATCTGTTCCTAGTCCCCTTTAAATACCCATAATTAAATTCATTCATCATACTGAGTCTAAGCCAATCATTATATCACTAGGAAACAATTATTTGTTGTAAGATTAAATCAATCATACTTGAACTAGAGAACTACTAATCACCATGCTAAACTAGATAACCATTGTCTTATCAATTCCACTGAGTTAACACCTTGTTGTAGGACTAAATCAATCATACAAAGTTTCAGCCCTCTACATCTCCCCCTTTCTTTTGTTTTAGAACATAGGTGGTTACCCTCCCTGACTTCAGAGGAAGGGGGTGAAAACACCAAAAAAGGAGATGAAAACAGCAAAGAAAAATGGGAAATCAAGCCAGATTAGCGGGTTTCTGAGGGGGTCTCACTTGAAACAGATATACATAAATCCATCAACATGGGAGGTGTTAGAATCCTTACAAAGTGTTGACACTTACCTAATTTAGCATGGTACTTAGCAAGTTCTCTAGCTCACTAATGTATTTAAGTACTCATTGAAGTTCACACTTTGGGAGATTCACAAGTCAGGATTCAGTATGAGATTCACAAGTTCAGTGGAGGAGATTCACAAGTCAGGATTCAGTATGAGAATCACAAGTTCAGTGGAGGAGATTGACAAGTCAGCAACCCAGAATCCCACTCTCTGGGAGGAGGGGTCAACCTTTGAGTTCACACTTCTATTTTTTTTTTTAAATAACTTTTTATTGACAGAACCCATGCCAGGGTAATTTTTTACAGCATTATCTCTTGCACTCGCTTCTGTTCTTTTCCCCTCCCTCCCTCCACCCCCTCCCCCAGATGGCAAACAATCCTTTACATGTTAAATAGGTTATAGTATATCCTAGATACACTATATGTGTGCAGAACCGAACAGTTTTCTTGTTGCACAGGGAGAATTGGATTCAGAAGGTATAAATTACCTGGGAAGAAAAACAAAAATGCAAGCAGTTTATATTCATTTCTCAGTGTTCTTTCTTTGGGTGTAGCTGCTTTTGTCCATCCTTGATCAATTGAAACTGAATTAACTCTCTTTATCGAAGAGATCCACTTCTGTTGGAATCCTTACTAACTGCTAAGTAATTAGAGTTGATCTAATCTTCAAGAAGATGTTTTGGGCAGAACCTGAAACAAGGTACTAAGTAGAGAACTAAGTTCAATGAGTTCACACCTCCCTTGAAGCTCGTTGGGCCAGAGAGCACTATGGGAGAAAACCCATAATCCCTCTCTCTCGTATCCCACAATTCCTCCCTCTTGGATATAAAAGAAACAGACAGAAGCTCTCGGTCAGATTTCAGTAGAGTTACGCCAGAAGCCCTCTCTCCGAGGCAAGGCAGAATATTTTCCACTTGGCTGGCTGGTGGCAGAAGTGTTCTTGAGAGAGGAAGTCGCTACAAGTCGAGATTTCACCGGAATGACATGAAGACTGGAGCTGGCTGGAGGCTGAAGAAAATCAGAGGCAGAGGCTGAAGGACCAGACCTTTGGATTTAAAGACATTTGGAGAGAGCTCTTGGAACCAAGCAGAGAGATAGGCTTACATAAAATAGGTTGACAGCCAGTGGAGAAAAAGTTGGCAAACTACTCTAGTATCTTTAACAACAACAACAACAACAACAAAATCCCATGGGCAGTGTTAAAATACTAAAAGAAAGGCCTGGGGTACTTTGGTCCATGGGATCATGAAGAGTAAAACACAACTGAACAATTAAACAATGACAAATGAGTATTTGGGGCCTTAGTTTATTTTTGACTTTCTGGGAGCATATGCCCAGTAATAAATAGGATCTCTGGGTGAAGGAGTATGAACAATTTAGCCATTTTTCTTGCATAATTTCATATGGATATTAAGAAAGATTGGATGAATTTATGCCTGGCAACAGTACATTATCATGCTTATCTTCACATGGCTCCTCCAAAAAATTCACATGTTTTGTCAGCTCTACCAATGTACATAACATAAGGCAAAAGAGAAGGAAATAAGCATTTATAAAACACCTATTATGTGCTAGGCACTTTATTGTAATGTTCTGGTTTAGCTTTCTAGAGGTCTCTGGACCAGCCTTCATTTCAGCTGAGTAATCACCATGAGAATTAGCCAGAGATAAAGTCCAAATTGTTTATTGTCTCCTTGCCTAGGGCTCCACTAACTTTCTGGAGGCCCTTCAGACAGGGCGTCGGTCTCAGTGGGGGAAGCAGGAGGACAGGCCAGCCACTATAAGGCTGATGAAGATGGAATATCTCTCTGAATCTGTTCCTAGTCCCCTTTAAATACCCATAATTAAATTCATTCATCATACTGAGTCTAAGCCAATCATTATATCACTAGGAAACAATTATTTGTTGTAAGATTAAATCAATCATACTTGAACTAGAGAACTACTAATCACCATGCTAAACTAGATAACCATTGTCTTATCAATTCCACTGAGTTAACACCTTGTTGTAGGACTAAATCAATCATACAAAGTTTCAGCCCTCTACATCTCCCCCTTTCTTTTGTTTTAGAACATAGGTGGTTACCCTCCCTGACTTCAGAGGAAGGGGGTGAAAACACCAAAAAAGGAGATGAAAACAGCAAAGAAAAATGGGAAATCAAGCCAGATTAGCGGGTTTCTGAGGGGGTCTCACTTGAAACAGATATACATAAATCCATCAACATGGGAGGTGTTAGAATCCTTACAAAGTGTTGACACTTACCTAATTTAGCATGGTACTTAGCAAGTTCTCTAGCTCACTAATGTATTTAAGTACTCATTGAAGTTCACACTTTGGGAGATTCACAAGTCAGGATTCAGTATGAGATTCACAAGTTCAGTGGAGGAGATTCACAAGTCAGGATTCAGTATGAGAATCACAAGTTCAGTGGAGGAGATTGACAAGTCAGCAACCCAGAATCCCACTCTCTGGGAGGAGGGGTCAACCTTTGAGTTCACACTTCTATTTTTTTTTTTAAATAACTTTTTATTGACAGAACCCATGCCAGGGTAATTTTTTACAGCATTATCTCTTGCACTCGCTTCTGTTCTTTTCCCCTCCCTCCCTCCACCCCCTCCCCCAGATGGCAAACAATCCTTTACATGTTAAATAGGTTATAGTATATCCTAGATACACTATATGTGTGCAGAACCGAACAGTTTTCTTGTTGCACAGGGAGAATTGGATTCAGAAGGTATAAATTACCTGGGAAGAAAAACAAAAATGCAAGCAGTTTATATTCATTTCTCAGTGTTCTTTCTTTGGGTGTAGCTGCTTTTGTCCATCCTTGATCAATTGAAACTGAATTAACTCTCTTTATCGAAGAGATCCACTTCTGTTGGAATCCTTACTAACTGCTAAGTAATTAGAGTTGATCTAATCTTACAAGAAGATGTTTTGGGCAGAACCTGAAACAAGGTACTAAGTAGAGAACTAAGTTCAATGAGTTCACACCTCCCTTGAAGCTCGTTGGGCCAGAGAGCACTATGGGAGAAAACCCATAATCCCTCTCTCTCGTATCCCACAATTCCTCCCTCTTGGATAAAAGAAACAGACAGAAGCTCTCGGTCAGATTTCAGTAGAGTTACGCCAGAAGCCCTCTCTCCGAGGCAAGGCAGAATATTTTCCACTTGGCTGGCTGGTGGCAGAAGTGTTCTTGAGAGAGGAAGTCGCTACAAGTCGAGATTTCACCGGAATGACATGAAGACTGGAGCTGGCTGGAGGCTGAAGAAAATCAGAGGCAGAGGCTGAAGGACCAGACCTTTGGATTTAAAGACATTTGGAGAGAGCTCTTGGAACCAAGCAGAGAGATAGGCCTCTAAGCTAACTGGGCTATATTGGGATAATAAAAGATCTGAACTTTTATCACCTGGCTGCGTTTTTAAGAAGAAAAAGATCACAACATTTTGGCGCCCTGAACGTGGGACAAACAGACCCCTCAGTGGATTTCAGTGGAAAAGCTCCGATCCTGATTCAAGTGGAAAAGCCTCTGATCCTGATCCAGTGGAAAAAACTTCAACCCAGAAATTAGGGTGAGTGCAACAATGTCATCAACCAACAGAAAAGCAATCAGGATTACAGTTGGGAAGAATACAGGCCTTTTAAGACAACAAGACAATATCCAATGCAAACAGCTCCAATGTAATTACCAGATGATGAGGAGAAATCCCAAAAGTGGTAAATAGAAGAGAATTAGATAGGTTAAGTGCTTGGGGAAGAGGATCTGCTTATATTTCCACAGATGAAGAAAGAATCAGATGGCTGACAATGAGACTGTCAAAAGGAGCTTACAGGAATTATTAGATTCCTGGCACATGAACTAATGGACAATGGATTCCTTATGGACTATTTCTAGGACTTATGGACATTTGTAAATTTTCAGGTCGATTTATGTTGTTACATTACTACTAGCCTGTGTTATATTACTATGTGCTTATGTATTTTAAGCAATTGCAAGAATCATTGGATTTCTTGAGATGAAAGATTGTTGATGAGACTTTTGCAGTAGTTAAATTTTCATGTTGATTCATGTTATTTGTTACATTACCACTAGCCTGTGTTATATTGCTGTATGCTTTTGTAAATTATGTATAATGCCTCCCATATTGATGGATTTATGTATACCATGTATATCTGTTACAAAGTTCTGGCCCATATTGATGGATTTATGTGTACCCCTTCAGAAACCCTCTATGTTTTAAAACAAAAGAAAGGGGGAGATGTTGGAATCCTTACTAACTGCTAAGTAATTAGAGTTGATCTAATCTTACAAGAAGATGTTTTGGGCAGAACCTGAAACAAGGTACTAAGTAGAGAACTAAGTTCAATGAGTTCACACCTCCCTTGAAGCTCGTTGGGCCAGAGAGCACTATGGGAGAAAACCCATAATCCCTCTCTCTCGTATCCCACAATTCCTCCCTCTTGGATAAAAGAAACAGACAGAAGCTCTCGGTCAGATTTCAGTAGAGTTACGCCAGAAGCCCTCTCTCCGAGGCAAGGCAGAATATTTTCCACTTGGCTGGCTGGTGGCAGAAGTGTTCTTGAGAGAGGAAGTCGCTACAAGTCGAGATTTCACCGGAATGACATGAAGACTGGAGCTGGCTGGAGGCTGAAGAAAATCAGAGGCAGAGGCTGAAGGACCAGACCTTTGGATTTAAAGACATTTGGAGAGAGCTCTTGGAACCAAGCAGAGAGATAGGCCTCTAAGCTAACCGGGCTATATTGGGATAATAAAAGATCTGAACTTTCATCACCTGGCTGCATTTGGGAAGAAGATCACGACACACTTCCATCAGAATACATCCTCAAACAGTATCGTTGTTGAGGTATATAATGATCTCCTGGTTCTGCTCATTTCACTTAGCATCAGTTCATGTAAGTCTCGCCAGTCCTCTCTGTATTCATCCTGCTGGTCATTCCTTACAGAACAATAATATTCCATAACGTTCATATACCATAATTTACTCAACCATTCTCCAATTGATAGGCATCCATTCATTTTCCAGCTTCTAGCCACTACAAACAGGGCTGCCACAAACATTTTGGCACATACAGGTCTCTTTCCCTTCTTTAGTATCTCTTTGGGGTATAAGCCCAATAGAGACACTGCTGGATCAAAAGGTATGCACAGTTTGATAACTTTTTGAGCATAGTTCCAAATCGCTCTCCAGAATGGTTGGATGTGTTCACAATTCCACCAACAATGTATCAGTGTCCCTGTTTTCCCACATCCCCTCCAACATTCCCCATTATCTTTCCCTGTCATTCTAGCCAATCTGACAGGTGTGTAGTGGTATCTCAGAGTTGTCTTAATTAATAATGATTTGGAGCATATTTTCATATGGCTAGAAATAGTTTCAATTTCTTCATCTGAGAATTGTCTATTCATATCCTTTGACCACTTATCAATTGGAGAATGGCTTGATTTCTTATAAATTATAGTCAATTCTCTATATATTTTGGAAATGAGGCCTTTATCAGAACCTTTAACTGTAAAAATGTTTTCCCAGTTTATTGTTTCCCTTCTAATCTTGTTTGCATTTGTTTTGTTTGTACAAAAACTTTTCAATTTGATATAATCAAAATTTTCTATTTTGTGGTCAATAATGATCTCTAGTTCTTCTTTGGACATAATTTCCTCCCTCCTCCACAGGTCTGAGAGGTAAACTATCCTATGCTCTTCAAATTTATTTATAATCTCATTCTTTATGTGTCGGTCATGAACTCATTTTCACCTTATCTTGGTGTACGGTGTTAAGTGTGGGTTAATGCCTAGTTTCTGCCATACTAATTTCCAATTTTCCCAGGAATTTTTATCAAATAATGTGTTCTTATCCCAAAAACTGGGATCTTTGGGTTTGTCAAACACTATATTATTAAAGTTATTGGCTGTTTTGTCCTTTGAACTTAACCTATTCCATTGATCAACTAGTCTATTTCTTAACCAATCTAGATGGTTTTAGTAACTGCTGCTTTATAATATAATTTTAGATCTGGTACAGCTAGAATCAAATTCATTTGATTTTTTTTCATTAATTCCCTTGAAATTCTTGACCTTTTGTTTTTCCATGTGAACTTTGTTGTTATTTTTCTAGGTTGTCAAAATAGGTTTTTGGGAGTCTGATTGGTATAGCGCTAAATAAATAGATTAGTTTAGGTGAGTTCACACTTCTAAAAGAGCATATAAAAGAATGAGCCACAGTCAGGAGTCAGTTTGGGGAGATTCAGAGAGAGCTGGAGGCTGAAGCTGGCAGAGGCAAAGGACAAGCTGCAAAAGCTCTTGGAACCAAGGAGGGAGTTAGGCCTATAAGAAAACTAACTGGGATATTTTGGAAGAGACAATAAAGGACTGAACTTTTAACAGCTGGCTGCATTTGAGGTGATTATTACACAGAACTGAAACTAAGGCTGTCTCTAGAAGCTCCCCAAGAAACCTGCTCCCAGAGAACAATCATATTTTAGAGAAGAGAACACTGCAGGAGGTATTACACAGGCACATAATAATACAGATTAATATTGATGTAACAAACAACATGAATCAACATGAGAAATTACATGTGTCCATAAGTCCTAGAAATAGACCAAAAGAAATCTATTGTCCATTAGTTCATGTGTCAGGAATCCAATAATTCCTGCAAGTTTTGAAGTCCTGTATCAGTCTTATCATGTCTCAGAGAATCCAAAGATTCCTGCTGTTTTCGAAGTTCTGCAACAGTCTTATCAACAATCTTTTTATCTCAAGGAATCCAAAGATTCCTGATGGTTTTGAAGTCCTGTAACAGTCTCATTATCAGTCATGTTCTTTCAGTGTCATGTTTTTTAGGTCTTCTCCTTTGTTTTGTTTCTGTCTCTCTCTGATGGGCAAGGCGAATACAACTTGTTGGGATCTTTCCTCATCACATGGAGATTACATTGGAGCTGATCACACTGGACACTGTCCTTCTGTCAGGTTAAAAAGCCTGTATTCTCCCCAGTTGTAATCTCTTTTCCCCATCTGATTGCTTTTTGGCTGATTGATCATATCAGAGTCTTGAATTTCTAAAGACTCTCTGGGTATAACCTCGGCTGCCATCATTCCCCACCTGTTTTTTTCCTGAGATTTTGGAGCTGGGCTCTACCTCTTGTTTCCCTGGGTCAATCTACATGCTGAGGCCCAGTGGAAGCCCTTATTGCATGGGGTTTTGAGTCTTGTTCTCTCATCCTGTCTCTATGCCAACATTGAGCTTTCAGTTGCCCTTCTTTTCCACACTGAAAGCATTGGTGAGTCTCTCTGGAAGGCCCTTGCCACAAGGGATCTTCGCTTCCCATGTTCTGCATCATAGCCTAGGTATAAAAGGCATTTGGGCCCCCTGTGTTACAGGATCTTATGATCTCCTCTAAAGGAGCATCCTGTGTAGTCCCAGAATAATTCTTCTACAAACCTCATTAGCATTTTCTCTAGCAAGTTGTTTGATAATTATTCCTGTTGCTGCATTTTCACTAATAGTTTGTGTGATAGCTCTTTGCAGACATCCCACAAAATCAGCAAAGGGTTCATTTGGACCTTGCTCTATTTTCATGAAGGCTTCCTTTCCATCTTTTCCTGGGAGGGAGTCCCATGCTTTGATAGCAGCAGCAGAAACAATTTGCTCATATACTATCAAAGGGTAATTAATCTGTGCTAAAGAGTCTGCATAAGGACCTATACCTTCTAGTTGATCAAAGGTGATTGGTATATTAACTCCAGTTTGTCTATTTCATTGGGTTTGTATTCTACATAGTTCACTGTACTTCAAAAGCCACAAATTTTGTCCAGGTTCTAAACATGTCCTTGCTATAGATTTCCAATCACGAGGGGTTAAAATTTCATAAGCCTTATCTTAACATAAGATGATGTGGCCCCCATAAAGAATGCAACCCTTTTTTAGATCTTTGATAATTTCCAGATCAAAAGGAGTATATCTTCTCCTTTGTTGACCTAAAGAATCAAAGTCTTGAATAACAGGGTATGTTTTATAGTTTAATATATTTAATATGTATTGGTCTATGTGCCACCTAGGGGGGGGGGGAGGCAGGGAAAAGTTGGAATGGAAGGTTTTGCAAGGGTCAATGCTGAAAAATTACCTATGCATATATCTTGTAAATAAAAAGCTATAATTAAAAAGAAAAAAAAGCAGGGTCTGCTTTTATTTTTAAATTAGATATATCTTATCCTTCTTTTTTAGCTTTAACCAGTGCCTTTTGTAATTTTGCCATGGGGGTGGACAAAGCTGCTTCATGGGTGGTACTGATTGTCACTGCCCCTTCCCCTTCTCCTTCTCCCCCCATCCATGAAGGGTTAATTGAAGAGGGTAAGTCAGGGGATGGGGAATGCCCTCATGGCTCCTGCTGGGAAGCACCACATTCCTTAATTTCATCAGTATTGTACTTAGCTCTTTTCTTGTCTAATTCTTCATACTTTTCAACTGTTTTATCAGTACCCTCTTTATCCTGCACTTTCTTCTTTTTCCTTATTCTAATACTTAGGTAATTCCTTAAAGCCAATTATATTAAGTTATATGTATAGAATGTTTTTTTAGGAATTGAATTAGGGCCATTATCCATTGTAATCTTCAATTACATGTTCTCCTACTAGTTTCCACTTGTCTGGCTCTAATTCTTCCTTAGAGAACTAAGGAGATACGTATTTTAATGTTTTGAAGAGTTCAATGATCTGCTTCCAAGTTACAATCAAACCTTGGTTTTTTATTTGTCTAACTCTGCTTTCTACACACTTTCCTTGCAGTAGAAAAGGCGGTTTTCTAAACATTTGTCCCATTTCAGCTGAAACACTCATTTAACCCTTAACAAAATTTTCTTCTTGTCTATTTTTGTGCTCGCCCTAGTTTCTGGCTCACAGAGACTTTTCCACTGAACTCAAGATCAGTTTGGACTGCTGAGTATAAATCCTTAGTCCCACATTCAGGAGCCAAAATATAATGTTCTGGTTTAGCTTTCTGAAGGTCTTTAGAGCAGCCTCCGTTTCAGCAGAGTAATCACCATGAGATTAGCCAGGGATAAAGCCCAAATTCTTTATTGTGTCCTTCACAGTCTGCCTCCTTGCCTGGGGCTTGGCTAGCTTTCTGGAGGCCCTTCAGACAGGTCTTGATCTCAATGGGGCGAGAAGGAGGACAGGCCAGCCACCATGAGGCTGATGAAGATGGAATGTCTCTCTGACTCTGACCTCTTAAATACGCTATTACAATTAAATCCATTCATCATACTGAGTATAAGCCAATCATTATATCACTAGGGAACTATTATTTGTTGTCATACTGAAGTAGAGAACTATTAATCACCATGCTAAACTAGATAAGCACCATCTTATCAATTCTACTAAGTTAACACCTTGTTGTAGAACTAAATCAATCATACAGTTTCAGCCCTCTACGCTTTACAATTCTCATTTGATTCTTAAAACAACCTGCAAGACAGGTATTGTTAACTCCACTTTATAGTTGAGTAAACAAACAGAAGCAAACAGATTGACTTGTTTAAAGTCACGTAGCTAAGCAAGTTCTGCAGCTGAATTTGAACACAATTCTTTTTGACTCTAAACATAATACTCTACTAATATTCTACTATACCACTTATTTATCTCAAAGTAGTTTAGATTTGCCTATGCTTTCAAATGATGATATGTAATTTATAATTGTTCTTTAGTAAAGTGTTTTTACTAAACACTTTATTATCATATACCTTGACCATTTACTTACAGAATGTTATATAAATTTAAATCAATTCATTGTCAGTTTTGCAGAGTGAACTTTTATCAGAAATGTTAGATGAAAATAGGTTTCCCCATGAGTATCATATTTATCTTAATTTCCTCAGGGCAAAAAAGAGTTTAATTTTATGCAATCAAAATAGTCTTAGTGATTTTTATGGTCTCCTCTGTCCTTTATTTGGCTAAGAACTCTCCCTTTCAGCATTGTTGCAAAAGGTATTTCTATCTATTCTATTTCTTTAAAAGATATGATCTTTTATATCCAAGTCATGTACCTACTATTTTTTGGTAGCATATGTTTTAAGATATTGATCTAAACCTTATTTCTTCCAAACTGTTTTCTAACTTTCCACAATATTCTTTTCAAAAAGACTAACTCTTCCTTATATTTTTTATTGTTCTTAAATGCCCCAAATTTATGGGCTAGGACTTGAAAGATGAAAAGTAAAGTCTGAAGGGAGAAATTGAAAGTGGAAAACATCACAGATATAACATCCCCTAAGAAAACTCAGGATTGTGGCCACCCTCCGTAATGTTCTTTCTCTAAAATATATTCTCTGAGAGCAGGTTTCCTGGGGCGGGGCTTCTGGGAGCAAACTTTCTTTCAGATTCAGCCAGGAGTCCAAATCCTTTATTGCCACCTTCAAAGTCTTGTCTCCTTCCTGGGATCTGGTTAGCTTTCTTAGAGGCCTCTGTTGTCTTGATTCCAGTGTTCTCCACAGGACAACCTATCACCACTTCTCTGTCTTCCTTAGTTCTCCTCCTGGCTTCAAGAGCTTCTCCCTTATATGTTCCACACTGAGTATACACCAATCATTATATCACTAGGAAACCATTATTTGTTGTAGGATTAAATCAGTGCTAAACTTGATTTAACCACTGTCTCAATTCCACTTATTTAGCACCTTGTAAGAATCCTAACAACCCTCAAATGATATAATTATACAAAGTTTGTAAAGTAATTGTTATATAAACAGATCTATGGGATGACAGCTTATTTTCATGGAATGCAAAGTCTCAGTGGTGGGTATAGCCTCAAAGTGCCTCAAAACCAAAGTACTTTCTCCTCTGTGGTAGGAGGGAGGGTCTTCCTGAGACTTTCAAATGGTTATATTTCACCTCCTTGTGATGAGATTAGGAACAGGAAGGGGCGCCATCATGAAGTTTTTCTAGGATGTCCCATGAAAGGCAACATCATATAGCAAGCAGATAAGAGCTTTAGTCTCAGCAAACAAAAACTGGGTTCAAATTCTTCCTGTGACACTAGCTGTGTGACCACAAGGTCACACATTTAGGCTCTCCGCCTCAGTTTCTCCACATGTGAAATGGGAATAATAATAAGAATAATAATCAATCTTATGAGCTATACATCTCCTGAGAAAGAATTGATGAAATCGGAAAGCAGACAAAAGCACATTTTTTTCAACTTTATTTTGAATTGGGGGGAGGGTTGTTCCATAATGTTTAAAAATTGATTGTCTTTTCAAAGGTTCAGGAGGGAAAGGAAAAAGAAAATTTAGAACTCAAATATTTTTTAACTTAAAAATTGTTTACATGTCATTGGGGGGAAATTAAATATAATTTTTTTTAAAAATTAAGAAACTTAAAACATTCTAAGGAAAACTGTGAATGGACAGATTTAGAATTGAAATACTGCCTAAAGAGGTAGTGCTAAGGAATTTATTACATATTCTTCCTCAGGAAGAAAAACAAGGATAGTGGATAGAAAATATATATAAGCTTGTATATAAGCCTTTTTACAAGGAGAAATTTTCAAATTATTAGAGGCTCCCTCAGGAAGGAGTAGGTTTTCACTTGTCAAAAGTCTTCAATATGATTTGGGGGAATAGTGTAGAATACATCTTTGTTCAGGTATGGATTAGACTAATTGGCCTCTGGGGTCCCTGCCAACTCAGAGATCTAAATTAAAAAAAAAAAAGTTATCAGTCATATCCAATTCATGACTTCATTTGGGATTTTCTTGGCAACAATATTGGAATTCCCTTCTCCAGTTTATTTTACAAATGAGAAAATGGAGCTAATGACTTGCCCAGGGTCACACAGCTAGTGTCTGAAGCCAAATTTTAAATCCTGGTTTTTCCTGACTCCAGGCCCAGACCTCTATCCACTGCACCACCTAGCACCCAGTGCTCCACCTATACCAGTAAGTTGTCTCTGGCATGAATATTATTCTATACATAACTTAAATAGATTATTATAATTATAATTATAGATTTTATAGATTCCTTTGCAAACCCAGGAAGTCAACCATGTAATTTTGGGGCCAAAAAATGCAGTTTGAATTAAACAGTCTGAGGTTCTGTGACATAAGTAATTCATTAGGTCTTAGCATTCAGAGGGGATGCTAGACTATTCAATTACTGGTCCGTAAAATTGTCAGCAAGCATTTATTTATTCTTTATCAGGCACTGGGCTAAGGGAATACAAATACAAGTTAGTCCATGGCTTACATAGATAGCACATAAAAGAGCATGAAACTGGTATTGGCTGAGTGACCACTTCTAGCAGCCACAAGGCTTAAATTTTAAAAATTTTTTCCAAAATAACATTTTAGAGGAGAAAAGGATATGAAACTTATGTTGATTCTGTAAAGTAGACTTACTTATTTGACTACTTCCAACTTATGCCGCCATTCCTTAAGCTGCTGGGGCAGCCCCCTCATCAAATTACTTTGCATTTTAAAATGTTATCTATATGTTTGTTTCCCATCATTTGTAAGCTTTTTATTTTTATTTTATTCTTTTAAATAACTTTTTATTGACAGAACTCATGCCAAGGTAACTTTTTAGAGCATTATCCCTTGCACTCACTTCTGTTCCGATCTTTCCCCTCCCTCCCTCCAGCCCCTCCCCCAGATGGCAAGCAGTCCTTTACATGTTGAATAGGTTACAGTATATCCTCTGCACAATATTTGTGCAGAACCAAACAGTTTTCTTGTTGCACAGGGAGAATTGAATTCAGAAGGTAGAAATAACCCGGGAAGAAAAACAAAAATTCAAGCAGTCTATATTAATTTCACAGTGTTCTCTCTTTGGGTGTAGCTGCTTGAATTGAATTGAAACTCAATTAGCTCTCTTTATCAGAGAGATCCACTTCCATCAGGATACATCCTCAAACAGTATCGTTGTTGAGGTATATAATGATCTCCTGGTTCTGCTCACTTCACTTAGCAATACATAAGCTTTTTAAAAGCAGAGCCTTTCTCTTTGACTACTACATCGCACATTGCCTGGAGTGTAAGGAATTGAACCTGAAAAACTTCCTATACTAAAAAATTTTTATATTTAAAATCTAAAAGATTTTCCCATAGGAGCTGCACCCACAGAGAATCTTGGGAAGTGAGTGTGGTTCACAACAAAGCATTTTCATCTCTTTTAGTTATTTGCTTGCATTTTATTTCCTCACTTTTCCTTTTTGATCAGATTCTTCTTATGCATAATGTGTTGTGTGTAGTAGTCTTTATGTGAACATTTTCTTAATTCAAATGTCTCCACATTTCATGATTTATATATCCAGACTCTTACTTTATAGTTTTTGCTACCATTAGAGTCAGCATTGTATTTTCATTTATTTTCCTAGTACTCTGGGTGAAAGTCAGTGAACACACAATAGCTAAATATATACATCCCAGGTAATTGTGGCAAGGAAGCCATTATCTGCATTTTACAGATGAAGAAACTGAGGCAAACAGGTAAAGTGACTGTTCAAATCCAGGTGACGGATTTTAGTTTGTTACAAGATGGGGAAGAATTATATTGGAAAATGATTTGTGTACAAAACCAAGAAGTGTTTCGTCTCAAGGTTCTGTTGAGACATTTTGTCCTTGTCCATATTTGTCATTCTAGAACAGGAGATAATCTTAACTTCTCCATCTTATCTCTAATTGGGCCACTGGAAACATTTGAGGATGATTCATGAAGAGGTGAAGGTTGGGGGTGGTCCTAGTTAAGGGAATCTCCTAACTTGGGTAGATTTTTATCATCCTTTCTTTAATACAAGCCTTAAGTCTTCCGTTATCAAGCACTGTGATCAGCTTCAGATATTTCCTTTCTCCTTAGTTCCAGTTCATAGATTAGCTCTTTTTTTTCTTCCTAAGTTACCTCATTCTAGACATGTTTAATTGTTCTAAATTAGCACAATAGCCTAGGGACTAACTCCCACACCAAGTCCACATTTCAACCTTGTTTCAAGATCAGAGATTCTGTCCTAAATTTCATTACCTCCATCTCCCAGCAACTGATTTCCAGATTTCTAGTCTCTAATCTTTGAGGAAGCTTAAAGTAAGGGAGGGAGGAAAGAATAATGAATTTTGAATCATAAAATGAAGGAAGATGGTGGTTCATTCATTTGGGAATCATCCCACTTGTGCCCCAGTGTTTAAACTACTTCATGATTCTTAACATTTAGAATTCTGACCATCTGTATGAAATTGACTTTTAAATTCCAGCTACATAAAAATGATTTTATTTAATCTTGTTGAATAAATGGCACATTCTTCCCCAAATTTTGGCATTTAGATATTTCTGTAGCATTACTGCTGTTTCTAATTAGTGACTAAATTAGTGACTAATATAACTAATATGTTTTTGTCAAGACCAAAGCTCCAAGAGAACTACAGTCAAATCTGGTATTCCAGATTTAACTAGTGCTACTTAAAATAGTAAGTTTTCAAATGAAGATACATTCCACAATATACTTTAACAAGATATTTTTATTTGTCTAGCAACTGCAAAATATACAAATTTCTGAAAGGCATACCCTGTTTACAAGCTAGCAGAGTTTATCCCAGGTGATTATTAAAGACAAACATAAAGCACACCTACTAAATCACAAGTTTAGGAAAAAAATGCTCCCAACCCAGACACATCTCTCACTCTCACACACCTGGCACCACCATATACATTAAATAAATAAATAGCATTTGCTATCAAAATAATATTAAAAAAATAAATTTCAAGTATTACAAATAAAAACAGTATCATGGATGTGGTTCAGTTTCTCCCCTTTCTCAATTCTTAAAAAGAGTTCTGCTACTCTCAGGATATAGAATGGGGGGGAGGGGAAAGAGTTGTGTCCCCCAAACAAATATACAAAGTTCAGAAAACTGGTTCCAAAGGAACATGGAAAAATAAAAATCAGTAGTCCCAGCAAAGACTCCCACTGTGCAATGAAGCATACCTCCTTAATGAAATGCTTCAGTGTAGTTCAGCCTACTACTAATACTACCACTACTTGCTTCTAACATAAGAAGCATCATCTCTAGGATCTCTGGATATATTCCTCCTCCTCACTCATTAGGTAATGCTAGCTGCTTGTTTTAAAAAAGAGCAAACATCCTAGAGATCCTCACGATGAACTAATTAAACAAAATTCTATTCTTGGCCACCTTCTGTCCATTAAAAACAGAAATGAGTACAAGAAAGCAGATTACAGCAATCTATCAAAGAACAAAGTGAGTTCAATTCACGTTTATATAAACATGCACTTGGGCCTGCGTGCACATCCACAAGATGGATGATTGACAAGATGGTTTTTTAAGAAAGGGAGGATCTTAGGCATGTTTATGACAATCTGACTTGTCACTGGGCTGCCAATAAATATCAAATATGAGCTCTAGAATGAGAACAGGTGTGAACACACAGGAACTCTGGAGTGCAAGCCCAGTGCATGGGTCTTTAAGAGCCTACTAATTGATTAACCTATGAGGCACTGTGGTCTGACTCTTCCTCCCTGAACCATTTCCCCCAAAGGCCTTCTCTGTGTCCCACTTGTGGAGCCAAGAGAAATGGCACCTGAAGGCCATCTGTGTTATGGAAATCTCCCCTACCTCTGCACTCTAGTCGATGAGCACCTGGACCAATGCTAGGGAGACAGCGGATGCTCAATATTGAACTGAAAGCAGGCAGTCTTTTGGTACTGGCTATTCTATCCTCCTCCCTCAGCCCTCCAGGGATAGTCCGCTAACTCGGACTCCTAACAAGACTCTCACTTTGGAGCTGCACAACTCTTTGGGAAACAAGCTTTGCCCTGCAGATGTTTCCTACCCTGCCAATATTTCCAGTTCACAACCTGACCCAGCTCCTGTGATCCATGTTCAAGTTCTGTGGGAAAAAAGTATGGATTTTTCATCCTGTTTCTTCCACAGAAGGTGCAAATACAAGCAGTTTGAAGAGAATGGTGTCTTCTCATTGGTGCCCATTCTCATATTCTGCTTGGAGAAAAAAACAGACTCTGAATAAAAACAAAGGAGAGTAATTCTTTGCTTTAGTCAAATAGCAAGATTTCTGTCTCATGAATTCCTGAAGAGGTCTACTTCTCCAAATCCAAATTTTGTTTGCACATAACCACCTCCAAGCCATCATATGCTGGTTCTACTCCCGGTCTTCAGAGGACAAAACAAAAAGTGGATGGTTCAAGAGGCCAGCTATCTTGAATTATCCTGTTAAATTCTGACCTGCCATCCTGAGATAACTGCTAAGGTAGAAAGGTAGAAAAGAAGCAGAGACGTTCTCTTCTCAGCCAATTCTCCCTTTCTCACACTTCCCAAAGCCTTTCCAGAGGGTGCCAGAGACATCCATTGAGACTGAAGAATGAGATGAGGAAAAAAAAGTAAAATGAAAAATTGACGATTCTTTACAGCAGAAGGGCTATACACGGCCTTGAAGTCACAAGATGGTTGAATGATGGGAATCAAGAGGGAATAATTCCACCCCCTCACCCCAAAAATTCGGTCAGTTTTATGGAAGCAGCAGTTGGGATTATCAGGGCCCCAGATTAAATGGAGGGGCATAAGCCAAGCTTCAGAAATGGCAATGGAATGCAATTGGTTTCATTTGTTTCAGAGTTTCAGGAAGAGTCAAAATTGGGTTGATGCATTATTCAGGTTCTGTTTGGAAGAGGAAGAGGAAAAAAAAATTAGATTTCTATTCAGGCCCCCACAACAAAAGACTCATCATGCAGGTGAGACCCTCCTCCTCCCAGTCCCCAAATTTAAGGAGCATCGCCTTTTGGCGCATCAGTTGGCAACACTGGCCCCAAGAGGCCAGGGAATTTACTATCAAAACCATAACCTCAGTAAGAGTTATCCATGGATACATATGATTTAAAAGCAACCTCCTAAAAAGAAAACACGAGTAGGGAAGGTATGGAAGGGGGAGAAAAAAACCACAGTTAAAATTAAAACAGGCTGCAGGGAGTGTGCTCATCTAGAGGCTGATTGCTCCAAAGGAAAACTTCTCCCCTAATGTCATTTAGTGGTTCAGTGGGTGCACATGGTTAAGTTTTTCCTTCCCAAAGCATCCTGACAATTTGGTTAGGAGGAGTACTAAATTATCCATAAGAATCTGTAACAAGTTAAGAATACAGGGCAAAATTCTACAAATTTGAGGGCTAATGCCCAGAATGGAAGCCACATACACCCCACTCATGATTTACCCCCGCAGAACACATATTCACATATTGTGATAAATATTTGAAATGTTAAAAATAGTCCTTGTTGTGACTAGGCACAAATACAAAGTTTAGTTAAAATACTCCCTACCCTTATGGACTTTATTGTTTAAAGGGCAGTAATATTGTAGCCAAAGTACAAATAAACTAAGGCTAGATAACATAAAAATTATAGTAGCCATTTTCCTTTTAAAAGCAAGATTTCTTTAGGAAAAGGAAGACCTCAGGCAGAAATCTTAATCCCTTTCTAATTTTGTGTACTGAACAAGACGACCTGATTCATTAAATAAGGAAACGGACAAGGAAGAGGCTGCCAATATTGAAATGCTTCAACCTACCAGGACTTGCTACTAGAACTTCCCTGACAGATAATCAAGAAATGGGTTAATACAAAAAATTAAATGCCCATGGAAGTGGTTAGTTACTTACTTCAAAGAAGCACAATGTGCTTGATAAACATCACTTATGGGAAAAAGTCAATTCCTTGGCTACTAAGACTTACCTGGTTCTGATAGTCAATATGACCTAAGTTAGGAGTCATTACCTAACACCTGAAACCCAAGGTAGCATTTCAATTTTATCATCAATTGAAAAAAAAAACAACCTAAGAGACTTAAGAAAGGAGAGATCAGGCTACAAAAGCAACCGCAGTAGAAGCAGCTTTGGTAAAATAAACAAATCATAAGATGCTCCCACCCATATCCCACCTATAGACCTCACAAGTCAATACTTGTAGCACCAAAAAAAAGTACAAGGATGAGAGAATAAGAGGAATGGGGTAAAGGGTTATAAATAGCTCAGAGAATACTTACAAACAGGCTTTCCCTAGTAAAGGCTGCAGAGAGAAGAAAAAAGTGGAAAGAGGGGGGTCAGTAGGAAAAGGGAAAGACAAAAACAGCATTTGAAATCAGGAATTAAATCTTTATCATGGCAAACCCTATTGATCCCATGTTTAGCCTATGACTACCCTGCTAGCAATTCCAAATGCTTACACAATTAGAAGTAAATTTTAAAAAACTAATGGCCAGGCTGAGTCACAGAACAGAGGGCCATAGGGCTGCCTAAATAGGGATGAACCAGCCTGACTGGTATTGGGGCAAAACTTCCCCTTTTCCCTGCAAAAAAAAAAAATTTGAAAGGGAAAATGGAAAATGGGAAAATGAACATGCCTGACAGGGCCTATAGCTGCCCACTATAGGGATCAAAATCAGGACACCATGGATGGAATAGTGAGATAGCACTCTTATTCCTATAAATCCCCACCATTTTCTTAATTACAAATTTTAAGATTTTTTTTAAGTTTTTCATAAAAAGTACAAATTATTAACAGTAGACAGAATAATAGAGCTTGCTAAGTGATCATCACTCTAAATCCAAAATATTCAAATATAAACCTTCTCAGATTTAGAAAATCTTTAGTACTATCTTTTGAAGACTGTCAATATTAATATTTAAATATTAACATTTAATTAGTATTCAGACCATCAACTTAACTTGGGGGCCAATGGATCAACAGAAATGCTTAGAAGGAAAAAAAGGGTGAGATCAAGAAGGAAAGAGTCTTTTCAGCATCCTGCATTAAAAAAAAAAACACCCTTCATTTCAAACACTTAAGCGCCAGTAACCAACCATCAAAAGCCCCATTCACCAGCAACAGGGGCTTCTGTTACCATTATGCAGTCCATCACTCAAGTGCCCTGCAGAGGTGGGCTGGATCAGTGATTCCAAATGCTTTCCTCTAACAGATGGAGGCACCCAGGACAGGGAGCGAGACACTAAACCAGCTTTGGCCTGGAGAGCACAAGTTACCTTTTGGCCTAAGGCCCTACTGGAAGTGTTCCACGTTTCAGCCAAGATTCCACTCACTGGCCACCATGTGAGCCTAAGCCTCCAGCGTAGAGAGTATACTCTTGCTTTTTTCCTGCTCTGCCCAATTCTGCCAACCTGCTTTCCAGGGAGGTTCTATCTATACAGTTGATAGGCTTCAGGTGAGAAGATTTCAGAGGATCACACAGGACTTAAACCGGCAGGAAGTAGATAACCACTGAACCTTAAAAAGGATTATTATCTTCTCTACTTAGAAGTGACAGGAGAAAATAGTCAACTAACTTGCGTGGGCACCTCCCGGGGCAGGCAGCTGGGCAGGGCAGCAGAAGTGGAAGCCATATGCTCCTCAAAGCTGTTGATTCGAGGCTTTTTGGTAGGCTCAGGGCTGGCTAGTGGGGTAACACTATTGCGTCTCATGAGCGGGTTAGGTCCCCTCTTTGCTTCCTAATTGAGACAAAGAAAGATAAGATGATAGTTATAAAGGGGGAAAAAAAATCAAAGGGAGAAAAGGGTAAGGGTGAGGAAGGAAACAATAGCAAAAGGTTTCTTCTGAGGACAGCTAACATTTATATAGTGCTTACTACCTGCCAGGCACTGGGCTTACTCATTTGATCCTCCAACCATGAAAAGTTTTGAGTGACGCGACTATTCCAGTCATAAAAGGTATCTGAGGCTGGATTTAAATTCAGGTCTTTCTAAACGTAGGTCTTTTCTAAACTTTCTATTCCCCTATCTAAACACAGGTCTTTTCTAGACTTTCTATCCCCCTATTATTATCCAGCAGTAATTACAGAGCAGAATTACAGAAAGGGTCAATAATTCCAAGTAAAAAGAAAGACATGGACTTCTCCCTTACCTTCCCAAGTATTTTTCCCCCAGATTAGCCTGAGGAACACACAAACATGCAGAAAAGTAGCGATAAGGGCAGCAGGTAATAGAATCAATTTTCCCTTTTGTTTCAGAGGCAAACTGTTCCAAATCTAACATCTGCATCTTCCCTCTAGTTTCCAAAAACTGAGGGAAGGAGATAGAAGTGGAAATGGAGAGCAGAGGGAGAGCCAGATACACATTGGTTTAAAAAAAAATGGGGAGAAGGGAGGAAATGTCTCTTTATTTAAACCAACTAGAATCCTGGGCAATCCGCATCAAGAAACCTTCTTCACAAGAACATACATATCTTGATATATATGTTGAAACTATTCACAGCCTCCGAAGGATTAGGACAGAAATATTCCAAAGAGGACCAATTAGTCAGCTAGCCATGGTTAACAGGTTTTTATGCTCCAATTGACTGAGAAAAAAATTTAAAAGTCAGATTTTATTTGAGATGGTTTAGTTTCTAGCTGCGGAGACTCAGTCCTGAGCCCCAAACCAGGAACTTGCCCTTCAACCTATATAGGAACCTGATAAAATGTTTGGTGAATTCATGGCTCTGGAAGCCAATGCAGATGTGTTTGGTTTTCTTTTTCCCTCCCCACTCAATTATGGTGCAGGCCAAGATCTTCATTTAAGAATCTGGTAGGATGACTTTTCCAACCTTCAAACATCTTTATTCTGACCCAGCCAGCTAGGTTTAATTCCCTA
The DNA here is from genome assembly GCF_016432865.1 of Antechinus flavipes. Classification (NCBI taxonomy): domain Eukaryota; kingdom Metazoa; phylum Chordata; class Mammalia; order Dasyuromorphia; family Dasyuridae; genus Antechinus; species Antechinus flavipes. The sequence goes on from NC_067402.1 coordinate 171,859,167, forward strand.
CTGTAGGCCAGGAAGTGCTCTGAGCGGATGCTCCCTCACCTTAAGATTCCAAGGCCAGACTTTCAGGTAAAGTCTGTTGCCCTTTTGGGCAGTCCCCTTTTCCCAGTCCCCTGGGTCTGGAGAACTCCAGGAAACAGGACAACTTCTACCAGTAAAGGGCATCATCTTTTCAGCTTAATCAAGAGAGCTGCTTTAGAAATTAAAAGTAGACCTTAACAGACATTTACTAATGTTGATTCAACGAATGTGTTCTAAAAACCTGGTATTGCAATTTGTGATATATCTGAGGGAAGAGGAAAAAGAGTTATAAATTATTTACATTATTTAGTAATTATTTTCACCTTCCACTCAATTATCACATCAGCTGAAAATCAACTGGAAAGTGAAAATACAATTGTGAAAAGACCACGATCATGACACAGATTAGGGGTGGGCAAAAAGGCACCTGAGGCTATCTTATCTAAAGTGATCATAAGAACCAACTCATGTACATATTAGCATTGAATACACAAAACAATGAGAACTTTATTTGGAGGCATTTAATATTGACTAGCCCTTTTTCACTCCATAAAAGTCCTCCACAGCTGCCTCTATGGAAGAGTCCATTGCTTCCTAAACCAACTTTCTTGGGTTGGAGCCAGAGGCATCAGGATGGGTACTCACCTCGGACCTTTCCCGGTGTGTGTTTACTGCTTCCACATTCAAATAAATGGACTCCACACGGCAACCTAAGGAGTAAGTAATGTTTTTAAAATGTGTTTCCTAAGAATGCAACTCCCACAGCTGCCCCCAAATCTAAGATACTGGGCAACACGGTCTTTTTGACCATTGACTTACCATAGGCCACAGGTGTCAATTTCAACACTGTGTGGAGGGGACATTTCAAATATGGCATTTCATCTAAGGAAGGGAAAACAGACATGATCTCCATCAGGAGTCATCCACAAGGATGACTTATTCCATGAATAAGCTTCAGAATAAGACATTTCAAAGAACTAACGTCCCCACAGCAGAAAAGTGAAGATTTAGCCCAAGTGCAATAATACCTATTCAGATGTCTCAATAAGTGATAAGGGCTGCTTGTTCCTGAATTTTTTCCAAGTCAGTTTGATTTATAATTGACCAAAGACAGAAAAAAAAATACTAAGGTTTACATGTAGCATAGGTTCTAACAGGAGAGGAACCAAGGTATCATGAAGTCACAGGGTTGGGAGTTGGGACAGTGGGATTCTGGCTTACATAAACATGTCATTGTCTTAAAGCTGCTGAATGCCAATGTTTAAAAAAAATACAAAATAGGAATTACCTGCACTCTTGTCTAGAAAATAGGCCAAAAGGCAGCGCATGACAGCTTGATGGCAGATGACCAATACATTTTCCTGTCTCTCCAATTCCATGATCACTGGCTCCAAGCGCTGAACTAGGTCTTGATAAGACTACAAGACAAGATGAATATTATTCATCTTCAGAAGCATTATTATCCAACTGCATCTATAAATTCAGGGTGACTAAATCATACCCATTGAGGACCAAGTATGAATGAACACATGAAAGGAGCATGTGGAAGGATAGTATCTCAAGTCTATATTCAGTCTCTGTGCCTCCCACAAAGAGCAGTAGGGCAAAAGAGGAAAAAACATCCCTTTCCAAATTAACCAAAGTTTTAAAAATGGCTTTTTAGGGGCAGCTAGGTGGCACAGTGGACAGAGCACCAGTCCTCAAGCTATCCTGTCTGTTTAGCCTGTTTGTTAAGAAGCTGTCACTTCCAGGAGAAGACACTGGGCTGATGTCCAATCCAACATCTGTAGGACTAAGTGAGGTAGGTGGGTTAGTCATGTTAAATGTGTTAAATTGGATATCTACATCTAATGGATCAACAAGATAGGAAATTTAAAAGGAAAATGGAAGTTCTTTCCATGGAGAATATAGGTGAAATGTGATGAAAGGTTACAGCAATGTAGGACATTCTAGTCATTTTTAATCAGTCATTTTCTCCCAGATACTGTCACTTGTTTGGCTCTACTGTTGAGGGGAAAATACCCAGAAATTTCCACCAAAAGCCATCTGAAACATAACTCGCCTCCAAGGAATCTAGACCAACTCCTTCTGTTTGGAAGAGCGAGGAGATGGGGAGTTGGATTTCGTTAATAAAGGAACACTAGTGAAAACTACTTTCCAAGATACAGCTCTATAATGTTGCTACATGGAGAAGATTTAAAATATATATATCAAACTCTTGAGGTAAATTTAAAAAGTTGTATGTATATTTACACTATCAACTTTTATCGATCAAATTTTTGTATATCAATTAAGAATCACCACCCACTGAAGATTTCTTCCTAGCCATTCAAAGGACACAAGGTTAGGAACTCCTCCTTGAAGCTTCATCTGCCTCTCCTTGTACCAACTTCTTATAAGCCTGACTGTCTTTTTAATATAATCGCACAGAATATATCTCTGAGCCTCAACCAAGGCCCACTGAGCACTTCCAATTACACACAACTACTGCATACCATAGCATTAAATAAATGTGTATGCAGATAAGAGAAAAAAGTTTGCCAAAAAGTGTCAACTGGGTGTTATAGCGACATTCCAATATATACCTCTCCAGTAGGATAGCGATAATAATATTTGTCCTGATCACGAAGGGCATATTCCTCAGGATAAGCGTCCTTGATCTCATCATAGGTCATCTCTTCACAGACTCCCTGGAAAAGAACCACCAGATATCACATACATACATACATACACAAAAAGGTACTACTATGAAACTATCAGGCCAAAGCTGAGAATACTTGTTAGGGCTTCCTTGCTCTTTCTAATCTATCTAAAGAAAATACTCCTCCTGGCGAGACTTACATGAACTGATGCTAAGTGAAATGAGCAGAACCAGGAGATCATTATACACTTCGACAACGATATTGTATGAGGACATATTTTGATGGAAGTGGATTTCTTTGACAGAGACCTAACTGAGTTTCAATTGATAAATGACGGACAAAAGCAGCTACACCCAAAGAACAAACACTGGGAAACAAATGTGAACTATCTGCATTTTTGTTTTTCTTCCCGGGTTATTTATACCTTCTGAATCCAATTCTCCCTATGCAACAAGAGAACTGTTCGGTTCTGCAAACATATATTGTATCTAGGATATACTGCAACATATCCAATATATAAAGGACTGCTTGCCATCTAGGGGAGGGTGTGGAGGGAGGGAGGGGGGAAAAATTGGAACAGAAACGAGTGCAAAGGATAATGTTGTAAAAAAAAAAAAAAAAATTACCCTGGCATGGATTCTGTCAATATAAAGTAATTACTCCTCATACAAAATATGTATACTTACAGCATCAATTTCATTGAGGGCCTTCCACTGTTCATAAGGTAGTTTGAGGGCTTCTGCTGTCTGGATAGTCCTTTTAAGTTGACTGGTCCATACTTTAAGGTCTTTCAAATTCTGCTCCTCAAGAAACTTGCACAAGGCGACGGAGAACTGAAATTTTGTCAAGGACAGAGTTTGGATACTTTCCAACCTCTTGGAGGAAAGCACAGCATTTTCCTTTTATAGTCTACCATCCAGCTGCCCTCATCGTATGGCTAAACAGATGACCAGAGCCCCAGCATCAGGACACATCCTCAGCACACAAACTTTATGCCCTTTAGCCTCCAAAATCCATTTCTTCCCCATTATCTCATACAACAATAAACTATATGATTAGCTCCCTTAATGGAAACGTACGCACACCACTCTGATCTTTGCTCCTACCTTCTTCCCCCGGATGGACAAGCCAGAGTCTCCACCAATTCTCCCTAGGATGTTGTACTCGCTCTCCCCATGGCGACATAAGTAGATGGTCCGGGGCTGAACATGGATGTTCATCAGGTAATAAACTATTCTGCTCTGGATATAATCTTGGACTCTGTTTACCAGGAATCGGCGGCCAACATCAAGCACCTTGATCAGTGACAGATTCCTGTACAGTAAAACCAAATACAGTGAAAATGAGCCCAAAAAAATGCATCTATATCTCCTGTAAAGTCTTTTCAATATTTGAATTTGTTTGGTGGGACTATCTCTTATGTGAGGTAGGGTTTTTCCCCATGGCAGGGAAAAAAACTGAGTTAGATCTTTTTAAAGGGGTGGTAGATTCAGAATGGCAAAATACAACTATACTATATATATATATATATATATATATATATATATATATATATATATATATACTAATATGTCAAATGGACAACTATGAATAAAGCATTTGTTAAGCATTCAGAAATTGTTTTCAAAGTGAGCTAGATCATAGAGGTCAAATGCAAATGTTTGGAGGACACTGCTGTTCCAAGGTTCTTGAGGTTCAGAGTCATGGGCTATCTCTCAGCATAAGAGATGGAAGTTTGGATGGTAATCCTATGTGTGTGACCTAGAACCAGTGTGGTTACAATTAAGAGTAGGAGAATCAATAAGCATTTTTTAAATGCGTATGTGGGACAAACACCTGAGGTGGCACAGTGGACACAGAGACAGGTGCTGGGATCAGAAAGACTCAGTTCAAATCTAGCCTCAGACAGTTATATGACCACAAGTCAAGTTACCTCAAATCTCATCTGTCAAATGAGCTAGAGAAGGAAATGGCAAATTACTTGGCCAATTTCTTTGCCAAGAAAAACCCAAATGGGGTTGCCAGACTGATCAACAAAAATAAGACAAGGTCTGCATTAGGTGCTGGGGATAAAGAAATTATATTCATATAATAAAAAATAACATGTTGTATTATATATAATTATAATCTTTTTTTTTTAAACAGCATATAAGGGAGACAGAGTATGGAAAAGATCTACTTTGTTACCAGGACAATATCCAAGATCAAATCTCATGTTAGAGGTCATAGAGGCAGCACTGACATACTCTTTAAGCTAGACAAGTCATTTATCCCAAATAGATTTTTGGGAAAATAAAATTAAGAACAAGGGACCAGGAAATAGTATTACCTAGGACTGATTCTGATTTTTCCTGGGATGCTCATTTGCTTATTGCTATAAGTGAATTTGCCATAAGTGAAATTGCTATTGCTATATATATATGTATGTGTGTGTGTGTGTGTGTGTGTGTGCGCGCGCGCAAACAGTAATAAAAAAATATGGAATTAGCATAATTCCCTAACAGGACTTCAAGATGATGTCCTTTGGCACACAGAAGTAAATATCAAAATAAAGCCATTTCAGGGAGAATGGCAATTTGATTGGGTTACCTATCATAGTTATCTGGGTCAAGAGGTTGGTAGGTGGCTTGATAGCAATTAATTCTTTTCATGAAGTCCTCCACGGCTTCTGCTGAGCCGCAATCTTTATAATCAGGGCTGGAGAGTTTAACTTCCTGCAACAACACAAAAAGGCAGCTGATGAGTCATACAGAATGGCTTTCAGTTCAGATTAATCAGGATTTGGGGCTCTCAATAGGGGAAAGCGCAGAAGGCCTGGGATAAAAAAAGATTATCCTAATACCCAGTGTTGAAAAAAATTTGGGTAGAGAGTGAGAAGCTGAATATAAAAAGGTTGAGGGTAGGACGGACAGATTGCTGGAGAGCACATCTTCCACACAGTCCTTACTAAGGATAGGAAAAAGCATCCAGAGAGATTCAGTAATGACCATGTATGGATGGTCTTTTTTATTACCAATTCCATGACTGAGTCACCAGACATTGTGGACCTTGGGTTAACTTAATAAGAACGTACTGAATACCTACTATGTGCCCCAGCACTAACAAGTGCTAAAAGGGACAATTCAGGAACCACCCCTGCCTGAGTCCCATTTCCTCCTTCCATTCCAGAATTCCTAGTATTCACTCAATTATTGACAATGAATGCCTAGTTTGCAGGTCATTGAGCCCTCATGCTCATCTTCTTACCTCCTGTTTTCCACAAGGGCAAACAAAAAGGAGAAAAAGGGCTCACCCATTATTTAAACATTTAAATAGCTAAAATAAAACTAGAATGTTTAATCAAATCCTTCAATTTCAGAGGAAAGCAAAAAGGTAAAAGATATTTCCCCATTTTCCAAATTCTTGGTACTTCTATTAAGAAAACCAGTTTTTCCAGACATCTTCAGTTTTCAAGTCAACAAGTTTAAGTCAGCCTTCCCTTTTTTTAGGGAGGGGGCTTTTCCTTCTCCAACTCACTGACAGATGAAACTAAAGCCAAAAGAGAGCGACTTGTCCAAAATCACATAGCTGTCTGGGGTCAAATCTGAAATATATATATATACATATATATATATTTATTATATATATTTTAATACAAATTAACATTATATATAGATATCTCCATATATGACCATTTCAATACTAAATGTAGCAGTCTAGCCAATTAAAAACTGTACATCAGTTTAGGTTTTACAACATATTCTGACTTACATGACCCTAGACAAGCCATTCAGCATTCTCCAGGAAACTTGTTAAAAGAAGTTGCACAATTATATAATTCTATAATGATCAATTCTAATGGATTTGACTCTTTCCAAAAATGAGATTATGAGAACTGAGTGGGGATCATAATATTTTCACTTTGTTGTTTGCTTGCATTTCTCATTTTTTTTCTTTTTGATGTGATTTTTCTTATGCAGCAAGATAATTGTATAAATACGTATGCATTTCATGGATTTACCAAATTTCATTACTTGCCATCTAGGGGAGGTGGAAGGAATGAGGGGAAACTTTTGGAACACAAGGTTTTGCAAGGGTTAATGTTGAAAAATTATCCAGTCATATTTTGAAAATAAAAAGCTTTAATAAAAAAAATAAATTTTAAAAAGTTTTAGAAAAAGCGCTATTCAACCAGGAATTATATGTCTAGTCCCTAATCTTTTGTAAGATAAGAGAAACATAAGTGATGAATAACATTACACCCAAACACATGCTAGCTGACAATGATTTAATGAACCAAGAAATAATTGCTGAGTTTATATAGGTGACTCATTAAAGTTACTGAATTTGTTCTGTTCCTACCTGGGAATAACAGAGATTCAGGAAAACTCTTGAATTATTATGCCCTAAGGTTTCTACTCTTTTTTTTAAGAATCCACCAAGACTTCCCAAATCTTTTTCTGCCATGGCAGAATTATTATGAATAACTTATGAAAGAATTCCTTTTTTCAGAATGTTCACAAACTATTAAGACTGAAAATGGATGTATTTTTCCCTTCTCACATTTCTTTAACCTTAAGTTTAACTTTTCTTGTCTATGACAAAATAAGGAAAAAGAATTGCACATATTTGACCTGTATCAGATTACTTGCTGTCTTGGGGAGAAGGGCTAAGGAGAGAGGGAGAACATTTGGAATACTAAATTTGGAATACTAAAAATTAAAAAAGATGATTACAAAAGAAACCAAATGTATGGAAGAAAATCAGTTAATGCAAATTTTTAAAATCATCATCATCGCAGATGCCAGGTCAACTCCTTTACATATTGCTATCAGTATATCAAAGTAGATCACACATCAAAATGGAAGTAAAATCATTTTCTACTATAGTATTTCTCCCCCCCCCCCCAAGTAGAAAGTGTGAAGTTTTACTATGTATAATCTACTTGAAGAGTATATGGATCTACTAACTGGATTCCACAATCTCATGTGAACTTGACAGTCTCACAAAACATGGTTACATTTGTATTTCTTTTATATTCTGTTACCTTGTTTTTGATCAAATTTTTGCTCCTTCAAGGATATTGTATTAATTTGTTGCTGTTCAATCATGTCCTATAGAGAACTCTTGGCAAAGATACTGGAATGGTTTTGCCCATTTCCTTCTCCAGCTCATTTTACAGATGAGGAAACTGAGGCAGACAGGGTGAATTGCCTAGCTAGTAAGTGAGAAATGCTCAATCCACTTCATCTAGTTTACAGAAATCTTGCCCCAAAGACTTGCTTATTTGAGCCACTCCTCTCCCCCAGGGCTCTTTTTAAGAAACTGACTATTGCTTCTTAGATAAAGTATGCTGGGTTGAAACAAGCCAAAGAATCCCGCTTCTCAGCACTTACCATAATGTTGGAGGCGACTACAGAAGGATCATCACATACAGACTCGATGAAAAATACCTGAAGAAAAGGGAGAAAAACCTGAATGTAAAATCTAACGATCCAGAATGTTATCAGCAATTATTAAGAACTTATTGTGTGCCAGGTACTGTGTTAGATGATATAAATATGAACATTGTAAAGAAACAATATGCATACAGAAAATTTATATATAAAGTCATTTTGGTGGAGAGACACTGGGGGAGTAGGGGAGAGGATGCTGATCAGGAAAGATTCCATAGAAAGTCGTATTTCAGTTTTCCAGGTGAGAGGTTTGGGGTTTACCTTAAAGTCATTTTCTTTTGCAAATTCAAGGATCATATCTCTTCTCTCTTTTGTGGTATTGGTAGCATCAAAAACCTGTGTGTATATTTGAAGGAAAGTAAAAAGAAATATATATAATATATATAAATATTATATTACATGTCTCAAGACAGCTCTCTTCTCTGGATTTCATTCACTTTGAATATTTTTATTCAAAAGCCAATCTGAATCTGAGTCGAGAAAGAATCCAACAAAGAATACCTATGTTCAATTTTTGGAGTGCAATTTTTATTTCTGCACAAAGACAGTTCTGAAAGCAAATATGCTTGGGAAACAAAAGGCATTATTATATGGAAGCAGGTGAAGCGATGTATTAGCTTCACTTGGGATTCTTTCAACTTTTGCTCATCTTTAAATGAGAAGCACAAATGCCAACATTAAGGGGAAGGGAATAAATATTTTCTCTTGTATGCTGAGCAAGTAGTAGTACATAACTACTACTTGCCTGCTACTCTATCCTCAAACCCTGGAGGAATCCCATCCAAGCATCCAAGAGATGGAAGCGTAATTACTATCTTAACTTACTGCAATCTGACCCCCTTCTTCTTTCAAATATAACTGGACATCTCTCAAAGCAGTTAAGGCACATTGTCTGCAATACAGAACAACACAAAAGAATTCAAAATTAAGAAAGTCTTGCCCAGGTATTCATAACGATCTCTCCTTACTTCTATTCCTAGGACTTTTCCCCATTAAAAAAAAGGATAAAAAGAGGATAGTCTTGGATAATAATCTTGGTTTTCCATTAAATATTTCCAAGACTACTAAAATTATAAAAATTTTATACTCTTTGATCCAGAGCTCTCACTGCTAGCATGAGCAAAAATACAAAATACTACTGTTTCTCATGCAAAAGACTGAAATATATTGCTTTAGGAATTGTAAAGCATTCTACAAATTTCTCATTTGATCTCCATAATGTAGGAAGTAGATATTACTCCATTTTACAGAAAAGGAAACAGATAGGCAAAGGTTAAGTAGCATTTTTTAAGCTTTTAAGTAGCTTTTCCCAGCTAGTAAATGTCTAAGGCTAGATTTGAACTGGGGTGTTGACTTAAAAGTCCAGTGTTCTACTCTTTAGCTGCCCAGCTATGCCTATGGAATGGGGAATATACAGAATGCAGTGGACCATTACTGAAGCATTCGAAACCAGGAATGATGACTACAGAAAAGCATACTGATGTAAAATGATACAAGCAAAAGAATGGATCAGAATTCACAGGCGTATTTCTAAAGCTCCTTAAAAATTAACTTTCAACTGAATTTATTCTAGGACTGTTTGAAATTAAAAAATTAGAACCAGGAGACTTAGTTAGAGGAACTGCCCATACGAAGAAAAAGTGGGAAAAGTCAAAAACCATTTCTCAACTTACTTCCGAACTCTCATGGCCTCTTCATTGTCAGGATGGAAGAAATTATAAGAACTGAACTCCTTCACCGCTTCCCTGCGGTACTCGCCGACATTGAAAACTATAAAAAGGTAGAGAAAGCTCCAATACATACAGGTGACTGGGTCCCACTTTTTATCAAAAGCTCTTCCTTGGATTATTTGTAAGGACACTGAATTGAAAGGCTCCCCCCAAATCTCCATCCATTCCTGTGAAAAGATGGCCTCCAAACCAGATGCCTACAACCATTTTATCTAGTCAGCCCACACTGTACATTAGGGTAAAAAAGCTTAGTCCATGCCTTCAGGATAGGTGCCCCATAGGCCAAGAATGTACTCTCCTTATCTTAGAATTTTTCTTTTACAACATTTTCTGTCAAAACCCCACATAGTCACATGAAATCTTTCCTGATCCTTCCAGCCACTAGTACCTAATCCTCCTGACTTAGCTTATATTTATTTTGCAGATTCCTACTCATGTACATATTGTCTCTCGGGACAGAATAGAAGCACTTCTAGAGCATTCTTTTCTCTTTATACAAAGAGTCTAAAAGAATCTTTGTTGATTGATTGCCCAGTTATCCTCAGAGACCTCCCACAGTAAATAAAGAATGTGAAATGACAAAAGCTATGGCCACATAGGCAGGAACCCATAAGAGGTAGAATCCCAGAGAAATAAACATATCCCGAAAAAAAAAAATCTAGAAATAGAGAATAGAGAAATAAGAGTCTATATATAGAGAAATAGGTGATGTACATTGAAGTCTCATCTGTGACATGCTGACAGTGTGATCCTAGGAGATCCAATGTATCTCATCCAGGAAATTTTTTGTTGTTGCAGAACAGGTATCTCTAAAGATAAACATGCCCCAGGCCCTCTGACTAAATAAACCTGCTACTTCCCATTCCCCTAGCTATGAGCATACTCTCCTACTTTACATTTAGACCACTAGGTTGGATCCCCCAAGAATATAAGCTCCCTTGAGGGCAGGGCCTCCTCAGCACAAATGAGGTAATAAATTTCAAAACATTTTATAGATATTCTCATTTAAGTCTGGGGGGGGAGGAGAGGGGGTAGATAAAAGCAACATGATGCTCCCTTTATGGAGGAAAGTTAAAATTAAGTGGTGAGATAATAAGGGGCATCTATCACTCTATCCCAACTCACCCAGTTGCCTCTAATGAACAGCTTGGACCTCTTCATCCCCAGGTAAAACATACCCGCAGAAACCTTACCTTTTGTGGGCACACCAATCCAATTGAGGTAGCGTGTCAACTTCTTGGACATGTAAGTCTTTCCCCTAGCTGGGAGTCCAACCATGACAATCACTGTAGGTGAGTTGGTCAGCTGAGGTCCACAGGCTGGAAAAAGGAAAACCATAAATCCACCCCTGTATCTCATTGTCAAATCAGCACAGTTGCAGTTCTACACTTGTGCCTAGCTTGACTCATCCAGTTACCATTTATATTTCCCTGTGATAATCACTCTCTCCAAGAAAAAAGACTAGACAAGTGGGAAAGCTTCTAGTCTGATGGACCATAAACTAGGGGGGTAAAAAAAAAGGAACTGTCTTTACTGTGTGTACATGTGCATGTGTGAGTGCAAGTGTGTCCTGAGCTTCCCAGTGTCTGGCATATAACAGTGAAGTAATGAGATCTGTAACAATCTAGAGACAAGATAACACCCAAAGCTTCTTGTCAAATACGTGACAGCTCCAAAAAACAGATCTAATCTCAGCTCAGAAGATAAACATTCATTTCAATTCAACATTCACAATTCAATATTCTTCATTGAATGATTCGAAGAGGTAAAAGCAATCTTCCCCATCCCAAAGCAATTGTGAATACACAGGACCAGATTTAAACTGATCCTCTGGGTTCTAATTCCATTAGATAAGGGGGTGAAAAGGCAGGACTAACTAACTTATCCCTTAAACTCACATTCAGTATACCAAATCAGCTAATTATGGGAAACCACCTCCATAGGTGCTTAATATAATGCTTGGTGATTGCTAACTAAAGATTAGGACCTCAATGAAGTAGAGGGACAATTGAGGAAGGTTAAATAAAAGAAATGCTTTTTTCCTCCAATTTTACACCAATCAAACATCAAGGATACATAAGAGACAAGGGACCATTTCTGCCCTCAAGGAGCTTCTGAAAAAAAACTAGAGAAAACAGAAACTCCACATTCAGCCAAGTTGGAGCCGAGCAAATAAATTCATCCAACTAGATGGCTTAATTACCTTTTTTTTTTTTTATTTAATAATTACTTTATATTGAATCCATGCCAGGGTAATTTTTACAACATTATCCTTGCACTCGTTTCTGTTCTGATTTTTCCCCTCCCTCCCTCCAGCCCCTCCCCTAGATGGCAAGCAGTCCTATATATGTTAGATATTTTGCATTAATTACCTTTTATAATTTCTTTCTCACCACCTAGGTACGAGTTTATAAAATTCTAACATTAACCCCACCAGGAGAAGGATAGACCTCTAATTTTCCCATTATTCTCAGATCCACCATCCCCTACTAGTCTTCTCATTTGGATTTACTGTTGGTTCTTGCCAAGCAAGTGAACAAATGAAGCCAAAAGACTGCAGATACTATACTCCACTAAAATCCCAGCCAGAAGCCGGGCTGTCCATCCAAGGTTTGGATTCAGGTTTGGATACCTGAAACACTGCTTTGGGGTGATATCTTTGGGGCAAGTATCTTTCAAGGCTTTCTCAAGTCAATCAAAATGAGATCAATTATGCACTTTTCCTAAATGACAGCTGTTACAATTTTCCAAGACGCACACAAATGACTGATCCACAAATCTTAGCCTGTCATCTGGCCAATTTCTCCATAGCTAGCTCTCTATCCAAGCAGAGGCAAGCAGCCAGAATGATTCCAAACCAAGGCAAAGAGACTCGGTCCTCAAAAAAAGAGCAGATTTCACTTTATCTGATATGCCTTAGTAACATGAAAAATTTATTCTGCCAAGAAGCACAGGTTGCAATAAAGGCTGCTTAGCTTCCTTCTTCCAAGATCTTTACTATTCCATTTTACTGCTCATCCAGATGGACATGTACTTAAGACAGTGACTTTAATATGCAGTTCTACAGCATCCAAGTGCCAGAATTGGGGGATTGGGGAGGAGAGGAAGACCTAACAGGCACCTTGCTTCCAGGTCAACGAAAGGAGCAACCTTTCATTTAAGCTGAGCATCCAAACATAGCAATGCTTGTCCTTTGTTTTACTAGGCTGAGATCAAGATCAAACATCCACTTAGCTATTCTGGGACTTGCTTCCTAGTTTAAGGAACCTAGAAGCCAAATGGGCCAGCACAGGAGCCGAGTCACTGGAGAAAGAGCTGATTAGCAAGCATCTCTGTTGCAATTACATAGCATAGATCTCTTATCCTAGAGTCATAGGGAACACTGATATAGAGTTAAAAGATGGTGTACTAGCCTTTGGGTTTGAGTCCCACTTCCGTCATTAATTGCACAGAATAACTATAGTATCTACCTCTAGCATAGGTTCTTAACCTTAAGTGGAGTTTTTTTAATTTAATAATCTTTTCTTGGTATTCCAAATGCTTTGTAAGTCTTCCATAAATGTCAGATACTCTGACCTATGTTTTGGTCACTAGTAAGTAGAACTGCATAAAGTAAAATGAAATAACTTGATTGAGGTCTTGGCCAAATCTGTTGTACTAAATCCCAGGCCCTGGTTCCAAACACAACAACTGGAAATGCACAGAGACATATAAGCACACATGAGAATTATCTCTCCTCCATTTAAGGGCAGCAGAAATATCAAAAGAGACAGGCTCTCTACTACTATCTCAAAAATAAATCTCTGAAATAAGATATTTCAGAGGGAAAAAATACTGGATTTCAAACCCAGACACCTTATCAGCGCTAATGCTCAAGGCAATTTTCCATCTCCACAAATATGTTTTCCATCTGAGAAGAATAGGCTTGTTTTTTTTGGAGGAAAGTTTTTAAGCTATACAGATACAATAATGCAATGTGCCAGGTACTGTGCTAAATGCTTTACTCATTTGTTCTCTAGCATGTATGACTTCTGGCAAAACGGGGGAAACGGATCTGTTCCTGATCTTCCACATCCCTCTCCAGTGTTATCACTGTGTATTTAAAACCACCCCTTGCTTCAAATTTTCCCTTTTTCATCGTTCTTTAATAAATGGACCTATCTTTAATAAATGGACCCTCTTTTACCACCCCTATTCTCCTTTTCCTCCTTAGGGAGCTCCTCAAAATTTCCTGTGATCTCAGAACTGATGACAGGTTGTATCAAAAAAGGAAAATGCTATCATTCCATCTTTCTTCTTTCTACACCCTCACTGGAAATTTAGGTCTGTTGACCACTTAAGACTCAATAGACTAAAAACACCTTTCCTTCCTTCCAGGTAGATGGCTGTAAAATAACCATGGCTCACACAGGGCCCATGCCACAGCAAGCAGGAAAGGCAGCAGATCTCAGTGACTATGCAATAGATCATCCTCTTCTCTTACCATGACCACAGTAAACCAGGAGAAACAGTTCCACACTAGGGAGTGGCAAGAATGAAGGCTAAAAGAATCTATCTGTTTTCACCTTACTGTTTTGTAATCACCTCCATGGAAATACAGATAAGTCTCCTGCCTTGGTCCTCATCAGAATGGAATGCAGCAAACAGTAGGCAAGAACAGCCAAATAGCAATAAGCAGGTGATGGAAGAGAGGTTCTGCTGGGCAGCTGGATTTCATGGTATCAAATGCATAAGCAGCAAAATATCCTAGAGCAGATCAGTAAATGGTCCATCCAACCCCAGAATTCAGTCCGACAGCAGCAGTGGATGTAGTATGAGTATAAATTATGGTGTAGTAAGTCAGAAGGCTTGGTTTCCATTTTACTCCTAGTTCTATAAGCTAGATCAAGTCTAGCCTTGGAGAGAACCTCAGATTACCCAGTCCAATTTACCCAGATTACCCATACCAAAACCTGTGCAGTCACAATTTTCTTCTTTGTCACTATCTACTTTGCTTGCAGAATACTGATGATATGGTACATCAAGGCATTCCTGGGTTCTCCTGGCTCCAGAGCAGGTGTTCTAGCCCCGGTGCTATTTGGCTGTCCCAAGGTTTTCTAAAAACTCTTAAGGGAGTGATATTATGGCAGCTGTCCTTCAGGACACCACCCTGAAGAATAGGAATGCTCCCCCCCCTACAGTTTCAAACAGTCCTTTTCTTTCTAATAGTTGTTGCTGGTCAGTCATGTCCTCATTGGGATCCTATTTGGAGTTTCCTTGGCAGGTTTCCTTCTCCACCTTATTTTACACATAAAGAAATTAGTATACTGCCAATATCTGAACTCAGCAAGGAGTCCTACTGGATTCCAGTCCTTCTTGGAACACCAAATCTCAAAAAATCCTGTGTTATAATAGGTTTATTCCCCTAGTGGATGCATACTATCCCTCACCAAAACCCAGAAACTAAGTGACTTGTGGCCATACAACTTTGAAGGCAGCATTTGAATCTTGATCTCCTGTCTCCAGAACCAACCCGTACCCATCACTACACCTCCTCTGATCTCTTGAATAAGCTTAAGATAAGCTTATATTCCATTCTAGCTCCAGTCCTGAGGCATTTGCTAATTTGGGGGGGGGGGGGGAGGGAAGAGACTTCCTTTACTATATGTTCAACTGTAAATTACAGTCTCCCACTCAGACTTGGGAGGAGACAAGACTAGATCATAGCCCCTTATTCAAAAGAAATCAGCAAAGTACAGCAATGAGGAGATGGGGATAAAGTAAAACTGTAAACAGACCACAAGCCTGACAGAGAGATCAAATATTAGTCACAAGGGATTTCAATCACCTATACCTGACAAATTCTCCAATTTCCCCAAAAGCTGAAAGACAATAAATAATCTCTCAATTTACTTTCATGATAGTTGCACTAAAGCAAGCATACCCCACAAAGAGAAACTGCAGAGTTACAAATAACTGGAATTTTGGAAGCTTGTGAACACTCCCCATCATGGAATTTGTGACAGAGAAGAGAAAAGCTGAGAGTAGTTTAACATGCACCCTCGATTTTGGGAAAATAAAGAGTTCAGAGGAAGGTTAAGTACGATCACATTCCAAAGATGTTGTCCCAAGAGGAATAAGAAAGCTGCCAACAATGAAATTCTGGAGAGAAAAAAGAGGAAAAATTCTGAGTGTGACGAGTATACATATCAAAAACCCAAAGTGGAAATCACTAATTTTTTTTTTAATGTGGAAGCAAGGGTTGGTAATAGAAGATGAACACAAAAAGACTTGATCCTTTTCATATAAAAAAGGCTGGCTAGGAAACTAGGCCCAATTCAATTCCTAATATGTACTGTTGTGAATTACTTCTTTAGTCATGTCTGACTCTTCATTGATCTTATTTCCTAATTTTCTTGGCAAAGACACTGGAAAAATTTGCTATTTTCTTCTCCAGTTCACTTTACAGGTGAGGAAACTGAGGCAAAAAAAAGTGTCTGAGGTCAAATTTTAACTCAAGGAATTTGGGTCTTCTTGGCTCCAGACCCAGTGCTCTAACCACTGGGCCATCTAGTTGTCTTGTACTTGAAACTCCCAAGAGTCTTAAATTATGCAAAGAAATTGATTTATCAATTTACAAAGACAGATTTCTCAAAACTTATTCTCAAAATAAGCATGCAATCCCTATCTTTTGGAGATTAGAAAAATAGTGATGTTTAAGAGATGAGATGATTGTTGATAAGATGAAGATAAAAGCATTCAACCCTTATTTTACTTTTTTTCCTAGCAAGAGAACTGATTGATCTTTGTACTGTAAACAGCATAAGAGGAAATAGTTAATAAAAAGTTGATACTCAAAGTCCTCCAAGTTCTAGTCACCTAGAACCAATGAAATACTTTAGAGCAGGAAAAGAATTAGAGTCAGGATCTCTGAAAGACACTCAGGACCACAGGAAAATATCCAGTTTAAAATCCACGAGTCTATTTTCACAAACAGTGAAGCTAATTTCAAGTACTGACCAAATTTTAAATATTAGATAGTATAACATCTAAATAAGGCAGCAATTTGAAAACCAGCCAGAAGTCAAGCAAGCTAAGCCCAAAAGCAATCAAGCCTGAGTCAAAAAAATCAATTATTAACACTCATTAAGCACCAGACCCAAGTCTGACATTAATATGGTGAGCAAGTGAATACAGAATTAGGATTGGCCCAAACAGCTCCCATACTAGCACAGTCAGCAAAACATGGACTTTTCTAAAAATAAAACAAAACCAAAAACAATTAGTTATACAAAAAGCCAGTACATTCCCCATCACTTGTAAAATCTTCAAGTAATGGGCAGATTGATCTCCCATTATGAAGATTTCAGCCAAAGTTTCTATTTAGATTACAGATTGGGGTAAGAAACAACTTTGGTTGACTAATTGTTGGGAATGTTCCACAACGGATTCTTGCTCATCAATGAAATGCCCCTCAAATTTGGGAAGCTAATAAAAATAAATCTATGTTCCAATTTGCTAAGTGTCCTCCCCCCTTTTTTGTCCTGCCAAATCCAACTCTGGAGGAAAGCTATACCCAATATACTGATATACTGATATAAATTGCTACTTGTGTAATTATGCCAAACTTTCATGACCTTACTTTCTAGTTTTCTTGGCAAAGATAGTGGAATGGTTTGTAATTTCCTTTTCCAGCTCATTTGACAGATGAAGAAACTGAGGCAAACTTGAACTTGGGTCTTCCTGACTCTTACTGAGCCACCTAGTTTTCCCAAACATTTCCAAATTAGACTTTAATCTTTTTCTGGGAGCACTGATTCCTGGCAGACTCTTGAGAATCTATGTTTCTATGTAATTCTGAGCTGATTACTACTGTCTAAATTTTCCCCATGTATTTCTGCTATGTGCACATCTGACATTCCCAATTCAGATCAACTTTTGAAATCAATTTTATTATGCTATCCCTCTAATCTCACAATCTGGTAATAATGTTGATTCCTTCAGACATCCAATAAATATCAATTAATGTCAATGTCAATAAATGAGATATGGGGAGGGAAACTAATCAGCATTTTATTAACCTATTATCAGTCACTATGCTAAGTGTTGGGATGAAGATTGTAAACTCCTTAAGGCAAGGATTATGTAAAATCGGAGACAAGAAGCAAACCTACACAATCTATACAAACCTATATAATCTATACAATGCAAACTATAAACAAGATAAAATAGGTAATTGAAGGAAGGCACTGGAAATTGAGGATTGGGAAAGGCTTCCTTTTAGGTGAAAATTTAGTTGGATATAAGGAAGCCAGTGTCTATGGGAGGAAAGGTAGAGTTCCAGGTTGGACAGGTAGGCGTGACATCTATGAGAGAAAGAACAATTTGGCTGAATTGTAGGGTGGGAAAAAACAGGCGAGAGCCAGGTTAGATTGTAAAGCTTCTTAAAAGACAAATGGGGAAGGTCATCATGGAACAATAATTTCTCCTGTGTCTTAACAAAATAAGATTTTACCATTTTGTCTGTTTTATTCAGAGAAATGAAGCAAAGACAAGGTTCCAACAGATAATTCTCATCTAAATGTATCAAGCTACACACTCGAGGTTTCAAAGGAAAAGAGAAAAAATCCCTCTGCTTTTCTGAATGCCCCTCCCTTCCCTCAGTGCTCTGAATGGCTAATGCAATTGAGCTTTAAGAGATATTTTCTCTTCGTGCGAGACGTGCAAGAGCATGGAAGTGTAATGGTGACCCACATTAAAAAATTTGGTCAAAGCTGAAGGGAAAGCTGAAGGGAACCCTTAGAATTCCGTCATGATCCCCAAAATTAACCGACCCATCTTTCCAGAGAAATTTCAAATGCCCCATTGTCAATGAAAAAATTAAAAACGGGAATTTTATTCCTGAAATAATCTTTCCCAGTTCCGAGCTTTAAGATTTGGCTTTATTTGGAATAGAGAAAATGCATTCCAAATTACACTGGAAAGTTTCCACAGACACCCAATTACATCAAGCACTAAAACCAGGTTCTTTCCAGCCCAAGCAAAAAAAGAGCAGAGGCTAAATTTTAATTTACAACCTAAATGCTACCACCTAAATATAGAAAATAAATGCAACCTCCAGGCAGGAGTCTAGCAGGTACCAAGTAACAGATTCACCACCTGCTGCAGCAATCAAATATTTGGCTTCACCAATTTATCTCCTAGCTGAAGAGAAAGTGCCATTAAATTTAGTGCTCTCAAAGAAGCACCTTCCCCACTACACTAGAAGACATAGCCAAAGGATCAAATCCCTTAGGGCGAGTAGAAAGGCAAGGCCAAGTTTCCATCTCCACGGCGGTCGGTTAGTTATTAAGTGCAAGGCACAAATATACAAGAACTGGGCCAGTTTCACAATTACTAAATCTCAGCCAAAAAAAAAAAAAAAAGGATTACTGGGAAGTGCATCATCTTATCACCTACAACTTTTTCACTGCTATCTTTCCTTGAGGCTCTGTCTGGATAACAGATCTCAGAAGACGGCAGGAATCAACCTCGCACTCAAAAGCCTTGTACCCCATTAAAGAGCAGAAGCCACTGTAAAGCTTTTACAATTACAGTGCAGATGAGGAAGCTTTCATTGGGGGATCCAAGACTAACTATAGAATACACTAGCAGTTCCTGACCGTGACTGAGAAAATGAGGCGTCTCTTTAAAGAGGAAAAGGTGAAGGATACTAGGGGGTAAAGAGGGTACTGTAAACAAGCAGGACGACAGAGCGCGCGCCCTACTCCGCTGGTGGCCCGTCCCTAGGCAGCTGAGCGCGCTCCCCAGCGCCCAGGTTCAGGATTTCGGTTTCCTCTCCCAGCTCCGCAGGCCCGCCCCCGGCAGCCAGCACGGCTGCCCCGCTCCTCCAGTGGCCCGCAGCGCTCGCGTGATGCTCCTTGCATCAGCTACCAGCTGAGCCACCGAGGAGTGGAAAGGCGGGCGGGCGGGAGCAGGAGCCCGACAAGTCACGAGACGCTCCCTGGGCCCCAGCTGTACAATCAAGTTCAAAGCTGGGCCAGTCTAAATCAGGCCCAGGGGTGGGGAAAAGTGCGAGGAAGCGGCGGCGGCGGCGGCATTGGCTGGCACACACAGCGCTCTCCGGCTACCTCGCACCCGACCACTAGCCCCGGGCAGAGGCAGGGCCCGCTTCCGCAACTTCCAAGAGATCCAGCTCTCCGGGTTTTCCTCTCGCCCTCGCTTTCCTGAATGAGCCGGCGGACTGGGCACGCCCGTGACGCCCCCTTCCCCGATCGCAAAGCACGTGGAGAGCTAGCTTTAACCCCCACCCCCTACGTCCCCCGGCTACCTCCCCTCCTCCCACAGGAATTTCCTCCGCCCTCTCTCAACCTACACACGCTCTGGCACAGTAGAGAGGCCCGGCTCCAGGCGAGGAATGAGGGCCCGGGCGGTGTCAGGTTGCGCCAATCCTCTCCGCCCCCTCCATAACCCCCTATGGAAAAGGGGAGGAGCAGCTCTGTCCAGATGCTACGAACCAAACTCCAGCCGCTTCCCCGCAAGCGAGGCCCCTGCCTCCCCACTTCCCCAGTCCAGCTAACCAAGCATGCCTCCTCTCCATCCTTGCCGAGCACCTAGGACCAAGCTATCCCCTGGCTCGGGGAATCAGAAAGGAACGTGACCACCTGCCGCTCCGAATCCAGGAGAACCCCTCCCCCCAAACGCTCCTGCAATGCCTTCCAGGTTCCAACTCCCCACCCGCAACAAGATCCCGGGACCACCCGAGCAGCCCGCCTTCACAAAAGCGCTTCTCCCTTCACAGCTACACAATAGCTCTTTCGAAAGGATTCACGTTCAAACGAACCAAGGCACAAAGGCTCGAGGAAAGGAGAGAGTCCCTCCCATTCCCCCTGGGGGCTAGAATTCCCGCACCTCGGTACCTACATCTTGGCAGCGAAGGACGGTGATCGATAGGAATCCATATCTTTTGCATCCGACTCTGAGTCAGCTCCAAGGGCATCTTCACTGCGAGATTTCGGGGCTGTATCGCCCTTGCCTTGACTAAACTCACTAAATTTGCAAATGAAATTTAAAATCAAAAGACCTCTCGAGACAAAGCCGAGAGGAGAAAGAAGGGGAACGATGCGTACGGTAGATATAACAGTACGACCTTTAAAAAGCAACCAAAAAATAAGTCTTGCCAAAAAAACAAAACAAAAAAAACCAAGCCTTGCAACGCGTAGCAAAGGCTCTGAAGCCGAGCTTTCTTCCCAGTTCTCGGCTTAAAACGTCCCCACCCTCGGAGCTGCTGCACGAGCAACGATGAGTTACGGGGTTGCCCTGTGGCTCCGGTGACGGATGCTACAAAGGATTCGCGAGGCTCCCAGAGGATTGCGAGCAAATCAGCTGTCCCCACCCGACCTTTCTGCCTTAAGAAGCCCGTTTGCAAGCGAGCTCTCAGTGCCAAAGGCTGTCGGCTTTCAGGTCCCTCCTTTTCGTTTCTCTCTCTGGTATTGCACAGAATCCTCGCCGACTGAGGCTATTTCTAAGACTTGACGACGCCGGCCGGCATCCACGCCCACCGACCGCCCCTGGGCGGAGAGAACATTCTTTCAGTCCTGGCTAGGGAGGAGAGAAAAAAAAGGGTAATGAAAGAGGGAGGAGTGTGTTCAGCTGCTGCCCCCTCCCGGCTGCCCAGTTACTCTCCCAGCCTGTTTCACATTCACTCACAGCTTTATTAAGTGGAAAATAAAATAAAGTACCCCCTAAGAGCATCCCTCCCCCAAATGCTATCAGAGGGGTACACAATCTACCCACCTCTTTTTGTCAATTCTCATTTACTCCCCAAATAGCAACTGACATCTCTCATTTTCCTAGCTATCAGTTACTAAGAGACATAGGGAGAGGCTTTAGCAATTTAAATAGATTGATTTCAATAATGTGAGTCATGGATGGGAGAATATAGAATGAAATAGATCATCTCCTTGTGGAGGCTTGAAGATGTTTTTTTATATTACGCCAAAATGTGATGATTTAAGGGGAACACGAAAAGAAATCACTCTTCTTCCCCACACACTCCGTCCCCCAAGAAACCATTTAATTACTTTTCTGCCAAACTCTGGGACTCTATTTTGAGTTTTTCAAACCCGCATGTTACCTATGCCCCGCACCAGAAATCCTCTTGGGAAAGTACCAGCCTAAAGCAATCACCAAGATCCCTAATCCTATCTTCCCATTCCTTATCTCATTTTGCTTCCAGGATTCTAGCCTCAGGGAAACTACCCTCCCGGACCTGTCACAATGACACTGGAATCTTGGCAAAGAATTCACAAAGTAGATAGGGGGGGCGGTTACTGAGCAGATAGGAAAGTAACAAGGCCACTCGATGAAATGTATTAATTAAACAAGAATTAGGAACACAGCATTGGCATTTCGTGTCACATGGAATTAATTCGTGACCATTATACTGATAAACTTAATTTTCAAATATTATCAATAATTTTCATAATTTCATATCAAATTTCAAAAAATGGATACATCTCAAAATATATCGACGTGGATGGAAAGTGAAACAACTCGATATCCAACCAAACTGCTTACATCAATCAAATAGGGAGGGTAAAGAATCATACGAAACTGAAATTTCAGACAGAGGATGTATCCTCTGCTGCTTCCACACGTCTGACACGTCCCGCATGCCTCCCTAGGCTTGCCAGTTTCTCTCCAGCGCCCCATCTGCCGCTGGAGGCATCACCCGGTCCAGATGCTTTCCTAGCGCCTACTCCGCCCGGCTTTACTTCTTTAAATCCCTCCTCCCCGGGTTCCCCATCTTCATCTCAGAAAGTAGAAGCCACTTGGGTGGCTAGCCACCGAACTTCTTCTCCAATCGCTGTACTCCGTTCTGCCAATTACACACCTATCTAACATTCTCAAGTCTCCCAAGGTTTCTCCTCTATATGCTTTGCTGACCGCAGACTAGGATGTTTTTTGTTGTTGTTGTTTTTTAATAGCAGCAGCTGTACAGAAATCTGTATCCAAAATTGCACTTGTTTTTAATGCATTTCAAATAATACTGTGGAATTTACCCCAGGACCTTAGCGGAAAGTACCACTTCAAAGGAGACCGATTGGGGAAGGGTGCAGAGTAAAACACAAAAGAAGCTTTTATATTTTATTGAAATAGATCATTTGCAGGGGGTGGGATAGAGTGGGGATTATTGAGAGGATAAGAGATTTAATTGCCTCTGAATAGCTTAAAGTAGATGTAAAGTAGCTACAGAAGTACTGTATCTGAGTAGCCTCAGAGTAGCTAAAATTAAATGACTTGGAGTAAACAAGATCTGAGTTCAAATCGCACTTACTGGCTGTGGGTTCCTGGCTAAGTCATTTAAACTCTCTGCCTCAGTTTCCTTATCTGTAACTCCATTATGCTATGATCTCCATAATTACAGAAGAGGAAAGAGACCAACAGAAGTAAAATGACTTTCCTAACATTACCTCATTAGATTCATGGCAGAACCAGGTTCAGAGCAAGTTCGTAACACTAACGTTAGAAGGGACCTCAAAGATCATCTAAGTACAATCTCATTTTTTATCTAAGAAACTGATTGGAAAGTGATTTCCCCGAAGAAGCCGCTAGGTGGTGCAGTGATTAGTTGGCCTGAAGTCAGGAGAATTGAAATCCAAACCTACCTTGGTTACGTGACCCTAAACAATTGTAAAATTGAGGATACAGCAGTTGTTGTGTCAAGTCAAATGATGTTTGTAAGTCTCGTGGCACATAGTAGGCACTACATATGTGTTTTTTTTCCCTTCTAAATCATGCAGGGAAAAAGATAGAATATGAACCCAGAGCTTTTGACTCAGAAAAACAATGAATGCTCTTTCCACTATATGGTCTAGCCCCTGCTGTTACTACAACTGTGTTAAAAATTAATTCTGTGTGAAATCTAGCCATACTGAAATGATTCTTTATGTAATTTGCTAGTGTCTCAGGGAAAATTAACCAATGATATTCCTCTTCCATGTGAATTTTTTAAACATAAAGATGAAAGATAAAATTAAAGTATATTATGTCTTTCCTACAAATTTGAACAGCACTACAACAGGAGATACACACAAGTAGCTATAATAATCAGTAAGTGCATTAGAAATTGGCAAAATAAAACACACATGTATGTCTAGGGTGGGGGTAAAGGGATCTTTATTTAAAAAAGGTTAGGTGGAAGGAGGATGGGGAAAATCAAGGTCTCCCAGCTCTTAATCTATGACCTTATGTCCAGCCTGAAGACATACAGAGGCAATGTGAATGACGTTACAAGGCAGGGGGGATAAAAAGGAGTATCTTCTGGGAATTATTGAGGATTGAAACCAACTCTATGAATAATATTTTGACCACTATCTGAAATATGAAAAGAGAAAAGTGAGAATACAGTTGGAAAAATGTATAAGGAGACTTTTTGCAACAATCCAGAAAAATGGTAATGAAGGTCTGAACTAGTACTGGCAATGGCGATAGAATAGAAGGGGATGTAAGCAACAGTACTGGGCTGACAAACAATTCATCTAGATTCTCCAGTGTGCTCCCTACTTGTAAAACTCCCTGTCTAGAATTATTATTACTAGTTATTATTAGCATGTATTTTTCATAAATGTCAAAATTAGCATAGACAACACTCTAATAATATAATCTTTATACCTTGAGAGAATCTCTGAGATCATTTAATTCATTTCTCATTTTATGACGGGGGAGAGTAGTCATATTTATAAAATTGGAAGCAAACTGAGAGGAACTTCCTAAAATTGTAGATGAGGAAACTTGTGGTGTTCTTGTCCTTTAAAATATAAGATGATGGTTTTCTCTGGGGGAGAAGGTTTCTCGAGATTTTCTGGAGGCAGCCTTAGTATCAGTTCAGAACAATAATTACCCCAAATGCAGCCAGCTGGTAAAAATACAAATGTCTATTTCTCCTTCCAAGTCTTGTCTCTTTCCTTGGGCCCGGATAGCTAGATTCTTACAGGCCTATCTCTCTGCTCGGTTCTAAGAGCTCCCTCCGAATGTCTCCAAATCCAAAAGGTTTGTCCTTCAGCCTCTGCCTCTGCTTTCTTCGGCCTCCAGCCAGCACAAAAATGGAATGGCTCTCCTATCTCCTTCACTTGGGGCTTGGCTAGCTTTCTGGAGAGTCTTTCAGACCAGCTTGGTCTCAGTGGGGGAAGTGCAGGAGCTCAGCCACCACAGTGGTGTGAGATGAAGATGAATCTGGTTGTGCTCTCAATCTTCCGCTCAACTCTCCACTCGTAGCTTCTTCTGACTTGACGCTCTTCTCTTCATGTAATTTGGTGAATTCTTGTCTGAGAGACTCTGCCTGTATCTTATATGTGAAAGAGAGGAATTGTGGCATACGAGAGAGTGGTATTATGGGTTTCTTCCATAGTGCTCTCTGGCCCTAAGAGCTTCAAGGGAGGTGTGAATTCACAAAGTTACAAAGTTAACTTTGTGACTCTCCCATACTTGTGAACTCCAAAGAGTAAAGGTGTGAACACAAGCATTGTATCAATTAGTTCTACTTAGTACCTTGTTTCAGGTTGTGGCCCAAAATATCTTCTTGAAAGATCAGATCAATAATCTATCAACTCTAATGAGTTAGCAGTTTGTAAGGATTCCAACAGAAACTGAAACCCAAATTGACTAAATGCCTTAGAGGCCAAGGTCAAGTAAGTACTAAGCCTAAAACCCAAGTGCCCTAGGTTTCTAGAGCTAGGATTTTTCCTCACTAAACCTCATAGGTCTGCCCAAAATCATATAGTAAATTAGTAAAAGTTCAGGCTTTCTAATTCCCAACCTAGTGAACTGGACTCCTACCCCATTACAAATACCTTCCCTCTTTCAACATCTAAGTGATTTTTGCCCAATTCTCATCTGGAAAGGAAGGAAGGAAGGAAGGAAGGAAGGAAGGAAGGAAGGAAGGAAGGAAGGAAGGAAGGAAGGAAGGAAGGAAGGAAGGAAGGAAGGGAGGGAGGGAGGAAGGGAAGAAGAGGGGAAGGGAGGGAAGGAGGGAGGAAAGAAGGGAGGAAGGAAGGAAGGAGGGAGGGAGGGAGGAAGGGAGGAAGGGAGGGAGGGAGGGAGGGAGGAAGGGAGGGAGAAAGGAAGGAAGGAAGGAAAGAAGGAAAGGAGGGAGGGAGGGAGGAAGGAAGGAGGGAGGAAGGGAGGAAGGGAAAGGAAAAGAATAGAAAAGGAAAGAAAAGGAAAGGAAAGAAAAGAAAAGAAAAGAAAAAACAGAACTATATAGAATCTAAATGCCACACAGTTAGGAAGTAGCAAATCAACAGTCCCCATCAGTACAACCCATAGGACCATAAGGTTTACAACTAAAGGAATGTTAGAAGTCATAGGGTTCAACTGCTTTGTTTTACAAATCTCATGTATTGAAGTCACAGAACTGGGAAATATAAAGAGGTTCATTGACTCCAATGGATTACTGGAACATCATCCTACTAACAAAAGATTTTCCTACCTCAAATCCATTCTTCACAAAGCCACTGGGCTAATTTTCCTTATTCACTGTCCTGACCATATTGGAGCATTATTTAAATCCAATTAGCTCCATATAGTCCACTAGAGTGGCTTGGTAGAAAGATTATTAGACTTTACTATATACAATTATATTATTTTGGGCAAGTCATTTTTCTCTCTAGGCCTCAGTTTCTTTATCCATAAAATAAAGGTATTATTCTAGATAGACCATTAGTTCTCAAAGTATGGTCTGAGGAACTTTGGGGTTCCTGACAACCTTTGCAGATTATCTTTTCAGTAAAAAATATTTTCATAATAATACTAAGATAACAAAACTATTTTCATCATAATATTAAGACACTATTTGCTAATTAAAATACTACTTTTTCTTTTCCAACAATATATCTGTATGAGGCTGAAACTTCTCCATAAATTTTGATCAAAACACTATATTGAAACAAATTGAATGTAGAAGATAAAAGGATCCAATTGTCTTCTATTGTTAGACAATAGAAGTATTTACAAAAATATGTAAAACAATGACATTCCACATTCCTGTTTTATTTGGGAAAAATTATTTTTTCTTAAATATGTTATTTATTTTAGCATGTAATGGGTTTGGTTTTTTATTATTTTGATGATGTCGAAAATCTTATCAGTTATAATTTCGATACTATCATCTATTTTAATAGATAATTAAATCTATTTTAATTTAATTTTATTAAAAATTCTTTGGGATCCTCTAAAATTTTTAAGAGTATAAAGGAGTTCTGAGACCAAAAATCACTGACCTAAACAATCTCTACGACCCCTTTACAGCTTTTTACCATGAAGTCCACACTCACGTTAGGCATACACATCATTCCATAGTATATCTCTTAACTTCTCTGTCTAGTCAACTTTATTTCATTTTATTCACTTTCATAGAGTCTATGTTTTAGTTAGAAGGATTCTCTAAATGCCTTTTTCTATCTCTCTGAATTTGTCTACAATGTCTGTATTCTATATTCTTGGAGTGCCCTTCCTCTTTCTGTCTCTCCCTGTTGAAATCCTGTGCATTATTTAAAGTCCAGCTCAATTTCCCAATTCCTCTGGAAACAATTCTACAGCCAACTAACAATAATCAATATCTTTGTACCTGTCTTCTGGTTTTTATCATGTTCTAGATCAGATGACAGTTAATGGTGCATCTTATCCACCTTACGAGGTTGTTGGTTTTTAGACAGTGATCAGCTAAGTGGCACAGTAGCTAGAGTACTATACCAGGAGTCAGACAAGACAAGTTCAAATTCTTAGCTCGAATACCTTTCTTATACCATGCAACTCAAACTTCTGTGCCACAGTTTTCTCTGTAAAATAGAATTAAAAAGAGTACTGATCTCAGAGAGTATTTGTGAGGGACAAAAGAAATAGCATATATAAGACCCTGCAAACCATAAAATGCTATTATACTGGATATTATTCTTTTTCGTATCAGTATTCCTCTCAGCATCCTGCACAGTCCCTTGCTTGTTTAAGGAAATTGACAAAGGATTGCAGAATGTTAATTTTTAAATGTCTTATTACTCATGATATGATAGCTTCATATTATCATTAGCTGACAGTTTGTCATATTTAGTATAAGTACACACTTAGAGTGAGGCTTCTTATTAAAGATGGCAAGTAGATAGTAAAGTAAATAAAGCACTGGGCTTGGAATCAGGACCTTAGGCAAGCTGCTTAACTATGTTCGATTAGTTTCCTCATCTGTCAAATGAGCTGAAGAAGTTAATAGCAAATCGCTCCAGTACCTTTGCCAAGAAAACCTCAAATAGGTCAGACATGACTGAAACAAATTTTAAAACCCTCATATTTCAAGTAATCTTAATCGTTTCACAGATCTAATTAAGTCATCATGGCTTTTTATCTCCTAAAAGAGATGACAAAGGGCTTATTTCAGAAATGCTAACTTTACTGCCATTTTCTTCTTGGATTATATTCATGTTATAATCCTTCAATCCCTGGTTAATTTGCAGGGCATGTTTAAGACATTAGTCCATTTTGTGAAGGTTAGTTTGGTTAAAACTTGTAATCCCTACTTAGACACGTGCAAAGAAAATAATGAGTGGTGAGACATTATCAAGGTTCTTGCATTTTTTCCCTCAGTGACATGTGACCAGCCATTTGATACAGAGATCACAGGAGGTATCAGAACTGATTTATATATTAAATATGAATAATTTATTTCTTATTATTTTGATTTTTAAAAATAGATACATGTAGAAACTCTACTATTTTCTTCCTTCAGTCCAATGAATCATCTTGTGGTACTCTCCCCCCATTCCTCCTCAAACATACCCATTAGAGACCACTATTCTAGAGGAACAACATGATTATTTAAGATATAAATATTACTTGGTAGGTACATCTGATGGATCATCTTTCCAATTAGAATGGAAATTTAATTCTATGTAAAATTTATGTAAAAACAGAAACACTGGAAGAAACATTGGTTTGGGATCCAATCAATAGGGTTTGAAATTCTGGTTCTGCTATTTACTATTTATGTGACTTTGGACAGTGAACTTAATTTCTCAGTTGTCCATCTGTAAAATAAGTGGTTGGATTAGATAGCTGTGATTTTTTTTCGGCAGCATGGCATAGGAGATATAGTCTTGGACTTGCAATTAGGAAGACCAGGATACAAAGACCACTTCTGATACCTATTATCAGTATGGATTTCTGCAAATCTTTCACTTCTCAGTATCCTCCTCATCTGTAAAATTAAAGAGTTATACTAAATAGTCTCTAAAATCTCTTAAACTTTTAAATTTATGGCCATATCAACAGTCTGTGGACGTGATTTCAAAGTGTGTCTGGGCAGTGAGTCTGAAAAACAAATCAATTTAGGAGATGTCTTATGCTTTTAAGTCAATATTTAACCCACGCAGGATGTCTCAAAAGTTTCAGACAGACCAGAGGAAAGAATTTTTTAATAGTAATATTGAGAAACTTTTAAACTCATATACTACTTTTTCCACAAATAAGGTAAAGGCAGTAGTTGCGCAATTAATCCCTAACTTAAAAACAAGGACAAGGTATCATTTATAGCTCACAACATATGTTCTATATATGTACTTAAGGATCATTTAAGTATTTACAGTTCTTCCTAGTACAGAAAAACCATAAGCAACCTATAAATGTCATTCCTGCAAATAGTTTAGAGGTTTGGAAGACTGTCAACATTAAGTCCCAAAAGAAAAATCAACAGGCTTCACAGAGTGAACAAAAAAAGGACCACACAAAAGTAGCTAAGATAAAAGGGAAATTTGGAAAAGGCAGGGAGCAGACATCAGATGTTTATGGAGACAGAAATGATGACAAGGGATCAGCAAACAGTCTGTTGATAAACTGAAAAACTACATTTTGGGGAAAGAAAACACAGGCATTTTGTTTACATAAATTACAAAAGAAATTAGAATCTAATTAATAGAAGCCTGTTCCATATTTACTAAGAAATAAAAGGGAGGGAATAGGATATGAGTGTAGATATGTATAAATTAATGGCAATATAATTTACATATTTATAAAGAGGGGAGAAAAGGGTAGGAGAAAAAGACGGGGAAAGAGGATAAGGGAAGAATCTTTGAAGGAGGATAGGTTAAGTAATAGCAAGGCAAGATAGTGGGTAGAAGTAAAGCAGATGAGTCAGCAGTGATGAGAAATAAGAGGTACAAACATAATAATAATGATCAGAGTAGAGTTTATTAGGAAAAAAAATCAGGGGTAGTAATCACTGATCTCAGACAAAGTTAAAGCTAAAATAGATTAAATCAAAAGAGAAAAAATAGGGAAACTATATATATATATACACACACACACACACAAACACATATATGCCAGTCATATTAATCAAAATTGTTTTAGACTATTTAAAATAGCTAGACAGTATAAGATTGGACTATTGCTATAGTATAGAAATGTTAGAAAAATATTGAAAGACTTGGACCTAAGAAGGATGATGTTATCTATCTTCAGAGAAACAAAGGACAAACAAGTATAGTACAATCTTAAATAGATATATGAGTATATCTGTGTATGATTATAGATTTTGATGTGTATAAATATATATATAAATGTGTGTATGTATATATATGTGTGTGTGCTTATATAGATATAGCTATAGATATAGGTATATGTATATATCTATAAACACATCTGTACTTAATTGTAGCCTGCTTTGGGAAGATAGAAGGGAGGAAAGGGGAAAAAAAGAATAAAGTAAAAAGTGCACAGCACAAAACAAAACTTACCAAAAAAAGCAAAGATGGACAATTCTGAGAAAAATGTGTATTATTTATTATATATTCTCTCTTGAAGTGGAAATTTATTATTTAATATTTTGAATCCTTACATTCTTTTGTACACATGACAATTTTTTCTTTTTCTATTTTGTATTTGTTTTAAATAAATAAAAAAACATTTAAAAAGAAAAAAGAAAAAGAAATAGACTCAACACTGTTTTTAACCTTTTTCTATAACTGATTCCTTGGGCAATCTGGACATCCTCTCAGCATGTTTTAAAATGATTAAAGGAAATGCCAATTTTTAAGTTAGAACTCCATGAAAATAAAAACATAATTATTTTTCCATTCAAGTTCACAGATTCTATAGAAAAAAAATGAGGGTTTTGTGAACTAGGAACAGCTGACAGCAAGCAACAAAAAAGTAGAGGCTCTGAGCAAATCTGCACAGTGACTTGGGTTTTTTGTGTTGGTGGTGGTGGTACTTGTTGCTTTAAAGCTACTGGTAAAATGGTGTATCTATAAAAACCAAGCTGATAAGGATCCACATACCTTCTGTCTGATGGCCACTAGACAGCCTAAGTTTTCATGACAGCAGCACCGAGTGAGTATCTATCCATCAAGGTCCTGCTTATCTAGAGTACCAAGTGCCCATGGCCTATATAAACATCATGAGTTCAGTGTCTCCAGAGAAAAATGTTCCTGTGACCAGAAGAACTTTGTCCTTCTGAAGCAGCTGCTTTCGGTGGGAATTATGCTTCAGCTGCAAACATGATGGTGGTCAGTTAATTTTATTTCTCTGTTTATGGCTGGTGAATATGTTCACTCTCATTAAATCCCTTCAACTAAAACAAAGCTTCACTTTCTCCTCTGGAACCACCTGGGTCCAGTGCCCTGCTATATAGATCAGGACTGAAGATGGCTTGGATGTAGTGGGAGACCCAGGCCTTTTCAAGGTCTTTAATAGTTTTCAATTTGAGGTAACCACCCAATTTGTGATTAACTCAAAGTAAGAAGAAAAGAGACAAAGAACAACTTTTTTGACCTAGTCAAAAAAAATCAGTCTAGGAGGGAAAGATCCTCAGGGATTCTGATCAAAACTGTGAGGCAATCTCGGGCAAGACAAAGATCAAGTGGGCTGAGCCTGGGGCCTTTTGTTTTCTAATCAATGAGAGCAAAAATGATTTAGGTTTAAGGCATGGTTCTTAAAAAGGAAATCTAGCTTGAGATCCCAAGAGGAGAAGGAAAAATGGAGAGAGAAAGAGGAGAAAGAAAGGCAGGGAGGGAAGAAGGGAGGGAGGAATGGAGGAAGGGAGAAAGGGCTTAGTAATCTATTGTTTCCTTTATGTATTTCAATTCAAACCATCCATGTTATAAACATATAACCTGAAGATGTTAGCCAATGTGACAGGTAATTGTGAGGTTTGTAAATAAAGCAGTATATGCTCAAATCCTGATGACCCTCAAACCAGCTACTTTAAACCCTCCTTACACTTGAACCTTTTTGTCAAGATTTTCATTAGTATCGATTATCAACTGAAAATGAATTTATGTATCTACATTAAATTTCTTATCTAAGCCTCTTTCTTCATTTTTGAATATTAACCTCAACAAAAAAAAAAAATGTGAAAACAGTTATTAGTATTTGTTGATGCTTAACTTCACAGTAGGACAAGGACAAAAATAGGAACTGTGATTGCTTTGGTATAGAGTAAAGGTGACAAACCCTTGGCTTCCCAGTAGAGCCAGAACAAATTTAAATGTAATTGGAAAATATTTAACAAAATAAATAAAAACACAATAGAACATAACTAATGTTAACATATGTTTTTAAAAGTCAATATGCAGCCTGGAGAGATCTTTATGCATATTTTATTAACCCTCAGTTTCTGAGTTTGATAGTAGTACGATAGAGAATCACACTTACTGGTACTTTCTAGATACTCAACGAGATAAGGTGAGATCTTTCAAGACAATTGTGAAAATCGAGTAAGGCTTCATCTATTTCAAAGTTTGAGTAGACCTGAAGGACTTTAAGCATTAAGTCAAGGGCATCCTTAAAGTGTCTCCTGCTATTCTCCTAAGGGCATACTTAAGTCCCCTTCTTGTTATCCTCCCAATTTTAATCAAATATGGGCAATTACGTACTTATTGGTCAAGTTCAATTTCTTGGGTAGTTCCCGCATTTAGAATGTAAGATCCTCAGCTAATAAGGATGAGGGTCAGTGCTGGGAGGGGGAATTTGCATTAGGGTTTAAACGCGTTGACCCTGCCCGCTCCAGTGCTTCCTCCCTTCCACTGTCTGCTCGATGGGTGGGACCCCCAATTTGTGAGAACTTATAATAAACTTTGCTTTGCTTCTAGAGATCTCTCCAGTCTTTTTTATTAAATGGTTTCTGACCCACACAGTCTAGGGGGCTGGTGCCAAAGACTGAATTTGCACCTGAAAAGAGAAGGAAAGGATTTAATTCCATCAGCCCCTCCAAGGGCTGTCGGGGCCAGGAGGAGAACTTACGTCTATTTTGAATTCTCTCTTCTCACTAGAGGAGAGGGGATTAATTAGAGGTGCAGCTATGAAGGAGTGAGACAGGAGAAACCCTCCAGCTGCAGTAGTTTCAGCTGATCAGAAATACCGGTTAGCGGATCCCAATTGGAAGCACAATCACCCTATACATCGGGGATAGAGAGAGTGAAGATGGTGGCTTCTTTCCTTTCCCTCCCAAGGGCTCCTGACATGCAGTAGGGCCATGTGGGACCAAGGGAAAGAAACTGCTGTTTGATGAAATTCATTATTTTAAATATGACGGCGAAAGTGGTTTTATATTATTGGGAATTTAAAGCTGTGTTTGGGATTTTAAGTTAAAATATAGATTATAAAAACAAAATGCTGGTAGTTTACCTTAGGGGAGGTTGGGATTGTATCTCCCTACTTAGATGGTGTGTTGTTTTCTAGAGGTATTGCTTAATTTGTAACTGAGTTATGCCTTAAAAAAAAAAATTATCATCTCTGTTGGGCATGTATAAGTTTTATGAAATTTGGTTCAGTTATTTGTGAACCTTTAAGTTTAAAGTTTAAAAAAATTTTTTTCTTCTTTGACTTAAAGATGAGGGACAAGAAAGATTGATTTGCAAAATCAATTAGTAGTTTAAATGGAGCATCTAGTATTGGTTTGGAGTGTTTAACATATGTTGGAGAAAGTTTAAGCAAATAAGTTTTGGAAGGAGAGAGATGGGACAGGAAGAGATTGTGTGAGAGAAAAAGAGAGGAAAATAGCTCTCCAGAAGTGGGGAAGAAAAAGGCACAATTCCTTAGTGAATCTGCCATTTGCCATGGGAAAAGGAGATATATCCCATGAGGTTGGGGCCTGTCTTGAGCTGGCAGATTGGATCCTGGGGAAATGGCACCCTAAAAAGTTAGCTGTGATAAGTTAGGGTCGGGAAGGGTGGCTACATGGAGAGGACCTTGTCAGGTGATCTAATCCCCCTTCCCCATTAAGTATGGTGGCTGCAACACCTTGCTGGTTCGGATATCAATTGCTTCTACTGTTTAAAGGAACAGCTTATATTTATAGCTGCTCTAAGAAGTTTGTTGGAACTGTAAGTTATCTGAAAGTGATTTATTTCTACTAAGATCCCATC
Source organism: Antechinus flavipes (assembly GCF_016432865.1). Taxonomy (NCBI): domain Eukaryota; kingdom Metazoa; phylum Chordata; class Mammalia; order Dasyuromorphia; family Dasyuridae; genus Antechinus; species Antechinus flavipes. Next base: position 171,893,384 of record NC_067402.1, read on the forward strand.
TGTCTAAAGCAAATTATTTAATAGTTATTTACGTGCATAAGTCTCCTTGTTTAAGGAAGATGATAAAAAAAATCTAGAGCAGGATTTTAATCTGATCTGATAATTTGATAGGGTTATTTCCAAAAAAAAAATTTTTTTAGAATGAAGAGAGTATTAATGTTAAATCTGAAAGATTTAAAAGTTTCTTTTATGTGGAAATGGGATGTACAACATGCGATTTAGAATTTTTTTGTATGTGTGATCTGTCTAAGATATACTTAGATAAAAAAGATAGCTGTATAAGTTGTAAACCCTTTACTGTGGTTCTTGAGAACTAGATTCATCTGAAGCCCTTGATTAATGATAATTGCTGTAGAAGATAAAATCCTTTGCTGGGAGTTTTGAATTCAGGTGTGACTGCATAGGTCATGAGATGGAATGGTTAAAACTTAAGGACAGTTACCTGAAGTAAAACTGCCTTAAACAGATATTTTAATTTGAGGCCAGACTTTGGTTGCTGCTATTAATCTTTTAACCTTTTTACTTCCTGGGGCTAGAGTTTCTTCATCTAAGGTTTACTTCTCCCAAGTACTTGGGGCCACTCCCACCTTGCCTTTTGAGAAAGCTGGGAATCTCATCACGCCCTGATTAGGCTAAGGTTTAGGCCTTGAGCCTTTTACACTGTGTGTTGATGGAGGGCAGGGCTATCTCTGGAATCCCAATCCTAGGCCCCTGATTTACTTATCATAGATCTATATTGTCCTCAGATGCGTTTTTCATGCTTTGCATGATCATGGGGGGACTATATGGGAAGAGAACATCTGACACCCACACAATTCCCCATCATATACGCGGAGAAAATGAAATGAAGGGGAATTCACTCTAGGTGAAGGGAAGGAGGCTTATAGGATCAACTGCCCATGTTGCATTGCTGGAGCAAAGGCTCCTGACTAGTGGCTTTCCTTTCTAAAGTATTAGATCCAGTAGCCAAAGGATGGCTGATCTGTGTACAAACAGTAGATGCTATCACTCTCTTGGTAGAAGAGAATAGGAAGCTCACCTTTGGAGGCAGTATTATTGTAAGTGTCCCACACCAAGTAAGGGCAATATTAAATCAGAGGGCTAGGAGATGGCTCACAGATTCCAGAGTCTTGAAATATGAGGTAATACTACTAGAAAAGGATGATCTACTAATCACCCAAGATCATAACCTTAATCCTGCTTCCTTTTTATCCCCTGGAACAGAACCATCCCCTGGAGAGGAACATTGTTGTTTAGAGTTAATTGATTTTCAAACAAAAGTAATAGAGGATTTACAAGAATCGCCAATACCTGGGGGAGTAAATTGGTTCTAGAGTGGGAAAAGGAAAAATGGGTTTGCTATTGTGGATGGAGATAGGATTTCCACTGTTACCAGGGGCAGTCTACCTGCCCGTTGGTCGGCTCAAACTAGTGAATTGTATGCTTTAAATCAAACCTTGAAGTTATTGAGGGACCAAGATGGGGATATATATACTGATTCGAAATATGCTTGGGGTGTGGTGCATGTATTTGTAAGGATTTGGGAGGAAAGAGGATGCGTAAATAGTAAAGGTGAAGAACTGGTCCATTATACACTAGTTAGAGAGGTATTGGAAAACATTCTGGCCCCTAGGAATGTAGCAGTAATACATATAAAGGGATGGGAAGCTCTTTTGAGGCAAGGGGAAATAGATTAGCAGATGAGGAGGCCAAGGGAGCCGGAGACCAGGAGATTTCTCATATGATGGCTCTGATACCTGTACTTCCCCCTAGTCTACCCTCTCCCAGCTTTACCCCGAAGGAAAAAGAGAAGGCCTCGACTCTCGGAGCAATTGGGAACTCTGAAGGACAATGGCTCTTACCTGATGGCAGAGAGGTACTGATCAAAGCAAGTATGAGGCAGGTCCTTCAGCAACTGCACCAGGGCAGTCTCTGGGATGTCCAAAACCTGTGTGATGCTGTGCTGACAAGGTATGTTTCCCCTGGCCTATATACAATGGCCCGACAACTGGTGGACGGCTGTCTCGTTTGTCGAAGGACTAACAAGGCTGCTCAAGGCCAGATCCCAAAAGGGGGACGACCTCTGGGAATCGGACCATTCCAAAGCATCCAGGTGGACTTCACTGAGCTGCCACCAGTGGGTCGCCTCAAATACTTGCTGGTCATAGCAAGGTCATCTGACCTCATGGGTGGAGGCATTTCCCTCAGCCCGAGCAACTGCCTCGACAATAAGGTCTTATTAGAACAAATTATTCCTAGATATGGAATAGTGGAGAGGATAGACTAGAGAACACATTTTTCTGCCCAGATGTTGCAGAATGTGATTGGGGCCTTAGAAATCACTTGGGATCTCCACACCCTTGGCATCCTCCCTCTTCTGGAAAAGTAGAAAGGATGAATCAGGAAATAAAATGGCAACTGACTAAATTATGTTTAGAGACCCAACTACCCTGGACTAAATGTCTGTGGTCAGAATCAGAACCAAGCCACGTAGAGAAATTGGGTTTTCACCTTATGAATTATTGTACAGTCATCCTCTCCAGGCTTGTCCTATGGGAAACTGGGACCCTATCTTAGAGACAAAGGATTTATTTTTAAGAGATATATTAAGTCATTGCTAGGACTTCAACAGAAGGGTTAATAGCTCAGACTCCTAGGTTTCCCTGTTCATAGAATTCAGGTGATGATGGGGTGTTGAGTCCTTCCTGGAAGGATGAGAAGCTGACTCTGTGCTGGGACGGACCCTGACGGACCCTACCAGATAATACTGACCTCTTGGACACTGCAATTCGCACCCAGGGACGAGGCTGGACACACCACACCAGAACAAAAGGACCTGTGGCGCCACCTTTATCTGAGTGGACAGTTGAAGATGGGGAGACCTCAAATTACATTTGAGGAGGGGACTTCCACTGAATGGGAACACAAATTCTGAATCCAGTGTGTTGTAATTGTATGACTTTTCTTACATTAATTACTTTGGGAATTACTTTGGGAAACTCTCATGGGGCTTTCCCTGAGCTTTGGGTTTACCTATTTCCTCATGATAGCCATAGAAACCAAATCTTATCTTCCAGAGATGAGAACCAGCTCCTCCTGCTCATGCAGAATATAGGGAGAACTTTTAACTTATCAAACTGTTGGATCTGTGGTGGATCCCAATGACTGAGCTAATGGCCATGGGTACCTATCCCCTTAAGCCCCATCTGGATCCTTAGTAACTGATCCCAAATTCATAATGGGGCTGATTTCTGGAACTTAGAAGAGAAATAATAATGGCCATTGACAGAAGATAGGATTTGTTAAACAGGGCAAAGTTTGAAACTTTGAAATAGTGTATGTGAATGGACTTAACTCGACAAGGTAAAAGACTTTTTCTTTCCTTATCTTGTAGTGGACACTGAATCATCAAGTGGACACTGCAGTTGTCGTTTGGTGCTCTTGTGAGCTCTGGCACAATTCCTTAGGAATTGCTGCGGATTGACAAAAGGCTTTCTTTTGTCTACTCTGTCTCTAGGAGATATGAGGGAGGCTGCAAGGATTTGGAAAACTAAGTTTTCACCTGTCTAGACATCAATGGGGTTGGTACAATGTCACCCCAGGGACACCTGGGAAACATGGGACTCTGTTTCCCACGTTTTGGAATACCTCTAACCTAATAGGTCAATGGCCAGTTGCCAATTGTAGGAGGAAGGAGCAGGGTCTATGGAAATGTCAGTATATCGCCTTTGTAGGGGAAGGTCCCCTAGGGACGAGAGCCCAGCAATATTACCTTTTTACAAGGAATAGTTCAGATATATTTTCGAGAGCCTGCTCTAAAGCGACATTATTGAATCTGTGGCTTAACTGCTTATACTCACCTACCTCTTAATTGGACAGGGCTATATTGGACTAATGAGGCCAAAATTTTTTCTTTCTTCCAGAACAGGCCAACCAATATTTAGGGATTCAGTTGTACGATGATTTGGGAAGAGAGAATGGAGTTTAGATACCTCCATTACTCAGACTGGAGATGCAAACGGTTGGGGTGACGCCTGGCCTCCAGAGAGAATAAAGAGTATGAGCCAGCCACCTGGACTCAAGATGGAAGGTGGGGATATAGAACCCCAATATATATGTTGAACAGAATAATTAGTCTTCAAGCAGTTGTAGAGATTATCATCAATTAGACGGCTGAGGTACTAGATTTTTGGCTGACCAAGCTACTCAAACCAGAGAGGCTGTTTTACAACAGCCTTGTGATGGATTATTTGTTAGCTGAGGAAGGGGGAGCTTGTGAGAAACTGAATTTATCAACATGTTGTATAAAGATTGAGGACAATGGAAATCTAGTAAAAGAAGTCTTTTACTAATTTTTAGTAAATTTTTACTTTTAATGCACTAAGAGCATTAGGAAACTCGCTCATGTTCCTGTACAGACCTGGACCTCACTGTTCAATATTTCTTGGTGGTCCTGGTATGGGGGAAGCTGGTGGAAGCAGCTCCTTTGGTTTGGCCTTATAGCGCTCTGTAGTGTTATATTACTCCCTATCTGCATACCTTGTTTGATCCAAATGATAACTAGAATAGTCCAAAACTCATTACTTAGAATGATTAGGTTGGAAGAGAAAGCTGAAGGGTCTGTTAGATTGATGGTGTTAAAAGGACAAGGGTGGGAGCCAGTGGTCCAAGGAGACCAACGGGAACCAGAAGGGGAAGAGGAATTCGATAGGGAATGTGAAGTTATGCTATCAGAATTTGAAGAGACCTCAGTGTATAAATAAGAACGAGATAAAGTGAGATCTTTCAAGACAATTGTGAAAATCGAGTAAGGCCTCTTCTATTTCAAAGTTTGAGTAGGCCTGAAGGACTTTAAGCATTAAGTCAAGGGCATCCTTAAAGTGTCTCCTCCCTGCTATTCTCCTAAGGGCATCCTTAAAGTCTCCTCCCTGCTATTCTCCTAAGGGCATACTTAAGCCCCCTTCTTGTTAGCCTCCCTATTTCAGCCAAATATGGGCAACTATGTACTTATTGGTCAAGTTCAATTTCTTGGGTAGTTCCCACTTTTAGAATGTAAGATCCTCAGCTAATAAGGATGAGGGTCAGTGGTGGGAGGGGGAATTTGCTTTAGGGTTTAAAAGCGTTGAGCCTGTCCCCTCCGGTGCTTCCTCCCTTAGATTGTCTGCTCAATGGGTGAGGCGCCTGATTATCATGAGAACGTATAATAAACTTTGTTTTGCTTCTCCAGTCTTTTTTTATTAAATGGTTTCTGACCCACATAATACTTAAAGACAAATAGAAATGAATCTCTGCAGTATACATAACTGACTTGGAAACCTACAAATCAACATTATTGTATTGTATTTTTACTTATTTTGAGAAGCATTTCTCAATTACATTTTAATTCAGTTTTGTGGGACTCTTTATGATTCAGCCCCAAATCAAATCTTCATAATTTGAGCCGAACTTTTCTCTCGAGTTTTTTTCAAACTGTCACATCCTGGGATGTGGGTCAAGATCATCCTTTTCAGGGATGGTAGGAAAATCACTTGGTCTTAAAGATTCTTTATTCCAGTCATTCTGAGGGAAAAATTTTCAAATCACTCAGTTATGACCTGGAAAGGGTAAAGATTCTACTGGGCTCCAAGGGAAGATATGAGGAGGGAGTTGGATAAAGGAGGAAAGGAGAGGGAGGGGGGGAAAGGGAGATACAGAAAAAGTTAGATGGAGAGGGGGGAGTGGAGGAGAGGAAGAGGAAAAGGGAACGGTGGAGAGAATTTATTAAGTCCTTACTATGTAGTCAACTACATGTTGAATGATGTTAGGGATGCAACTACAAGCACAGTACACACACACAAATATCAGACATTTCCTACCCTCATATTCTAATTTTTTTTTTAAGTAAAATATACCCAAAAAAGGATTTTAGAAAGTAAGGGCAAACCAACTGGCAAGATGTAGAAAAAACTAGAAAGTGTCCTAGGAAGCTGCTGCTGAGAAGGTAAGGTGAAAGCTTCCCTTTTAAAACTGGGGGACAACCCAGGCGTGGAGTGCAAGACTGCAGGTAATATATAGTTCTTTAACTACTTGTAGTGTATAGATCCAGTTTCAGGACAAATAAACTAGAAAGGTAGATGGGAGAGACTAATTTTTTCCTACTTCCAGCTAAATCAGATGCTTCTGTTGTTCATCCTTACATGCTGTCACAACAAAATAACCCCAAGTAAGCCCGATGATAGCTGACTTAATATAAGCTCTGCTAATACTTCATCTGCTCCCAGCTCATCAGGATGTAAACAAATCTTCCATCAGTGGATTAGAGAATAATCAGGAGATATGTTTTCATTAAGCCCAAATTATTATTATTTGATCTACCAAAATTACCTGAATAAAGTGATTTAGCCCTTCCTCCAGACAGAAATGAATTCCTCTATTCCTCTACCAGTGCCCAAATAAAATTATGATTTAAATACATATGTGTATGCATATATGTGTGTACATATATATTTAAAGAAATAATGATCTCAGAGGATACTATTATTCTCTTAGACCCAACTATTTGGAGAAAGGAAAGTTGGTTGAATTGTTCTTGTATAAATCTTTTTTTTTTATGAAAAAAGCTGACATGTCCAGTTGTTTAGAAAGTCAAAATCACAGACAAGTCATGGATAAAAGGACCCTAAAAAGTAACTCAAAGTCTATCAAATTCTCTCAGAAGACACATCTGATGCCCTATGCCCCAGTTCTGTTCTTTCATCTGAGTCAGCAGCTGTCCTGTTGAGCTTCTTGTTTTAAAAGGACATCTTTATGTTCTCATAAAGTGCTCAGTTTCACATTCCTGATCTAACCTCAAAAGAGGCTAATCATCTGAATTGATTGTTACCATCCCCACCCTGCTCTCTATCTTATTAGCCACCAGAAATACGACTTTTTTTTTTACTTCCATGGCACATTTTTGCTGCTTTTCTGATGAAGTAGTCAGGATTCTGCTCTCCCAAACTGGTTAATAGGTTGATTTAGGACCAAAGAGAAGAGAAAGAAGAACAAGAAAGTCTGCCTACAACTAGGGGATAACTTTTATGTGTTCCCAATACCTTTGCTGCCTGCAAACCTGTAGAACTCAAATCTTACCAGATTCGAACGTATGGGACCAATGAAGCTCACACTGAATCTTTCTTGGAAACTGGCTATGAAACAACAGTGTTCTCAGGACAAAATGAAAAAAAGAAACTCTAGGCTTCAGTCTCAGTATCCTGCTATTGCAAGCTTTTGCCATTGCCTTTTTCTGCCCTAGTGAGAAGGGGAAAGGGCAAGAAAAGCATCTACTTGTCAGTTTTCTGAGAGTTCTCTCATCCTCCTCAGTTGTTCTCAGATGGACAAGAGCAGAAGTACCCATGCTCTTCTGAGAAGTATCACAGGCTCCAGAGAATTCCCAGGGAAGATAATGGTCCTGATTTTTGTGTTCCTGTAGTCTAAAGGGAAAATCAACTATCTTATAATAAGCAAGATGGTATGACCTGGGACCAAGGACTGACTCCTAGCTATTATGGGACCTTAAATGGATTATTTCACTTCTCTGATCAACCATTTCTTTGGTACTGGTATAAGACACAGGGGCTAGATATTTTCCTTGGAAAAATGATCCAAGAAAAGCAGCAAGCAATTTGCAAAAGAAGAAACACAAAAATAACCGTTGCAGGGCAGGAAAGGATTTGTACCCTAATCATCAGAGAAAATAGGTTAATTAAAACAATTCAGAGTATAACACAAGTTGGGGGAAATGGATTCATGGACTTCAGGTTAAGAATCTCATTCCTAAAGGATGATATTTAAAAAGAGAAAAAAACACCAGTGTAAAGGAATATAATCCACTTATTGAGCAGACAGGGAGAATAGGACTTTGTAATTTCTACTGTGTTTTACTCTGGAACATACAGACACGCCTACTGATGCCTAGTTGAAAAAATTTAGTTGTCTTATTTGGTATCTTAGAATAAAGAAGATTCACTGGCTGGGTCCCAAGTAGATGAGGCTTAAGAAGATGGTGTCAATCTTCTGAGGTGCCAGGGCACTTGTCCACACCCTCAAAAGGAAAATATAACAAAGGCTGACTCATTAAAGGTTCCTCTGAACAACATGTACAAAAATATTCATAGCTGTTTTATTTGTAACAGCAATCAACTATCAGTAAAAATCAGGGAATGGCTGGATATACAATGGTGTCTCAATATAATAGAATACTGTTGTGTAAGAAAAAAAGGCAAATGTGGAAAATGCAAGACATACTGAATGATGCAAAGGGAGGATAACAGAATTAGAATAACATCCACTTTAACAATGACTCTATAAAGATAGTATCAAGAAACAGGTGATGTCAGACTAACTTTATTTCCTTTTTCACATGACTACTTAGCTAGTAAATCAGGAGATTGTCACTGATAAAATTTGCCTTGATTTTAGCCAATTTTTTTGTTTGTTTTTTAATGAGGCGTTTCATAGCATTCTTGTGGAAGATATGTAGAAATGTAAGTGAAAGAGTGATACCTTTGAGTGGATTCAGAAATGCCATCCAGGTTCAAAACAGTAGTCACTAATAGTGCATGTATGGCAGAAAAATTCCAATGCTGTACTCCAGAGATTTAAGTGAATAATGCATAGGGTCAGCTATTTATAGCTGACCCTATGCATTATTCACTTTTTTAAAAAATTGAATGATTCAACTCAGATATGCCATGCTGATCAAATTTTCAGACACAAAACTGAGAAGAATGTCTAACACAAAGAATCATAGAATCAGGATCCAAAAAGATCTTGAAAGATGAGAACATTGGGCTAAATCCAATATGATAAAATTCAGTAGGGAGAAAAATGTAAATTTTTATACTTGGCTACAAAAAAATCAACTTCAGTACTACAAGATGAAGAATGTATAGGTAAATAGTAGTTCTGAAAAAGAGATGAAGGTTTTAGGAGCTTAATGTGAGTCAGTAGTATTATATGGCAGCCAAAAAAAAAAAAAAAGATAATATAATCTGTTTCTATTATTTGTTCATTTAACGAAGTTTTTCCTTTGTTAAGGAAACAAGATCCTACATGCACATATTCGTTATAAGATAGACAAGAGGCAATGGTGTTAACTCTTCAACAATAAGCTAAGAAGTATAATCAAGGAAAGCATTGAGATATGCTTACTATATTAGATTTAACATATATTTCTACCATGTTTAACATATATTGGACTACTTGCCATCTGGGGGAGGGGGAAAGAGAAGAGGAGGAAAATTGGAACAGCCCTGAAGTTGGGAGGACCTGAGTTCAAATATGATCTCAGATACTTAACACTTCCCAGCTGTGCAACCCTGGGCAAGTCACTTAATTCCAATTGCCTCAGGAAAAAAAATGAACTGGAGAAGAAAATGACAAAACACTCCAGTATCCTTGCCCAAAAAAAAATCCAAATGGGGTTAACAAAGAGTCAGACATGATTGAAAAAAAAATTAGACTAAATAACAAATAAATGCATATTTATAAAATAAGATACTTATATGTAAAATATATAATACACAGCAATCTACAATATATAAAATATAAGACATGCTATATTTGTAATCCATATATGTGTATTAATATATATACCTGTATATGTGTGTGTGTGTGTGTGTGTGTGTGTACACATGCATATATATAATCAGAAGAAGGCTTCCAGTGTGTTAGGTGTGTAAATATTCTAACAGTAGTAATATGAAGCAGTGGAATAAATATACATATTGAAGTGATTAGAGGTCCTGTGGTATATTTGCTTATATAAAAATAAAGGTAATAAAAATAGGACCGAGTGGAAACTAGATTCCTTGATAGTAAACTGTAAGCTTTGGTCTCAAAAATCCTAATGTTTTGAAAAGTTAATAAAGAGAAGCATTTTGGGGAAGTCAGGTTGAAATGCCATTGCTATCCCCTGACAGAAAAAGTGTATCTGCTGTAATTTTTCATAGACACAGATACAAAATGAGTAGAAAGAACGAACTACCAGGGGAAGAGAGACTTAGAAGTACCAAGAAATCAGGCGCTAGCTGGTATAAATTAAGCAGAGACTCATTCAGGCTTTGGGGGCTCCCAATCCCCTTCTAAAAGGAGGTGCAAAAGTGCCCACACTCACTGGCACAGGGGATCAGAAGCAGAAAAGAGATTTTTCAAGTGACAACCACTCAGGCGCATCTACTCCAGGGACATCAGCACTGGGTCAGAGAGCAGCTAAGCTCGAGACGGTCCGTGCAATACTGAGAAGTCAGGCATTTGCTGGCTGGAATCCCTGGGGCAGCTCACTACCAACTTGGCCAACAGTCACCATGAGCAAAGGGCTGGAGGAGCAGAAGCAGGCCAGTGATCCACTTGGACATGTGTCATCTCTCCAAAGTCAGGAGTGACCTAGACTATGTATGGGGAAGCTGATTATAGGAAGGATATGGACGACCTAGGCTTAGAGTCTAAAGTACAAATTGTAAAGCTTTATAGATTAACTATACCTAAATTTGCCTGACTTCATGCAGTTCAAAAGGGAAAAAAAGTGGAATTGTTGTAATCCCAGCCTAGCACTTAACTATGACCCTATGTGAATAATCTCTCTGAATTAAACTATCTTATCTATAAAACAAAGAGACAGATGATCTCTGAAGCAGCAGAGTCCTTTGGAGAGCCTCCTGGATTTAGTCAGTCAAACCCTGCCTGATATAATAAATTCCTCGAGCCTCAGTTTCCTCATCTGTAATATAGTGTAAATAATATCTCCGCCATGCACCTCACAGAATTGTTGTGAGGTATTTATTTCATTGTATATAGGCTCAAAAGGATGTGCCTTATAAATTCTTTGAAGTAGTAGGCCTTGCTTACACTTAGTAAGGGCTTAATAAATGCTTGTGGTTTGATTAATCAATCATTAAAACTCTTAAAAACTTTAATTGTTGGGGCAGCTAGGTGGCCAGTGGATAGAGCATCATCCCTTTAATTGGGAGGACCTGAGTTTAAATCTAGTCTCAGACACTTAGCACTTCCTGGCTGTGTGACCCTGGGCAAGTCACTTAACCCCCAACTGCCTCAGGAAAAAAAAAGAAAAGAAAACCAGAAATATTTTAATTGTCATTTAGTAGCATTGCTAGGAATAGTAGTCATATTGATATTATTTCATTATACTCTGAAAATTCTTTGATTTTGAATGACCCCACATGAATATGAAAAGGACTTAGATAAATTGCATTGACAGTTATACAGCCTCCCAAAGATACTCCATAATACTGACAAGAACCTGTGTCTGTCAAGGAATAGTGTTTTTTTTTTTAAATAGCTTTACTGAAATATTGTATTTTTACAATCACCTGCATTTCACAAACAATCTTTTTCCCTTTCTCCTTCAGGGAGTCAACTCATATAACAAAAAATTTAAAAGAGGGGGGCAGGGAAGAGGCAAGGGGGAAAGATGAGGAAAGTGCAATAAAAATGTTGAAAAAGTTTGACATGTTATGTAATGTTCCAAATTCATAGTCTTCTATTGCTGCAGTGAAACAAAAGGAGGCATCTTCTCAAATCTGGTCTTTGGACCCCAGCTTGGTCATTACAGTTTTTCAGGATTCATTTCAATGATGTTGTTCTTTCTGTTTCTATCACTGTAATCATTTTATGTATTGTTTGACTAGTTCTGCATATTTACTTTATAATAGTTCATATATGTCTTCCTCATGCTTCTTTCTCTTAATCCTATTTATTATTTACTATGGAATAGTAATATTTCATTACATTCATGTACCATCATTTGTTTAATCATTACCCAAAAAGCGCTACTAAAAACATTTTGCTTTATATGAAAATCTCTCTCTCATTGATCTTGGTGGGTTATACTTCATAGTCGAATTTGAATCAAAGGGAATGAATATGTTGTCACTTCAGTTTTTTCATTTTTTGTTGTGTCTTTTTTTAGTCGTGTCCAACTTTTTGTGGCTCTATTTAAGATTTTCCTGGCAAAGATATTGGAATGGTTTTCCATTTCCTTCTTTAGCTCATTTTATAAATGAGGGAACAGGGGCAAACAGGAACTCGGGAAGATAAATCTTGTTGACCCCAGGTCTGGCACTTTATCCACTCTGCCACTTAGCTGCACAAGTCTTTTTTTATTCAACTTCAAAATGCCTCCTTAAGTAGTGACATCAGTTCACTATTCCACTAATAACGCATTAGTTGTGTTTGTCTTTCTACAACCACAGTAGCATTGAATATTACCATTTTTTGTCATTTTTGTCAGTTTGTGGGATGTGATGCAACCTTAAGGTTGTCTTAATTTGCATTTCTCTTATTACTGGCAATTTAAAACATTCTTTATGATAAATATTTGGCAATTTTTTGAGAACTATTTGTTCCTCTCCTTTGACCCCTTAACTACTGAGGAATGGCTTTTGCTCTTATAATTTTTGTTAGTTGTCTATATATCTTGTAATCAGACAATTAATAGAGATATATAATTTAATCACTTCCCAGTCCACCACATTTTTCATATCCTATTATCATTGTGTTTATGTAGAATCTTCTTAAGTAGAATCTTCTTAAGTTCATTTCATCAAAATGATCTTTTTTATTTTTTGCAATTACCTCTATCCATTATTTGGTTCAGTAAAGTGTTAATTTTAGAGTCAAGACAATCTAAGTTCAAGTCCTGCCTCAGAAACTTACTAAGTTACTTAGAAGTTATTCAATCTCTTTCAGTCTCAGTTTTCTCATTTAAAGAAGGAGATTTGACTCATTAGTATCTATGGTCCCATCCTCTCTAATCATCCAACTACATCAACACCACAGTTGCCCATCTCTAAATAGATGATTATATGATCTTTATGGTTAAAAATTCACCTTATATATGTGGGAAAACTGAGACACTAATGCATTGCTGGTGGAGTTGTGAAATGATCCACCCATTCTGGGGAACAATCTGGAACTAGGGCCAAAGAGTTATCAAATTGTACTACCCTTTGATCCAGCAGTGTTACTACTGGGCCTATATCCCAAAGAGATCTTAAAGGAAGGAAAGGGACCCACATGTGCAAAAATGTCTGTGGCAGCCCTTTTTGTAGTGGCTAGAAACTGGAAACTGAGTGGATGCCCATCAGTTGGAGAATGACTGAATAAGTTGTGATATATGAATGTTATGGGATATTATTGTTCTATAAAAAATGATGAGCAGGATGATTTCAGAAATCATGGAAAGATTTACATGAACTGACGCTGAGTGAAACAGGCAGAACCAAGAAAACATTGCACACAGCAACAGCAAGAGTGTGCATTTATCAACTATGATAAACTTCAGTTCAGTGACCCAAGGCAATCCTAATAAATTTTGAATGGAAAATGCCAACTACATTCAGAGAGAGAATTATGGAGACTTAATATAAATCAACACATGCTATGTTCACTTTTTTATCTTAGGTTTTTTGTTTTTTTTTTTTCTGATGTCTTTTCCATTTTTTTCTGATTTTTCTCTTCCAACATGATTCACAGGGAAATGTGTAAGCAATTAATGTACATGTATAACTTCCAAAAAAAAAAAAAAGTTGTTTTACATGTAATTGGGAAAAAAGAAAAAAAGAAAAGAATTCATTCCCTAGCTATAATTGTTAAAGGTTCAAGACCAGCTTCTCAATTTTTCATTTATTGTTACTGTTATTATTTTTTTTAGCAAGGCAATCAGGGCTAAATAACTTGTCCAGGTCACAAAGATACTATACAGTATCAAGTGTTTGAAGTCAAATTTGAACTCAGGTTTTCCTGACTCCAGAGCCAATGGTTTGTCTACTGCACCACCTAGCTGCTCTGGCTTCTTTATTTTTTATTAATTTCATTAAATATTTTCCAATTCCAATTATCCAATGTATAAAAATTTTAACTTTTTTTTTTTTAATTTTGAGTTCCAAATTCTCCCTACCTTCTGCTCCTCTATTCCATAAGAAGGCAGAGCAATGACAGTGATTATACATGAAGTCCTACAAAACACATTCTTCATACTAGCCATGCTGCAAAAGAAAGCACACACATATACAAAAAAAAAGAAAAATAAAGAAGGTTTAAAAAGCCCATTTCAATCTATATTCAGAGTTCATTAGTATTGGACTAGTTTCTTAAAGTTTCCTTTAGAACCAGTGACAGAAAGGTCTGGTACAGAAATTTCCAATAGAGAAACACTTTTTTTTGTTATTTCCTATAATCCAGGCCATTCTGCATCTCAGTTTTCTTACCCAATAAGACTACAACTTGCCATTTCCCAGGACTCAGGGACAAAGACGACCTACTGGAAATTAATGGGTCAAGGTTATGGTGAGGACAGGGAAGTGTTAACCAGTTCTGGGTTTTTTTAGTTCAAAATGTTACTTCCTGCTAAATATAGGAAAAAGCCTATCTATTGAGAAAGTGGGGAACAGGCCCTATGTTGCAAAACTTGATTATGAGATAAATGTGACTGACATTCTGTGGTGTAATTTTCTGATAAACCACAAGAATTGACAAATGTCCTCTGTGTGTGTGTGTGTGTGTGTGTGTGTGTGAAAGTAGGGCAAAAATAATAACAACAACAAAAACCTAGAATATTCACGTATATTCCTAAAGAGAGGACTCTTTTTAAAGGGAGGCTCTAACAGAAAACAGTGTTATCCTTTCCTTAAAAGAAAAAGTCTTTGACAGATCTAATGTGGCTACTTAAAAAAAAAAAAAAAAAGCTGATACAGTCTCAGGTTCTGCATTAAAGGAAGTATTAGTGTCCAAATGATGAGAAATGAAAGATCTCTCATTCTCTTTGCTGATTCGGATCCTATTTAGAACATATTTTAATCTTTAAAATTAAAGTTAAAATTCTAAGAAATTAAGAGTTCTTTCTTCTAGTAGAGGGGACGGACTATCAGGATGGTAGACACTATGGAAAATACGTCATAAGAGGAATTTTACAAAGCTGGATACGGGGTAGAAAAGAGTAGAAGTTTTCTGTCTTCTGAAAATGTACATTCTCTCGATGCCTTTCTTCATGCTGTTCCCTAAATTTAGTTAAGATGCCTTGCCAGGCTTTCCTCCCAGCAGTGCTCCCAGTACTGCCTGTGACTTCAAAATTCATCTTAACTCCTATTTCCTCACTAAAGACTTTGCTGATCCCTCCAACCAGCCTCTATTCCTCTGACCCCCCTAACTACTGCGTCAGTCTTTGTTATGGCGTGAACATAATATATAACACAACATAATAAATATATAATAATTATTTGTACACTTGTCTTATTCCTCTTACTAGAATGTCATCACCCTGAAGATAGAGGCTATAACTATTCTTCTTTATGCCCCTAGAAGTGCCTTGGCAGGAACACAATAAATATTTGTTTAATTATTTCAGAGGACAGATATGGGACAAATGGGTGGATGTTGTAGGGCAGCAAACTGAGGATGTGATCTTGGGGCTGTTCAATAATTGACAGGAAAGCTAGTACTGCTGGCTAGCAGTACCCCTCATTTTATAGATGAGAACTTTAAGGATGAAAGAAGCAAAGTGGATTAGTGGAAAAGAGTATTAAAATGGAAAACAAAATGTTTCGCTTTAAATCTTAGTTTGGGGGTAAGTTATTTTATCTCTTAAGGTCCAAGATAATTTTTCTGGTTTGGCTCTATTGCCACTCTTTGTTTGAGGCAGCATCCTATTACTAGCTAAAGCATGCTTAATTTAGCTGAGCCATCAAATTTTAGTACTAGTGATTAATTGATTAGTGATAAAAGAAAGTCTGGTTCATATTTATTATCTCTATTTAAATTATTTAATTTAATTAATTTAAATTAACTTAAATTATTTAAAATGAGCCCATCAAGTAACTAGTTATAACTTTGGTGTTAAAGATTAGTCTGTAAATTCCAGTTATATCCATAGTATTTGCTGGTCGGTTTATTATTTTACTTGATGAAGATCTTCCTTTTTTTCTGTTTTTTGATGGATAAATCTTTGCCTTCCCCTTCCATAAAGTCAAATTCCACTGTGCCCATCAGATTTCTGAAACTACTTGCTTCTGTGAGCCCAGTTTTTTGCATATCATTGGTGTTTACTTTTAGCATATAATAAACCAATTATTAATTTTAATAAGTATGATTGATATTAGTACCTATCAATAAATCCTTGTAAAAATTTTTATGATACCAGTTTCTTCACCTATAAAACAAAGGGATTAAAATAAATTGTTTTTAAGCTCCCTTTCAAGCCTACAATCTTATGATGATATCAATGGTCTAAGAAGCTAATTAAGGACAGTTCAGAAATTAAAACTCCTTAGACTACTAAGACTCTATCCATTACAGTAGTAGTAAGTTACATCACTGAATTATTCAGGCAGAAACTAAAAGTCTACCTGTGTAGTTCTTTCAAGAAGAGAATTTCCAGAGGTCCCCTCCCCCCCTTACCAAACACAAGACTTTTACAAGGAGTTAATCAGATTTACCCTTAGGATTTCAGTTCCTGTCACCTGCCTACTGCACCTTAACATTCCTTTAACAAAAATAAAACCTTTAATTCCACAATTAAAAAAAAAAAAAATACTTAGAAAACAAAAGCTAGAAGAAAATAAACTCTAAGTAATCTCCACTAAAATATAATCACTTAGTCATCAAATGCAAAGATAGTTATCATTCCCTTTCCTGTTTTTGAAGGATGCTGTTGGGGAGGAAGACTTAAGAACAAGGGATCAACAATCCCTAAAAAAGGAGGAGGAAGGAGGAAGGAGGAGGAGGCATTGATGCTAAGGAAAAAAAATGAAAAGGGGAAAACAGAGTTTGGAAATGTTAAGCTCACTTTCATACTGAAACTTATGGTAGATGACTGATTTTCTTTGTGCTATTGCACTGATATCTACAAAATATTCACTAAAGGAAAGATCTATAATTCTCCCCTTAAAGGAAATTCTAGATCAGGGAAATAAATATATTTCCAACAGATAGAAGTCAATTGATTTGACTAGAGTCAAACAGTAAACTTAGGTAGCCACAATGCCTCAATAGCTGCAAAACATTGAAAATATGAGTCATGAAGACCTGTGTTCAAATCCTGTCTCAGACACTGGCTGGGTGACCCTGAATATGTCACTTAACTACCATCTACCTCAGTTTTTTCATCTGTAAAATAGGATCATAATAGCACTTTCTCCTCCTCATCTCCCTCCTTGTGAGGATCAAATGAGATATCTGGAAGGTGTTTTGCAAACTTTAAACTGACAATAGACTATATGTACAATTTTATAATTTACAAAACATTTTACATCATCATCATCACCACAGTTGGCTCAGGAAATTTTTCCAGCATATTGGTGCATTCTTTGTGGAGAACTTCCAGAAAGATAAACAAGAATTACCCAAGATGAGAAGGAATAAACACTCTGACAAAAGTGATGGAAGGAAGGAATAAATATTTATTAAATGTTGTGCTAAGTGTTTTTACAAATATTATTTCATTGGATAAGCAATGTGGTCCAGTGAAAAATGTACCAAAACTGGAGTCAGGAGAGACGTATTAGGATTTTTTTCACTTAATATTTTATTTTTTCCAATTACATGTAAAGATAATTTTCAATATTCATTTTTGTGTAAGATTTTGTGTTCTAAATATTTTCTCCCTCTCTCACTTACCTCTTTCTTTCCCAAGATAGCAAAAAATCTCATATAGGTTTTACATGTACAATCACTTTACACAAATTTCCATATTATTCATGTTTTTTCACTTAATAGTTCTTTGTTTTTTCCAATTACATATAAAGATAGTTTTCAACATTCATTTTTGGAAGATTTTGAGAGATGATTTTTGAATTCCATTTCTGATACAATCTGTAAAAACATGAACAATTCCCAACCTATCTGAAGCCTCAATTGTCTTCACGTGATTTAGGAATAATGGTTCCTTATTATTGTTCTATAAGAAACCATCAGCAGGATGAGTTCAGAAAGGCCTGCAGAAACTTAGATGAACTGATGTTAAGTGAAGTAAGTAGAACCAGGAGATCATTGTATATGGCAACAACAAGACTATACAAAGATCAAATCTGATGGACAAGGCTTTTCAACAATGAGATGATTCAAATCAATTCTAATGGTCTTGTGTTGGAGAGAGCCATATACACCCAGAGAGAGAACTGTGAGAACTGATTGTGCATCACAACATAACATTTTTGCTCCTTTTGTTGTTGTTTGCTTGCATTTTGTTTTCTTTTTCATTTTTCCATTTTTGATTTGATTTTTCTTGTGCAATATAATTGTGTGTATATATCTATATACTGGATTTAACATATTTTTTTTTTTAACATGTTTAACATTTATTGGATTACTTGCCATTTAAGGGAGGGAGTAAGGAGAAGAAAGGAAAATTTGGAACACAAGATTTTGTAAGAGTTAATGTTGAAAAATTATCCATACATATGTTTTGAAAATAAAAAACTTTAATAAAAATGGAATAATAATTCCTGAGATTTGTCATGAGGATCAAGAGAGATCATACATATAAAGTGATGTGTAAAGGAATTAGATGTCAGTTATTACTTAGAATAAAATGATCTGGGATAATACCTCCAGCTGGCCACTTATTATCTGTGAGATTTTGTGCAACTCACTCCTCTGTAATTCTTAGTTGTTCTCATTTGTAAAAGAAAGAGTTAAATTAGACAGACATTGAGCTCCTTTGGGTTTGAAATCCTATAAACTCTTCTTCAGGGAGTATTTATTAATCTAGGTATTGTTCTATAACAGGTCACAAGCTATGGTTCCTCCTCAGACCTTTCTCCAGACTTCCTCAGACCTTCCTCAGAAGGGCTGGGGAACATGAGGTAAATCATTTTAATTTCTCCATTCCCTAGACAAAGTTACAAACGAGCTGCCACATCCACCCCCAATCTTCCCTTCCTACTTCCTTGCTATTCCCTGATATTTAACATGAACCCTGGGCCAGTATCTGCCTGTTGCTCCCTCTCTGTTCCCAGCTAGTCAGTAACCTAACCTGAATCTGTCCCTTTTCGCTATCCACCCAAAGACCACCTAGTGCATGTTTTCTGCTACCTTCCCTGGATTAGCAATCACTCTCCCTGCTTCTGGTCCCATCCTCTCTCTGTCCCATCCTCTCTCTAACCCATCCTCCCCACACCTGCTAAGAAGCTCCCTCTTACTCTAGGGTAAAAAACAGCTTATTAGCACCTTACTCTCTTCACCACCTTCCTAGGTTTGCTGCCTACAACTCTCCTTTATGCAGCCAGAGTATCCTTTTTGCAGTTCTCTTACATGACATTCAGTTTCCCATAGCCTCCCCACCAACTCCATACCTTGGACAGATTCCTTTCTCACCTTTGTCTCATCCTTCTAGATTCAAAGTTCAGGTCAAGGAGAAAGCTTTCCACAGAAAGCTTATCTTGCATTCTCAAGTTACTGGTGCCCCTCTCTAAACTCCTTTATAGAACAATAATATTCCACAATATTCATATACCATAATTTATTCAGCCATTCTCCAGCTGATGGGCATCGATTCAATTTCCAGTTTTTAGCCACTACTAAAAGGGCTGCCACAAACATTTTTGTACATGTGGATCCTTTTCACTTTTTTATTATGTTTGGGATACAGACCCAGGAATGAGACTGTTAGAGCAGAAGCTATACACATTTTTATAACTTTTGGGCATAATTTCTGCTGCTGCCATTTTAAGTAATATAATGCAATGAAACATTTTTCTTCGGAGAGATTTGGGGACAGGGAAAGCATCAGGGAATAAGTGATCATCCACTCTACCTCCTGGAAGGAAATGGTGAAGATGTCAAGATGCCAGTTTATTTGGAAAGGGCTAGTAAAAACACTTCTAACTCCCTTAGTCTAACCCAATTAAAAACAAATATGTCAAAACAACAACAGCAACAGTAACAACCACAAAAACAACTTAAAATACCTACTGTTGGTGCCCAAGTTTTCTGCAATTACAGATAGATATAAATACCATCAAAGCAGTTCCTCCTTTGTAATGAAATAAAAGGTCCTTTTCCATTAGTCTTATAAATTATCATATAAATCACATCATAATATATTACATGTGATTTATTATAAATTATTTTATAGAAATCAAAAGATAGGTCTTTTTATAAAATTTGTTCTGAAGGATTCCAGAATATAAACATAAAGCCCAATGTCCAGACTACTTTTCTTTCCACCAAGTTAAAGCTCAGATTTCAGGGAAAGTAGGAAAATGAGTTTTAAAAAATCCCCTTAACTTGAGAGTCTTTCCCGCCCCAAGTTACCCATACTCAACAACCAGTTTCCTGTAATAATGCCATGTCCCCAGTCCCATATCATAAGCACTTGTCCAAAGAAAGCAAGCTAAGAGAAACATCCAGGACACAGTTTCCTATTTCCAAACACTCATGCTTTCTTGGCTACATAACTTGGGATGGCCCTAAGCCAGCAGCTCCAGTAAATCACTTAGGAATGGTAATCCTAACCCTTACAACTTGATCTAGGGCTGAATGTTCTCTGCTTTTATGATCTGTTGTTGGGAGGGTCATGGAACAGAGAATCCAGACTAATAAAAATACTTATTATTAGTATTTGTTTCTAAGAACCAATAAACAACATAAAAAACCTAGATGCTAGATGACTTATTTGGCTATTTGGGGAAGAGAGAAGGAATTGATCCAAGTTTTTCTAGTAAACATGACTACCACATACTAGGCCCTCTGCTAAATGCTTTACAATTATCTTATTTGATCCTCACAATAATCCCACAAGCAGGTGCTACAATTAACTCCATTTTACAGTTGAGGAAACAAGGTAAATGTTTAAAATACTTTGGTATTATTTTGTTGTCCATAAATCCAAGGTTGCTAATACTACAATAAGATATCAATATGACACAGACTCAAGAGAATCTTCACTTTGGGAACACATCCTTATTTAGATGGTTTACATTTTTGCTACCCATTTTATAAGGCCAAGTTTTCCTCTGGATGAATCACTTGAGTCTCATTAAAGTTGTAGTAGTCTAGTTCAAACTTCTTAAACTGTGAGTTGAGATCCCATATCAGATTATGTAACTAAATGTGGAACTTACAAAATTATGGTTTATTATCAGTCAATGTTTGACTTGTACATAGCTATTTTATATATCTATATGCTTGGGGTCACGTAAAAATTTCTTGGGCAAAAAGGAATCTTGAGTGGGAAAATGCATTAAGAATAATAATAAGAAATCCTAGTCTGGCTGAGAAAATGAAAGATCTGCCATATGATGGGGCACACCAACAAAACTAAATTCTACCAGAGAGTAAATACATATCCAACTACCTTCTTTCCTGGAGTATTGAGCAGGAAGCAAGAACACTGCTCCACCCTTTCCTCACATTTAATCTCGCCCTTCTCCTCTATGAAACAGCATACTACAAATTTAGTAGACTCAACAACTGGCTACCATGCCATCCAGAGACTACTTTAAACCTTGTTGAAGGTTCTCTGGGAGACTGGGGTCCCCAAGTGCTACACATGTTCTGTGCCCAACAGATAGACTAAGCACCAATCCCTAGAAATAGCAATGCCACAAAGTTCAGTCTGCCATGGGAGTTTCCATGGTCTTCTGGGTGAAATTCAGCACTCAGCACCAGTCCATCTAGAAAGCAGTCTGGAAGTAGAACCTTTTATTTTTTTCTTCAGTGAAGAAGAAGGTGTGAACCTGAAGTGAGAAAGGATTCTCAGGTCCTCGTGCATATGAGGATTATTAACAATCAAGGAACCCAAAACAAACTGTAATTTAAAATATTTTTTTAAAGAATATATATTTTTTGCATCACTTTACAAACCATTTTCTTCAAAACATTGTGATGTAGGTGATAATATTATAGAGGAATTCTTAGCCTTTTCTTGTCATTGCCACTTTAGGTAGTCTACTAAAGTCAACACACCTCTTCTTAATGTTTTAAATGTATAAAATAAAATAAATAGAACTACAAATGAAACCAATTATATTAAATGTTATTAATATTATACACACACACACACACACACACACACATATATATATATATGTATATATATATATATATATATGTATATATATATATATATATATATATATATATACATATATATATATATTTTAAATTCACTAACCCCAGCTTACTGTGAAGACTTAATGCAATGTGTAAATAAAAAAAGAAACTATGATTTCATTCTTGTGGAAATTCCCAGATCCCACACTGCAGATTACAGATCATAATCAGCAACTTTTTTGTAGTCCACCATCCTAGAGACCTCGGAGCAGTTGTGATTTATTTGTTCATTGTCACTAATGTGTGTCTTCTGTCTCCCTCCAAACTACTTCCCTCTGGCACTAAGCTTCCTCCTGGTCTAAAATGTCAATGAACAGTAATAAGGAAACAATTTTTCTTTAAGCTTCTCTGACGACATCCATGCATTTTGCTTGTCCTTGCTGGCTCTACCAAGCTCTAACAACCTCTCAAAAGAAAGCGGTGGAAGCATTTGGACTAAAAAACATGTGTAAGATTCATATAACTTGACTGAGTAAGAAAAAACCCTGGCATCTTTCTCTAATGAGCCCATAACAAGAACTTCCCTGCTAGCTCCAGGATAATGCTGGGGTATTCCTAGAGAGAATCCCACATCTTTTCTTATCACCCTGCTGGTCTTCTATTTTTCTCTCTTATGACTAAGCCTCTGAATGTAATCCAGAGACAAAAAAAGAAGGAAAATCATAACCAATTGCCTTATCTTACAATCAGCCGTGGTGCTGAAGGAAAGAGTGACTGATCTGAAGTCAGAGAATTCCCTCTCTGTCCATTATCTTTCTTTTCTGGTTAAAATTTCCAGACTCACTCAGTAATAATGTACTAAAAGCCCAGATAGGGAGAAGGCAGTGTACCCAGGAGATCATAGAATCTTTATTTAAAATACATTTTACTGATCTATTTTATTTTTATATCATCTAAATTTCCCAATATATCCCTCACTTCTCCCACTCCTATAGGATTGTTCTTGTGGGGAAAAGAATTTAAAAACAGAGAGAATAAGTTTAACAAAAATTTATATTTATAAAATCTAACATTATATGTAGTGTTCCTCACCCAAGGTCCTCCATTTCTACACAGAAGTAAAGGAGATTACCTAATTCAAGGGCATTTACTGCTAGTAATTAAATCTCAAGTATCCTAGATCTGCTATTTACAATATGTGACATCTGTAAAATCTATAATGATCTTTAAGATAATTTTTAATAAAAGATACCTTCTCTGGATGAGCCTAGGGCTTCAGTTTCTCTGAAACTTAGAACAGGCCAAGACCTGTTATTAAAATTCAGAGAAGAAAGTCTTAGAATCAGAGAATTAAGAATCAAAAGGATTCTTAGAAGCCATCCAGTCAACAGAAATAGAATGGTCTTAGACCTAAGTTATGTGTGTTGGTTGGTTTTGCTGAAATTTTTTGTTTCTCCTTTAAATTTTTTTTGTTATAAAGGATGGTTCTCTGAGGTCATATAAAGGATATATTCAGAAATGAAAGTGATATAAAAACAGAAACTTTGAATAAAAAACTTAATTTTAAAATAAGTTATTAAAGGAATCCCATCCAAGAGGCTATAGAGCTCTAGATGTGGAGTCAGGAAGGTACAAATTCAAATCCTATTTCAGACACTTCCTAGTTCTCCAATTTTAGGCAAGGCACTTAAACTCTATTTGCCTCAGTTTCCTCAACTGTAAAAAAAAAAAGGAATAATAACAGCCCCAAATTCCCAAGATTGTTAGGATGAAGTAAGATAATATTTGTAAAGCACTTGGCATCGTATCTAGAACACAGTGCTATAAAAATGTTATTTTATTATTATTTTTGGGTTGAATGACTTGAACACGCTGCTGATCAGTAGTAGAATCAGAATTCAAATATAGGGACTTTGAATGTTCTGCTCTTCCTCTAGGCCGTGGTTAACCTAAGAATATAGTTAACACTTTTGTAGAAATAATGCAGTCTTATAAAGAAAATTTCCTTTCCAATTTGCAACTTGAGAATTCCCCCAAATGAAAAGCTTCAAATCTCTCAAAACTTCCTGAATATATAATGAATTCTGCCATTGAATCATTGGTATAAGATCTTCATTAATTCAGAAGAACAATGTTGAGAGGTACTCACTCTTAAAGAAAAGTTTAAATTAAAAGGACTTAGTTTTACTGGGAAATGAATGTAAACTATTTACATTTTTGTTTTTCTTTCCGGGTGCAACAAGAGAACTGTTCGGTTCTGCAAACATATATTGTATCTAGGATATACCGCAACATATTTAACATATATGGGACTGCTTGCTGTCTAGGGGAGGGGGTGGAGGGAGGGAGGGGAAAAATCGGAACAGAAGCGAGTGCAAGGGATAATGTTGTAAAAAAATTACCCTGGCATGGGTTCTGTCAATAAAAAGTTATTATAAAATAAAAAAAAAATAAAGAATTTAGTTTTGTTAGTTTCAAGGAGTGTATTTTCTACTAAGTTTTTTTTTTTTTAATTTTTAGCCAAGATCAATCAATTATATAATTATAATTGGATCTAATGAGAAGAATCTAGGCTCAACAGTTGCTACTATATGTTCCTGAATTTCTTTGCTGACCTCACTTTTTCCGTATGGAAAATGGAGATATAATTGCCAATGTGTAGAGCATAAAAATCATTCTTGCATATTCCATACCAAATTTCAATCAAGATCGTTTTACTTTTCTGCTAAGCAATCCTAAGAACACAAAGACACACAGTGTGATTAAGGTTAGACTCTCCTAATATTCCTCTCATTTCCTACAGAAGAATATAATGGACTTCCTACATTCCTAACATGAAGTACAATGGGGGAGAGAGAAAAGAAAAAGAATATTCAATTTCTATGAGTTCCCTCTCATTTGCACACTCGGATGACTCTTAGGTCAATTATTTCTGTCTCTAAAATAGAGATTACATTTTCTGGAGACCATGATTGCTCCTCTGTCTCCATTTCCCCATTTGCAACATTAATTGTATAATATTGCTCAAGATTTTTATTTTACTGACCTAAACCTTTTATATTAAATAAAAAGTGTTATTAAAATAAAAAGAAACATTTAAGATACTGTCATGGGTATCTATTAGATAGCTCTAGTAGTAACAATTGTATAGCCCTACTATCCTGCAGCTGTATCTCCTAATAAGCAGGATTTATACATTTAAACAAATCTCGTAAGTCTGTAATAACAGGTAGAATACAGAATTCCATTAGAAGCCCATTTTGGGCTTTTTTTTTTTTTTTTTTAAAGAATTTCCTCCTTTTACCCACTGCCAGTCTTGCTCACCTCAGCAACTTTTCTGACTGAAACAGACTGACATCCCTCAACAGTCATCTGCCAAAAGTCTGGCTAGAGAGAAAATAGGGCACCAGGGAAGAAATTAAAAACTTTCATGTGGAAAGGGACCTCTAGTCCAAACCCGACTCTAATAATGTAATGATAGGATTTGGAGTTGAAAGGGAAGTCATGTACAATAACATAGACTAAGTTAAAACTTCACCCTCTAGACAGCTTAATGATTTGCCACAGGTGATGTAGTTATAATTATAACTCGGGTTCTCCCTTGCTGAATACTGCTATCCCTAAAAAGTCTCCACATGAAGACTTCCAGTATAACTTCTCCTCAAATAAGAGTGGTTAAGGGAAAAGAATGAGAAGAAATTAGAATTTTGCAAGAAAATTATGAAAAGGATTAACAGTTTGATAAAAGAGGTGCAAAACCTCACTGAATAAAATAACTCCTTAAAAATCAGAATGGCCAAGAAACCAATGACTCCACAATGACTAAAATATTGAAAAATAGAAGTTCTGAACTATCTTATAGGAAACAACTGATCTAGAAAATATATATCAAGGTGAGATTATTAAGAATTACTGGATTAACTGCAAATTATGAACAAAAAAGGGGCTTACATAATATTGGTCATTGTTTAAGTCCTGATTGACTCAGCTTAGATGTAAATAGTCTTTTCTGCTTTGGCCAGAAACTGAGGGTCTTCCCCTTCCAGATTCATTCATTCAATCATTTATTTATGGGTTTTTTTTTTTTTTTTTTTTTTTTTTTGGATTAGGTAAAAGAGGCCATTCTTTGCCTCGGTTGTTACCTAGTCTTAATCACTGGGCCTCAGTCAAAGTGAAACCCGTTGAAGACCTTAACTTAAAAAGACAAAGGCCTCCCATTTTACCCAGGGCCATCTCCAGTTGTCCTGACTGGACCTAGGTGGCTCTGGAGGGGGAAAGTGAGGCAGGTGACTTTAGATAGCCCTTCCTCACTTAAATTCACTTTACTTGCATGGCAAGGCATCACCTCCCTCATGGTCATGGTCATGGTCATGGTTCTCTTCAAGAATGAAGGGCAAAGTATAACAACTGGAACTGAAGGCATACTGTCTCTTACAGGAAAAGTAACCAGAAGCTGTCTTCAAGTAAAAGTGGCCAAGTGGATACAGAGTGCTGGAGATGAGGCTGTATCAATTCAAACAAATCTCAAGTTTCTCTGAATAATTCAGTCATTATTTTTTATAGGACAAAAAAAAATTCATAGGAATTTGAAATTCCTCTTGTTTTAATATTTATCAGAGTAAAAATTTTAAGAGCAGGAAATACACAAGCATATGCATATATACAGATATGTACACATATGTACATATAAATTTTTTATACTGATATATTCACGACAGATAATATAATTGGATTCAGGCCCACAATAATCCTGAGTGGGTAAGAAGGGGAAAGACAAATCGGTTTTGTTATCAGTTCTACCAACACAATTTCTTCCCTTCAAAGCTTTAGTTCTAAACAAATAAAAACACCCCTGGGCATTTTATCTCTAATCAATCATCTATTCCCCATAGTGAATGAAATTACTTAGAGAGAAGTATGGGCAGTCCCAGGTGCTTGGCTCTATTTGATCACAGAAATAGATCAAGATGAGTCCATTAACATCGTTTCAGTGAATGGTCCAAATCAATCACCTTCACTGTCCCACCCAGTGTGCTTCTGACTGGGAAGAGTCCAGGATAACCAAACTTCATTCACCTCCTGGCTGTGCTTTTTTGCCTTTCTAGTCAACCTAGTCTATAGTAAACACCACCTTAGCCAGGTCACAAAGATGGAATTAGAGCTGTGATTTAATTAATATAGGGAAGTGCTTATTACTAATGCAGTTCACAGTCCTTTCTCTGCAACCCATTACTCTGGAAACTCAAGTATGTACGAATTGATGTCAGGAAGCCATAATTGTTCTGGCCTGGATGGACCAAGCATAATGTCTCTATTACCCTAGAAATAAGGCTATTTCTGAGCCTGTAGAATCTTGGAAATAAAAAGGATGTTTATTCATTTCAAAGTTCCCTCCAACGTAGGAAGAATTGTTTCTATTACATGAGGGAGGAAGTAAATCTAAAATCCTGTGCTAAGTTTTTAGGGAGAGAAAGGAAGAGGTTTTTATTAAGCATTTATTAAGTAACTTATATTCTAAGCACTTCACTGAGTGCTTTACAATTATTGCCTCGTTTAATTGTCACAACCTTGGGGTAGTAGCTTTTATCAGTATCGGCATTTTATTGTTGGGGAAACAAGCTGATAAAGGGCAAGTGTTCGTACAACTGACAGTTTATCTGAGATCTTCCCGACTCTGTACCTATCACTATCCACTGTGCTACCCAGCTACCTAAGATATGTATTTAAGTGTGCATATAGACCTTTAGACATTGACAGGACTGTATGACTCCCCTAAAATTTCCAGGCTAAATACTAACCCCTCCTCGAATGAACCATAAGCCTTAAATGCATCCTCAGTGGTGAAAATTTTAAGGGCCTCTCCTATGGTGATATTTAAGAGTATTTACACATACCTAAGTAGCATACCTAAGTACATTATGTCTGCACCAAACACCTTTTTCTTTCTTTTTTTTTTTTTTTTGCAATTAAATTCCTTGAATGAAAAGGGTGAGAGGAGAGAAGAATTTGAAGGGGAAAAAAAAAGAATTATGCCATTTACTTTCTAATAGATATGGTATTCTCTTCTAGCAAAAGCTACTAGAGGTTGTCTTCAAGTAAAGTGGCCCAGTGGATACACAGAGTGCTGGAGATGAGGCTATATCAGTTAAACAAGTCTTCTCAAGTTTCTTTGAATAATTCAGTCATTTCTTATAGGACAAAATAGTCCATTACATTCATTTGCTAAAATTTGTTCAGCCTTCTTCAGCCCACTAGATGGACACCCCTTTTTTTTTGGTAGTTCTTTGCAATATATGGGGTTTTTTCTTGTCTTTGATCTCCTGGAAGTAAGGGCATTAATGACTCTTTTAGAATACCTACAATCAGTTTGATGGTTCTCACAGTGGACTTGGGAGTCAGGAAAATCCGAATTCAAATCTTGTTTTAGACTCTTCTGAGCTGTATGACAAGTCACCTAAAATCTGATTCCATTTCCTCATCTGTGAAATGAAAATAATAGTATCTACTTCACAGGGCTGTTGTGAGGATCCAATGAGACAATATATGCAAAGCACTCTATACATGGCAGATAACCTCAAATTGTTTCTCATGGAATATGACCAATTCACAGTTTCACCAAGACAACTTTATTAATTAGTGCACATATCTTCCTATAGCCTTTCCCCTAATCCATTATCATTCCTATCCTTTCTCATCTCTGCCAAGCAGATTGTCAGCTTATTTTAACTTACATTTCCTTTATTAGTAATTTTGTGATAGAACAATTAAGAGTTTTCATTTCTTCTTTTGTCACATTTTTCTTAGGCCCATAACTACTGGGAAATGACTTTTCTTGTACCGTGCATCTGTATTAATCAGACTTTTCTCAGAGATAATGCTGCAATTCTTTGAAGATTTCAGAATTTCACAAACTTCAAAATCCCAAACTTCCAAAAACACATTTGTGATGACTCTTGTGTCTGTCTCTATCTCTCCCTTCTCCCTCCCTCTCTCTTTTCTATCTCTATCTTCATCTCTTTCTTTCTCTATCCTCCCCTCACACAGATAATACCTCCACCCTGTCTCCGGCTAAACCACCTGTCTGGCCTATTTTCCCAGCTCTGTTCACGAGCTCAGCTACTACTGGGACTTCTCGGAAGGAATTTGGAGATAAAAACAAAAACACCGCCTCCGCGCCCCCTCCCTCCCCAGTTCTGCAAAGTCGACCAGAAGCGTTCGGGCTTCGGCTGCGGCTGCCAAGCCATGTCCCGTTCACGTGCAGGAGACGGCTCGGCTCCCACTGTCCCAAAAGGAGGACGGCGGGGGCTGCCAGGGGGGGGGGGGGGGAGGGGGAGGGGCGGGGTGCTGCTGTGGGACGGAGGTGCTGGGAACTCACACGGCCGCAGCGCCGGCTCCCACTTAGCTCCACCCAGCCCACGTGAACGCGGCGTGGCCCGGCTGCAGGCTGCGGCTGGAGCGGCCGGGACCGGCCGGGCGAGCTCGTGCTGCGCAGCCAGCGACCAATCCCCAAGCGGCGAGGCCGGCTTCCCGTCCTCGAAGCTCCTCCGCGTTTCTCCCGCTCCCTCCCTCCTCCCTCCGTGACCCCCTCAAGGAAAACACTCAGTAGTTCTTTCTTCCACATAAACACGGTCACGAGAACGGGGGTGGGGGAGGGGGGAGAGTGGCGCCCCAGGCTAAATAAAGAAAACTCATCTTTATCTTCATCTAGCCCAGGAAGTGAAAAAAAAACCCTTGAATCCCACCGAGAACATCAACAACGCTTCAAGGGCGGCTAACCTTACTTATTTCTTTGGAATGCCAGCTTCTTGAAGGCTTCTTGCCCTTCTAATTAATGAGAAGTGTTTTTGCACAGAGTACGCGCTTAATAGAAGGCTTAACTCATTCATATGTTATTTCTCACATTATAATATTATATATAATATACTACGCAATATATAATATACATTATGTTACATATATACATATACATATATTACATGTAGTATATTATGCACAACATATACTATGCAATGTATATAATATACATTATATTACATATATACATGTATACATATATTACACGTAGTATATTATGCACAATATATACTATGCAATGTATATAATATACATTATATTACATATATACATGTATACATACTCATACATATATTACACGTAGTATATTATGCACAATATATACTATGCAATGTATATAATATACATTATATTACTATATATGTATATTACATATATACATGTATACATACTCATACATATATTACACGTAGTATATTATGCACAACATATACTATGCAATGTATATAATATACATTCTATTACTATATATGTATATTACATATATACATGTATACATATTAATACATATATTACACGTAGTATATTATGCACAATATATGCTATGCAATGTATATAATATACATTATATTACATATATACATGTATACATACTCATACATATATTACACGTAGCATATTATGCATAATATATACTATGCAATGTATATAATATACATTATATTACATATATACATGTATACATACTCATACATATATTACACGTAGTATATTATGCACAATATATGCTATGCAATGTATATAACATACATTATATTACTATATATGTCTATTACATATATACATGTATACATACTCATACATATATTACACGTAGTATATTATGCACAATATATACTATGCAATGTATATAATATACATTATATTACTATATATGTTTATTACATATATACATGTATACATACTCATACATCTATTACACGTAGTATATTATGCACAATATATACTATGCAATGTATATAATATACATTATATTACTATATATGTTTATTACATATATACATGTATACATACTCATACATCTATTACACGTAGTATATTATGCACAATATATACTATGCAATGTATATAATATACATATATTACACGTAGCATATTATGCACAATATATACTATGCAATGTATATATATACATTATATTACATATATACATGTATACATACTCATACATCTATTACACGTAGTATATTATGCACAATATATACTATGCAATGTATATAATATACATTATATTACTATATATGTTTATTACATATATACATGTATACATACTCATACATATATTACACGTAGTATATTATGCACAATATATACTATGCAATGTATATAATATACATTATATTACTATATATGTATATTACATATATACATGTATACATACTCATACATATATTACACGTAGTATATTATGCACAATATATACTATGCAATGTATATAATATACATATTACATATATACATGTATACATACTCATACATATATTACACGTAGTATATTATGCACAATATATACTATGCAATGTATATAATATACATTATATTACTATATATGTATATTACATATATACATGTATACATACTCATACATATATTACACGTAGTATATTATGCACAATATATGCTATGCAATGTATATAATATACATTATATTACTATATATGTATATTACACATATACATGTATACATACTCATACATATATTACACGTAGCATATTATGCACAATATATACTATGCAATGTATATAATATACATTATATTACTATATATGTATATTACATATATACATGTATACATACTCATACATATATTACACGTAGTATATTATGCACAATATATGCTATGCAATGTATATAATATACATTATATTACTATATATGTATATTACACATATACATGTATACATACTCATACATATATTACACGTAGTATATTATGCACAATATATGCTATGCAATGTATATAATATACATTATATTGCTATATATGTATATTACATATATACATGTATACATACTCATACATATATTACACGTAGTATATTATGCACAATATATACTATGCAATGTATATAATATACATTATATTACATATATACATGTATATATATACATATATTACACGTAGCATATTATGCACAATATATACTATGCAATGTATATAATATACATTATATTACATATATACATGTATACATATACATATATTACACGTAGTATATTATGCACAATATATACTATGCAATGTATATAATATACATTATATTACATATATACATGCATACATATACATATATTACACGTAGTATATTATGCACAATATATACTATGCAATGTATATAATATACATTATATTAATATATATGTATATTACATATATACATGTATACATATGCATACATATATTATACATAGCATATTATGCACAATATATACTATGCAATGTATATAATATACATTATATTACACATATACATGTATACATACCCATACATATATTACACGTAGCATATTATGCACAATATATACTATGCAATGTATATAATATACATTATATTACTATATATGTATATTACATATATACATGTATACATACGCATACATATATTATACATAGCATATTATGCACAATATATACTATGCAAAGTATATAATATACATTATATTACACATATACATGTATACATACTCATACATATATTACACGTAGCATATTATGCACAATATATACTATGCAATGTATATAATATACATTATATTACATATATACATGTATACGTATACATACATTACATGTAGTATATATTATGCATAATATATAAATACATCATAATGTGTTAATATATGTATTATAAACATAATAATAATATAATCCCCATTTCATAAATAAGGAAATTGAGGCTGGGGAAAGTTAAGTCAATATGATGTAATGAGATTTTGTGATCTCTTGGGGGGTGGGCGGCTTCAGTAGTCCTGGTCTTCTGGCTTTGGAATCTTCCTCGGGAATCTAAAATCCAATCTGTCTGATTCTGACCCCGCCTTAAGCCAGATAGCTTCTGGCCTCAGGAAACTCCACAGATCAAACTCCAGAGACAATAGTGAATAAGACTACTCCAATTCATTGGTGACAAGTAATCTTGTCAGTAATAATCTGGTTAACCATACAATTCTGATGCACTTGGCTCTCTTCAACATTGAGATGATTCAAACTCGTTCTAATGATCTTGTGATGAATAGAGCCTTCTACTCCCAAAGAGAACCACGGAAACAGAATGTGGTTCACAACATAGCATTCTCACTCTCTTTGTTGTTAATTGTTTGCATTTTGTTTTCTTTCTCAGTTTTTCTTTTTCTTCCTTCTTGATCTAGTTTTTCTTATGCAGCAAGATAACTGCATAAATATGTATGTATGTGTATATATATATATATATATATATATATATATATATATATATATATATATTAGATTTAACATGTATTGGACTACCTGCCATCTAGGGGAGGGGGTGGGGGAAAGGAGGGGAAAATTTGGAACAAAAGGTTATGCAAGGGTCAATGTTGGAAAAATTACCCATGCATATGCTTTGTAAATTTAAGAAAAACTGTGTATAGAAAAATTGCATATTTACCATATTGGATTACTTGCCATCTTGGGGAGAGAGTGAGGAAAAGGGAAGAAAAAATTTGGAACACAAGGTTTGGCAAAGGTGAATTTTGAAAATTATCTATTCATATGTTTTGAAAATAAACAGCTTTAATTTTAAAAAAAAGTCCAAATGGGGTCATGGAGGCAGATATGACTAAAAATAACTGAACTATCCATACAAAGAGCCAACTTCCCCTTCCTCCTGTTCTTAGCATTCTGTAGTAGGGTACAGCTCTTCGTTTCCTGCCTTGTGGGTAGTGTTGTGGCCTCAACTTCCAGAGGCAAATTAATAATGCAATAATCCCAGGCTCTTATTCTCCTTCAGGGAGCACCCTTATTGTCCCAAGGGAATGGATGTTATTTGAATTATTACCAGGATCATAAACTGACTGCCCATTTTCTTTAAAGTCAAGAGCTTTGAGGTTACCCCCTCATGTTTGCATTTAGTCTCTGTTGCCTTATCTTATCCAACTTCCTTAATATAGAAATATCTTGTTGATGGTATGAATATCTGCAAGCAACTAATGCCTTCTGTATTGTTGCTCAATTATAGGCTTTCCATGATGGGGTTAAATGTCCCAGTAAGAAAAAACCAAAACAAACAAAAAAATCCCAAACCCTCCAGAGTGCTAAGTACTTTACAAATACTTTCTCATTTGACCCTGTGAAGTAGATGCTATTACTACCATGCCCATTTTACATTTAAGGAAATTAAGAAACAGAGGATAAGTTGTTTGACCTGAGTCAGGAAGCCATTTTTGAACTTGACCATAGCCAAATGTACCACCTAGCTGCCTCCAACCCTAATAGATGTTTTTTTTTTTTTTTTTTAATAATAACTTTATATTGACAGAACCCCTGCCAGGGTAATTTTTTACAACATTATCCCTTGCACTCGCTTCTGTTCCGATTTTTCCCCTCCCTCCCTCCACCACCTCCCCTAGATGGCAAGCAGTCCTATATATGTTAGATATGTTGCAGTATATCCTAGATACAATATATGTTTGCAGAACCGAACAGTTCTCTTGTTGCACAGGGAGAATTGGATTCAGAAGGTAAAAATAACCCAGGAAGAAAATAAAAGATGCAAATAATTCATATTCGTTTCCAGTGTTCTTTCTTTGGGTGTAGCTACTTCTGTCCATCATTTATCAATTGAAACTTAGTTAGGTCTCTTTGTCAAAGAAATCCACTTCCATCAGAATACATCCTCATACAGTATCGTTGTTGAGGTATATAATGATCTCCTGGTTCTGCTCATCTCACTTAGCATCAGTTCATGTAAGTCTCTCCAAGCCTCTCTGTATTAATCCTGCTGGTCATTTCTTACAGAACAATAATATTCCATAACATTCATATACCACAATTTACCCAGCCATTCTCCAATTGATGGGCATCCATTCATTTTCCAGTTTCTAGCCACTACAAACAGGGCTGCTAATAGATGTTTTATCTTCCTCTCCCTGTATGCTAATTTCCCTGGCAGAACTGAATAGTTGTTTTTATTTTTTTTTAATGAACTTTGTACAATTTCTGAGGCCAAATGAATTGGTCATTTGTACTACTGCATGATTAGTTTTGTCCACTCTTAAATAACTAATCTTTCTTCTGGGTTTTTAAGACACTGCTCTTTTAAGTTTACCTCTTCTTTGTTCCAATCTCCTTTGCTGCTTCATCACCTATAGAATACCTAATAATTATGGATCTTCCCCAAAGCTCTGTCCTGGATCCTTTTCTCTTCTTTCTCATTCAGCGGTCTCAACAGTTCTCGTGGGTTTAATATTATCTTCATATGTGGGACAGCCAGGAGGCACAGTGAATTGAGAGCCTGAAGTCAGAAGAACCTGACTTCAAATCTGGACCCAGACATTTCCCAGCTGTGTGACTCTAGGCCAGTCACTTAACCTTGTTTGCCTCAGTTTCCTCATCTGTAAAATAAGCTAAAGAAAAAAATGACAAACTACTCCAATATCTCTGCCAAGAAAACCCCAAATGTGGGTCACAAAGAGACAGGACTGAACAAAAATTTCAAACGTGTGTGTGTGTATGAAATTTGAAAAGTTCTGAACCTCTCCATGAGATCTCATAGTCAAGAATATGGACCCTGACAGCATCATGGAAATAACACAGTCGCTGGAAGATAATAAAATACCAAAAAAATGAGAATATTTATACTTCTTAAGCAGAATTCACCTTCTGCTTTATCCAGTGGGGCCTTAAATAGCACTTAAGAAATCTGCTTGGTTTCTCTTGTGCTAAATCAACATTTCCAAACTTTTCCCAAAGAATAACCAATTTCCTTGTCACCAGTTACCCTGAGAGGCCTGGCCACCTGTGGGTTTCCAGGAGAAATTACAGATTCTGGTGTTTAAGATTACTCATTGTTTTATCAATGGCCTGGATATAGGATGAATTATAGATATCTGTCTTTATGAATTACAATTATTCAGTAATTACTGTGTCTGAGTCTGAATCAGGGTGATGTGCTTTCATGTAAGGGAAGGAATTTGCAGGGAATTTCTGGAACAGAAGTCTCATTAAATTTCCTTATCTACAAAATCAGGGGAGGGGAGTATTGGATTGGATAAAGTGTAAAGAGATTTGTTTCCAGCTCTTAACTCACTGTGATTCCATGAGTCTATCATTTACATCTAAGCTTAACTGATAATGCATAATCTTGGGAATATGATCATTCCTATTACTATAATTCACAATTGTCAAAATGCCAGCTAACATCTTTAAGTTATAGTCTGTTGTCTGCAGTCCCAGTATAATAACAAATGATATTTTTATACAGAACTTTTAAAGTGTACAAATTGCTTTACATGTATCTTACTTCAACTCTGTGGAGTATTACAGTTATTATAATTCTCATATTATAAATAAGGTCCAGAAAAAATAAGTAATGAATCTGAACATAGAGCTATTGGAAAAGGTGGGATTTGAATCTAGCTTCAAAGATCGTAGATTTAAAGCTGAAAAAAAGAACTTCAGAATCCACCTAGTCCAACCCTCCTCATTTTATAGGTTAAGAAGTGAGACTAGTCTCCTCAAAATGATACAAATTAATAAGGGGTCTGAGGTTGGATTTGAACTCAGGTTCAAATGCTTTTAACAATGCATTACAGAAAAGCTACAGGAATTCAAAAGATTGAGGTCCAGGCCAAAGCAAGATTCTGCTATCTCTGGGCCTATTAAAGACCTTACTATTCTTATCTCAAATAATCTCAAGTAATCTTTAAGGATCATAGGTGGATGGAAGAGATAAGAACTTTTCTAAGGAAAACTAAAAAGCAACCGATGTGATTCTACCCAGCAAATTTGTTTCATGAATCTAAGCCTTATCTCCAAACTTACTTTTTGGTTTCTAAAGTTTTGTTGTTGTTGTTGTTTTTTAATTAATCCATGATTTAAAATAGGCAGACAGCTGCATCCAAGACATGAATGGGACTTAAATCAAAAACTTTTATTCTTTCTACTATAGCAATGAAAGCAGAATAGTCATTCACATTTCTTTTCAGGACAAAAATAGAGAAATGAGAGAAAGGCACCAAGAGCTAAAAAGAGAGGCTGTCATAAAGACTGGACCATGGGCATGGATAGAGCCATAGAAATAGATAAAGACATCATGGAATCACCAGAGATAGCCAGGCTCATTGGCACACCATGAAAGGAGCTAGGGAAGGCTTTTAGCAGCAGGTGGGATTTTAGTTGGGACCTAAAAGGAAGCTAGGGAAGGTCAGTAGGCAAAACAGAAGAAGGAAAGTATTTGAGATTATAGGATAATAGATTTAAAGTTGGAAAGAATATTAAAAGTCATCTAGTCCTCTCCTCTACTGACTGAAAAGATCACTAGGTTTAAAATTATAGGTCCTGAATTTTAATTTATCCCTTTGTCACCTATCAAATGAGATCATATTTTTTTTTAAGATTTTTTCCTAAAGCTTTTTTATTTTCAAAGCATATGCAGAGATAATTTTTCAACATTAACCCTTGGAAAACCTTGTGTTCCAAATTTTTCACCCCCTTTCCCCCAATCCCTCCCCTAGATGGCAAGTAATCCAATATATGTTAAACATGTTAAAATTATAGTTAAATCCAATATATGCATAGATATTTATACAATTATTGTACTGCACAAGAAAAATCAGCTCAAAAAAAAATGAGAAAGAAAACAAAATGTAAGCAAACAACAACAAAAAGTGAAAATGCTATGTTATCACAACTCAGTTCCCACAGTCCTCTGAAATCATATTTCTAAAGCCCTTTGCACAGTCCATGGCCATAGAAGGCATTTAGCAGATGCTTAATTACATTTTCTCTTAACATCTATATGACTTTAAACAAGTCACTTGATTGCTCTGTTTTATTTTTCTCAACTACAAAATGAAGAGGGTTGGACTCAATAACTTATTAAGTCCTTTCTGGCTATAATCCTATGAGCTTTGGAAGGAAACTGAAGCCCAGAGCAACTTGTCTCAAGTCACACAGTAAAGCACAAATAGCAATAGACCCCTTACCTTAAATAAAAGTCCTGGTCAAGCATTCTTTCCATTACACACAGAATTATGTACTAACAGGATTGATTAGCAGTGTCTTCTAGACTATCTTTGTATAGATATTCAAGCAGGGTGAAGAAGTCTGGCTGTGGGATGGAGTGATATTGTTCTTTTTTTGCCTAAGTGATTGGTCTCAAAAAGCTAAAGGTTCTTGTTTTTTCCAAAATCTGTGCAGAGATTATATCAATTATAGGCTGAAATTTGAACATGATTTTTATTAAAAAGGAGAGTAAGCAATCAATGAACCAACAAACATTTATGAAGTATCTACTATGTTCCAGACAGTGCTAAGAATTAAAGAGAAATAAAAATTGAATCTTGTGAATTCTATATACCACTAATGTTAAAATGGGCCAAATGTAATAAGAAGGAATTTAATAAGGGTAAATGTAAAATCCTATACTTAGGTTAAAAAAAATCAACTTTACAAATATAAGATGCAGAAGGTATAGCAAGACTGCATTTTTTGGTGAGGAAAATTCTTAGTAGTCTACAATGTCACTATGAGTCAAATTATCAATAACCACCCAGAAATACTTTTCTAACAATTCCAAAGGGGAATCAGATGAGTTCCTTAGAGATCCTTAAGCTAAGGCAGGAGGACCACCTCTTGGTTGCTTTTGAAGAGTTAAAGTTCAGCCTAGAGGACTCTAAGATGCCTTCCAGCTCTTGTGTTTTGTGTCTTCCCCCAGAGTGGGGGTCAAGGTTTTATATTCCACTGCCTCATGGGGAACAACTATAATAAGAGAAATAACCCTTAGGAATGACTCTGAAGGACATCAAACAATTATTCTCACCCACCAAAAGATAATTTCTTATCAGCTTAAAGTTCATTCTCTGTCTTCAGAAAGGGCCTTGAAGACTCTTGGTAAAAAATGCCTCTTAATCAGATAGAGCAAGGGTAGATTTGACCTGAAGGTCAAAGACTAAAAGAAATAAATAACTAGCCTTGGGTAATTTTATTAAAAGTCATTTTCTACCAGGGTCCTCAAGGCCATGCTGAAGATTAAAACAAAAACATTCACAAACAAACCAGAAAGGGAGTTTCCTATGTTCAAAGGAAGAAATAAGCATGACTAAGCAAAGCAGCCTTTTTCTATTATGATAAACTCAATATAAATAATACTTTTAAAAATATCATATGAAATACAAATTCAAGTTTTCATGTGGTTCTCTTTTCGTTCTCCCCTGAATAATAAAATGCTCAAGTCTCTTGATTATTTTTATAGTAAATTTTTTAAAACTATTTTTATAGTATTTTATTTTTTCTAATTATATGTAAAGACTAAAATATTTTTAAAATAAGCATGTACTGTAGAATTGTACTGTACTATAGATCCTGATAGTGCTTACTGACATATAGCCACTGGAAGATATGTGTTTAGAGGTGGTTTTAGAGCATCAGCATCTCACTTTGAGTCTCTCACTTAGTTCCCCAGGTGACTAGGGCAGGCATTTGTAAGTGGACTGGCCATAGTTTCCATCTGCTCGGTGATTCAGAAACAGTTTTAACCCAACTTGCTCATAGAAATGAAAGAGGTCTGACTGTCCTGACCAACTCACAAGAAGGCAACTGGGAGGTCTAGGTGACCTCTTAGGCCATTCCCACTGCATCTTTGCCTTTATCATTCCTTCAGGATCCACAACAGCTCCACAGGAGCTGTCAAAGAGAGACAGTAATTAATCCTTTTCAGAGCTTCACTAGTCCTTGAAAGCAAAATAAACTTTAGTAGTTTTTAGAAGCAGTCGGGGACCAAAGAATTCCATGTCTGCTCACCCTTGTAAATGGATTTTTTCCTCCTTTTGTTTGTCAGTGTCTTAAAACATGGATCAACCATAAGGTGTAGGAAACAGGAGTTTTGGGGGGAAAAAAAAAAAAGGAAGAAAAGAGGGAAGAGAAAAAAAAAAAAACAGAGAAGGAAATAAAAGAAAAAGAAGAATATGGTAGCTGTGAGACTGACCAATAGTCCAGAGGGCTGACGTTAAAGCATACTACCTAACAGAAAGGTTAGTGGCTCTGGGTACAGAATGAGACATTTTCTCAACATGGCTAATGCAAGAATTTGTTTTGCTTGCTTATGCATTAATGATATAAAGGGTCTTCTCTTCCTTATCTTTTTTACAGTTGGGGGGGGGGCAGTGGAAAATAAACTTTTGTTCATTAAAAAATAATTTTAAAAAAAGAACAGCTATAAGGGAAGGATGCTCACGTTCACAATCAAGAACAGGAAAGAAAATAATGAAATTATAAAAGGATGAGGAGCATAAAATAGTCTGGAAATAGAAGGTAAAGTCCTTGGGAAAAAGGAGGGGCAGAAAGAGGAAAACAACAAAGGTGGGGAGAAGAGATTTTAGAGACTCAGAAATAGAATAGAAACTCAGAGATAGGGAGTTTTAACAGCCAGTCACTCAGCTGCAAGTTGTCTGTGTGACCCTGGAAGAATCCCTCACCCCAACTACTGGGGTTGCTGCAGCTGAAGGTCCCAGGTACAGCCCACGTGACCCCCAACTTCTCTACTACCCATTCTGCTGCCTAAGATACAGGGAAACTCCCAAACTCTGCGTACGTATCTGTGTGTGTGTGTGTGTCCCAGAAGCAGAGACCCCCTGAGACCACATTGTGCTGGGTATACAAATAACAAGAAAGGAAAGGAGGAGAAGGCTGGGGCAGATCACCCACTGGGAATCTGGGGCCAGACATTTCCATCGGGACCTGTGTCAGGTCCTCGAATCCTAGTTCTAGATGCCTCCTTAGCATCCTGGCCAGGAGTTCCTTACTCAGAAGAAAGGGAGGGAGTTAGGGACAGAGTCAGAATGTAGTCTGGAAGCCTCCATGGGCAGTGGATAGAGTGTCCTGACTAATGTCGAGAAGACTCCTCTTCCTGAGTTCAAATCTCAGACAACTTACAGCTATGTGACTCTGAACAAGTCACTTCACCCTGTTTACCTTAGTTTCCTCATCTGTAAAATGAGCTGGAGAGGGAAATGGTAAACTGCTCCAATATTTTGCCAAGAAAACAACAAATAAGGTCACAAAGAATTATATATGACTGAAACAAACAACTACAATAAAATAGGTTAGCTATGATTAATATGGAAATATGTTTAAAGTGATTGTACATGTATAACCTTTATCAGATTGCTTGCTGTCTTCGGGAGGGGAGAGAGAAGAGAGGGAAGAAGAAAAAATCTGAAACATAAAGTCTTACAAAATGAATGTTGAAAACTATTTTTACATGTAACTGGAAAAAAAACTATTAAGTAAAAATATATATATATTGGATCAGATAGTTGCCCATCTCAAATTCTGTTATTCTTAGATTATGTACTAGGACTCACAAAGTAGAGAAAGAAGCTAACAATAGGCAAGGTTTAGAGATTCAAGCTAGGTCTGTTAATGAATAAAGCAGACAAACCTCTTGGAATGGATATCTACCCTCTCCACATTTATTTAGTGCATTCAGGTGACTGAGCTCCATGAAAAGTCACCTTGGCACACTCATTCTGCCCATGGGCATTTATGTGCTCATCTGCCCAGTCAGCTGGCCTTCTACCTTTCCATGATGTCTGTTCAGTTGGAGAGCTCACAACCCCACAGACCTCATTGTTTTCCATGGCAACAGCAGATCGATGGATCAGCCAGAGGGTAAAGACTAGAAAGGAGGCCAGTTAGAGGAATATTGCAGCAGATCAGGTGGGAGAAAATGATGGAACAAAGTAGGATACAGACATGAGGAATGGAGAGGAGGGATTTAAGATACAGAAGAGGGATCAAGACTTGTGAGCGGATGGAGAAGAAAAGAGATGACTCAAAGAGACACAGCAGTATAGACTGCTTATAATACTAACCCTCTGATTTAACAACAATAATAAGTAGTTTATTTAATATCTCAAAACTACACTAAGATTTTTGGAACATCCTGAGTAAAAAGTAGAAATGTATGGAAGAGGAAAAAGAATGCACTGACTCAGGCAGGTATCTGGAGAAGGACAGGAGACCATGATTCTAACTTTAAAAAATGATTTATTCCATGACTTTTACTAAGTTATAGATTCATGTATTTAGGGCTAGAACCAATCTGTCTCTGTCTCTGTATGTCTCTGATTCTGTGTCTCTGTTTCTGTACCTCTCTCTCTGTGTCTTTCACTTTCTTTTCTTATTGATTCTTATTTCTCTTATTTCTCCTCCCTCTTCATAACCTTAGCCATAGTACTTATGTTCTATATACTTAAGTACAAACTTAGCTAAGTTTAATATGGAATAGGAGTGTCCTTTCCAAAATATGTATTTTTAAATTTGTTATTCATCAGCATTAATGCTGCATTAGGGCCCACAGAATATTCAAAGGAAGGGGCAGCTAGGTGGCTCAGTGGATAGAGCACCAGCCCTGAAATCAGGAGAATCCGAATTCAAATTTGACCTCAGACAGACACAACACTGCTTGGCTGTGTGACCCTAGGCAAGTCACTTAATCCCAATTGTCTCAGCGAAAAAATATTCGAAGGAAACCTTCCAGTATACCAGGTACATCAGTTATGGCAGAATTCATGGGAGAACGGGGCTAAGACTTAAGCAGGATGAGAAGTTAGGGACAGGAACATAGTATTTGGTTGGGGTCTATTCAACCCATCCATACCTTAGTGGTTTGTCATTTTATTCTTCAGCTCATTTGGCAGATGAGGAAACTGAGACAAATAGGGATTAAGTGATTTGCTCAGGGTCACCCAGCTAGTTTCTGAGATCATATTTGAACTCAAGTCCTTCTTTTTCCATGATAGTGAGCCATCTAGCTCCTACTTCCTTTCATGTAGCTCTTAATTATTCTCCCCCACCCCGGTTCTGTGACTTTTAAATGAAAAAGAGGTCCAACACTGACCTATCAGAAGTTTCATCCTTTGTGTCCTAGAGCTGTTATATAAATTTCAATTATATCAGATCATTCTAGGGTAACAGTGGGTAGTTTGAAAAGTATTTCACTCTTTCTTCCATCTCAGGGTATTACTTTTCCCACTCACCTTGGACTCACCTTGGAAAACGTTATCCACACTATGGAGTCTGAATGCAGACTGAAGCATACTATTTTCACTTTTTTTCTTTCTCCTGGTTTGTCCTTTTCATTCTGATTCCTCTTTCATAATATGACTGTGTAAATATATTTAATATTATTGTAATATATAATATATATCAAATTGCTTGCCTTCTAACAGGGGGGGAGAGGACGGAGGAAGAAAACTGTGGAAATAAAAATCTTTAATTGAAAACCAAATAAAAAAAAAAAAAGACTATCTTTGGCCTGTTTTATATCTGATGCAGTTTAGGTTTCATAAGAATAGGTCAATAACTTTTCTCCCCCAAATTTATCGTCATTTATTTATTTTATTACAGCTTTTTATTTTCAAAACATATGCATGGATAATTTTTCAACATTGATTCTTGCAAAACCTTGTGTTCCATATTTTTTCTTCCTTTCTCCACATTCCCTCCCCTAGATGGCAAGTAATTCAATATTGTTAAACATGTTAAAATATATGTTAAATCTAATATATGAATTTATACATATTGATATACATATAATATATTATATACATATTGATATAATTAAAATGCTGCACAAAAAAGTCGGATCAAAAAGAGAAAAAATGAGAAAGAAAACAAAATGCAAGCAAACAACAACAAAAAGAATGAAAATGCTACATTGTGATCCATACTCAGTTCCCACAGCCCTCTCTCTGGCTACAGATGGCTCTTTTCATTTCAAGATCATTGGAACTGACCCGAATCATCTCACTGTTGAAAAGAGCCACTTCCATCATAATTGATCATCGTATAATCTTGTTGCTGTGCACATTTAGTCAATAATTATTTTAAAATAATTTTAAAATAACTTGCATTTACATAGCATTTCAAGGTTTACAAAGTATTTTATATATTTGATTTGACTAACAATTTTCATAAAATTATCTATGATAAATAATAATTTAATGTCTGAGAAAATATGGTCAGCTGGTTGTTATTTTTAATTATGTCCAATCCTTTTGGGGTTTTCTTGGCAAAAATACTGGGATGGTTTACCATTTTCTTCATTTCATTTTATGTGGATCAGGAAAATGAAGCAAACAAGGTTAAGGGACTTGCCAGGATTACACAGCTTAGTGTCGGAGGTCATATTTGAACTCAGGAAGATGAATCTTCCTATTCCAGGCTGGGTACCCTATCTACTATCCACAGCATCACCACAGGGCTTCTTAAAGTTTTTCCACTAGTGACTACTTTTCACTCGAGAATTTTTTACGTGACCACAGGTATATAAAATAGGTATACGAATCAAACATTAGCTGATAATAAATCATAACTTCACAATTTTCACATTCATTACCAGCCCCACGTGGTT
The DNA here is from genome assembly GCF_016432865.1 of Antechinus flavipes. Taxonomy (NCBI): domain Eukaryota; kingdom Metazoa; phylum Chordata; class Mammalia; order Dasyuromorphia; family Dasyuridae; genus Antechinus; species Antechinus flavipes. The sequence goes on from NC_067402.1 coordinate 171,937,859, forward strand.
GCAACCCACAGTTTAAGAAGCTGGGAACTAAATAAGCTTTTCTCTTTTTTTTTCCTAACATAAACCACTTATAGGCATTTCAGTGAAACCTATAATAGAGTCCTTTTCAAAGTGTTTCCAAGCCCAGTGCTCTATCTACTTAGGTGCCTGAAATAGAGGAGAGGGGATGTTGGGAGGAGATGTAAACAGAAACACCCTGGATGACTGAGGAGTCCATTATAGAATTCTATAGTTTACATAATTTCAGAGTTAGAACTTCAAAGCCCATCTAATCTAACCAATAGCTGGAGGGCGGGAGCGTAAAATCCCCTCTCCCACAGGGCAAGTGATCATTCAATCTGAGGCAGTCCGTTCCACATTCATACCACACCAACTGCTAGTTAGCTCGGCCTTACGTTAAGTCTAAATTTGATATTTGACAACTTCCACTTATTAGTCTTAGTTTTGCCTTCTGGGGCTAAACCCCTTCTTCACAATCCATCCTCCACAAAGTTTCCAAACTGATCCGACAAGAACTATTCTTCAGACAAGCCACACCTTTTATCAGAAATCTTTAGTTAGTTTTCTATTGCCTCCAGCCAGAGGCTAAAAGTCCTCCCTAAAAGGGCTTTATCACCTTCCAGTCTCATTCACAAGACTCCCTTAATGGACTCTCATTTGACTGACAAAGGGATCTATGATGTTAAGAACCCCTCTCTTAGAAGCTGCTCCCCAGGTTTCCCTCTATGCAAGTCGATATTAAGGGAAGGAAGGAGGAAGAATATAGAAAAGGCTTTAACTTTCTAACCTTAATGCACTCCATTTCCATTTCCATTTCCATTACCTTCTAAACAAGAAAAACATTCCCTATCTAATCCTTCCAGGAAGTTTACTTTATCCCCAGTGTATCTAGGAATGTCTTCAGTCTTTTCTCCAGATCTCTCAAAGAAGTTCCACTCTAGATCTGAACCTACATCTCTTTGATCTATTTATAGTAGTTCACACTTATAAAGAATTTTGAAGCTTACTAAGAAATTTCTTGACAACTTCCTGTTAGATATGTGAACATGATTATCCCCATTTTAAAGATAAAATAACTGAGGTTCAAAGAGGGCCCTTGATTGGCTGATATCCACACAGCTGGTAAACGGAAGAACTATAATGAGGGCTCTGTCGGATACTTCATAACTGGCTGTTGCATAGTCAATAGTGGGTTAAGACTGATTTTATAAGTTGGTGCTATTAAATGAACCCTAGCATCTGGGTCTACTTCCATTAACAACTATATAACAGTACTCTCCCCCACCCCGGAATCTGCCTGCAGCCCACCAGCTCTTTCCAAAGGTCAAAAACAGATATCCTGTCACCTCATTCCTTTCAGGCCATCCATTCACCATCTGCTTCCTGCCTAAGAAATGGTTCTCTTTTTTCACCTCACTTTCAAGAACAGAGAAGCGGGGGAGGGAAAGGGAAAAGAAAGTCACTAGATGGCTCAGATAGAGCACTGGCTCTGAAGCCAGCAGGACCTGATTTGAAATGTGGCCTCAGATACTCATCACTTACTAGCTGTATGGCCCTGTGCAAGTCACTTAATCCCAATTACCAAGAAAGAAAAGAAAAGAAGAAAAGTAAAGAAAAGAAAAGAAGAGGAAAGGAGAGGAAAAGAAGAGGAAGGGAGGGAGGGAGGAAGGAAGGAAGGAAGAAAGAAGGAAGGAAGGAAGGAAGGAAAGAAGGAAAGAAGGAAGGAAGAAAGGAAGGAAGGAAGGAAGAAAGGAAGGAAGGAAGGAAGGAAGGAAGGAAGGAAAGGAGGGAGGAAAGAAGGGAGGAAGGAAAGGAAGAAGGGAGGAAGGAAGGGAGGAAGGAAAGGAAGAAGGGAGGAAGGAAGGGAGAGAGGGAGGGAGGGAGGGAGGGAGGAAGGAAGGGAGAGAGGGAGGGAGGGAGGAAGGAAGGAAAAGAATTACAAAAGAACAATGAAAAGGCACATACAATGACCTAGGTCTGGGATTCCCTCCTTTAGATGGCCCAAATTCCCTTTGATGGCTTAGCACTCAGAAGCTCAATAGTCTTCCAGAATTCTGTCTATACAATAACAAAATACCTTAATCATAGGACAAAAATAAAAGGTGTAATTTCCCCTGAAGGTTAAGGATTTATCAATATAAATATAACCAAATTTGCTCTACCTTGGTAAAGAAAGAACCTAAATGGAAAGGGACATTAAGGTAAAAAAAATCTATTTACATAATCTGGGCAAGTCTCTAGGTTTATTTCTAGCTTTAACAATTTGTGATTCATTCTTATCAGGAAATGTTAATTTTGAAGTGAACCAATGATTAGTGGCACTTTCTGATATTTCTAGGTCATGGAAGGAAGATATTTTGGTTGATTTTTCTTCCTGTCAGGCTAAGAGATTAGTCATTCCCCCCAAATTTCTGAATTCTAAATGCATTCTGGAAGATTTTTAAGAGGTAACAATAGGGGGTAAAATGAAATTAAACGTTTATCTAATTTGGACACATTTAAGATGCAAAAAAAGAAAACATCTGACATCCTTTACCATAGAGTCTTAAGGATATGGTGAAAATACTATCAATTTTATGACCACAGAAAAATCTTTACAAATTCCTATATAGAGGAAATGAGCAGTGCATTCCTTTGCAATTGCTTCATTCATAAAGATAGCTATTGATAGTATTTGTGCCAATTAATATTCAGTATTTTGGGGCATTACAATTTCATATTATTTAACAAGAACTTATAAAAGGAGAAAAACGTCTGTTAGGAAATCAGCATATGAATAAGACAAAAGTGATGTGTTTTTAAAAAAATCAATAAATTAAACTTAAGAGGGAAAAAAAAGAAGTGACATTGAAGATAGCATGATGCTAATGTCCCTTAGCTGCCCCCCTTAGGAGAGTTTAAGAAGTCACAATGACCAGATGTCTTTTTTTTCCCCTAAAGTTAACAGATCTCTAAGAACCCTAGTACTCTAAGGACCCTAGCTGGCATGCTAACAGGAATACAAAGAAAGGTAAAAAATTTGGTTCCTGCTCTCAAGGAGCTTACAGATGGAGAGAACACACAACTATCTAGAAACAAAATATGAATAAGTTGATGGGAAGTTATCTCAAAGGGAATGGAGAAGAACAGAAGAGGAAGGACCTAAAAGATGGAAAGATTTGAGTTGAGTCTTGAAGGAAGCCAAGGAAATCTGAAGGTAGGAGAGGAAGATAATGTTGGCATAAGAGACAGATCTGGGAGACGCAAGGAACAAGAAGGTCAGAGTTGCTGGATTAGGTGGAGGGGAGTAAATGAAGGAAAAAGGTAGTTAAAGGTTTCAAATGTCTGGGGTGGGATTTGATGTCTGATCCTGATGACAAGAGTGATCATTAGAGTTTATTGAGGAGGGCAGTGACATGATTAAACCTGAGATTTAGGAAAATCACTTTGGCAGCTGAGGGGAGGATGAATCAGTGATTTTTAATGATAATATTTCAGTTTCAATGTCCATCAAAGCCTCATATGGCATGGCTGAATAAATTGGGAGAACAGAGAGACACAGAAACTGTGAAAAACAAAAAATGCATTTTAGGGATAGTGAAGTCAACGAATCAATAATATTTAGGAATAATAGTTTAAGATCAGGAAAGGCAAATTCAGAGTTCAAGGTCATGGAAATAGCAATTGATATGGGTGTCTTTCCATGTTTATCTTGTATACATTTATTTAGATTCATATTCTCTTCCTTTCCTACCTCATAGAATATAAGCTCTCTCTGTGTTGGAACTGTTTATTTTCTATTTTTTTTAATTGATTAATTGATGATTTATGTTACTAAAACATAGGTCATAGGAGTTGATGAAAGAAAAGACCAGAGTTTGAAAAGGAATATCATTATGTCTGAGAGCAAGAATAAGGATAGAGAAGAGGTCAGCACCAGGAAAATTTTATATTAGTAGTATAATATAGTATTTTAATAATAAAATTCTTAAGGTGGTTTTTATAGATGAAGTGAATCTCAGAATTTGAGATTTCATAACGATGGTGGCTGAGAAGATCTGGAAATGTTTAAAAAAAAAAAAAAAGAGTAAGGATAAGGCAGATCCCTCTTCTTGACCCAGGACATTATGGGCACAAGAAAAGGAGATCTAAGTATTTGAAGGGTGTCTAGAAGACAGAGTATGGTCTGAAAAAAAAGTTTCTATAAGCACCATCAGATGGAAAAAGTAGGAGAGGAAGAGAGATCTAAGACTGTAAGCGCTTAACAAGTAAAAAAACATTGAACTGAATTGTAGACAATACAATGTTTGAAGACCTTTTTCTTGTTTCTTTTCTTTCTTTCTTTCTTTTTTTCTTTGAGGCAATTGAGGTTAAGTTACTTGCCCAGGGTCACACAGCTAGGAAGTATTAAGTGTCTGAGGTCAAATTTGAACTCAGATTCTCCTGACTTCAGGGCTGGTGCTCTCTCATTTAGCTCTAGCATCTAACTGCCTCCCTTTTTCATTTTTTTTTTTAAATTTGATACCTTGTTTTGTTGTTGTTGTTTTTTTAAATACCCAACCCAATTTATCTCTGCTTCCAAAGTTAAAAAAATTCAAGCATTCTTTTACAGAGCTAGAAAAATAACAAAGTTCATCTGGAAGAACAAAAGGTTAAAAATTTCAAGGGAATTAATGAAAAAAATGCAAATGAAGGTGGCCTAGCTGTACCAGACCTAAAATTATATTATAAAATAGCAGTCATCAGAACCATTTGGTAAAGGCTAAGAAAAAGAGTAGTTGAACAGTGGAATAAGTTAGGTTCACAAGACACAATAGTCAATTACTACAGTAACCTAATGTTTGATAAATTCAAAGACCCCAGCTTCTGGAATAAGAACTCACTATTTGACAAAAATTGCTGGGAAATTTGGAAACTAGTATGGCAGAAACTAGGCAGTGACTCACAGCTAACAATGTATACCAAGATAAGATTGAAATGGGTTCATGATTTAGACATAAAGAGTGATGCTATAAGTAAATTGGAAGAACATAGAATAGTTTACCTCTCAAATCTGTGGAGAAGGAAGGAATTTGTTGCCAAAGAACCAAAGTACATAATGGATGCAAAATGGATAACTCTGATTATATTAAGTTTAAAAGTTTTTGTACAGAAAAGATAATGATGAATGTTGGAGGGGATGTGGGAAAACTGGGATATTGATGCATTGTTGGTGGAATTGTGAACAGATCCAACCATTCTGGAGAGCAATTTGGAACTGTGCTCAAAAAGTTATCAAACTGTGCCTCCCTTTGGTCCAGCAGTGCTACTACTGGGCTTATATCCCAAAGAAATCTTAAAGAAGGAAAAGGGACCTGTATGTGCACGAATGTTTGTGGCAGCCCTGTTTGTAGTGGCTAGAAGCTGGAAAATGAATGGATGCCCATCAGTTGGAGAATCGCTGAACATATTGTAGTATATGAAGGTAATGGAATATTACTATTCTGTAAGAGACGATCAGCAGGATGGTTTCAAAGAGGCAAGAAGCGACTTACATGAACTGATGCTGAGTGAAATGAGCAGAACCAGGAGATCATTATACACGGCAACAACAAGAATATATGATGATCAGTGATGGACTCTTTCCAACAATGAGATGATTCAGGCAGTTCCAAAGGTCTTGTGATGTAGAGAGCCATTTGCACCCCGAGAGAGACCTGTGAGAACTGAGTGTGCATCACAATAGAGTATTTCACTTTTGTTGTTGTTTGCTTGCATTTTGTTTTCTTTCTCATTCTTTTCCTTTTTAATCTCATCTTTCCTGTGCAGCATGATATTTGTGGAAATATGTATAGAAGAATTGCACTTGTTTAATATATATTGGATTACTTGCTGTATAAGGGAGGGGAAAAAATTGGAACACAAGATTTTGTAAGGATGAACGAGATGAGGTGAGATCTTTCAAGACAAGTTGTGAAAATCGAGTAAGGCCTTCATCTATTTCAAAGTTTGAGTAGACCTGAAGGACTTTAAGCATTAAGTCCCCTCCTTGCTATCCTCCAAAGGGCATACTTAAGTCCCCTTCTTGTTATCCTCCTATGGCATCAGTGTCTCTCTGTTTCGGTCAAATATGGGCAACTGTGTACTTATTAATCAAGTTCAATTTCTTGGGTAGTTCCCACGTTTAGAATGTAAGATCCTCAGCTAATAAGGATGAGGGTCAGTGGTGGGAGGGGGATTTGCGTTATGGGATTAAAAGTGTTGACCCTGCCCCTCAACGAGGTTTCTTCCCTTCGATTGTCTGCTCGATGGGTGGGATGCCCGATTCTCTCGAAAACGTATAATAAACTTTGCTTTGCTTCTAGAGAACTCTCCAGTTTTTTCTTTATAAAAATGGTTATTCCCTCACCATTTCTGTACCACACAAGGGTAAATGTTGAAAACTATGCATATATTTTGAAAATAAAAAGTTTTTTAAAAATTCAAGCAAACTAACTGACAGCACATACAACATTCAGCAAACATAGATCCTCCCTCCAGAAAAGAAGAAAGTATGTTTTCTCCTCTGTCCTCTGGAATCAATAGTAATCACTTTGACTTAGTCCGAGCTTGACTTTGATTTTCTATTGTTTTATTTACATTACCATAGTCATAGTGAACATTTCTCTGGTTCTATTTCCTTTGCTCTCTTCAGGCCATACAACTCTTTCATTTTTCTCTAAATTTACTCCATAATTCTACAACTCCTCCTCTGAGGTTATTTATCTGGATCACCACCAACTTGTTCTTCCATCATTTTTTCATTTAAAATGTTTTTTGATGCCTTTTGTTTTCATATCAGTCAGTTCCAAATATGAGCAGTGACCAAATCTGACAGTGTATGAACCATCCCACACCTGTAAGTCCTCCACTTCTCTATCAAAAGAAAGATAAGGCTTTCTTTTCTTGGGGCTATGGCTAATCATTACAGCTACTCAATGTATATATTCATTTTAATGTTCTTTTCCATTTACATTATTGTAGTAACTAGAAGTTCATAACCTGGGGTCTATAATTTTTTTCAAAATATATTCTGATAATTATATTTCAATATAATTGGTTTCTTGTGCATTTTTTGTGCATTTGAAAACATTTTTTACATTTTAATAAAGTTAACATATATATATATATATATATATTTTATAGAAATGCCCAGGTGATCTTGATACCAAAAAGAAAAAAAAAAGTTGGCGGAATGGAGCTTTTCCTGACCTAAAGTCAGGAAAATTCATTTTTCTGAGTTCAAATTTGGAGAACAAAATGACAAACCATTCCAGTGTCTTTGCTAAGAAAACCCCACATGGGGGACACAGAGTTGGAAACAAGTGAAAAATGACGCAACAACAACATATTTAAGACAGGGAAAGGAAATAGCCATTTACACAGTGCCTATTTTGTGCTAAACACTTTACAAATAATTATAATAACTAACATTTATATAGTGTTTACTAAGTCCCAGATAATGTGCTAAGTGCTTTCCAATTTATGTCTCCTTTGATCCTCACTACAACACTGGGAGGTGAGTGCCATTATTATCCTCAATTCACAGTTGAGAAAACTGAGGCAGAATGTCACTTGATTCTGGGTCACACTGCCTGATTGACTTTTGTATATAGTCACTGTGTTTCCGCCTTTATTGGGAATCAGTTCAAATAAGTCTTCCCATGTTTCTCTGAATTCCTCTATCATTTCTTACAATGCAATATATGTCAGGTTTTTGTTTTGTTTTGTTTTGTTTTTGCTATCACAAAAGTGCTATTATGAACACACTTTTTCTACCTTTGATTTTCTTGGGGTACATGCTTCATAGTGGAATCATTGGGCTAGAAGAGTATGAAGTTCCATGAATTTTTTTGAACATAATTCTATATTGTTTTCAACCAATTCACAGCTTCTCCAAGCAATGTGGTATTGTGTCTGGTTTCCTAAAGCCTTTCTTTCTATCCAAGCATCACTCTTTAAGACAGTCATAGGTGATCCAATTAAATCAACTTTAGCAACAAAAATTGCTTCAAGCATGTTATACATTCCTGCATATATATCTGGGTCACCTTATATGCCTCTGGCCAAATCCCAGTCAAAATCTGTTGTTTTTTCCCAAAGATTTTTCTTCTTATGAACAGCTTCTCACTGATCCTGTCTGGCTTCTCAGATCACACTCCAATAACCATAGAATTTCAGAGGTGAACAAGACCCTAGAAGTCATCTCATCCAACTGCTTGATACTTAAAGCATGAATTCTCTCACCAATATTCCTGATAAGGGATCAGGAATCTCTATCTGAAGACCCTCAGGACCAGGAGAACTTTTTTGTACCAATCTGGTTTTAATTGGTCACCAATAGGTCTTAGGCCAAGCCCCATTTGGTCATTGGGTCCTGATGGACTCAGATTGAATGTAAATAGTAATCGTTTCTGCTTTGGCCAGAAACTCTTCTCCTTCCAGATTCATTCATTAATGTAATTTTTTTGGACCAGGTCAAAGAGGAGATTCTGTGCTTCAATTGCTACTCAGCTTTAATCACTGAATGGGTGTGACCGCATTCAAATTGAGACCTGTTGAAGACCTTAGCTTAAAAAGGCCTATTTTATCCAAGGTCATCTTTGGTCATCCTGAACTCTATCTGGCCACTGGACCCACATGACTCCGGAGGGGAAAGTGAGACAGGTGACCTTGCATAGTCCTCCCTCACTTAAATCCAATTTATTTACATATCATAGTATTAGCTCCCTGATGTTAGTTATCATTTATCAGTAAACATTTGATTTGTATGCCTGTATAACTGGAGTCACACAAAAATTTCTCAGGCAAGAAGCGGTAACGTTTGGAAAAAGAAGTCCTGTATGGCCCTCTTCAACAATGAGATGAACCAAGTTCCAATAGAGCAGTAATGAACTGAACCAGCTACGTCCAGCAAAAGAACTCTGGGAGTTGACTATGAACCACTGCATAGCATTCCCAATCCCTCTTTTTGTCTGCCTGCATTTTTGATTTCCTTCACATGTATACTTATATTGCATTTAACTTATACTTTAACATATTTAACATGTATTGGTCAACCTGCCATCAGGGGGAGGGGAGAGGGGGGAAGGATGGAAAAAGTTGGAACAAAAGGATTTGCAACTGTCAATACTGCATATATTTGTAAATAAAAAGCTAAATTAAAAAAAAAGAAGTCCTGGCCTAGTTTACTGAGACATTAAGTGATCTATATGGAGTCTCATCAATAGTATATGGCAAAAGCAGGACTTGCTATCAAGTCCTTCAGGTTCTGAGTCCAATTCTATCTACTATGGTATGCTTGTTGTGCCACAGTTCCCTTTTAATGTCCTGACCCAGTTTCCCTAATTGTCCTATTCAGTTACTTTGCCTCAAGTTACAACCATTCCCTCTTAATGTTTAATAGGATAAAGGTTTTATATCTTAGACCTCTGATTATAACCATTCCCTCTTGATGTTTGATGGGATAAAGTCTTATATTTTAGACCTCAGATTATAACCATTCCCTCTTATATTTTAGACCTCAGATTATAACCAGTCCCTCTTGATGTTTGATAGGATAAAGTCTTAACAAAGACTCAGTTTCAATTGATAAATGGACAGAAACAGCTACACCCAAAGAAAGAACACTGGGAAACGAATGTGAACTATTTGCATTTTTGTTTTTCTTTCCGAGTTGTTTTTACCTTCTGAATCCAGTTCTCCCTGTGCAACAAGAGAACTGCTAGGTTCTGCAAACATATATTGTATCTAGGATATACTGCAACATATCTAACATATATAGGACTGCTTGCCATCTAGGGGAGGGGGTGGAGGGAAGGAGGGGAAAAATCGGAACAGAAGCAAGTGCAAGGGATAATGCTGTAAAAAAAAAAAAATTACCCTGGCATGGATTCTGTCAATGTAAAGTTATTATAAAATAAAATTAAATTTTAAAAAAAGGATAAAATCTTAAACCTTAGATCTCAGATTATAACCATTCCCACTTGATATTTGATAGGATAAAGATCTTATATCTTAGACCTCAGATTATAACCATTCCCTCTTGATGTTTGATAGGATAAAGTCTTATATCTTAGACCTTTAGCTATAATCATTCCCTCTAAATATTTGATTGGATAAAGGTCTTTCTCCATTTTAGACATCATTAGAATATCAGGAGCCTCTCCAGTATCTCCCTCCATTATGTCATCCTAGGTGCCTCCCCCGACTAGGTCTTCCCCATCCAGATATCTCCCCCATTATGTCATCAATCCTGTTCCCCAAAAAAAGAGTTTTGTATTCAACATTCACTGCTGTATTTTTGGTGACAATAGTCTCATTCAGCCCTCGGCCCAAACCATGGATCCATTTGATCCCAGTAAATTTCTCCCTTTCAAATAAATTATTAAATTGTTCTCTAATCTCTATCCTGCCTCAGTTTCTCCAGCATTACATGATACCCTCTTAAAAAAAAAAAAAGGCAGTGATTTTATTACTAAACAATTGTTTATTAACAAAAATTATTGTTAAATTAATAACTTTTATAAAATACATTACAATCAATAAATATGTTTACTATATTACATTTTATTTCTAAATTATTTTAGTTAATAAGTAAAATGCATATATTATTAACTAAAATAATTTAAAAATAATATGTTATTCATAAAAAAATCCAATGACTGCAACTGATTTCTTCATAAGTGGATAAACTAGTTCATTGTCATTATAAAAAAAAAAAGATTAAATGTATTTATATTGGACAATGTGATCACTATAATCAATGTAAATTCATTAGCAAACAAATAATTGCTAATGGATTAATTCCTAGAATTCCTAGAATTCCCAGCCCTAGAATTTCAGAAAGGTGGGACAGCACCCAGTGCTAACTTCTTTATGAAGGACAGATATAGAAATCCATAAGGTGGAATTAAAAGCCTAGAGAAAAACTTTTGTCGTGATAATTTTGTTTTGATTCAGAATTCATTTGGGGGGGGGGGGTAATAAAGTTTTAGAGAACAGAGAAACTGGAAAGGAAAACCCTAAGGGAAATCCATAGGAAATCATCTAGCTACATTTGGTAGCAGTCTTTCTTATATCCAGCCTAAATCTTTTCTGTTTGAAGTTAAGCATTATTTATATGTAGTATCCATCAAGCTAAGACCTTACGCATAACTAAAGATTGGATTCAATGAAGACCTTTTTTTCTTTGCCCATGAAAATCCACCTTAACAATTTTCATATGCTTAAAAATAGGATAGCACTTAGGATTCCATTTATTGTTACTTATAATAGCTTTCATTTACAACAGGGGCTCCTAACTTGGGACTTAGAATTGTGGGGGAAAAAGGTAGATACATTATTTAAATATAATTATAATTTCAAATACATACAAATATATAATTCCTTTTGTATTTTTATATATTTAAAAATCTTATTTTAAGAAGAGGCCTACAAGTTTCACCAGGGGGTCCATAACATGAAAAAGCTTAAGAACCCTCAATTTATATAGGGCTTTACAATTCCCCAGGTATTTTTTTCAGGACATCCTTGTAAGGTAGGTAATATAATTATAATCATCCCCACTTGACATGTTAAAACTGAGGCACAGAGAAGTGAATGAATTTTTCATGTAAGGCTAACAAGTGGTAAGGGTGGAACAGGAGACCGCCTCTTCAGAATCTAAGAGGGGCACTTGATTCACCAGACCCCATTGTCTTCTGCCTAAAGGATCTGTTTCTTTTGACAAAACTTTCCCCAAAACTCATGATCTGTTGGACAGTACCATATTAAATCCATCCCATATTATTTCATCTTAACCTGCAGTCACAGCCTAACCAATGCTTCATCTTAGGGGACAAAAACCTGGGAAGACTTCATGAACTGACTTGGAGTGAAATAAGCAGAACCTGCTGAATGTTCTTTATTTGTGTAGTCAGTAATGTAGTCAGAGATAGAATCAGTCAATAAACATTTGTTAAATGTCCATTATGTGCCTGTCAGTGTACTAAGAACTGGGTGTACAAAAAAGCAAAAGATGTTCCCTGTTGTCAATTCAGTGGGTGGTGGAGAGACCATTAACTTAATTGAACTTGAAATCAAAAGAATTGTGTTTCAATCCCAGATCCATTACTTTTCAGATGTGTGACTTTTCCCAGTATCCTTAAGCCTTAATTCTTCTGTGAAATGGGGATAAATAATACCTATTCTACCTCTCATAAGGGAGTGAGGATTCAATGATATAAGGTATCCAGAAGCACTTTATAAACTGTAAAGCTCTAAAAAAAAATCGGGCATATACTTTAATACTTGCATCCCAGGTCGTTGACAATTGTCCTGAATTTTGTCCTGCTTCTGAGCTTTGATGACTTTGGAAGAGAGTGAGGCTGATGATTTTGTGCAACTCCCCACCTTTACCAGGGATGTTATCTTTAAGAAAATGAAGAATGAACAACTACACTTCAATACTTAGAGGATCTTCGGTTTTGGCAGTTCTCATAAAATAAATAATTCCCATGATACCTTAGGAACCAATGATCCTTGTTAGAGCAGGAATAGTGGCTGAGGCTGAAAAATTCATATGCATGAGGCTAATCTGTGGATGAACCTCTCTGAAAACGGCTAAGCTGGACCAAAAATGCATACATCTCATCATCAGAATAACATGCAAGTGACCTGAATTACTGGATACATGTTTGTGTGTGTGTGTGTGTGTGTACACATACATATATATTTATATTTATCATAACCTTACTATTTCATTGAATACTCTGGAATATCAGAAATCACATCAAAAGATCACATCTCTAGGTGTACAAAGTGAAATCCATGTCTCCTCATCCTGAGCATCTCTTGCTTAGCTCTCTTGAAATCAAAGACTATCTTATTTTTTGGTCTTATGTATCCCCAATCCTTGGACCAGTATCTCACACACAGGCCTTTATTTTATTGATTCATTGACCCATGTTCATTTATTAATGTCTTCCTATAATTCCTCCACAGGAAATGTCTATTCAGTGTCAGGAGACTTGCTCTGCCAAGGGTTATTTAACTTTGGTTTCATGAGCTTGTTTCGTTAGTGTTATAATACTGTTGTTGAGCAGTGACTAGTTCTTTGTGGTTTGGGGTTTTCTTGGCAAAGATACTATAATGGTTTGCCATTTCTTTCTCCAGCTCATTTTACAGATAAGGAAACTAAGGCAAACAAGTGTTCAAATGACTTTCCCAGGGTCACACAGCTAGTAAGTATCTAAGGGCAGATTTTAATTCAGATCTTCCTGATCCTAGGCTCTGTGCTCTATCCATTATGCAATCTTGCTGCCTTTTAATAACTGTATTTCAGTACTACAATCATTCTCCTTTGTAATACCATATCTTTTATTTTATGCATTCAAAAATATTTTTCAAGAAAGGGTCTAGAGGCTTGGTCTTCCAAAAAGTTCATAAAACAAACAAACAATGCATTTTGGTTCTTCTTTCGGGGTTATTTTTACCTATTGAATCCAATTCTTCCTGTGCAACAAGAGAATTGTTCAGTTCTGCACACATATATTGTATCTAGGATATACTGTGACATATTTAACATATATAGGACTGCTTGCCGTCTGGGGGAGGGGGTGGAGGGAAGAAGGGGAAAAGTTGCAACAGAAGTGAATGCAAGGGATAATGTTGTAAAAAATTACCCAGTGCACACATATATTGTATCCAGGATATACTGTAACCTATTCAACATGTAAAGGATTGCTTGCCATCTGGGGGAGGGGGTGGAAGGAGGGAGGGGAAAAATCGGAACAGAAGTGAATGCAAGGGATAATGTTGTAAAAAATTACCCTGGCATGAGTTCTATCAATAAAAAGTTATTTAAAAAAATTACCCAGGCATGAGTTCTGTCAATAAAAAGTTATAATTTTTTAAAAAAAGTTTTACATTAAAAAAATAATAAAAACAAACAAACAAAAAATGGTTTAAAGCCTCTGCTTTAGACCTCTTGACATTGCATGGATGCCTGTTAATCTTTCATACAACATGATGGCCTAGTTCTTTTTTCCAGCCTAAAAAGTTATATCCCTGATTTCTTTCATGATACTTTTCCTTTTGGTGATTCTTTGTTGGTAATATATTGAAACACTGCATGACCCTTTCAAACATAATTACTATTATTAGTGATGATGATGTAAGATACTAAAGAGACACTATACTGTAGCTTAAGGAATGTAGAGAGAATGGTTGTCAAAAAGAACCTTTGACCTGCCCTGGGTGATGTACTAAGCTGAAAACTGTAATAGAGAAAGTTGAACAGATATGGTCCCTGCCCTTTTTGGAGTCTGCAACTTCAGACAAACTGCAATGATCCTGCCAGATATCAAAAGCTTTCATCCATTCAGATGTGTGAAGCAACTCAGAATGAGACAATGTGCTGGAATGGATAATTGAACCCAAGTTGTCAATAGTGTTGCGTGGGGGATAACTGAGGCACCCCAAAGGGCAATGATTAGATGACTTACACCTGGACCATTAAAAGAACTTAACCTATGAACTCTGGGCTGATGGGAATCAAGCAGCGTCCAGAAAGACACCATCAAACCCATTGGTTTCCACTCCTACTCACTAATGAACCCTCTCATCTTCCCTTTCACTCTGAAACATGAGATAGTAAATAACTGTCTCATCTTCCAGAGGCTTGATTTCAGAGAAAAAGAAGCAGGAAGCATTCTTGTCTGATGGGTTGTGGAGCTCATAAAGGCCCCATGGAAATAAAAGCCAATAGATTTCATAATGCAACTTGCAAAGCTTAGCAATGAACGTGGAATACAGATAAGTATAGAACCTGTGAACCTCTTCATTCTTTCCAATTTCATGACTGATGCTCAGCAAATAGCCAGGACGTACACAATTTTTATAGTGCACGGGAGAATTTTAGTCAGAGAAGCTAGATTAATTCGTGAGTAATGATCATTCACTAGACACCAAGTGATTCCTGTCACTGGACAGGTAGAGCTCGAGCTTTCTATTTCAGCTGCAAACAAACTCCCCAAACCAAAACCAAAACCAAATCAAGTATCCCCACAGCTCTTGGGGCTTGCTGATGCCCCCTCCCCCCACCCCAGTTTCTGCAGCAGCCTGCATTTCAGGTCCACCCTAAACTGGCTGAGGCAGAAGAGACTTTCTGTGTGTCGGTCCCGGTTTTGTTTCTGCTAATGATTTCGTTCAATCTCTTCCCCTGCTCGGCTGGCTTCTCGTCTTCCCCACCTGCAAAACGGGGCTCCACGTGGAAATGGCCTACCTTTATCCTAAGGAGTGAGGGATGGTTTGGAGGGGGAGGAGACCCCTGCGGGGACAACATGAGGAAGAAAAAAGGGGACTGGACCAAACTGGGTCAGAAAGGTCTCTTTTACTGCAGATAACCTGGCCTGACTGAAAACAGGATTTGCTGCACGCTTCTTTGCTAAGGCAGGGTCACCCAGCCCTGGCCAGCCCCATGATCTACCAATCATCACACAGCTCTTCCAGATGAAGAAGCCCTCTGATCTCAATGAATGCACAGCCCTCAATACCATCCCACTCTTTACAAGGTTACATCGAAAGCTCAGCGAAAAGCCCTGCAACATTCCTTATGCCTTCTTTCATCTGCATCTTTGCTGCAATAAAAGTCCCCCAAATTCACTCGGAGACGCGCCGTCCGATTCCCAAGACGACTGAAAGGACATATATTTGTCCCAGTCGGGGGGCAGGACTGGGCAGCGGAGAACCTGGACCTCTTCCGTCTCCAGCAGTTGGAGACGGAAGGAGGCGGACGAGCTAGGCAAACAGTGCCGGCGAGAGCAGGTGAAAGTCCCTAGAACGGGGCAGAGCAAGCCGATGGGAATCTCTGGTCTTAACCTCTGAATTCGGGCTGCTGGGAATCGGGCGGCCGCCCCAGCGCGGCGAGACACCGCCAACCCACGCCGAGCCACTGCGGCGTTGTCGCTTCCTTCCTTCATCACCATCCCAGAGGTGGGAAGGGGTCGCGGGGAGAATCGGTGGGTCCGCCCGGTCCCCCTTCCGCGCTAGTTCCGCCTTCTCCCCGGCGCTCGGGGTATTCTGAGAGCGGGTGCGAACCGAGCCCCGCAACAAGTTTGAAAGAGACGCTCTGCCTACCTTGACCGAAGGGCATCTCGCCAGAGGGAGGGAGCCAAGTGCCCGGGGATGCAGAAATGGCAGAGGCTTCCAAGAGATGACGAGGGTTCCCGCAGTGCAGAGACTGAGCCTCCTGCGCGTCCTGGGAGCTGCAGCGGCAGCAGCCGGAGTCCGCAGGAGCCAACCTCGGACTCCCGGGCCAGTGCGGGAGCCGGACGCTTGCGGAGG
Source organism: Antechinus flavipes (assembly GCF_016432865.1). Lineage (NCBI taxonomy): Eukaryota > Metazoa > Chordata > Mammalia > Dasyuromorphia > Dasyuridae > Antechinus > Antechinus flavipes. Next base: position 171,954,182 of record NC_067402.1, read on the forward strand.
CAGCTGCGGGAGGAAGGGAAATGGACATATTTGGTCATCGCCGGCTCGCGTCACCGGCGAGTGAGGCAGGAACTGCCGGGAACCAGGAAACCCTGATAATCCGGGCGGTTGCTACTTTCGGAAATTGTAACCCTTCCTCTCCCGGGACTAAAGGCAGACTTGGGGAGGGAATGAGAGGAGGTGCAAGTGGGGAAGGGGCTGAAACGGCCACAGTTTGGCCCCAGAAGCTGGGCGCGCGGTTTCCATTCATTAACCTTCCTTACCACCTCTAGATGTGTGTGAAAAATTGCTGCCTCATCGATCCCTCCCAATCACCTGGGCCAAGGGAAGAGATGCTCCTAAAGCGCGGGGTAAGGAAGAGAAATCGGCCAGAATCAGGAACGTGCTCGTCCAGAGTTCGTTTTGTGGGTTCCTGCTCAGGGAGCTCTTTCTGATTGGTTTTATTGGTCTGGTGTAAAAAGAAACATAAAGGCAATAGAAATTGAGCAAAGACCTAGATGGAGAAGGGCAAAGGAAAAAAAAAAAGACTAGGAGAATGCCCGATAATTTTTTTTTTAATTTGCAAACTAGAGGCAATTTAGAGGCTGCAGGAGGCCTCTTTTGCCATCTCTCCCCTAGCTCCCCAGGCCAATACCTTTCCTCAAATTTATTCTGCATACATTTTTTTTTTCACATTCATTTTTGTAAAATTTTAAGGTACAATTTTTTTTCTCCCTCTCATTCTCCACAAGATGCTAGTAGTGTTTCTCCTTTACGGCTATCATGTATCCACTTTACTTTTATTTTTATTTATTTTTATTTTTTTGCTAAGGCATTGCCCCGGGTCACACAGCTAGGAAGTGTTAAGTGTCTGAAATCAAATTTGAACTCAGGGCTCGTGCTCTATCCACTACACCAACTAGCTGTCCCTCAATATTCACTTTTAAAGTTTTTTTAAAACTTTTTTTTAAATTATAGCTTTTTATTTACAAGATATATGCATGAGTAATTTTTTAGCATTGACATTTGCAAAACCTTTTGTTTCAATTTTTCCTCCTTCTCCCCACTTCCCCAGATGGCAGGTAGACCAATACATGTTAAATCTGTTAACTTTTAAAGATTTTTGAGATCCAAAATGTTTTCCTTCCCTCTCTTTCCTCTTATTCCCAAGATGGTAAGCAATCTGATATAGGTTTTACATGTACAATCATGAAAATATTTCCACATTAGTCATGCCTAACCTTTCTTTTTGTCATTTTATGTTAATTATCACCTATTAATTTATTTTTCCTTGCAGTTCAATGCAAAGCAATTTCATAATCAGACTAATTACTATGAATCAAAGCACTCTGACACAAAAGAGAATATAAAATAATCTCAATTTAAATAACAGCTTCCAAAATACAACAGAAAAGAACCTCTCCTCTTTTCACACCCACAGTAGATTATGACATTTAATTGGGATATTCTGATTGGATACTAAAGATGGCAAACATGTTCTGTTTTGTTAAGAAGTTGATTTCCCAATAGATATATATCATCAAAGGAAATAAACAGGCAGTTCCAAAGGAAGAAATCTAAACTATCAGCAGAGAGAAAATACCCCAAATAACAGGGAAACAAATTAAAGCAATTCAGTTTCTTCAATCCTATTAGTCTGACAAAGATAACAAAAAGAAAATAACAAATGTTGGAGTGTTTAAGAAAAAACTAGCATAGAGATCCACTATTAATGGATGAACTATGAATTGCAGCCATTCTGGAAAGCAATGTGAAATTATGTTCCTTAATATCACAAAACTGTGCATACCTTTTGACCCAATAATATCACTACTAGGTCTAGACCCCAAAGAAAGAGGAAAAGGGCCAAGGTTCACAAAACATTAAAGCAAGTCTTTTTTCAGTAGCAAAGGAAACAAAAGGGGTCAAATGAGGGATGGCTGAATAGATTGCAGTGCATTAATATAATGACATTACATTGAGACATAAGACATAAAAAGGCTGTTTTTGGAAAAATCTGGGAAGATTTATATGAAATGATTTCAAACTATTTATATTGCACAGTAGAGGGAGCACAGGGGATCTTAGGTTCAAATTCTGCTTCAGTCCTTACAGTCTCTGGACTTTAGTTTCTTCATTGGTAAAATGAGAGTGTTTGATTGATGGATTCTGTGATGACATCCAGCTCTAAATCAATGATCCCACCTAGACTTTTAGCTTGATTGAAAGTATTTTTGCAATGATATATGATGCTAATATGAAAATGCTTGAAGAGATGATCTGATTTGGTTTTGATAATACTATCAATGTAAGTGAATTTATAATTTGAACTAAGTAATTTTGGACATTTTCTCTCTTTAGTCTTGTATTTAACATTTTAACTGATTTAAACACTGGCATTCAAAAGCATTTATCCCTATTCAATGCTCCAGATCCTTTTCAAATCAAATTTGGGAAAAACAGCCTGCAATATTCCCTGGATCATATTTATGGCAATAAAAGAATAGAACAGAATTGAACAAATCTGGCTAAGATGTTTTGAATTTTTAGATTTGTATTTATTTCTTGATATAAGAATGATTATTGAAAAGGTCCAGGATGGGAGGAGCTATAAGCAGAAAACCTACATCAGGTCCATTTAATCAGTCATTCAAAGATATTAAGCCAGGGGTTCAGAAATTTGAATTTGGCTTTGTGTGATTTTATACACAAATTTGCACATATACACAAATAGGCACATATTTGGCAAAGGCCCTTTGGGAATCATATGGAATGGATACTCACCTTTAAAATAACCCACTTTAGGCTCCTACTCCAGTCAACAAGCATTTATTGACTAACTATGGATTTTTGCTAAGTAAGTGCTAGGGATACAAAGACAAAAATAGTCCCTGTCCTCAAAGGGCTTACATTCCAATGAGGGGAAGTAAAATGTAAACAACTACATACAAGCAAGATATATGCATATAAATTAAATATACTTCCCCTCAGTTTTATTTATACATGAAGAAAAAAAAGGTGTCATCCAATTCAAGGTGCTTCTTGAATTTACAGTAGGTTATCTCTCTAGAAATGTAGTTTGCTTTTCATTTTTTTGCTTGCTCTAAGTGAGAAATTGAATTCAAATGTACAAAAATGTTTGTTAGCAACTCTTTTTGTGGTGACAAAAATTGGAAATTGAGGAGAAGCCCACCAATTGGGGAATGGCTAAACAAGCTGTAATATATGAATGTAATAGAATACTACTGTGTAATAAGAAATGATGAGCAAGTGGATTTCAGAAAAACCTGGAAAGATTTACATGAACTGATGCAGAGTGAAGTGAGCAGAATCAGGACATTATATATAGCAACAGCAACATTGTTCAATGATCAATCATGATAATCTTAGCTTTTCTCATCAAAACAATGATCCAAGACAATTCCAAAAAGATTCATGTTGGAAATACTATCTACATTTGGAGAATGAATACAGATTGAATCATACTATTTTCACTTTTTTTTCTTTCTCATTGTTTTTCCCTTTTGGATTCTTCTTTCACAAAATGACTAATCTGTAAATATGTTTAATATGATTGTGCATTTATAACCTATATCTGATTGCTTACCACCTTGGGAAAGGTGGAGAAGGAGGAAAAGGAGAGAAAAATTGACAAAAGTAAATGTTGAAAACTAAAAACAAAATTATTTTTTAAAAAATCACACATATACACTAAAAAGAAATTGAATTCAAATCTAAGTATCTTTTATTTTCCAAGACACTGTCTAGGTCTAAGTAGTTCTAATCTGTGAATTTGGTTTGTTTTAAAAGATATTTTGATAACTATTTTAATAGAATTGCTTGTCTTGTGCATTTGAGGAAAAAGGTCATAATACCTGAGAAGGATCTGAGAAAGGGTACATAGGCTTCATCAGGCTACCAAAGAGGTCAATTTTTTTTTTTTAAAAAGAATTAAGAATGTATTAAAAGAGTAATAATAATTAATAACTTTAAAAGATTAAGAATGATTAAGAACTGTAGCTCTAGGTGCTAAGAAGATAAAAATGGATTATTTCTGATGCCCACCCAGTCCTGTCTCAGTGACCCCAGCTTCCCCCTCTAACTGTCCACAACAGGGCCCTCCCTTTTCCTACAGTAATACCAATAGTGGGGTGAGAATTTGTGTGAAATCTAAGCTACATGATATTTGGCCACTGCTTATGTTTCTCCCTTCTAGGGACTGTTTCACTTTGATATCCAAGGAAGTAAGAATATTCCTAGATATAAAGTCCTAATATGAGGGCACTGGCTTGTTTTGTTTTCATTGTATCCCCAGCACTTAGCCCAGGGCCTGACACTTTATACAGTTGCCTTACCCTGGTATGGCCAGCACAGGCCCCTGATACCCTGTGGAAGATTCCTCTTGACTTCAGTTTTCTGGCAGATTGAGCGGACCACTTGCTGTGGCTGCAGTGGCAGTCCTAGCTTCAGGACTCTTGGAGTGTCCTAAATTGTCTCCTTAATCAGTGATCTTGTCTATTCTTCTCTGCTGGGCTGACAGGTTAGGACTGGATCATGATAGCTTCAGGCCTGATTTATGGAACTGGAGATGAATTCTACCTTCTTTGCCATGTCACTACTCTGAATGCCGCAAGGTGCTGGCAATCTTGTTCAGTTCTGGACTCAATAGAGGAAATTACTATTGTTTGTATTGCTCTTTTTGATCATTATTCTATTGGGTGATGTTTTAGGTATTTACTGTATTATTTGAGGAATTATTAATACCTTTCATGTCATCATCTTAAACAAAATCTCAATAGATCCTTTTTTTTTTTGCAGCATGATCATATACATATATATACATATTTCCAACAAAAACAAGAAAAAGTAGAGAAATTGCAAACAGCTGTATGTTATATATGTACATGTATGTTTGTATACATGTACACACATGTGTGTATATATATTTATACACACACTTTTATTGTTACTTCAATTAACAAAGGGAGTCTTTTTATTTTAATCCACTTGGGTTATCTTGGTTTTATGGTCCATTTTTATCTTTCTTTTCTATGTTTTTAATATAGATGTGTCACTTTTATTATTTATTATCATACATATGGATATTAATGGAGTCAGGGGGCGTTGTTGGAACTAAGTAAAGAAGTTTCTGTAGGGATTGAGACCATTCACACACCCCAGTTTCAGTTGGTCTTCAATTTGTAATCAGCATGCATATTTTTCATTTTATTCTGTTTTCTTCATACTACATAACTCCATATATCTTATTATATTTCTATGGATTTTTCATATTTGAAGCTTTTCATATGTAAAAATATTCATTATATTAATATGCCACAGAAATTCCTTCTGCTGTTCACCAATTCCTGAAAATTGGTGAATTTCTCTTCGGGATTTCTCCCTATCTCTCTCTCTCTCTCTCTTTTTTTTTTTTTAATATTTTATTTTATTTTATTTTATAATAACTTTATATTGACAGAATCCATGCCAGGGTAATTTTTTTACAACATTATCCCTTGCCCTCGCTTTTGTTCCGATCCCTTTTTCTCTTTTACCATGTTCACTGACACACTCACCAAAAACTCACTTGAGAGGCCGAGGAGTTTAACATCAAGAACTTTCTTTCCTAAATCTTCAGCAGTTGTAATTGCTGAGGAAATGAGGAAGAGGAAGGAGAGTGAGTAAAGCATCTCTAGAGGCAGTGGCCAGGTCAAACCTCCATAATGGTGCCCTTCTGGATGATGGCTCCTTAGGCTGGACTGGAAGCAAAGCTGATGGGGCAGAAGGCATTGATATTTCTGGGACTCTGGGACAAATGATCCTGATCTGTTTCCACTGGAGTTTGGAGAGGTGAACAGACCAACATATACACTCTCTCATTTCTCCCTCAGGGCACCTTGATACTTCAGTGAGGTCAGGTGGGCTGGTATTGAGTGTTAGTGGGAGGTGACAAGGAGGGCAGACGTAAGGGCTCTCTTCTTAATTATTGCTCTAATTTCCTCTTCATTAGTGGTGAGTTCTCCCTTTTCATTTTTAAGACTAACAAATTGATTTTTCTCTCTCCTTTTTTAAATCAGATTTACTAAGAGTTTATCTATTTTGTTGGTTTTTTCATAGAACCAACTCTTAGTTTTATTAAGTAAGTAATTCAATAGTTTTTTTTTTTTATTTTCTATTTTTATTAACCTCTCCTTTTATTTTTAGAATTTCAAGTTTAGTGTTTGATTGGGGTTTTTAAATTTGTTCCTTTTCTAGCATTTTCAGTTGCAAGCCATATTCATTGACCTTCTCTTTTGGAGCTCTCCTCTTAAAGATGAGTATGGGGAGGCAGGTTCGAAGTATAATTGTAGAATGAGGAGGTGAAATTACTCATCTCACGTGCAGGTTGTGGATCCAGTTACACAATACCTGAAAGGGAAACCTTCAACAGAGGCGGCCCTTCATGATAGGAAAAAAATTAGCTTCTTTTCAAAATGCCAAACTAGAAAAAGCCACAGTTATGATGATACATTTTAGAACATATTAATAGTTCTGAAAAGAGAGGAATGATCTACTATAATTAGTCTGCTATAGGCAACAGGTGAGTTGCAGAGATGCCCCGCCTAGTTCCACCAAGAGATGCATTTAGAGAGGTCAGAGAGACTGATTTGTGATGTGTTGCTAGGGAATGGGGGGACAAAGGTCACACTGTCTCTCAGAATGCTTGAGTTAGCACAATGTTGGCTATTTTTCATAGAACAGAAGGACTGCTGTGGTGAGGTGAAAATCGTTTATTTAGCAGGCTTCCTCAGTCTCTTTTTTGTAGGAGGAAGAGATTGGATGGGATCCACCTCAACCAGGTGTGTGATAAGACCTCCAAACTAAAACGTGTTTCTAACTGTAAGTTAGCAAATAGTGGAACCAAGAGACCGAGCATAAGGGAGGAAATTAACAGAACAGTTCATGGCGCTGGGCAAATCATTAAATCCTGTTTGCCTCAGTTTTGTCATCTGTAAAATGAGCTGGAAAAGGTGATAATAAATCACTTCAGTATCTTTGCCGAAAACAAACAAACAAAAAAATACCAAATAAAATCAAACAAACAAAAAACCCAAATGTAGACACAAAGAGTTAGACATGATTGACAACCAAACGACAAAAATCAGGAGATGTGATATTATCCTGGCTTTCTAGACCTTTTGATGAAATATAGATGAAAGGAAGAACTTTTTAGACACTGGGGAAAGGTGACTAAGAAAATTGAAGAAAGGTTCATGGCTACTAGGTGAGAATGCCAATTAAAGATAGCCATAATCTTCTGTAACCCCAGAGACTGACATGTTACAGACTCACAGACTGTTGAAAAGAATTATAAGTGTTATTTCCTAGCATCCATGTTTAACTGGTTCCTCTCTGTATAGCAAAACTTCATTCATCTCTGATAGACTTTCCATTAATAATCCACATGGCATCTATTCCCCATTTTTTTTCTTTTCTTTTCTGTATTTTAGGAATATTATAATCTAGAAAATGAAAAGCAAAGCTTTTTATGTTTCATATACAGACCACACAAAATTTGAGAGCTGGACTTCACTTCTGTAGCTATTCTAGTCCGACCTAATTATCCAGACTAGAGAGTGAGATGGTCCACCTTGCTAAGGGCAGCTCCTCTCGACCTGTACTTTGAGGCTTATTTGTTCTTGTTGTTCAGTCACTTCCAACTCCCCAGAATCCCATTTGGAATTTTCTTGGCAAAGATAATGGAATGGTTTGCCACTTCTTTCTCCAGCTCATTTGGCAGATGAGGAAACTGAGGCTAACAAGGTTAAATGATTTGCCTTATTTACTTAAGTTTCCTATTAAACAGAATCTTAGACTTACCCATCTTGAACTGGAAGGGACCTGAAAGGTCATCAAACCCAATCTCATTTTACAGATATGGAAAAAGAGCCCTAAGGGAAGTTGAATGACCGGCAATTTATAGTTATATTGTAAACTTCTACACAAGGTTCAGTCCAGAAGAAATTGCTATTACGCAAAGCAGTACATTGCAGTAATTCATGTAGGTTACCAGATAAGCTATACAAGTGAGAAGGAAAAAAAAAAAGAGAAAGCCAGAAATGACGGATCATAAATCTGTCTAGGATAATTTTACCTTTAATTCTCTTCTAGCAGGAGCAATGGGTCAGCAAAATTATATTACCTTCAGAAATCCATCTCTTTTATCAGATTGAATAGCCTTGCATACTAAGGAAATCTGTGGATGTTGCTTATTTTACTGCCTTGTTCTTTTTAGACATTTGAGGGGAATCTTCCCCCCTCCATAGTACATACACTCTTTTTTTTTTTCCTTTTTCCTTTTGTATTTTTTTATTAAAGCTTTTTAATTTTCAGAATTAACCCTTGTAAAACCTTTTGTTCCAATTTCCCCCATTTCCTTCCCCCCTCCCCAAGATAGCAAGTAATCCAATATGTGTTAAAAATGGTAAAAAACAAAGAAACAAACAAACAAATATTACATACACTCTCAATATATTGAAATAAAACCTCACTTTTTCTAGGAGGTAGGTTGTTGGTTGTTTTTTTTCCCCTCTCATTCCATCTTAAATTACACTTGATCAAATCCTAGGAAATCTGTACAAGTGCACACTTTCAGCACCAGCCCAGTTCACTACCACTCAGACTATAGCAATAGCTAGGTTTCCAAACTTTTTATAGAAGAGTTTTGTTTAAGAGTATTTTTCAAGACTATTCTGGAGCTAGCTTGAACTGGCTCATGAGAGTTGGTAGTTAAATGTTCAGTGTGAACATTAACTTGGTTAGAGGAGATGCTACCAATTGGGGTTTGATTTATCATTTTGTTGACTATATATATTTAAGAAAATGATGGAGGAAATATTAATGCAATTTGGCCTCCCAGTCTCAAGTGATTTTTCTAAAACACAGTTCTGACCACTTTGTGAGCACTTTCCTGCTCACAAATGTCCAGTGACTCTCTACTTGTCTGGCATAATAGGCAATTTCCTCCATTTAGTATTTAAATGCTCACAATCTGGCTCCACCCTACTTTTTTGACTTGATTACATGCTACTCATCTTCATAAAACCCCCAGTGCAGCTAAGCAGTTCTATTTTGTCTGCAAGACCTTGCATCCCCCTTCTTTGTGCCTCCCTCTATTTCCTGGGACTAGAATACACTTCCTCCATCCCTCTGCCTGTGAAAGTCCCTTGTTTAGTCATTTAGTTGTGTCCTGACTCTTTGTGACTTCTGTAGGCCACATAGCACATCAATACTGTCCATGGGGTTTTCTCTGCAAAGATAATGGTTGGCTACTTCTTCCTCCAGGAGGCCGAGGGACCTGCCCAGAGTCACACAGTAAGGGTCTGAAGCTGCATTTGAACTTTGATCTTCCTGACTCCAGCCCACCCAGCCACATCATGCCCTCAAAGCCCAGCTCAAGGGCTACCTCCTCTATGGGGCCTTTCCTGTTTTCTCCAACTGGTAGGTCCATCCTGCCCCAGTTATTTTTATACACTTTGTACATAGCTTTGTATTTGCAGCAGTTTCTGCTGATAGCATGTAGCCTCTTTGAGATAAGAATTCTGATTTTTGTCCTTGTGTGCTCAGCATTAACTCAGGTAAGAGGAAGTCACTGAAGTTTACTGAAAGGAGTCAGGGAAACATGATCAAGTTTGTATTTTTTGGAAGATCACTTTGAAAGCTGAATGGAGAATGGACTAGAGTGGGGGGAGACTTTGAGATATTGTGACCATCGACCAGGATATTGCAATAATTCAGGCATAAGGAAATGAAAGGCTGTACCAAGGTTGCAGCTATATAAATAGAAAGAAGGAGGGCTATACAAGGGATGTTGTTTTTATTTTTAATCTATTAATTTTCAGAAATCTACATAATTCCTTAAATGGATTTTTCCTTATGAGCAGGACCAGGAAATGATTATATACTTCAACAACAATATTATATGATGATCAATTCTGATGGATGTGGCCCTCTTCAACAATGAGATGAACCAAATCAGTTCCAATAGAGCAGTAATGAATTGAACCAGCTACACCCAGCGAAAGAACTCTGGGAAATGAGTATGAACCACTACATAGAATTCCCAATCCCTCTATTTTTGTCCACCTGCATTTTTAATTTCCTTCACAAGTTAATTGTACACTATTTCAAAGTCCGATTCTTTTTGTACAGCAAAATAACTGTTAGGACATGTATACATATATTGTATTTAATTTTTACTTTAACATATTTAACAAGTATTGGTCAACCTGCCATTGCGGGGAGGGGATAGGGGAAAGCAGGGGAAAAATTGGAACAAAAGGTTTTGCAACTGTCAATGCTGCAAAATTACCCATGCATATAACTTGTAAATAAAAAGCTATAATAATAAAAAAAAGATGTAATACATGTTTTTCTCTCATGTAATATGATAGTTACCAACCTTAAAATTAACTAAAAGCATTGTTCCAGAAAAAAAAAAAGAAATCTACATAATTCCTTACCAATTTTTTAAATCATTCATTTAAAGTTTTTGAGTTCCAAATTCTCTCCCACTTTCCAGACCCTCTCCTATCTACTGAGAAAACAAACAATATGATACCTATTATATATGTGAAGTTATGCAAAATATTTTCATATTAACCATATTGCAAAAACAACTTCACAATCTTTTTAATGGTGCTTGAAAAGTTCAGTAAAGATCTAGTTTAAAATTTTATAAATGTTTAATAGAATTAAATTCAGTCTGGCAAGAACATCTGATTCAAATTTTAATCGAAATGGTTTGTATCTTAAATCTTATGGGAGAGAGATGTTAAATATTACAAAATATTGCCCACGAGCATACATTTAAGCAGACATATACCTATAAACAAAACATTTCATATATGGACTATGACACATATATAGAGATTTAGAATTGGACATACCAGCTTTTTACTCTCCTTTCAATCCATTTGGGAGATAGGCAATAGGAAAAGGATGATCATCCCTAAATTCTTTTACTTCCTCTATGCCTTAATCATTTGTTGTTATATTTTTTAAGTTCAACCAACCTTGCTAGAGTTTGTGCCTTCTACTCAATTTTCTCAGATCCAGATTGGACTCTACATCTAATTCTTCTGCAGCCATGTTGAGATCTTTACCACCAGCTATTAAAACCATCCATTTAAATTCTATTCCCTGTTTAGTTAACCAAGCTTCCATCATTTCGGTTTGTTCCCTTCTTCACAGAAAACATGTCTTACCCCACACCAGGAAAACAGGTGTTGAACTATTTTGCAAAATAAAATGAAACCACATGTAAGGGTTTCTCCGGTCTGGAATTGATACAACCTACACTCAATATGTTCCCTGGCCTCCCATTTTCCCTGAGACTAATGTCTTAACTAAGGCAGTCTGTTCCTAATTACCTGGCCCCATCCCACCTCTATAATACCAATTGTGTTAGGATGGAATTTCAAAGGAACAGAGACATTTTCCTACCGACCATATGTTAACTATAGGATTTAGTGAGTAAAGTATAAACCATGTGTACAAAATCAATTAAGAAATACAAATTATGGTTAACAAAAAGGATAAACTAGAGATTCAAATGACTTATAAAGTATCACTGTGACTAGATGGGATGAGACATATGGCTGTATTATAGCAACGGATAAGGTATAATCTATTTAAAATAAACAACACAGATAAAGGGGAGTATAGAATATTTACTCATGTGAGGAAAAATCCAAGAAGCGGGGTGGGAGAGCATGATGGAGAGCTTTTGAATAATGATCAATGGAGGCAGAAATAGAAACAACATGTTTATTAGTAATATATTAAAGACTACCAGATAGAAAAAGGAAATTGATGAGGAATTCAAGAAATATTACAAACCTGACACAGAGGTGTGATAGCATAATGATAAAGTATTTCAATTATCTAAACTTCAGCTAGAGTTTTCTCTCTACCAAATGCAAGGTACCAATTTCTTGACTTGACTTACTGATTTTATATTTAGAAAGGTTATGAAATTCTGATTTTCAGACAGAAACTACAGAGAGTTAATATTGCTAAAGGTTGTAATAAATGAGAAGTGTGACATGCATCATGAATTGAAAGCTTGAATTTTAAAAAGTTGAAATAATAGGATAGCTAGGATTCCATGGATTAAAATTCTAGAGAAGTCAAATTTCTCCGACAAGGATTTGGTATCTGAGATACATAAACAACTGATAAGCGGAAAGAAGGAGAGTATGGGCATAAAATCAAAAGTCCTTCCTCAATGTGTAAATAGTTAAAAGATATTAAAAATAGTACTTAAAAGAAGAATTAACACCCATATAAAAGCATACTCCAAATTACTAATAATAAGAGAAATAAAAATCAAAACAACTCTGAGATTTCACTTTATACTATGTAAATTAGCAAAAATGAGAATTCACTGTTGGAAGGGTTGTAGAATTATGAGAAATAAACTTGGTTAGAGGGGTGAAAGGCAATGAGTGTTTGTTGAGGGAAGGTAGGTGATATGATATATCGAGAACTGGCTCTGGAGTCAGGAACACCAAAGCAAATCTGGTCTCAGGCACTTAGGAGCTGTGTGAACCTAAGAAAGCCAATTAACCTTGTTTGTCTCAGTTTCTTCAGATGTAAAATAAGTTGAAAAAGGAAATGGCAAACCAGTCCAGATTTTGTTAAATGGGGTTACAAAGAGTCAGACATAATTGGAAAGACTAAACAACAACAAAGAGTTTATTATATGCCAGACACTATGCTTGTTGAGAATAGATCCTGTCTTCAAAACTGTGAAAGGGTTTTTTTTGTTGTTGTTTTTTTTAATTGAAGGAATTGTTATTTTTTAATTGGGCAGTCTAATTCGTGAATATGGCCCCATTTTCCATTTTCCAGAGTTTAAAAGCAGAATGACACCTTCAGATTTTATGGAAAAGAATAAAAAAGGTGGAAAAGAGGAGAAAGAAGAGATCAAGGAGTAGAAGAAGCAAAAGAAAGAAAAAGAAGAGAAAAAGAAAAATTTTAAAAACTTGATTAAAAACCCAATTAAAAGATCCATAGGGAAATGTCACAATTGTAATAAATTTTCTCTGATAGAAAAGACTTCAAAGGACATAAAGGTAACTGTTAAAAAAGGAAATGAACTATCAGCAACAATTTGAAAATATGCTCAAAACCAGTAATATTACACCACAATAAATTAAATTATTACATTTAATTTGTATTACATTTAATACTCTAGAATACTACCTTTCATCCATCAGAGTGGCAACAAAAGTAAAAGGTGACAAAATTCAGACGCTCTAATTTAGTATAAGTGAAGCTGTGGGTGGCTTTGACTGTTTTGAAAAACAATACAACATTGTCCAACAAATATATTAAATGTCTATACTTTTAGACACAGTAATTCCACTTGTAGTTATACTCTAAGGAAGTTAGTGACAGGAAAATTAGATATATTTTTACAAACATTCAAAGCAGCATTATTTGTAAAAGCAAAAGACTAGAAGTAAAGTAGCCAGCAACTGGAGAGTGGCTAACTAAATAGTGAGACATTAATGGAATGGAATGTTTGTTCAGTGAGGAATGACAAATGTGAAGCGTTCAAAGAAATATGAAAAGACGAGGAATTTATTCTGAATGAAAAAGGCAGAACCAAAAGGATAATATACACAGTGACTACAACTATAGAAAGGAGGACAATATCAAACTAACAAAATTTATGATAAAGAAAATGCACAAGATTCATGTTACCTTTTAAAGTTAGTATTTGGAGTTTTTTGTTTTGTTTTGTTTTGTTTTCTTACCAATTAATAAAAAAGATAACTGTGCAGTTTGCATGTGCTATCATTGGGCAAATACATTTTTTTAAAATACATTTCTTTATTGCAAGTTTCTTTTTTTTATTTTTTTATTTTTATTTTTAACCCATGTCAGGGTAATTTTTTACGACATTATCCCTTGCACTCACTTCTGTTCTGAATTTTTCCCCTCCCTCCCTCTACCCCCTCCCTCAGATGGCAAGCAGTCCTTTACATGTTAAATAGGTTACAGTATATCCTAGATATAATATATGTGTGCAGAACCGAACAGTTCTCATGTTGCACAGGGAGAATTGGATTCAGAAGGTATAAATAACCCGGGAAGAAAAACAAAAATGCAAGCAGTTTATATTCATTTCCCAGTATTCTTTCTTTGGGTGTAGCTGCTTCTGTCCATCCTTGATCAATTGAAACTGAATTAGCTCTCTTTATCGAAGAGATCCACTTCCATTAGAATACATCCTCAAACAGTATCGTTGTTGAGATATATAATGATCTCCTGGTTCTGCTCAGCAAATACATTTTAAATACTTAATATTTAAAGGGTTTTTTTTTTTTTGGGGGGGGGTGTTATTTTTGTTTTTGCTTTGCTTTATGCATGTTTGGGAGTTGGTTATTTTATATGGGTTTTTGTTTCTTTCTTACAATTTTGCTTGTATTTTTTTCTTATTTTATTTGAATATATATTATATCTATTGCTGGAAATTTAAATAAAAATTTAAAAAATCATCTGGTACAAAGCTTTTGTTTTACAGATAAGAAACATCTATAGGGTGTATTTGTGCCATCTAAAGGAATATAGAAGGGGAATTTTGGAGCTGGAAGAGACCTTAGAGACTCAATACCCTCATTTTAGTACTTATCTATTATTTATTTATCATTTTATATTTGTTTGTATATGCTATTAAAACTTAGAATGGCATTAAGATATTTTGAGACCCTTTGTGGATGGGAAGGAGAAGAGAAGAGGGATGCTAAAGAGGGAGGGAGGGAAGGTATGAGTGTAGAACCAACAGTTATTCCCCAATAGGTAAGTAGTTAAAATATATGAACAAATAGTACTTAAAAGAATTGAAAACCATTAACTATATAAAAAAATGCATCAAATCACTAATAATAAAAGAAACGAAAATAAAAACAACCCAAAGCTTTCCTCTTATGCTATGCAAATTAATAAAAATGAGAAGTCACTATTGGAAGGGTTATGGGGAATAAGTATAGTTAGAGAAGTGGAAAAGAATAAGCATTTGTTATAAATGTGAAATGGTACCTCAAAGTTGTTTTAATTTTCATTTCTTTAATCAATCGTGATTGAGAGCACTAATAGGACATCAAATACATGTATGGCTAGAAGAACAGGTAGGCTTGTCATGAAGCAAAAGTGGAGGAGAGCAAATGGACAGCCTAAGGATTACATTAGTATTCACAAGGTTTGCGGTACAATGGCTAGCCCAGAATCACACAGGAATGGGTCACTGTGATCAAGGTGGTTAGACTGAGATTAGTTTCTCAAGTCCCAAAGAAGTCAACCAATACCTCTGAGCTGCAGTCTCTTCAGCATTCTTTTGAACCTCACAGCAATCCTGTAAGGTGAATACTACAGGTACTATTATACTTATTTTACAGGTGAAGAAAATGAGACTGAGAAATGAAGTGATTTGTCTGTGTTCAAATAGCTATTAACTGTGGTTTTCTAATTCCAAATCCATCCCTCCAACCACTACCAGCCCCTCTCACTTTAAACCACATTGATCTGTTCATCTTTCTTCACAGTTTGAGACTTAGAAAAATATGGCAATTTGGTTACATTGAGAGATGAACTAATGAAATGAGTTGAAGGGAAACAAACGATAAACCAGTTGTAAGCAAGGGACAATCCTGTCTATTTAAGATGTAAAGGAGAGAGGAGGTGAAGATAATACATAATAGCCATTAAAATCTTTTAATCACCATGATTTTATTCCTAGAAATGAAGAATAATTTTCTTTTCCTGAGGTTGTAACATTTTTGCCGGAACTTATAAAAGTAGAATTTTTTTTTTAAAATCCTCAGATTTCAAGACCTTGGACTCTGCTACATCTTCCTTGCTCTATGATAATAACAACAACTTAGATTTATACAACACTTTAGAACTTGCAAATGACTTTCACTTTATCTCATTTATTGCTCACAATGATCCTGTGAAGTAACTCAAAGTAGCTAAGTCATTTGGCCAAGGTCACATAGCTTGTAAACAGCAGAGCTAGGCCTTAAACACAAGCCCTCGGACCATTTGCTAGTCCTTTCTTCCCACACCTACAAGAAAAAAAAAAAAAGGATACCAGAACTGCTTTTTTCAATTCTGGCTTTAGTCCATGGAGAGGAATGCCTACACTTTCCTTTCAATGCCTTTTCAGTGTTGCCCACACCACTGTCACTGCAAGTTAATCCCACTCACTGAAGAGAAATCGTGAATAGCTCAAAGAATGAATCATTTGAAGAACATCTTAGCTGCTACAGTTGCCCAGAATAGAACTTTGTTTCTAATATGAACATTTGCAAGGTTAAATGGGAAGAACCAAAGGTAGTAAGAAGAACCAACTTACAAAATATGAAAAAAGAAATATACTTTAAAAACAAGAGGACAGAACAAATGGGAAGTGATAAATGATAGCAACTATAAAACAAAGGAGCCGGAAACAGAAGAATTTCCTGAAAGTGGCTTAGATACATATGAAAGTTGAAATAATTGTGAAGCAGTGGATATAAGTGATTTTCATTTATTCCCTCTTCAACTTTAAAAATATGTATTCTATATTATTGTTCTGTAAGAAATGACCAGCAGGATGAATACAGAGAGGCTTGGAAAGACTTACATGAACTGATGCTAAGTGCTTTATATACCTCAACAAAGATACTGTATGAGGATGTATTCTGATGGAAGTAGATTTCTTTGACAAAGAGACCTAATTCAATTTCAATTGATAAATGATGGACAGAAGCAGCTACACCCAAAGAAAGAACACTGGGAAACGAATGTGAACTATTTGCATCTTTGTTTTTCTTCCCGGGTTATTTTTACCTTCTGAATCCAATTCTCCCTGTGCAACAAGAGAACTGTTCAGTTCTGCAAACATGTATTGTATCTAGGATATACTGCAACATATCTAACATATATAGGACTGCTTGCCATCTAGGGGAGGGAGTGGAGGGAGGGAGGGGAAAAATCGGAACAAAAACGAGTGCAAGGGATAATGCTGTAAAAAATTACCCTGGCAGGGGTTCTGTCAATATAAAGTTATTATAAAATAAAATAAAATATATAATAAAAAATATGTATTTTATTGATGCTCTTCTAAAAATGTTACAATCATTTCCAGTTATACCCCATCCCCAAATGGACCTGCCTAAGAAAAAGTCAAGCAAAATTGGTTTGAGAAGTAATCCCATCTGATACCATATGCAACATTTTACAACCATACTCCCATTCCCATTTTATTTTGAGGAGAAATGTCCACCCTCCATTTTCATAAATTCGGTTAGCAATTCAGAAAATATTTATTAAGCACCTACGATAATAATATCTAGCATTTATATGGTGCTTGAAGGTATACAAAGAATTTTATATCTTAACTCATTTGTTCTCAGCAATAACCTTGTGAGATAGGTGCTATTTTTATTCCTATTTTACAGATGAGAAAACTGAGACAGAGAAGTTAAGTGATTTGCTTTGTGCAATAGAGGCAGCAGCAAGGGTCACACAAGAAGTGTGTGAAAGTTATTGTCCAAGAATCTTTGAAAACTCCGGTGTTCCTGACTTGGTCTTAGGCTCCATCCAAGGTGCCAATTAGTTGCCATACAAATACAAAGGCAAAAAACACATCCTGCCTTCAAGAAGTGGAATAGATAACAGGTAAATAGTTAGGCACCTGCAAATTATATATAGTAGATGGAGGTAAATCGAGACTGAGGAGGCAGGGTAAGACTCCTTTGCTATTCAATTCAATTCATTTCAATTCAATAACTTGAGAAAGATTATGGGATGTCACCTTTGAGGAACTACAAGGAGGTCAGTATAGCTGGATCTTAGAGCGACTACATGGAGAAGAGGAAAGTGTAAGAATAATGGATAAGTAGGGAAAAGCTCGGTTATGATGTACTTTAAATACCAATTGGAGAAGTTTATACTGGTCCTGGAGGTAAAAAGGAGCCATTGGGGCTCAATGAATGGGGGAAGTAAGACAGGGAAGGGTTAATGTGGACAGACCTACACTTTAGAAAAATGGCAACTGACTGGATTGGTTAGAGTATGGAGAGATTTGAGACATTAGACAGATAGAAAGCTATTGCAATAATTCAGAGGGCATGGACTAGAATTATGATGGTATGAATATAGAGAAAAGACATAGTCAAGAGATGTTATAAAGATAAATGATTAAGACTTGCATGAGACTAAATATATAAACTGAATGAAAGTGAAAGGTCAAGGTCCAGAGGGAATGGACTAGAATTATGACTGGGTGAGTGTAGAAAAGGGACATATAAAAGAGATGGAATAAAGATAAAAATGAAAAGAGTAGATATGTAAAGTGAATGTAAGGGAGGGGTCCAGAATGATGCTGAAGTTGTGAACTTAGATGACAAGGCCTACTGATAGTACCAGGGAAAGGCACCTGGAGCCAGGGCCACCTAAGTGCGAATCTGACCTCAGACACTTATCAGCTATGTGAGCCTGGGAAAGGCTCCCATCTGCCTCCCTCAAAAACTATAATAGGGAAATTGGAAAGAGGAAAGGCTTTGGGAAAATGAGTTGTTTTGGACTTGTTAATTATGGGGCATCCAATCTGAAAAAATCAAGAGGCAGATAGTGATGAGCAACTAGGGCTAGAGATATAGAAATTATAGATAAAGAAACAATTAAACCCATGGGAACTGATCACCAAATAAGATAGATGGTGTATAGAGTAAAAAAGAGAAGAGGGTTCAGGGTAGACCCTTAGGGGATACCTAGGGTTAGTGGGTATGATGTGAAGAACCAGCAAAGGAGACTGAAAAAAAGCAGTAAGACAAATAGAACCAGGAGAGAAGAATGTCACAAACACTTGTGAGAAGATGATATCTAAGAGATAATCAACAACAGGGTCATGCTGCAGAGAGGATAAGAGAATGAAGATTGAGAAAAAGCCTTATTAGTGTTGGTGATTTTGGAGAGGATGATTTAGTTAATATTAAAGTGAGAAACCAAATTACAGTGATTTAGAAATGAGAGAAGTAGACATCAAGGGTAACAGCCTTCAGTTTTACTGAGAAGGGGAGGAAATAGAAAGGAGATAGCCAGAAGGATAATAGGATCTCTTTATGATCTTACCCTCTGGTTACTTAGAAGCTCTTACCTAGGCTGGCCTTTTCTAAGCCCAGTGACCTAGGATCTGAATCTCTCTTTATCTCCTTTCTCCTCATCCCCTATTCTACCAGAACTTTCCCAACATAAACTAAAAAGGATCTGATGACTTCATTTTACACTTAAGGGTTATTAACGGCTTAAAAAGTTTACCATCCGGAAAGTATTTACATTTTACCAGGAGACCATACATTAGCCAAAGGAATGAAGATGCTAGGGAGAAAGGGAATTCATTGACCAATTTAGATATTTAAAGGATATCTGAAGAAAATAAAAATAAGAATTGCTGACTAAGGATAAATACAGAAGTGTAGAAGACTTTCTAAAGGTTGTGATGAGACAAGAAGAAAATAAGAGGTAGGATCATTGCTGGGTTGGATGAGATAATGAAAGTGAAGAGAAAGCAGAAATTTTCATTCAATCTTTATTTTGCTTCTATTTTCCCCCCTGTCAATTATTTTTAGACCAAGAAGAAAGAAAGAACAAATAGGGTGAAAACACCAAGATAAGGAGATGGTAAAACCATCCAGCTGCTCTTCATGAATTCAAAGGAATAACTATCCCTCAGGATACTGAAAATAAAAACAAAAGCCAGAACAGGTGGATATAACTTTTAAGCCTTAGTTGTCTGAAAAATTATGTTGTGGATGATAGTATCACAGGACTACACAATTCCAGTTTCCAAAAAACAAAGGGGAAGTTTTCACATTACACGCTGGAGAACATAAATTTGATTTCTGGAAAAATTCTAGATTATTAAAGGGATGATTTATTATCATTTGGAAAGGGATGCATGATTCCTAAAAGCCAGCATAGTTTCATCAGGAATAAGTCATGCCATATTACTCATTTCCTTTTTTGAAAAGTTTACTAGATTGGTAGATCAAGGGGATTCTGTAAACAAATAGTATAGCTAGATTTCAGCAAAGAATCTGACAAGTCTTTCATATTGTCTTTGTGGACAAGATGGAGAAATATTGGTTAATTAATTGTTATCTAATAGTCATTAAGTTGATTCAGGACAGACTAAGTGGCCTGACCTCAAATCAATGTCCACTTGGAGAGGCTTTTTAGTAGAAAACCATAAGGTTTTATTTAATCTCTAACCCCACTCTGTTAACATTTTTATCAATGACTTGGATAAAGGCATATCTTACTTGCTTATCAAGTTTGTGAGATGATACAAGATTGGGAGAGATAGTTAACAAATCAGATGACAGAGCCAGTATTCAAAAGTTTTTTTAATAAGTTAGATTTTTTAAAATCAGCTTACACAAGCATAGGGTGCAAGAATCATGGCTGGCCAATATTTCATGGGGGAAAAAATCTTGTATTTATAGTGAACTGCAAATTCATTATGATACAGCAGCCATAAAAAGCTGGTGTGATTTTATAGGGTATTTAAAAAAAAAAGACAGTGTGCCCATAACAGGAGAGTCCTGCTCTTTTGTCCTGATCAGAACATATTTAGATAATCTGTTCAATTCTGGGTGTCATATTTTAGGAAGGATGTTGATAAACTGATCTGCATCCAGACAGCTGGATGACTAGGATAGACCAAAGACCAAGCTATATAAAAGTCAGAAGAACCAAAGCTTAGGGGAAATATGGTAATTTTCTTTAAGAATAGCCAAATAGAAAAGAAAATATATTTGTTTTGGTTGGTCCTAGAGACCATGAGGCATAATGAATGAAAGTTTCAGAAAGGCAGACAGGCTTGATGAAACAAATCCTAATAAGCTGCTACAAGAGTTTAATTATTCTCTCTCCAAATATACTGGATGATTGTCTGCGATCCTTTAGAGAGGATGGATTCCTGTTCAGGACCAAGTTGAACTAGATGATTTGGGGGTTACTCCAAACACTTAGTTCCTGTGATTCTGAGTCTCTCATGTTGGAAATACGGGAATCAGCAGCAGGTTTATGGATGAGATATTTTTTCCAGTAGGGAATGAGGCCTTCGCCATGCCCTCAGAGCAGTGGCAAACACCTATTTTGATAGGCCAGCTCTGACTGAGGTTGTCATACATGATTGATTCTCATCTCCTCAGGATGGTGTTGGGGTTATTTGGTCTGAAGATAGGATGGATTGGTTGGCTTTTCAAAGTTCCTTCTAGAATTGTCCAGGGATGGTTGGAAGTTTTCTTTTATTATGAGGTGGCCTTAAGATCACAAAGTTTTAAGTTACCACTCATATGACTCTGGGCAAGTTACAATTTGAGTCTGACTTGCTTTATCTGAAAAATGATTTTTAGGTTATAAATTTCTCAATATCCATCAGAGCTGACATTTCCAATTTCCATATGGTCACACCAAGTCTTAAGATGGCAGCATTATTTGTTTAAAGTTTTTTAGTGAATTAGTAACTATACCGAAACTGGAACAACTCAGGACCACCTCTGCCTTTGGTGAGACGTAGGTGTCTTACTTGTTGCAGATTTGACTAGATATTTCCTAAGGATGAAGTCAACGTCTTGTTCAAATTTGAAGACCTAAAAATAAGTTCCTGAGTAAAAAATGTCTTGCCATTTCTCAGAGGTTCCAGGAGAAGGTACACATTTTGATAATTAAAAAAAAAAAAGTCTTCAAAAAGGCGTGAAAGGAGAAATAAAAATATTTATTCCCCAAATGTAGTGCGTGGGAACAGGAACGTCAAGTGATCTTTCTTGTCTATATCACTCATTTGGACACATAGCATATCCTGACTCATTATTATCTCAAATTTTTCTTTTGTACCTAACTAGATGGCAAGTTCCTGTATGGAGGAGAGTACTTAAGCTTCTTTCCCCTCCTCACTCACTACCCAGCCAATCATCTCAATCTTATACTGACTAGTAACTTACCATTTACAAAGCATTTTCAAGTTCTCTACATTCTCAGAATAGCCTTATGAGGCAGGTAGGACAGATATATCTATGAGGTGTAAGATTTGTGACCCATTTGAGCCATACAGTGAATGGTAGCTCAAGGTTCTCAAAAAGCAGATGCTGAAAAATATATGGAATATATAATCCATAAAACACATGGAATATTTTTATAGATGGAATAAAGGAGGTTCTGTTTTTGGAGGGAGGACTCTTCTAGGTCCACATAAAAGCCTGCTCCGAGATTGTTGGGTTGGAGGAATGGGGGGAGGGTGAAGGGAGAAGGTACATGAAGGCAAAGGAATGTTATTGTTCTGTAAAAATGATGAACGAGCTGGTTTTGGAAAGGCCTGGAGTTACATGACCTGATGCCGAGTCAAGCAAGCAGAACCAGGAGTTCATTGTACACAGTAACAGTCAGAATGGGCAATGATCAACTATAAAAGCCTTGGTCCTCCTCACAGGTTCAGGGATGCAAAGCAATCCCAACAGACTTTGCACAGAAAATGCCATCTGCATCCATACAAAGAACTAAGGAGACTGAATGTAAATCAACACATGCTACATTCTCTACTTTTTTCTTTTTTCTTTTTTAATCTCTTCAATGGTTTTGCACTTTTGTTCTTGTTTTCTCTCCCAAGAACATTCATGAAGCCATGTATATTAAGAATAAATAAATTTACTAGGAAAAAAAAGAGAAAAATCATTCCATTATGTAGGGTTCATAAAGAAATACATAGTAATCGATGTGACCATTTTACAAGAGCTTCATTACCTAAGGTGCTTTCACCCTGGTCAATCAGTCAATGCCAACATTGTGCCTTTCACCCCCAGTCATCAAGGATGGCAAAAAAAGTTAATGGGATATTTGAAACCTCTCTTATTAAATTCATGGAAGAGCTAGGTAGGAAGAAGCTAAGTCTTTATGAGATAATATCAGGACCCCTGATACTCCTGTACCCATGGGTGAGAAGCATAGCAATTTAATGCTTCCTCCTATTGTGTTGACTTAGACAATATCACAGATTTACCAACTAGTCTCTCAGTTCTTCTTTAGGAATCTTAACTGAGCTCCTAATCCAGTCCTGTGATTGGATGTGCTGGAATCCCTGAAAGCCTTCCTTGGAACCATGGGGGAAAGGGCCTTTTGAAGTCCTGCTCACCACTCCCGCTTCAGCCAGACTCAAGGTTCTGTATTTGTGGTGCCACCTGTCCCATCCCAAATGGGCAATACCACCTGCCTGATGGCAGAACCTATAACACCATCATGGGATTTATAAGGTCAGGTCACCAGGAGGTTCTGCAATCCAGGTAGATGGTCCTGCTCCCAAACTCCTGAACTTCTCCAGACTGAGAAGCCATATGTCCTGGTCTGTTTCATAGAGCAGTAGCTTATGTAAGGGAAGCAGCCAGTGTCCCCTATCATTACTTCTATCCCCATTATTCTCACACTCCAAAGTAATCCTTAGAAGAAAAACTACCATGTGAAAAAGTCGTACATTAGCCCAGAACTAATGGTCTCAGTAGCAGGTTTTATGGTCCCTAGCATTGCAGACCCTTACTTGGAGGGTCTATCACACTCAGGGTCTCTCTAGAAACTCAAGTTTCACTCTGCATCCAGGGCATAATCAACAAAATGTGTCCAGGCCCTGAGTGTGATTGGAGGAAAAGGCTTAAGCATAATGGGGGAGGGATAGGGAGGGGGTACTTGGGACCAGGAAGACCCATCTAGACTGGGCTGTCCAGAAACAGGAAGTCTGAACTGGGATCACTCTGCTTTCCCACCTCCTTTGCTTTCCAGTCCCCTCTGCCTTCCCTGGGAGTTTTGTTCTGTCCCTATTTTTCCCTGGAAGTTCCTTTGGTCTCTCCTTTTTTCCCCCTGAGAGCTCAGATCTCTCCCCTTTTCCCCTCTCCCCACCCCCAGTGAGCTCAGAGCTCTCCTCTTTTTTCCCCTTGCCCCTGAGATCTCTCAGCATTCCTGCACCCAGGCCTATGCTTGCAGCTCCCAGGTAGGTCTGAGCCAGCATGCTCCATATTTCCCGACTTCCACTGTTGCCCTCGACTTTGGGTCTCCTCCTTTGACCCTGGGGTACATGACCTCCAGGTCTACCAGGAGCACATCTTTCTACCTGTAGGATGAGCGCTCCAACCCTTAACCTTTTCCAGACTCCAAATCATTCCCCAAACTTGCCCAGATTTCCCATTGGGTCTCACTTCCCCAGACTTCAGACTGTCCATAATTTCAGCCTTCTGATCAGGATGCAGCTATCCCATCTCCCCATCCCATCTCTTCCTTAGAGATTCTGCTGTCCTGCCTTACTCCAAGCCTAAGCTCTACCAGAAGGTCCCAGCATTCCTCCCCAACTCCTAGCTACACCTCAGAGCACAGTCTTCCTTCCTTCCTAAACTCAGCTGTCCACCACTTCTCACACCTCCTTTGGTCTGTCTTGCCTCCCAGACCCTAGTCCTGTTCTCCAAACCTCCTGCTTCCCTGGCCCCTCTTCTCTCTGAGCCCTCAGAGTTCGATGGAGACTGAATTTTGTCTCCCAGGCTCAGGCTTACCCTGGTCATTTCCTGGGGTTTCCATTTCAGAACCCTTCCCATCCTCCACCTCCCACTTTTCCTCCCTCTTCCCCAAAGTAGTCAGTCTGTTGTCCAGAATAATTGTGCATTATTTGGGTGAAGGGGAGGCAGGGAGGCAGAGGATCGCTGGGGGGTGGGAGGGGGAAAGCTCTGACTCAGGAGCCATGGAGGCTGACAGGTCTCTCATCTGGGATCCAAACACCCTTGTACCTCTATGTTCTCAGTAGAACGATGGCTAGAGGAGGGAGAAAAGAAGTAAAAGGAGGAGAGCAGTCTTCAGACAACCTCCCTTTCCAATCCTGACCCTCTCGGCATTGTTCTTTAGGGTCTCTCCCAGGGGCAGGGCCCCTTTGTAATTCCTGGAGGACCTCACTCTCCATCAGGAATCCCGTAGGCTTGCCTCCTGCTGAGAAAAGGAGGGGAAAGTCCTCTCCTCCTCTGAGGTGCTTCTCCCTCTCCAGATTCTTCTGGTGACCTAGGACTGGCCCAAGAATTGGGTCAAATGCAGGCAGCAACATTGGAGTGAAATTAGAACAGTTCTACTGTTAGGATCCCAAACAGCATTCTCTCAGGCCATGAAATCAAAGGCAGTCAGCCCGAGACCAGGATGAGGGGAAGCTGGGCTTTTCTATGCAGAGTGAAAGAAGGGAGGGACTCCCCTGGGGCTCCTGGCTTTCTCTGGGTTTTCAGAGAGACTTAAAATTAACCCTCCCCACCCCCATCCCCATCCCCCAAGGTTAGCTGTGACCTTTGTTAGTAAGAGCTTTGACTGTTGTCACTTTTGTGGCCCTCTCAAGGTGGGGGCAGCAGGACCCTGAGATAAAGACCAGGCAAGAGAGATAGGAACTTGACAAAAGTGAGTCACTGTGGCTGTTTGCTATCTCCACAGGGAGCCTGGAGCCAGAGGGAATGGGCCCTGGGAGCCTCGGACCTCCTCAGGTGAGTGCAGTCCATCTCCAGACCTGACCAATAGCAGCAGTCACAGTCATTTCCCTAGACATGGAGGACAAGCTGTGGAGTTGTCAGAGCCTGATGTGTGGGTCATTTCTGTACAAAAACAGGGAAACCGGTAGTAACACTGCCCTGCCCAACTGGCATCTTGGGACTGGACAGATACACACACACACACACACACACACACCCCTCCCACTTTACCATTTGTTTCTAAATTCCTCCTCATTACAAGGGACTGACAAGGTCCACCACTTCATCATGAATCTCCATTCCAGAGGGATCTCTCTTTGGGCCTACCCAGTACCCCTCCCCAACCAAAGTCTCTCCCCCCTCCTCTTGGTTTCCTTTGAAGCTCCTAGAAAACCCTTCAAGCAGAGTTTGTCCTCAGGAGCCAAGCCTGGAATCTTCCCCAGCCCTTCTCCTGGTCATCAGAGCAGAAACTCTCCTTCTGGGCAGCTCCTGTCCTCCTGCCTCAGGTCCCCCAAGCCTTCCCAGGTGGCCCTGAAACCCTCCCCTTGGCTCCTGCCAATAAGCACTGAGAAAAGCCTTGGATCCAAGCCCAGCAGTTCTAGTACACAGAGCTCTGGGCCATTCCGCTGCTCTGGTGCTTCTAAGACCTGCCCTGGCACAGGGACCGATCTCTCCTGTCTAACAGAGGCTGCTGGGATTCTTGCCCTCACCTCTGTCGTTCCTGGGCCCCAAAGTACTATACCAAGTGTTTCTTTTGCTAGTTTAACTTAAGCTCCCCTATGCAGAGTGCCAGGAACTGGCAGAGACCGTGAGAACAACTGGGAGAAAAAGAAGGATTAAGAGTCACCTTGGTGTATCATGGCACTCCAGGTTCTTGGATATCATGATTGCTCTAGGCTGCAGCAGGCCCTGAGTTGACCTGGAAGAGTATAATGGAGAGAACTGACTCCAGTTAGTTCACTGGGGAGTAAACTACATTTCTCCCTTCATCTGCCTGTCCTGGGAATTCTTCCTTCCTTCGACTAGATGACTGAGGCTCAGATGTCCCCACCGCCTTGCTTGTAGAGCTTTCTAGTCCAGGACCCCGATTGCTAGAGACAACATTTCCTAGACCTTCTTTCTCTCCACCTCCTTCTCTTTCCAGTCTCTGCTTAAGATCATCCAGACATAACAGAACCCCTCCCTGCTTTACTCTTCTTTGAGCCCAAATAGGAATCAGAGGGAAAACATGTCACTCACTATGATTGTATATAACTAGTTCTTCCTTTTATTTTGAGACCCTGACATCTGGATTCTTTTTTGTGTTTCTCCTCATGGATCTGAACTTTGTAAGTTTTCTGCATTTGTGATCTTTTCCTTAGGAATGCTGGGAAGGACTTTCATTAAGGTACTTTTCCCCTGAAAGCATTCCATTTGGTTTTGCTTCATAATTTCTCTTGGCCACAAGGTCAGGTCCTTTGCCTTCTGTCATATCCTATTCCAAGTTCTCTGTTCCTTAAGGAAAGTTGCTGCCAAATTATGTCTGGTCCTAATACTGGCTCCTTGGTACTTGAATTGTACTGGACTTTCTTTCTGGAGGCCTGCAGGCTTTTTCTCATTGACTTGGCAGCTCTGCATTTTGGTGATGGTTTCCTGAGAATTTTCCTTCGGACATCTCTTTCAGGAAGCTAATGTTTGAGGTAGATGCAGAAAAAAATCTGAGAATTTTTCTCTTGGCCATCAGGAGCTCTATTCACATAAAAGCATATTAGGCTAATCATGGGAGAGGCTACCAAGGCTACCAAAGGAGGGTGCCCATTTCACCTTTGCCATTTGCTGTTTCAGTGACTGGATTTTATGCTCTCTTACATTCAGTCATATTAGCTAAGGGTTTTTTCCACTTTTTGAATCATTTCAAAGAAGCCATTTTCGTGTTTATCATTTTTTTATATCCAATTTATGTCTTCATCTATTTCCCCTATAATTTTAATGTCATTATTTGTACTTATTTTCAGTTTTTCATTTATTTTTTCTAATTTTTTGAATGCATATTAAGTTAAACATGTCTTTTTTTAATATTCTTAATGTGTGAGGGTATGTCTATTCCTCCCCTCCCCCCATGTCCAAGGCCTGCTTCAGCTGCATCCTAGAAATTTTGGGATAGGGTTTAATTAATCATTTTCATTTTCCTTTACAAATTTATCATTTCTAAGATTTGTCCTCTGACTCAGGTAAATCTCCTTTTTGCTTTGCATTTTTTGTTGGTCATCTTTGAACCAATTTTCATTCTTATTTCTTCAGGTAATAACAGAGTATAATGATTATTTCTGACTTTTTTCATCTGGGCAGAGGATTTGTGTATCCTAATGCTTAATTTTTGTAAAAATTCCACGTGTTGGAAAAAAATATGCACATTCCCCTGTTGTCCCATTTAGAAGATACCATAAGTTTTATTTCAATTTTCTCTAGACATTTGATCATCCCTTCTACTTTATTTCCTTCTGCATTTCTTCATCCTCCTTGTTCTCCTAGTTCTCTTGTAGATTCCCCTCCCTCTCTTGCCCTTCAACTAGTCCTGTTCTTTAGTTTTCTAATTCCATCCATTTTTCTTCCCTTTTTAACAAGGATTTCTCTCCCTCTCCTCATTGTCCACCTTCCTTGGCTGTTTTGCCCAGGTTCTTGTTCTGTGTCGCATAGCTCCTCTGCTCACAGGGTCTTTTTTCCTTGACACTTCATGCAGTGAAAGGCTACAAGAGCCCCATTCTGAGTTTGTCCTGTAGGAGCTTTCTGCCACTGCTTGGAGCCCAACTGCACAGATGCCTTCTTTTCTAAACCCCGTGGTCTAGAAGTGAAATAACAGAATAAAGGAAACAAACTGGGAAATGTGCCATACACATAGACCAGGACAAGCTCAGGGAAGCAATTCCTAGGTCGATGTAAACCTGTACAATTCACAATGGCGATTCTCTTTGGCAAAAGGTGGTTTATTTCGGAGAAGAGGTCATAGATAAAAGGAAGAGGTAAAACAGGCACAGGGAGTGGAAATAGGAAGTAGGGTTGGGAGAGCCCATGAGAGCATGGAAGAATTCATTAAGGGAATATGTCCTGTGGCCCTAAGATCCCATTTCTTATGCATTCCATACTAAGTCACTTCTCAGCTTTATTTTAACAGATCCAAAATTCAATCAGTCTTCTAATAACCACGGGTTCAAGTTGACTCTGACCCTCAGAAAGCCTATGACCTTGGAGCAAATCCCTCCTCTGTATTTCAGTTTTTTCCAGTAATTTAGAGGGGGTTGGACTCTTTCCTTCTGAAGGATCTTTCAGCCCCACATCTTCCGACTTTGGATGCTGCAGGAGGTTGTGACATTCAAGGATATGACTGTGGATCCACTTCACCCAGGAGGAGTGGGGGCTCTTGGACCCCTCTCAGAAGGAGCTGTTCAAGGAGGTCATGGTGGAGAACGCCCGGAACTTGCTGTCCTTAGGTAAGGGCTTCCCTGATAATTGCAAGTCTACAATCAAAGGGAATACCCTCATTGCCCACTGTGCAGGCTTTGTGGTGGGGGAAGGGAAGGCAAAGCGTTGGTCTTGTATTATATGACAGAACTTGGGAATGTCCTTTGTTGTTTCCGAAGCTCTCTCTTACCCATTCCCAGGTCAAAGATTAAATCAGGGGAACTATCTCAAACAGGGAACTAATCTTAGAGGTTAACCTCTATCTGGACACGAATTTTGACCGTCAAAGTGCTGAAAACTGCTCAGCTTTTCCTTTTCCTTTTCCTTTCAACTTCTTCCTTTTTCATATGGATCCAGTATTTTGGAATATTATTCTCTTTCTTTCTTTCTTTCTTTCTTTCTTTCTTTCTTTCTTTCTTTCTTTCTTTCTTTCTTTCTAATAACTTTTTATTGATAGAACCCATACCAGGGTAATTTTTTACAGCATTAATCCTTGCATTCATTTCTGAATCCCCTCCCTCCCTCCACCCCCTCCCCCAGATGGCAAGCAGTCCTTTACATGTTAAATAGGTTACAATATATCCTAGATACAATATATGTGTGCAGAACCAAACAGTTTTCTTGTTGCATAGGGAGAATTGAATTCAGAAGGTATATATAACCCGGGAAGAAAAACAAAAATACAAGCAGTTTATATTCATTTCCCAGTATTCTTTCTTTGGGTGTAGCTGCTTCTGTCCATCTTTGATCAATGAAACTGAGTTAGATCTTCTCTTTATCGAAGAGATTCACTTCCATCAGAATACATCCTCAAACAGTATCATTATTGAAGTATATAATGATCTCCTGGTTCTGCTCATTTCACTTAGCATCAGTTCATGTAAGTCTCGCCAGTCCTCTCTGTATTCATGCTGCTGGTCATGGAATATTATTCTTTTTAGCAAGGGTCAGTTTGTAGCCAAAACACCTGCTTGTCCCTCATATGGGAAATTTCACCTTAATCTGCCTTTGCATTGCCTCATAGTCCAGCACAAGGGGTGGGAAAGGAAGGGAGGGGATTAAGCATTTATTTCTACCTGCTGTTTACAAGATGCTCTGCCATATGTTTCTTTACAATTCAGTTGTTTAAGAACAACTTCCAGCAAATAAGTTATTTTGGTGGTTCTAAGGACCGAAATTCATGATAGAAGATAAAGCAAGAAAGATGCTCTTTGCATCCAGAGAGAAAAAACTCAGAAATATGAATAGCGTAATTTTACATACATATCCATATGCATATTTATGTGTGTGTATCTGTGTATATAATAATTTACATTATTAATGTATATATATTATTATTATTTTTTCATTGCAATTGCAGCCATCTCTAGGAAGGGAAAAATTTTTACTTGATAATGTTCTTGTGTATTTGAAAGTTGTGCATTGTGGATTTACAGTTTCATGTGCAATCATCTTTTTATTGAACTATGATACTGAAATGCTTGTGTGTAAGTTAAAAGTACAACAAAATATTATGTTGCTTTAACCTCATCTCAACATTTTAAGTCAGGTGATATTGTTATCCCCATTTCAGAGTTGAGGAAACAGGAAAACAATCAGAATTTAATTGACTTGCCCAGAGGTACACAGTTAATAACCCAGGTTTGGGATCAGAAGTTTCTCCCAGAAGGGAGCCTCTTAGGACAGGAGGTGGGAGGAAGGGCCTTTGGCTCTCTCTCAGAGGAAGCTTTACAAATAGTGGGCACATCCTGCCTTAGGTGACTTGCTTTACAGGCCCCAGTGGCTGAATATTGACTTATATGTCTGAACATCAGGGGCTGAATTTCAGCTTGGAGTAGCTCTGAATTCTCATATTTTCCCTAAGGAGAACTAAGTGACCAACTTCTCACCATCTTCTCTTAATGATTTCCATGCCCAGGGCTTCCAGTTCCCAGAGAAGGGGCAATCTCTTATTTTAAGCAAAGGGAAGCACTGTGGATGCTGGACCAAGAAGGCCTGCGGAGCTGCTCTGCAGGTGAGTGAGGTGAAAGCAGGGATATCAGAGCTGTGGTTACAAGAGCCTTCTGGGAGTTACTCTGAAGTAAATGGTGAGTTTGGGGAGAAAGGCCAGACTTGGAATTCTGTGTTGGATATTTCTTGGCAGCAGTGTCCGGGGCTAGTCAGTGAATCTGGCTGTCGGCTTCACAAAATGAGTGGGGCCCACTCCAAAGCCCTGTAGGGCCCTTCCACTGCTCATCTGTCATCCTGTAAGAAGTCCTTGTTTGGGATTTGGGGCAATGGAACTCTAGTGAAAGTGCCCAAAGGGATTAAGTTTGGGACATGAGCCATTTCTTAGAACTTCTTTTAGTCAGAAAACAATTAAGGGCCTGCTAAAAGGCAGCCT
This sequence comes from Antechinus flavipes, assembly GCF_016432865.1. Lineage (NCBI taxonomy): Eukaryota > Metazoa > Chordata > Mammalia > Dasyuromorphia > Dasyuridae > Antechinus > Antechinus flavipes. Next base: position 171,985,553 of record NC_067402.1, read on the forward strand.
TGGGCTAAACACCAGCAACACAAAGAGATGTGAGGGACATCCCCTGTCCTGATGGAGGTCACAGACTAGTGGGGCAGACAATACGCTAGCAACTGTGGAGAGACCCCCTTTGCACCAGATAAACTGAATAATTTAGTGCCCCAGTACACCATTAATTGGTGAGGATCATGATGGTTTAAGAAGGGGAGTAGACCTGGGCAGGAAAGAACCAAAGCGAAATAAAACAGGTAGCATTTATACAGCCCTGTGTGCCATGCTCTGCATTGTCTTATTTCATCTTCATGAGAACCAGAGGATTTAGGTGCTATTATTATATCCATTTTACAGATAAAGAAACTGAATCTAACAGAGGTCCTATAACTTGACTTGCTTCCTGACTCAAGGCCCTATCCACATTCTATCCACTGTAACTGTATTCTGATTTTGAAACAAATATAATGAACAAGATCTTACATGTATGATGTAGAAAAAAAACAATTGGATAGGCTCCGGTGGAGACATAGAAATTCATTTTTTTAAATCTCTAGCCAGTCAAAAGCCATTGCTAATTACTGTTAAAAAAAAAAAAATTTCTATTTATGTTGGCTCATGACAAATGTTGCCCTAAATGACTCAAGGGTCAATTACATATATTGTTTTTAGCACATCTTACTTGGGCAATTAGAGATTGGATGAGATGGGGTTGCTAGGTAACCCAGGAGGGAGAGCACTTGTCCGGGGAGAGACAGCCTCTGAGGTACCTTGCAGGCCTGTGGCTATTTGTACATGAGTGTCCAACCTTCCTGAAATGGTGGGAACAATCTGATGTCAAGTTGAGATACCAGAAGAATCTGTTGCACTTAGAAGCAGCCAGAGTTTGATGGACTCAGTGCACAGTCCTCCACAGCAGTCTATTGGTGATCATGATAGAATGAAATCACTTCAGAAAGACTTGTGGAAATGTGGAAATGTGCCCATATGTGTGGTCCCAGAGCACACCTACCTTTATAACCAAATCAGACATTTATTCACCACTTTAGGTGCCACTAAGACATTTTTGGTCAGATCCCTTGGATCTTTATCTCAATTGTTCAAGGACTTGATGAGAATCTAAAAGGGAAAGGACTGCAGCCGCACTACCCTTCCATATCTCAATTTTCTGTTTGAGACATTCTCAGATGTGGATAATTTCATGCATTTAAAAAAAATTGTATCTTGGGATACACAGGGGACACAACGATAATTTTAAAAAAATAAGTAGTAGCTATCTCGAAAAAAGTTATGAGTCAGAACAAAATCACTTATACCTCAGGTAAATACAAAAACCAACTGTGTTAGCCTGCTGAATATGGTCTCAGATAATGTAATAGAAAAAAATAGAATTTGAAGAGATCAGAATGGAAATTTGTTATACTTACAGGCAGGACCGATCATGAAACAATTTGAGTATTTCATATATATGCACCAGATGTCATGTCTATGAAAAAGAGGCAAAGCGCAGATAATGAAAGGGAAAGGGGAAAATTGAGAGTGAAGATAATTGTCACATAATGTAAGCAGAGTCTTCCCATTCACATTGTCTCATTGGATGGGTTTTGGGCCGAGTCACTCAGCCATTCTGAGCTGGTGACCACCTGAGTTGTGCACCCAAGGAGAATGAAGGCACTCTCTGTGTTGTCACAAGTTATTGTGAGGTTCCACTATAATTGTGTATGAAACTCCTTACTAATTATATCATGTTTGGGATGTGAACTAATGGGACTTAAAATGATTGGTTTTGCCCATTTTAGATTTTTTCTTTGCCTAGGAAAAGAGAAAATGACTGAGTTTCTCTTCTGCTGATGGAGAAAAGGGAATATAAATATATGTGTGTGTGTGTATGTATGTGTGTGTGTGTGTGTGCATCATGACTATGTCTGCTTTATTGTTTGTTCTTTTCTTTCTTTCTTTTGTTTTGGAAGGAGAGATCAGAGTGAAATGAAAGAAACTCCTGCAGAGCTAAGCCGTTCTGTGGTAGAAACTCCCAAGCAGTGGTTTATGGGTGATGGATCCTGTTACTTTGCTTGGACAAAAAGCTGTGCAACACATGAGAGAATCCAGCTTAGAGAGAAACATCGTGAATGTACCAAAGGTGGAAAAGGTTTTATAAAAAAGGAAAATCTTATTGTACAATCGAGAATCCACACTGGAGAGAAGCCTTATGAATGTAATCAGTGTGGAAAGGCTTTTAGAAGCAAGAAAGGTTTCATTGATCATCAAAAAATCCACACTGGAGAGAAGCCTTATGAGTGTAACCAATGTAGAAAGTCTTTTGGAAGGAAGGGAAGTCTTATTGTACATCAGATGATTCACACTGGAGAGAAGCCTTATGAATGTAACCAGTGTGGAAAGAGTTTTATGCAAAAAGAAATTCTTATTTTCCATCAAAGAATCCACACTGGAGAGAAGCCTTATGATTGTAACCAGTGTGGAAAGAGTTTTAGGAGCAAGAGAAATCTTATTATTCATCAGCAAACACACACAGGAGAGAAACCTTATGAATGTAACCAATGTGGAAAGGGTTTTAGAAGCAAGGAAGCTCTTATTGTACATCAGAGAACCCACACTGGAGAGAAGCCTTATGAATGTAACCAGTGTGGAAAAGGTTTTAGAATAAAGGAATCTCTTATTTTACATCAGAGAATCCACACTAGAGAGAAGCCTTATGAATGTAACCAATGTGGAAAGGCCTTTAGAAGCAAGGGATATCTTATTGTACATCAGAGAATCCACACTGGAGAGAGATCTTATGAATGTAACCAATATTGAAAAGGTTTTAGAGAAAAAGGAATCTCTTATTTTATATCAGAGAATCCACACTGGAGAAAAACCTTACAAATGTAACCAGTGTGGAAAGTTATTTGGAAGCAAGGGAAATCTTACTAGACATCAGATGATGCACACTGAAGAGAAGCCTGATGAATGTAACCAGTGTGGAAAAGGTTTAAGGAAAAAGGAATCTCTCATTTTCCATCAGAGAATCCACACTGGAGAGAAGCCTTATGATTGTAACCAATGTATAAAGAGTTTTAGAAGCAAGGGAGCTCTTATTGTACATCAGAGAATCCACACTGGAGAGCAGCCTTAGGAATGTAACCCATGTGGAAAGTCTTTTAGACATAAATCTAGCCTTACTGACCATGAGCGTACCCACACTTAAGAGAAACTTTATGACTGTAATCAATGCTGGAAAGCTTTTGCAAATACAGGATTTCTTACTAGATATCAAAGAACCCAACTGGACAGAAACCTTCTCAATGTGACCAATGTGGAAAGGCTTTTAGGGGAAACCTGGGATGCTAATGTTTTGTTGGTGGAAATGTGAATGGATCCAACCATTCTGTCGAGCAATGTGGAACTAAGCCCAATGGCTATCAAAAGGTGCATAGCCTTTGAACTAGCAATGTTTCTACTGGGCTTATTTGCCAAAGAGATCCTAAAGGAGGGAAAAGGACCCACATGTGCAGAAATGTTTCTGCAGCCCTGTTTGTAGTGGTAAGAAACTGGAAACTGAGTGGATGCCCATCAGCTGGGAAATGCTGAATAAGTTATAGCACATTAATGTTGTGCAATATTATTGTTCTGTAAGAAATGACCAAGAGGATGATTCCAGAGACGCCTGGAGAGACTCACATGAACTGATGCTGAGTGAAATAAGCAGGACCAGGAGATCATCATACATGGCAACAGCAAGTCTTTACTATGATCAATTCTGATGGACGTGTTTCTTTTCAACAATAACATGATTCAGGCCAGTTCCAATGATCTTGTGATGAAGAGAGCCATCTACCCTGAGGGAGGATTGTGGGAACTGAGTGTGGATATAGCATTTGCACTCTTTATGCACCTAACAAGTTGGAGCGAGTAGCCCAAAAACACTGGTGAGGGAGGTTTCCCAGGGCTGCCGTCACCTCCTGTGAGACAAGTCTCAGCTGCCCCAAGCACAATGTTTCCAAGACTCTGAAGCCAGCTTCGGGCCAGTTTCCTCTCCCAGATGTTCCTTTCAAACCTGGCAGAGGGTCTTCATTCAACTGCCAGCTGCCCATGGTTCCAAAATATGCTCTGGGGATGGTCTGTACACTTTCCCGCTGGGTGGCAGAGTTCCCCCTCATACTGCCACAGGCTCTGGGCTAGCAAAAATCCTCTTAGAAGAAAAGCATTTCAGACCCACATGGGCCATAATGAGCCAGCTCTTTGTGCAGTCACAAAGAACTGAAAAATAAATATGTGTCTGTCTACTGGGGAATGGCCAGACAAGTTGTGGTACATGAAGGCAATGGAATATTATTGTTCTATAAAAATGATGAACCACACTTAGTTCCCACAATCCTCCCTCGGGGTAGATGGCTCTCTTCATCACAAGATCATTGGAACTGGCCTGAACCATGTCATTGTTGAAAAGAAACACGTCCATCAGAATTGATCATAATAAAGTCTTGCTGTTGCCATGTATGATGATCTCCTGCTGGTTTTGAAAAAGCCTGAAGTTACATACATGAACTGACACTGATCCAAACAAGCAGAACCAGAAGTTCATTGTACACTAACAGTCAGAATGTGTGATGATCAACTATGAAAGCCTTGGTCCTCCTCAGAGGTTCAGGGATGCAAAGCAATCCCAACAGACTTTACACAGAAAATGCCATCTGCATCCACACAAAGACCTGAGACTGAAGGTAAATCAACACATGCTATGTTCTCTACTTTTTACTTTTTTCTTTTTTTAATCTCTTCTATCTAAATCCAAATCTAAAATTTTGCACTTTAGCTCTGATTTTTCTCTCCCCAGAACATGCATAAAGCCATGTGTATTAAGAATAAACAAATTTACTAGGGGGAAAAAAGAGAAAAATCATTCCATTATGTAGGGTTCATAAAGAAATACATAGTAATAGATGTACCCATTTTACAAGAGCATCACTACTTACGGTGCTTTCATCCTGGTCAATCAGTCAGCACCAACATTGTGCCTTTCACCCCCAGTCATCAAGAATGGGAAAAAGTTAATGGGATACTTAACAACCCCCCCCCCCCAACACCCTTTTTAAATTGATGGAAGACTAGGTTGGAGGAAGGTAGGTCCATATGACCTAATATCAGGACCCCTGATACCACTGTTCCCATATTGGGAAGCATAACAATGCTCCCTCCGACAGAACTCTATTGTGTTGGCTCAGACATTATCAGAGACTTGCCAACTTGTCTCTGAGTCCCATTCTTAAGGAATCATAACTGAGGTTCAGCTCCTAATCCAGTCCTGTGATTGGGTCTGCTGGAATCCCTGAAAGCCTTCCTTGGAACCATGGTGGAAAGGTCCCTTCGAAGATCTGCTCCCCAATCCCACTTCAGCCAGACTCAAGGTTCTGTACTTTTGATTCCACCTGTCCCATCCTAAATGGGCAATACCACCTGCCAGATGGCAGAACCTATAGCACATCATGGGATTTACAAGGTCAGGTCACTAGGAGGTTCTGCAATCCAGGTAGATGGTCCTGCTCCCAAACTCCTGACCCTCTCCAGGCTGAGAAACCACATGTCCTGGTCTGTTTCATAGAGCAGTAGCTCATGTAAGGGAAGGAGCCAGTGCCCCCTATTATTACTTCTATCCCCCTTCTCCTCACCCTCCCAAAGGAATCCTTAGAAGAAAAACTACCCATGTGAAAAAGGCGCACATTAACCCAGAACTAATGGTCTTAGTAGTAGGTTTTATGGTCCCTGCCATTGCAGACCCTTACTTGGAGGGTCCATTACACTTAGGGGTCTCTCAAACTCAAGTTTCACTCTCTATCCAGAGCATAATCAGCAACATGTGCCCTTACCTTGGATCACCAAATCTTATGAATATAATTTCACCTTTATTTTAATTCTATATGGTTTGTTTTCCTAAATGCCTCAGTCAGTTCTTCTGACCAGCTCCTTTGGTCACAGATGTGGCTGGATACAAGTCTATAGTGCTGTAAAAGCCACCTTAAAAATAATCAATGCAGTTGCCTGTCCCAAAAAATCAATCCTCCGACCTCTAACCTCCGTGTACAATAAAGGCAATTGCAAAGGCGTCTATTTGATTTCTGGGTTGATGTAGGAATCCCCAAAGCCTTCTTGTTCCATAGGAGTGCCAGAGATAAACACCCAAATCTGGAGATGCTACAAGCTGTGAGTTGCACTTACTCTGTCTGGGATTCACCCTCTACTCTCCACATCTTGGCTGTAGAATTGCCTCCTTCACCAGGACTGTCCTTCTTATGTGGTTCTACCCTATAATACTACCTTCCTCCCCTTTGGGAGGATCTCTCTGATTTTGTCTACACCGTGCTCAAGTTATCCCAAGAAATCACTCAGCTGAAGTTCCTCTCTGGTTAAACCTGTCCCTCCTGACTATTGCAACCCTGTCGGGGGCTATTGGATCCCTGACCCAGACCATAGCCACCTTTGGGTCACTGTACCCCTCTGTCAGAAGCATCTTGATAGAACTAGCCTTGGGCCTGAAGCATCCAGGGAAGCTTGTCACAAACCACCAAACGCTGTTGTTGACAAGGAATATGGAAAAGAGATCCAATCTCTTCAATAAAAAGAGCTAATTCAGTTTCAATTGATCAAGGATGGACAGAAGCAGCTACACTCAAAGAAAGAACACTGGGAAATGAATATAAACTGCTTGCATTTTTGTTTTTCTTCCCGGGTTATTTATACCTTCTGAATCTAATTCTTCCTGTGCAACAAGAGAACTGCTTAGTTCTGCACACATCTATTGTATCTAGGATATACTGTAACCTATTTAACATGTAAAGGACTGCTTGCCATCTGGGGGAGGGGGTGGAGGGAGGGAGGGGAAAAATCGGAACAGAAGTGAGAGCAAGGGATAATGCTGTAAAAAATTACCCTGGCATGGGTTCTGTCAATAAAAAGTTATTTAAAAAAAAAAAAAAAAAAAAAAGGAAAAGAGATCCAAGCGAGATAATTTGAGAATTAGCGGAGTACCAGAAAACCATGATCCAAAAAGTGCTTGGACATCATTCTTCAGAAAGTCATAGAGAAAATCTACCCTGGTGTCCTAGAAGAAGGACACCTCTCAGATAAATGCACACGTTCCGTTTTTCTCTCATTTTCCACTGAAGAAAAATTCAAATGCTAACTCAAAAAATACTGCTCTCATTAAATGCTTTAATTCAATAGGAATTATTATATAAACACCAGGTGTAAATCCCTTCATGTCAAGGAATTCTATGATCTTCCCCACTTTTAACTACCCAGATTCAATTCTAGGACTTCTGATGCAATTCCTGCCAGCCAGGATGATGCTATTCCTGGAAGTATCTTCTCTAAGTGGTTCTGTACAAGCAAAGATTTGTAATTTCTCATAAACTGTTTTTGCATGATCCAGGTAGAAAGCATCAACATATTCAAGAGAAAAAAAGAGGGTCATTAGTCACATTTCAGAGTTGAAACCAACTGCATTGCTCTGTCCCTTGATGGTCTCAGTCCCTTAATCATCTGTATTGTTTTCCCACCAACTTCTGTTCTTGGTTCTATCCTTTAAAATGGGAGGGGAAGGGCTGCCTTCCATGTTCCACACCTTTGAGTTCAGTGTCAAAGTCATTGGCCCTGTTTATTAGTAAAGTCTTGCCTAAGTAATAAACTGTTAATGCTCAGAACTTTGTGCCTCAGTTGACCTGACTTTACTTGTGACAAGCAAGCTTGATGGTCTTTAGACCACCCAGGCAATCACTCCTGAAGGAAAGCTTTCACTAATACAATCTGTGCATGGAAATCCTCATCATCAATTAAGTATGATTGTCTTGAAGCCAGGATGATAGTCTCACTTGATCTGTTGTCCAGGCATTTCACTCGTGCAGGACTCTGTGTTTGTGGGTATAGGAAGGGGGTTCTTGGCAAAGATCCTGGAGTGGTTTGTTATTTCTATCTCTGGCTCATTTTACAAATGAGGAAATTGAGATCCAAGCGAGATAATTTGAGAATTAGTGGAGTACCAGAAAACCATGATCCAAAAAGTGCTTGGACATCATTCTTCAGAAAGTCTGGCTCATTTTACAAATGAGGAAACTGAGGCAAACAGAGTGAAGTGACTTGACCAGGTTCCCACACCTAATAATTATATGAGACCGGATTTGAACTCATGAAGCTGAATCTTCCTGATTGCAAGCTCTAGGCACTTCCCTCTCCATACCCAGCTTCCTTCAGTCTCACTTTAGAGGAAGCTGAAAGCTTGTAGAGCAGTGTCCAACTCTTTCTGACCCCATGGGTCACAGCATGCCAGGCCCTTCCAGCAGTCAAAATCTGTGCAAGGTTATGTTCTGGTTGCCTGACACTACCATCGCATCCTCAGCCTTCAACTTCTCCCTTTATGTGGCTCAAGCATTTCAGCTTCAGTGATTGACCTTCCAGAGAATGGTCTGAATTAATTTCTTTAATTACTGTATTATTTCATCTTTTTGCTGCTGTCCAAAGAACTTTCTCCAGGACCAAAATTGTAATTCTGATAACAGTACAATAAAAAGATGACCACACATGAAACTATAAATCAATTATGCACGATTTGCTATTCCTTTCAAATGGACAACAAAAAAATCATTTAATTCTTTTTCTTTTTTTCTTCCCTCCAATACCCTAGATCTGGCTACCATTAGATATAAATAAGTATGCCTCTGAAATTTATTCTATATATATTTCTATTCATCAATTCTTTCTCCTAATACATATAGTGTCTCCCTTCATATGCCCTCTATGGTTAATTTGGTATTTATAACAGATACAGTAACATACTCAGTTATTCTTCAAACAATATTGCTATTACTGCATACAGTGTCTTATTTCTGTTCTTCTCATCCTTCTGTATTTTGCATTAGGCTTTCCATGTTTTTCTAAAATCACTTCTTATTGCACAGTAGTATTCCATCATAATCTTGTACCACAGCTTAGCGATTGTTCCCCATTTGACAGGCAACTCTCCAATGTCTAGTTCTTAGCCACCAGAAAGAGTGTAGCTCTAACCATTTTTGAGCGAGTTTTTCCACACATAATGTTTAGAATAGATCTAGTCTTGGTATGGCCAAAGGGCTCTGCAAAATGGTTGGTTCATTTTACAATTCCCACCAACATTTAACTGTTAACTCAATTTTCCCACATCCTTTTCAACATTTGTCACTTTCCCCTTCTGTCTTTTTAGACAATCTGGTTGGAGTAAAATGATATTTTTCAGGTACTTTTAATGTGAATTTTTCTCTATGATGATCTAGAGCCTTTTAAAAACATGACTATAAATTCTTTTCATCTCTTCTTTGAAAAACTGTCCATTCATTTTATCTCTCCATTGGGGGAATAACTCACATTCTTATGTCTTTAACAAATTCCTATTTGCTATTTGTGAATTGCCGTCTATCTTATTTTTACTCCTTACTCTCTTTATTAGCTTCTCCTTTTACTCTCTCCTTGGTACTTTCTTTTGCCCTCCTATTCCTTATTTTACCCAGCCCTTTAAATTCCCATCCCTTATCTTTTCTTTCCACTTTCCTAATATTAATCTATATTCCCTTGAAAAAGTTCGAACCCCATCCTATCCCAGTTCTCTCACCTGCTCATCAAGTTTGTAGCTCTGAAGGCTTTAACCATGAGCATCCATCAGTTTCATACCCAACAACTGTGTTCCTCTACATTCATTTATCTAGTTTGGAAGAAATAAGAGATCTTTCCCTGCTGATTGACAACATTAAACTGCTCCCCCACAATGAGGCATCCACTTATATCATTGACATTGTTATCATATGCCATGGGGAATTTTTCCTAATTTTTTTTGAAAGCTGTAACACACATGTATATATACATATACATATGTGACATTTTCAAAGCTCTTTTTTATTCATTACCTTATTCTCTGCTCCAGTGATGTTCACGTTAGTGCTGTTAAAGTTTAAGCTGGCTCTCACTACCTGACCTGGTTATTGTAATAGAGGACTAGGATTGTATTAATATCTATTTTGTTACAAATTTTAACAGAGAAGGAGATCTCTGCAAATGACCTGTACTGAAGAAGCCCATTCGCTAGAAGCTGCTCTCAATCCCCACTCACTTCAGGATACCTTACACAAGAGATCCCAGAGGCCAAAGGGCTGTACCAGAGACTTCTTATCACACTCTCTTTGAGAACTTGCCACATCTAGTCTAACTGTGGCCTCTGGGCTGTCACACAGCTTCTCCAGGGGACAAGTATGATCATTTGATTCTCCCATCTCTTTGAAGATTTGCCATATGTAGTCAATGAAGCAAAAGTAGAGTTTTTCTTTGTTTTGGACCTCTTGTGTTTTCTCCATAATCTAAAGAAGGTTCCCAATTTGGTCCTCGCCTCTGTAATGCTCTTGCTCTGTGGCTACGTGGTGGCAGTGGCTAGAGAATGCTGGGCCTGGAGTCCAAAAGACTCATCCCAAGTTTCAATCTGGTCTCAGACCATAACTAGCTTGGTGACCCACGGTAAGTATATGAATTCCCTTGGCCTCAGTTTCCCTGTCTGCAAAATGAACTGGAGAAAGGAATGGCACGCCTGACAAACAATGGCAGCAGCATTTAGAGCTCAGAGGGTCTTCCTACCAGAATGTCTATGGCTTCTAAGGTTTTTCTCAGGATTGCTTATGTTGCTGGGTGATGAGTGGAAATGGGCAACAGCCCAAGCCTTCATCTCTGTTCCCTCCTTCCTATTGACGGTCATTATTTTCCAGTCTGGAGACAGACAAATTTCATCTCAGCTCTCCCTGATCTCCTCAGCTTCCCTATTCCACAGTCCATACACCTAGTACCAGAGGATCCAAATTGAAATAATGAGAAATTTTGTTCAAGCATCAGCTTTAGGTAACTTTGGGCCCCAGCACCAATACCCCTCCCTCCAAAGTCTCTTGCCACACCAGCCCCACTTTTTTCCTCTCCAATCTTTCCTCAGAGTCCCTGAAGCTTGGTAGCCCCCAAGCTGCCACCAGGCTAGAAGAACAAAATAAAGTCAACAAAGGTTTATTCATGCCACAAAAAGGAGAAGAGTTAAAAAAAAAAAAAGGAGAAGAGTTGGAGCCAAAGGTTCAGAGAGCTGATAGATTGTTCTTCATCCCCACTGGCTGCAGGAAATTGAGGTTCATCAAATAGGAGAACAACTTATCCAACCCAAACCCTGTTCTACAACAACCTGAAAATCAGTTGTGAAGCTCCCCAGGATCAGAGGAATGCAGCCCACTGCATGTTGGGGCATCTCCAGTGGTTATAACTGACCTTCTACAGAAATGATGCTGCCTTCATCTAAGTCTCCCCTGTTATTTCCAGTTCTGAGAAGTCACCAACAGTGTTCACATGCCCTTCTTTACGCACTCAGAGCCTCACAAACTCCTTTACCTCTCCTGGTCGCCAAGAGCACAAGTCAGGGAGTGTGTAAGTTCAAAGCTATTTCATAATAATACTAAAATATTTGGTTATTAAAATGCTCCTTTGTCTTCCAACTACTTATGAGATCAGTTTATATATATATGTGTGTATGTGTGTATATACTTCAACCAAGAGAACATATTGAAACAATTTGAATATAGAAACAGTTATGATAATCCAATGTTCTTCCATTAACCTAGATAATAAAGAGATTTGCAAAAATATGTAAAACAATGCCATTTTCACTTTTTCTTTAGAAATAAATGTTTCATGTTATGTTAACACATAATAGGTTTATTATTTATTATATACAAATGAATTTATAAATACATATTTAAAATCATTCCATTTTTAGAAATAAGGCAAATATTAATATATGTAACCAGAGATATGCTGATAAATGCTTAACAACTGGTTCTCTGCAAAGCCATGATGTACTTTTAAGTTGTATTTCAATTAAAAACTTTTTTTTCCATCTCTTTCTTGAGTTTAAACAATCAGCAAGAACATCTTTAGCATGAGCTGGTTTTTAAAGTTTAAATACTCATGCTTAAAATTTAACAAATAGCTCTTCCATGCCAGTGTAAGTAAGTAAACACTTGTGTTTTGAAGACTATGGTCCTATTTACCTAAATTTAATTCAAATATTTAGCTCACAGAAAAATTGTTTAAAGGATGAGGTAATTAATTATAGTCTTTAAAAATCTTAATACTAGTTAATCAGAGGGACACTTTGTCTATATCCCTATTAGACTGGAAGTTCCCTAAAAGGAGAGACTTTTTTTTTCAACTCATTAAGTTAACATCCCCAACAGCACACAGTAGGAGCTTTGTTAAGCTAATGATGATAGAAGAGGCAGTATGGTGAATTTCCTATTGACCTAATTTTGGAGGCAAGAATCCCGAATTAAAGTCTAGCCTCTGATTTGTATGTACTGGATAAGCCAGTCCCAAAAAGGGTGCTCTTGGCAGCTCCTTCAGAGCAGAGATAATCCAGGCTTGCAATGGTAAGGGTTTCTTCACCTGGGCATTATCTAAGCCAGTGAAATCACAAGTCTAGTCCTCATCCCTAATAGTGATAGTAAAAGAAGAAAATGACATTATTAGATTGAAAATTTGAGTTATAAGCAAGGGAAATTTTATTTAAATGGTTATTAATACTGATCTTATTACTAGGCAGGACTTAGCCAGGCCCACCCAGCAGCACCAGTTCCAGCATAGTGTGAAGCTCTCGTCTCCCTATAGATGAAGCTGGAGATAATCTCCCCTGTGTCCTGGGAGGACGTCTTAATCTTAAAAATGTACCAAAAAAAAAAGAGCTCTGACCATAAATAGCTATTATGGTGACAGGGAAGAACAGACCTCAAACCCTGGGCACTACAAAGGCAAAACCCTTCAGATCAAGCCACAAAGTGGAATATGAACTGATCTCCAACTCAAATGGGTCTCTTGAAAGAATTCAAAAAGGATCTTGAAAGAAAATTAAAAGAAAAGTGGGGAAAGGGAACAAGAACATGGCAGAAAAGTTTGGAAAAGGAAACACAAAAATTTACTGAGGAAAACAAATCCTTCTTGAGCCCAAAGGGCTATCAAAGTGTGCATACCCTTTGATCCAGGTGAATGAAGTAAGAAGAACTGGGAGGACATTGTACCCAGCAACAAGCAGATTATGTCATGATCTACTCTGAGGAAGTTCAGGACAATTCCAATGGCTTATGATGGAGAGACAGAGAACTATGGGCCTGAATGTAGACCACAACAGAATATTTTCACCTTTCTTTTTGTTACTTGCTTAGTTTTTTTTTCTTTGTCATTTTTTCCTTTTTGATCTGATTTTTCTTGTGCAGAAAGATAAATGGGGAAAAATGTATAGAAGAATTGCACATATTTAACCTATATTGAATTCTTGGTTTCTAAGGGTGCAGAGAGAGGAGAGATGGGAAAAATAGACAAAACCTTGGTAGGTAGGGTTTTGCAGGGGTGAATATTGAAAACTCTCTTTGTATATATTTTGAAAGACAAAAGCTATGATTTATTATTTTCTAATATTGTTTACCCTTAGTGTCATAGCTAAGTCAGTATCCTGAAAAGATCATAAAAGAAGGGAAAGACCCCACATGTATAAAAATGTTTGGACAAGGGTGACAAGGAACTTTAACAAGAGAGGATGCCCCTCAATTGGAGAATTGCTGAATATGAGTATAATGGAGTATAATTGTTCTGTAAGAATTGTTGAGCAGAAAAGCCTTGAAAGACTTATATGAACTGATGCTGAATGAAGTGAGCAGAACCGGGAGAACATTGTACACAGAAACAGCAAGATTATATAATGATCAACTACAACTGACTTGGCTCTTTTCAGCAGTACGGTAATCTAAGACAATTCCAACAGACTTGACATGGAAAAAATGTCATCTGCCTCCAGAAACAGAGCTATGGAGACTGAATATGGGTCATAGCACACTACTCTTACCCTTTTGTTCATTTATTTGTTTTTTTCTTTTTTGTGGTTCTGGTATTTCTTTCACATGATTAACACAGAAATATATTTAAAGGATTGTGCATGTATATATATAACCTATATCAGATTGCTTGCTGTCTTGAGAAGGGAAGAGGTAAGAGAAGAAGAGAAAACTTTAGGGTTCAATATCTTTCAAAACTGAAGGTTGAAAACTCTCTTTATATGTAATTTGAAATATATATGTATACATAACTTACTGTATTTGAATAAAAGATAAAATCAGAAAAAAGTAGATATGCTGCTAATGTAGTCCTTCCTATGAAGGACTCCCTCCTCCCCCCTTTCCTTTAATTAATTTTGGACAACAAACTATTAATGAGGAAAGAGACTTTAAAATGCAAGATGTATTAAAACTGAAAGGGAGTTGAGAATATAGAAAACAGGACATTAGAAAAACATGAAACCCCTTAGAACATAAACCACCAAATACGAGTCAAAAATCCCAGAATAGTGGAAGTGGAAGGAGTCCCAGAACATCAGAGCCATCAGGGACCTTAGATCACAGAAAGAGCTGGAAAGGCTTAGAACACGGAATGTAAAGAACTGGAATTGAGCTTAGAACATGGAATATTATAGCAGAGGGACCCTAGAACACAGAATGCCAAGAATTAGAAATTAGTTTAGAACATAGAAAGGTATATAGTGCAGGTACCTTAGAACATACAATGTCAGCACGGAAGGACCCTAAGAATCATCCAAAGTCCCGTGAAAATGTATCATCTCTAAGTTGAAGGGTCACCTTTGAGTGCATAATACCAGCTTCAATAAACAGAATAAGGCCAAAAGAGATGGAGAAGATCCCGGTTCCAGTCTGTATATGAATATCCCAGGAGAGAGCACTGGACTCTAGTGCTATAACAGCTCCTGGCTCCCATTCTGAGGGCTGCAACACAAAGGGGTGGTTTGGCCCAGAAACCCTAACCCCCCCATGCCCCTACAAAAACTTCAGCTCCCTCTGTAAAACAGTAACACTTGATTCTCCCTCCCTCCCTGGGGTGTTAGGAGGAGGCATTTTGCCCATTTTAAAGCACTTTATATCTGTAAGTTTTTTTTTTTTTTTTTTTTAAATCAAAAGGGTAACTTAAGGCCATGAGAGGGGAAACATGGTGGAGTCAGACTGGGAACCAGGAAGCCTGGGTTTCAGTCCTAACTCCTACTGGCAGTGCGGCCTGAGTAAGCCACTGACTTCTGGAAACTCTTCAAGGAGTTGCCCTCAGGAAGATCTCTTTGTACTAGTTGGAGGCAGAGGCGGAGGATGGGACATGACATATAAGGGTGCTCTGAATGAAGCAAGAATTAAACCATTGGATTGAAGGACCAGAGGCAAATCTCTGGGGTTTGCTTCTTTCTTCCTGACCTACCCTTTGCTTTTCTGAAGGAGAAAAAGCACTAGAAAATGAGAAAACTAATGGAGGACTAGAAAAAATGCAAGATTTGGGATCAGAACATTTGAGCCTGAAGTTAATATCCTGCATTTATTTGAATAGTGGCTTTTGACAAGTCTCTTATCTGGGAGATTGCAAGCTTCTGTTCTTTCCCTGGGATAAATGAAGACAAGGATAACAAATGCCATTTACATAAGGCTTTAAGATTTACAAAACCCGTGCTAACAACCCAGTGAAGTAGCTGGTGCTGCCTATTAATATTTTCCCTTTACAAAAAAGGAAACTGAAACCCAGGGACATTGTGATCTGCCCATGCTTTCACAGCAATCAAGTATAGGATCTGAATCTGGCCTTCCAGATGCTCACCCTATCTGTCCCATGAGGGTGGAGGGATGACTTTGCTTTATAAATGTTCCAAGATGTTAGAAATGGGATGTGTAGTTATAACCACACTCATTGAGAGGGAAAAGAAAAGAAAAGAAAAGAAAAGAAAAAAATAAAAAAAAGGCTAAACTGATAAAAGTGGCTTATTATTGGCACTGGGAAGTCAGCTCTTGCCATCATGAATAGAAAGACTGACCTGCTTAGTGGCAAAGGTCTGACAGAGAAGTCAACTTTCTAGTAGAGACATCCCTACAGAGGGGCATAAGTCTCGTTGGGGAAATAGGTCGGGGTAAAGAGAGGGTAGCCCTGGAGGAGAATATCATCCCAGAGGGCAGAGGTTTCCTTGGCATGGCATAATACAGCATAGCATGGCATGTTAGAATCTCTGCAAAGAAATGATTTTAAAATTGTAGTTTTTATAATAGGAGCTTTGGCTACAAGGGAGGCAGGCTCCATGTGGTCTGGGCTAGTAGATGGAGTTCCAAGTTAGCTCTTTTATCTACAAGCTGGATTTCAGCTTGAGCTAGAATTGAATAGGAGATCTGCGCTTGAATGGGTTTGGAATTCTTTAGTTTAGGACTGAACCCCTCCTAGAAAAACCACTTTATCTGATTCCCTGGGGCTGTCTCTCGCTGTCTCCACTCTGAGGCAGAGTGGAAGGAGATTTTCTCTTTCTAGGAGCTTTAGAGGACTCTTCAAGAGGACTATGTTTGCTTGCATTTCATTTTCTTTCTCATTTTTTCCTTTTTGATTTGATTTTTCTTGTGCAGCAAAATAGTTGTATAAATATATGTGCATAATACTAGCCTGATCTCATCCACAAAAAGCAAAGAAACAAACAAACAAAAAAATCAAGTTATTTAGCTTCATCCCACTGATAAGGAATGGAAAGAACAATTGCTCCATCTTGTCAATGCAAATAGCATTGTACAATTTCTTGGTGGGGCTTTGAATCAGCATTAGAATTCTAAACACTTTAGAGAAAGTGCAAACCCCAGTTATCAAAGGAAGAAACCACTTGAAGCATCCCTCAGTGGGGCTCCTGACTTTTTGACAATAGTGTTTACTTGAATGCAGTTTCCTTATCTTTAAATGTTGCAGCGTCCATTAAGAAGCTGTTTTAGCTCCCACCAAAGTAATTAATTGCTATGTTCTCTTCTCTAAAATATCATGGTTCTCTAGGAGCAGGTTTCTTGGGGAGCTTCTGGAGGCAGCTTTAGTTTCAGTTCAATGTAATAATCACCTCAAAAACAGCCAGGGAGTTAAAGTCCAATTCTTTATTGTCTCTTCCAAAATAGGCCGGTGAACTTTCTCAGAGGCCTCTCTGAAGGTCAGTATGGAGAGAATTCAGTATAGATTAATTATCCCATAACAGTGTATAAGCAAATTACTAATGCTTTGGGTTCCCTCCCAGGAAAAGATGAAGGTAAAGTATTCACAAAAATAGAGCAAGATCCCAATGAACCCTTCACGGATTTTGTGGATGTTTGCAAACAGCTGTCACAAGAATCATTGGAGAAAATGCAGCTACAAGAATACAAGATCATAAGATGTTGTGCCACAGTGGGCGCAAGTGCTTATTATACCCAGACTATGATGAACATGAAAAGACAGGGTCCCTGTTGGCAAGGGACTTCTATGAAACTCGTCGATGTTTTCAGTGTGGAAAAGTTGGACATCTTAGAGCTCAGTGTAGATACAGAGATAGAGTGAGAGGACAGGATGAGAGAAGACCTAAAACCCCATATCCAAAATGCCATAAGGACTTCCACTGGGCCTCTGAATGTAGATTGACCCAGGGAAATGAGAGGCGGGGCCCACCTCTAAGATATCATACAAAAGACAGGTAGGGCATGATGGCAGCTGAGGTTACACCCAGAGAGTCTTTGGAAGGTCAGGGCTCTGATGTGATCTATCAGTCAAAAAGCAATCTGATGGCAGAAAGGGATTACATGATCAGTCAGCCAAAAAGCAATCAGAAAGCAGAAAGGGATTACAACTGGGAAGAATACAGGCTTTTTTTTAACCCACAGAAGGTCAGTGTCCAGTTCCAGCAGCTCCAATATAATGAGCACCTCCAATGTGATTGCCAGATGATGGGGAGAGATCCAGAAAGTGGTAAATAGAAGGGATTAGATAGGTTAACTGCTTAGAAGAAAGGGTTTGCTTGTATTCCTACAGATGGAGAAGGAAACAGATGGAGAAGGAAACAGATGAGTGGCAACAAGCACCTGGAGAGAGACAGAAAAAGAGAAAAAGAAAAAAATCATTGGATTCCCTAACACAAGATAAGACTGTTGCAGGATTTAAAAACCAGCAGGAATCATTGGATTCCTTGAGATGAAAAATTGTTGATGAGACTATTGCAGGACTTCAAAACTTGCAGGAATTATTGGATTCCTGGCACATGAACTAATGGACAATGGATTCCTTTTGGACTATTTATAGGACTTATGGACATGTATAAATGCTCATGTTGATTCATGCTATTTGTTACATCACTACTAGCTTGTGTTACTATGTGCTTATATAATGTATGTAATTATGTGTTGTCCATATTGATGGATTTATGCATATCTGTTTTAAGAATGAGCCCCTTCAGAAACCCACTAATCTGATTTGACTTCCTATTTCCTCTGGTGTTTTCATCTCCCTTCCTAAGCCGTCAGAGAGGGGGTGATCACCTCCTTTTTATGGGATTTTCACTCCTTTTTTTGAGCAGTCAGGCTTCTTTTTGGGGTTCTCACCTCCTTGAGAAGTCAGGGAGGCCATGACCACTTATGTTCTAAATCAAAAGAAAGCGGGAGATGTTAGGATTCTTACAAGGTGCCAAGTCAGTGGAATTGATGAGATAGTGATTCTCTAATTTACATGTACTTAGTACTTACTATAATTCCACAAGATTCACACCTTTAAGAGAGCATATATAAGGAAGAGCTCTCAGGGACAAAGGACAGAAGCCCACTAGAAGCTCATTCGGAGGAAGCTAGAGGCAGAAGCTGGCAGAGGCAAAGGACTAGTGGCAGGAGCTCTCGGAACCAAAGAGAGAGATAGGCCTCTAAGAAAGCTAACTGGGCCCCAGGAAGGAGACAAGACTTAAAAGGAAACAATAAAGGACTTTGACTTTAATCCCTAGCTGCACATGTGGTGATTACTGGCTGCCTCCAGAAGCCCCCCAAGAAATCTGCGCCCAGAGAATATTACATTTTAGAGAAGAACATTACAGGAGCTGAAGCTCTCGGACCCAAGGCTAGACTGAAAGGCCTCCAGAAAGCTGCCCAACCCCAGGAAGGAGATAATAAAGGATCTGGACTCTAAAAAAGCTAACCCGGCCGCAGGAAAGGAGTCAAGACTTAGAAAGGGACAATAAAGGATTTGGACCTTAATTGCTGACTGCACTTGTGGTGATTACTGAACTGAAACGAAGGCTGCCTCCAGAGACCCTAAAAAAACCTCAACAGAGAACATTACATTTTAGAGAAAATGTTACAGGAAAGGCATTGAAATGAACTGCAATGCAACTTCAGAATGGTCACTCTGGGTACAAGCCATCTATAATGTTAGAAGCTTTCTGCCAGGAATCAGCTCATCCTGCACTCAGAAAATATATAAGGAATACAAACCTTGGGTATGTAACCTGCGCAATTACCTAAACTCCCCGTTAACCAACAGACTCCAGCAGCTCCCCAGCTCCTCTGTTCCCTTGAAAGGTGCAAGACAAAAGGTCCCCAGGAAGAATGCCTGAGTCGGCAGCTATCATGCCCTTTGGTTTCAAGCCCTAGCCGTGTGCAGAACTCCAGACTATTTCCAAAGAGTGTCCCAGCCTCTGGGAGGATCCCAGGCTTTGCTGCACAGTTCCAACTCATCCAGGATTCACATAGACCTGGGCATCCATATCTATGTCAACACATGGCAACAACTGGGTTCATCTAAATCCCTGGTTGGCAATTGTTCATGATCTCTAAGCAGTTAATGCTACTGTAATACCCCGAGTCCCTGTCGCCCCAACCTCCCACACTCTACTTACCCTGTACCACCCTGGGCCAGTCACTCTATGGAAATGTAGTTCAGCAGTAGCTGCTTTTCAGTCTCACTTGCCCCCCAAAAGCCAATTCCTATTTGCTTTTACAGGGAGGGATGGTCATGCCCCAGATTTCCTTTGCAGGAATTCACTGAGTCACCATCTATTTCTCACAGATATTACAACAGGGCAGGATCTCTTACATTTTCAGGACTCAGTCCTCCTCCAGTGTGTTGATGATCTTTGTTACTGTTCCCAAGACATTTCTGTTAGGGATGTGTGGAGCTGCTGAGGGGTTTAGCAGCAAGAGGGCACAAGGTACCTAGGAACAAACCCCAGTTTGCCCTCCCCTCTGTAAAGGATGCCCTACCTCTGGCCTTTTCCCCAGACTGATCCATCTTTTTTTTTTTTAATAATAACTCTTTATTGACAGAACCCATGCCAGGGTAATTTTTTTACAACATTATCCCTTGCATTCACTTCTGTTCCTATTTTTCCCCTCCCTCTCTCCACCCCCTCCCCTAGATGGCAAGCAGTCCTATACATGTTAAATATGTTGCAGTATATCCTAGATACAATATATGTGTGCAGAACCAAACAGTTCTCTTGTTGCACAGGAAGAATTGGATTCAGAAGGTAAAAATAACCCGGGAAGAAAAACAAAAATGCAAGCAGTTTATATTCGTTTCCCAGTGTTCTTTCTTTGGGTGTTGTAGCTGCTTCTGTCCATCTTTGATCAATTGAAACTCAGGTCTCTTTGTCAAAGAAATCCACTTCCATCAGAATACATCCTCATACAGTATCGTTGTCGAAGTGTATAATGATCTCCTGGTTCTGCTCATTTCACTTAGCATCAGTCCATATAGGTCTCTCCAAGCCTCTCTGTATTCATCCTGCTGGTCATTCCTTACAGAGCAATAATATTCCATAACATTCATATACCATAATTTACCCAGCCATTCTCCAATTGATGGACATCCTTTCATTTTCCAGTTTCTAGCTACTACAAACAGGGCTGCTACAAACATTTTGGCACATACAGGTCCCTTTCCCTTTTTTAGTATCTCTTTGGGATATAAGCCCAATAGAAACACTGCTGGATCAAAGGGTATGCACAGTTTGATAATTTTTTGGGCATAATTCCAGATTGCTCTCCAGAATGGTTGGATTCGTTCACAACTCCACCAACAATGCATTAGTGTCCCAGTTTTCCCGCATCCCCTCCAACATTCATCATTATTTTTTCCTGTCATCTTAGCCAATCTGACAGGTGTGTAGTGGTATCTCAGAGTTGTCTTCATTTGCATTTCTCTGATCAATAGTGATTTGGAACATTCTTTCATATGAGTGGTAATAGTTTCAATTTCATCCTCTGAAAATTGTCTGTTCATATCCTTTGACCATTTATCAATTGGAGAATGGCTTGATTTCTTATAAATTAGGGTCAGTTCTCTATATATTTTGGAAATGAGGCCTTTATCAGAACCTTTAACTGTAAGGATGTTTTCCCAGTTTGTTGCTTCCCTTCTAATCTTGTTTGCATTAGTTTTGTTTGTACAAAGGCTTTTTAATTTGAAGTAATCAAAATTTTCTATTTTGTGATCAGTAATGGTCTCTAGTTCATCTTTGGTCACAAATTTCTTTCTCCTCCACAAGTCTGAGAGATAAACTATTCTATGTTCCTCTAATTTATTTATAATCTCGTTCTTTATGCCTAGATCATGGACACATTTCGATCTTATCTTGGTATATGGTGTTAAGTGTGGGTCCATGCCTAATTTCTGCCATACTAATTTCCAGTTTTCCCAGCAGTTTTTATCAAATAATGAATTCTTATCCCCAAAGTTAGGATCTTTGGGTTTGTTAAATACTAGATTGCTATAGTTGACTATTTTGTCTTGAGATCCTAACTTATTCCACTGATCAACTAATCTATTTCTTAGCCAATACCAAATGGTTTTGGTGACTGCTGTTTTATAATATAATTTTAGATCAGGTACAGCTAGGCCACCTTCATTTGATTTTTTTTTTCATTAATTCCCTTGAGATTCTCGACTTTTTATTGTTCCATATGAATTTTGTTGCTATTTTTTCTAGATCATTAAAATATTTTTTGGAAGTCTGATTGGTATAGCACTAAATAAATAGATTAGTTTAGGAAGTATTGTCATCTTTATTATATTCGCTCAGCCTATCCAAGAGCACTTAATATTTTTCCAATTATTTAAGTCTGACTTTATTTGTGTGGAAAGTTTTTTGTAATTTTGCTCATATAATTCCTGACTTTCCTTTGGTAGGTAGATTCCCAAATATTTTATACTGTCAACAGTTATTTTGAATGGAATTTCTCTTTGTATCTCTTGCTGTTGGGTTTTGTTGGTGATGTATAAAAATGCTGAGGATTTATGGGGATTTATTTTGTATCCTGCTACTTTGCTAAAGTTATGAATTATTTCTAATAGCTTTTTAGTAGAATCTCTGGGGTTCTCTAGGTATACCATCAAATCATCTGCAAAGAGTGATAGTTTGGTTTCCTCATTGCCTACTCTAATTCCTTTAATATCTTTCTCGACTCTTATTGCAGAGGCTAGTGTTTCTAATACGATATTGAATAATAATGGTAATAGTGGGCAACCTTGCTTTACTCCAGATCTTACTGGGAAAGGTTCAGACTGGTCCATCTTTAACACTCAGCTTTCTGCACCTCGCCCCAAACATCGGCTCTGTGCCTTCCTGGGTCTGGCAGGATCTCTGACTTCTCAGCTCTGCCATTGCACTTTATGGACGCCTAAAAGTTCCTGTCCTGAGTGTTTGTCTTTTCCCCATAAACTCAAAACTCCTTGGATTCTTGAAGTCTGCCTTCCAACACTCCCAAACTTCAGGCCTCCCCAACTATTCTCTCTCATCAGTTTTATTTGTCTCTGAGAAATGAGGGAACACACTTGGTTTATTAGCACAGAAACAGGGTGAAAGCTTCTGTACCATGGGGTACTACAATAAAGCTTTGAATGATAATCTAAGGCCTCGCAGGCTGCCTCCAAGCAGCAGAAGCCACAGCAGCCCTAATCTCCACCACTGAGGACATTTGTCTCCAGTCTCCCTAAATGGCTCCTGTTCCCTATGCTACTGAAACTCCACACTGCTATGAATTCACCCCCTTCTCAGCACTCTCCTCGAGCAGGCGAGCCACCCTGGAAGGGACCATCAGACATGGAAACACAATCAGTCCTATCCCCTTTTTACGTGAGAATCTGAGGATGGGCTTCAGACCATGACTGTGCAAGTTATCTGGATGTCTTACTTTCTCCCTGGGAGGACATGAAGGGAACCCCCTCAGAGGGAGCCCACTTTGAATGGGATCTGCTGCATCTGCCCCAGGAGAGGAGGCAGAGGAAGGAGGTTTGGTTGCTGCTTAGGACATCCACCCTGCCACAGAAGTGCCTCAAACTTCATCACTCCCAGATGGCCATTCAGCACAACAAGCTGAAGTTGGGGCAGTAGCTGGGCTCATCGGTTAAGAAAAGGCAAAAGGATGAATATCTGCAACCAGAGCAGGTAGCCCTGACTTTAGGGTGCTAGGGAAACATCAGGGCCTCCTCCTCAGGACAGTCCATTAAAAAACCAAAAACAGGGATCTCAAATATGACTCTTTATTGCTTCCCCAGGCCATGGCAGTAATGATACTTCCTGGGCACAGCTGAGAAAACCTCCATGATCAAGCATATGACTGCACTGACCAAACATGTGGAACAGCGGCGGTAACTCTCCAGATGCTGGAAGGCAAACCTTCTAGAGCAGAAGTCTCCATGGAACTTACGCTTTGCCCCAAAAGTACAAACTTTAGCTTATGCATCTCAGCCCAAAGGCATAAGGGAGAAGTTGCCATGCCCAGAAGAGAATGCTTATTACAGAGCAAGTTTCCAAAGGAAGGATGTGAACTTCTTAGAACTACAATGAAGCCAATGGACTCGTGATTCTCCTAAGAACTCATTTCTCCCTCCTTTAAATCTCTCTTCCTTCAGCCATTGAGGAACCACCAAGTAGGAGGGAGTAGCCTGGGAAACCTCCCTCACCAGTGTTTTTGGGCAGCTGAGACCCGTCTCACAGGAGGTGACAGTAGGCCTGGGAAACCTCCCTCACCTGTGTTTTTGGGCTACTCGCTCCAACTTGTTAGGTGCACAGAGTGCAAATGCTACATCCACACTCAGTTCCCACACTCCAGCTAGGTGGTCTTGTTACCAAACTTCTGAACCTGTCCAGACTGAGAAGCCACGTGTCCTGGTCTGTTTCATAGAGCAGTAGCTGATGTTAAGGGAAGCAGCCAGTGCCTTCTATCATTGCTTCTATCCCCATTCTCCTCACACTCCCAAAGAAATCCTTAGAAGAAAAACTACCCATGTGAAAAAGGTGTACATTAACCCAGAACTAATGGTTTCAGTAGCAGGTTTTATGGTCCCTAGCATTGCAGACCCTTATTTGGAGGGCCCATTAAACTCAGGGGTCTCTCAAGAAACTCAAGTTTCTCTGCATCTAGGGCATAATCAGCAAAATGTGTCCAGGACCTGAGTGTGATTGGAGGAAAAGGCTCAAGCATCCTAGGGGAGCGCTCCAACCCTTAACCTTTTCCAGACTCCAAATCATTCCCCAAACTTGCCCAGATTTCCCATTGGGTCTCACTTCCCCAGACTTCAGACTGTCCATAATTTCAGCCTTCTGATCAGGATGCAGCTATCCCATCTCCCCATCCCATCTCTTCCTTAGAGATACTGCTGTCCTGCCTTACTCCAAGCCTAAGCTCTACCAGAAGGTCCCAGCATTCCTCCCCAACTCCTAGCTACACCTCAGCGCACAGTCTTCCTTCCTTCCTAAACTCAGCTGTCCACCACTTCTCACACCTCCTTTGGTCTGTCTTGCCTCCCAGACCCTAGTCCTGTTCTCCAAACCTCCTGCTTCCCTGGCCCCTCTTCTCTCTTGAGCCCTCAGAGTTCGATGCGAGACTGAATTTTGTCTCCCACGCTCAGGCTTACCCTGGTCATTTCCTGGGGTTTCCATTCCAGAACCCTTCCCATCCTCCACCTCCCACTTTTGCTCCCTCTTCCCCAAAGCAGTCAGTCTGTTGTCCAGAATAATGTGTGCGTTTTTTGGGTGAAGGGGAGTGTGTGTTATTTGGGTGAAGGGGAGGCAGGGAGGCAGAAAATCGCTGGGGGGTGGGAGGGAGAGAGCTCTGATTCAGGAGCCATGGAGGCTGACAGGTCTCTCATATGGGATCCAAACACCCTTGTACCTCTATGTTGTCAGTAGAACAATGGCTAGAGGAGGGAGAAAAGAAGTAAAAGGAGGGGAGCAGTCTTCAGACAACCTCCCTTTCCAATCCTGACCCTCTGGGCATTGTTCTTTAGGGTACAGTCTCTCTCCCCCAGGGGCAGGGCCAGGGCCTTTGTAATTCCTGGAGGACCTCACACTCCACCAGGAATTCCTGTAGGTTTGCCTTCTGCTGAGAAAAGGAAGGGAAAGGGCTTTTTCCATGACCTCATGGACCTCCATGACCTTCTCTAATTTGTCCTGCCTTCACCGTGATCTCTGGGAGATGAGCCAAGATATGCAAGTGAATTGGATTTAAGTCAAGGAGGACGCTGTAAGGTTCAGCCTCATTTTCTCCTCCAGAGCCATCTAGTCCAGTGGCAAGATAATAGATCAGGACAACTGGATTTGGCCACGGAGGCAGTGGGAGACCTTGGCCTTTTTAAGCTAAGGTTCTTCCCACTTCTCAGTCTTGAGTGAGTCAATGCCCATTCAGTGATTAAAGCAAGGTAAGAAATGAAGCAAAGAATGAACTCCTTTATCTGATCAAAAAGAAAACAAAAACAAAAACAATGAAAATCAGGGAGGGAAAGGCCCTCAGGTTTTCTGCTCCAAACAAAATTTACTCTCAGCCATCAGAAGCCAAACATGACCAAGTAGATTTTTAGAAGGATATTTATTTTGGTTTTAAGGATTCACAGTTTGGAAGTGGGGGCTTTGTACAAGATTTGAGAGATTGATTCCAGTTCATCTCAAGGGCTTAATCCCTTTCTGGGAGCCCTATACAGTTTTTCAGCTTATCTAAACATGTTTCTTAATGATCTCCTCAATTCCTCTCTATCCTGAAACAAAGAAATATCATCCCCTGAGATCGCAGGGGATTCTGGTCTAGAGGTTCAACTAACACAAATAAATTTTGTGGCCAATTGGGGAAATCCTACTTATTACATGATCCTCAAGATTTCTTAAAAGACAGTTCTCAGTCACAACTGATTTCATGAACCTCCCTCCAGCTCTCCTTTCTTCCTACTCTCCCTCCCTTTCTGCCTTTCTTCTCTGCCCAGTGGGGGTAAGGGGAGAGAGGAGAAAAACAATAAGTGCCTTATGTGGGATATGAGAGACCCCTACCCAAAAATGACTACTCAGAGATCACTCAAAGTAGAAAGCAGAAAGACTGTTTATTATAACATCTCATGAGAGGCAGGCAATCCAGCTGTGAGAGATGAAGTACTCACAGCAGGAGGGCCAAAGAATCAGTGAATATACACAGCTTTTATAGATTTTGTTAGAAGGGATTACATCACAAGTAAGAGAGCACTGTGGGGAGGGAGAGTCATCTAATTGGTTGTTGCTATCCAGAGAGATTGGAATGGAAGGTTTCTGTTTCCCCAAAATCACCTGATGTCTAGGAAACCAAAAATTAGGCTTTCAGGCTTTAGATAATCAAGCAGCGTTTAAACTAATAGACTAAATATCGATAAATGTCAAATACTAATAAATGTCACTGACTAATGTTAAGTAAATATGTCTATAACTAACCAATAGCTAAGTAAATATGCCTGCTTATATTATAATTATGCAGGTCATAGGAGAATAATACCCATCTTGTAAGTTCTTCATCT